>NC_072491.1:35080000-35725625 GCF_027574615.1 Eptesicus fuscus | reverse complement strand
TGGAACAAGACAATATATGGATTAAGATCAATTATAGCCGAAACCGGTTTGGCTCAGTGGATAGGGCGTCGGCCTGCGGACTGAAGGGTCCCGGGTTCGATTCCGGTCAGGGGCATGTACCTTGGTTGCGGGCACATCCCCAGTGGGGGGTGTGCAGGAGGCAGCTGATCGATGTTTCTCTCTCATCGATGTTTCTAACTCTCTATCCCTCTCTCTTCCTCTCTGTAAAAACTTAATAAAAATATATTTTTTTTAAAAAAAGATCAATTATAACGCATGTTTGACCATCTTCTACCCAAAATAAATCGCAAGAGAAAATTATTGAGTATTGAATAGCAACTGCAATGTTAAAAAAAAAAAGAATCTTCTACATCTCCCCTCTTACAGGTGAATTTTATCCTTTTGCTTTTCCATCTACTGGGAACTGAGGACAAAGCATTCATCAATCTGGAATATCAGTATGCCCGAGTAAGAGAAAAAAAGCTGTTAGCAAAATGATTTGAGCAACAGTGTCAGATCACCTATACTCTATATCTATGCTATTTTTATAACTTTGATTATGTAGATTCTGCATTTCTCTATGTGAAATACTGTTGATGGTTATAGTTCAAACAAAGCAATTATAGAAAATGTAGAAGTTTAAATGTGGATTTTTAGAAGCCAAAAATTAAAGTACTCCTAAAATGGTCATGTCTTCAAAAGACACAAGAGATGGACATCTATTGGAGCCCAAAAACAAACAAGAATTGTTCTGTAATTGTCTTCCTTGTGTATGAAAAACTTTAAATTTTATAAAAATTTTACACAAACTCCTTGCTTTAAAAACACACACATCCGCCTAAACCGGTTTGGCTCAGTGGATAGAGCGTCGGCCTGCGGACTCAAGGGTCCCAGGTTCGATTCCGGTCAAGGGCATGTACCTTGGTTGCGGGCACATCCCCAGTAGGGGGTGTGCAAGAGGCAGCTGATCGATGTTTCTCTCTCATTGATGTTTTCTAACTCTCTATCCCTCTCTCTTCCTCTCTGTAAAAAATCAATAAAATATATATTTAAAAAAAACAAAACACATCCTTCCCACAGACATCTATTCTGTAAAGAGTCAACAAATAAATCATTCTCAGAATTAATCTGTTTTGTCATCCTTCAGAATAGGGGGCTATTAAGAGCTAGAATACAGAGGCCACAATTAATCTAAGAGAAATGCTATTCAGATTTTTGTGTGTATAATTTAGAGAATTTTTAAGAAACAAAAATATAAAGTGGTATCAAGTATTGATGCCCCCAAAGCAGAAGACAAACAGCCAAAATAAGATTGTTTTTAAAAACCATTTTCTTGCCCTAGCCAGTGTGTTAAGTGGCTAGAGCTTTGGCCCACACTTGGACCAAAGGTCCATGGGTTCAATTCCCTGTCAGGGTGCATGCAGGATGCAACTAATGGATGTCTCTCTCCTCCCTCCCCCTCCCCCCCACCTTCCACTCTTTCTAAAAATCAATGGGAAAAATATCCTCTGGTGAGGATTCACACAAACTTCTGCTGATGAGATTTCTACCTTTTCCCCCCTATTATTTGATTTTGGCTCCAACATGCCTTACAGTAGAAGAGTAAGGCTCCTATGCAGAGTAACATTACACACAACTTACCTACCTCTCTTATCTTTTCAATGTTAGTGTCAAGGACAGCCTCTTTTGGAGTACAACTTACATAAATATAAAATGCTTTTTAAGCTCCACTGGCCATTTTTAAAAATTCTAAATTAAATGGAATTCACTTCTGGGGTCCTTTCCCCTTAACTCACAGTTAACGAAAACTCAAAAGCTGAGATTGTTTCCGATTCGCCCAGTGTCCTAGGAAAAGTGGTATTATTCCCAAAATGATTTTTAGTTTGGAGAATAGCTTAGAAAGATATAAAAACACATTGTCAAAAGGATCCAGTTTAGTTCCCTGAAAACATGAAATTGGGTATAAAACAATCTTTTTAAAAATATATATTTTTATTGATTTCAGAAAGGGAGAGGGAGAGACAGAAATATCAATGATGAGAGAGAATCATTATCAGCTGCCTCCTGCACACCCCCTTCTGGGGATCCAGCCAGCAACCCAGGCATGTGCCCTTGACCAGAATGGAACCCAGAACCTTTTAGTCCACAGGCCGACACTCTATCCACTGAGCCAAATCGGCTAGAGCCTAACAATCTTTTTAAAGTGAGCAAGTAGCTGAGTAAAGACAACTGGACTGGGGAGATTATTTTGACCGAGGGGGTAACCCCTGCAAGGATTTATAGTGGGGAGTTGGCAGAACTGTTAGGAGGCCACAGACCCAGAGCACTACTGGGATTCGTCACATTAGCTGTTGTAGATTCTGCTCAACACAAGTCTCTAGTATTTTATAAGTCATATCTTACAAAAAATGATATTTAATAGAAATGTTTCTCCCTTAAATCTTGTATTTTACTGATGTACATTATCAGTTAATGTCTAGTGTCAAGTACTAGTAATTAAGATTAAAATGGGAACAAATAACACCTGTAGTTTGTTGTGAGTGGAAAACTCCTGCTCCAACCCATGGCCCGGGGGGGGGGGGGGGGGTCAATCTCCTGGTCTACACTCACTCGCACCTACTGAACTGTGGCCTGGCTGCTTGCTGAGTCATTTCCTTTGGAGTCTAGTTACTCACAGTCATGCTTTATGACATTGGGGTTCTTCTCCAACACTCCTTAAAAAATAGCACATTCCATTTTACACTTAATATTCAAATTTGAAAAATTAAAAGCTGTATATCTTTAATCAAAGCCCTTGGTCTCATTTTAGTTACTACCCTTATATTACCAATTTTTGTAAATATATTCATCTTGGCAATTAGATTACATTCTGGTGTAAGAAAAGGGCTTATCTGTAAGGACTTCAATCCTACGAACCTATAAACTTTTTTTTTTTGAACCTATAAACTTTTAATAAATACTCAGTTTGATATGTATGAGGCACTCAGATTCAAGAATTAGATACAATTAGAAATGAAGATATTAACATAGAATGACCAAATCAGAGTTCAACTTGAAATATTTCAATATCCCTTCAATAATGATCTTCTCCAAAAGTTACTCTAATATATGACAATATCTATGATGTCTACTAGAAGCCACAGTGTTTATATGATAGTCTTTAATTTCATCATACTTAGTATGTGCAAGTATTATGCTGAGTAGTTATCAAAAAACTACACAGTCCCCTTAGGGTTTTATTACGAAAGAGATAAAGATAAGATAATCAGTTATAGATTCTTTCAAAGAATCTCAGTGCTTCTTATAAAAATGAGATTTCTAATTCTGTGGCCATTCTGTTAATTTAAAGGGAAATCAAAATGTGCATAGAAAAGAAAAAAAAAGAGGCCTTACTGTGAGCATGTCACTTTGCTAAGGGTTTTCTCATGTTATCTTTAAAAATTCTCCATAGAAGGTAGGGATTAATACAATTTAGAAATTTAAAAAAACTGAACTTCGGTGCATTTGAAAACAATCATTTATACAATTAATCAATTATGAAAGACTCTTAATGTGTGCTATTTCCCCAGAGACACAATACTATGACATTAATATCAGTGACAGATAAAAACTCAAATTGCCTGGTAAGAGTACTAATATTCAATAATTGTCAAGACAAAGTAAAATTCCATCAACTTTCATCCTTCTTTCTACTTTGTCCTATTGTTTAAAATATAGAGTAAATTTGCTACCTCTTCAATCTGTACAATATATTTTTCTGGTATGTGAAACTGATAAAGGCAAGATTCATTAAAGCTCCCTTTCCATGGGCAGATGGGAAGATGTAGATGAATCAGCCTGTTTATTGGGTATCAGCGGGAGGGGGAAGGGGAAAGAACACTGAGAATACCTTTCCCAGCCATCTAGATATATGCACATCTACAGTTTGCACAATCAATACAAAGAGTACTATCACACCATACTGTAAGAGAAAGTTTGCCTAATTTTTCTAATCACATGGGCCATGTCACTGACCTTGGAACTCTGAGGGAAATTCACTACCTGTCAACTTTCTCCTCTAGAGCAACATTCAAATCCAACTAGGGCTCCCCTGTTTCCTTCTCACTTTGTTCAAGTTCAGATTATCTTTACCTAGGGTACTTCCAGGCACCTCTTCAAAGACCCTTTAGCCAATTATTTTCAACATCATAGACACAATCCCATTACTCAGAGCCATTATGCCAATTCAAGTATGCTATAATCACAATCCCCATGACTACTGCATTATGTCATATCCAGTGCAAATATGACATTTGTGTTTAAAAAAACCAAACAAAAAACATAAAATCTTTAGAAAGTTCTTTTTCCAGGAAGAAGGAGCAGATGTACTGTTCCATCTAACTATATTAACTCCCTGCTAACTATAACTAAAAATATTGGACACTGTATAGAAAATAAGTAAATGTATGTAAGAAGACTGAAAGGTGGAGAGAAAGCAGACTGGGCCTTGGGAACAACAACAACAAAAACATAGGAGTGAGCTCATAGTTTTCCTTTTGACTCCTATATCCCAAGTTGGGTACAGGACTCACTGGTAAGCCAAAAATGCCAGTGGATGTGTGTGGGGGAGGGGGCGGGGGGAGAGAAAGCCTGCTGTCTCAGCTAAAGGACCAAGAAAGGGAGCAGCCTCCCAAGATAAGTAATTCTAGCCAACACCACAGAAATATTGTGGCCCCACCTCTACCACGCAGCAGGCCAACTTCCACTCTTACCAGGCTGTAACGAGGTGCCTCAAACCCTGGAGGGTGGTTGTCAGAGAAGACAGGCTGCAGGAGCTTTAAACCAGGTACCTCACCGCCCTGTGTTATCAGTGGACACAATTTAGGGAGCCTAGAATTTCACCCCGTCCAGCAGTAACAAGGCACACTCCCCTACCGGTTAGTATAGTCTCACAGAGGCCTCCGGGGAGCCTGTGTTCCCACCCTTTCAGCAGGAAAATAAGAGCCGGCCCTCAGGCCAGTGAGAAACCTGGACTTGTGCTCCCACTGGCAGGAACACAAATGGCACTCACTCTTCCCCTACCAGAGGACTATCAGAAAAAGCCACCTAAAAGAAAAGGTCTAAATAAAATCCAGTTTCATATATCCAAAATATCTAGGTTTCAATAAAAAATAACTCCTATCAAGAACCAGAGAGAACACCTACTGGGGACTTCTGGTTAAGATGGCAGACTAGGTAAACTCTGAACTACCTTATTCCCCAGCAATTCCACTTCTGAGTATGTATCTGAAGAAATCCAAAACATTAATTTGAAAAGATATATGCACACCTGTGTTCACTGTAGTGTTATTTACAATAGCCAAGATATGAAAGTAAACTAAGTGCCCATCACTAGACAAATGGATAAAGATGTGATATATACATATACAACATTACTCGGCCATTTAAAAAAAATGAAATCTTGCCCTAGCTGGTTTGATTCAGTGGATAGAGCAGTGGTTCTCAACCTTTTTAATGCCGCGACCCTTTAATACAGTTTCTCATGTTGTGGTGACCCCCAACCATAAAATTATTTCGTTGCTACTTCATTACTGTAATTTTGCTACTGTTAATGAATTGTAATGTAAATATCTGTGTTTTCTGATGGTCTTAGGCTCTACAGCAGCGGTTCTCAACCTGTGGGTCACAACCCACAGGTTGTGAACCGCTAACAGGGTCGCCTAAGACCATTGGAAAACACAGATATTTACATTACGATGGTCTTAGGCTCTCCAGCAGCGGTTCTTAGAACCACTAGCAGGGTCGCCTAAGACCACTGGAAAACACAGATATTTACATTACGATTCATAACAGCAGCAAAATTACAGTTATGAAGTAGCAACGAAAATAATTTTATGGTTGGGGGTCACCACAACATGAGGAACTGTATTAAAGGGTCACGGCATTAAAAAGGTTGACAACCCCTGGGATAGAGCTTCAGCCTGCAGACTGAAGGGTCCAAGGTTAGATTCCGGTCAAGGACACATGCCTGGGTTGTGGGCTCAATTCCCAGGAGAAAGCAGCCGATCAATGATTCTCTCTCATCATTGATGTTTCTATCTCTCTCCCTCTCCCTTCCTCTCTAAAATCAAAAATATATTTTAAAAAATAAATTTAAAAAACACACCCATAAAACAAATAGAAGACAATTAATACAGGGATAACAGAGATATTAAAATTACCTAACAGATTTTAAAGCAGCTCTGATAAAAATAATTCAATAAGCAATTACCATCACTTTTCAGGTTAATGAAAAAGAGTCTCAGCAGTCTCTTAAGAAAAACATATTTTTTTAAAAAGGAATAGTTTTTTGGTTTTTTTTTTTTAAGAGAAAAACTGAACACAGAGAAAACAGGAGGGAGAGCTAGACTGAAGCCCTAACATAACATCTCTCTCTCCCTCTCCCTTCTCTCTGAAATCAATAAAAATATATTTAAAAAACCCTATATTTTCCAAAAATCCATCAAGAACTTACTGTGTCATTCAAGGATCTGCAGTATTAAGAATATTAATACAAACATAAATCTCACCATATAGATGAAATGAACCAAACACCTGTCAGAACACCTACCATCAACAAATCAACAAATGACAAGTGCTGGCAAAGATGTGGAGAAAAGGGAACTGCTGGTGGAAATGCAGACTGGTGCAGCCATTATGGAAAACAGTATGGAGTTTCCTAAAAAAAATTAAATATAGAACTGCCATTTGACTCAGTGATCCCATTTCTAGGAATATATCCTAAGAAACCCAAAATACCAATCAGAAAGAATGTATGCACCCCTATGTTCATAGCAATTTACAATAGCTAAGATCTGGAAACAGCCCAAGTGCCTATCAGGAGATGACTGGATAAAAAAGCTGTGGTATATCTATCCCATGTAATACCATGCAGCAGTAAAAAAGAAGAATCTCTTACCCTTTGAGACAGCATGGAGGGACCTGGAGAGTATCATGCTAAGTGAAGTAAGTCAGTCAGAGAAAGACAAGTATCACATGATCACACTCACATGTGGAATATAAGTAACAAAATAAACTGATGAACAGAGTGGATCCAGAGACATGGAAGCATGGAACACATTGTGGAATCTCAGAGGGAAGGCAGGGGAGGGTAGGTAGGTGGGAAGTAATCAACCAAAAACCTTATATGCATATATGCATAACTCATGGACACAGGCAATAGGGTGCTGAAGGCCCGGGGTGGGGCCAGGGGTGGGCTGGAGGAGTCAATGGGGAGAAAAGGAGGACATATGTAATACTTTCAACAATAAAGAACTATTTAAAATAATAAAATAAACATGCAACCACCTTATGACTTATATGACTCAGAAATTGCATTTAATCTAGAGAAATGAAAACTTAAGTTAATCAAAAACCCTGTACACAAGCCAAATGTCCATCAACTGGTGCGTGGTGAAATAAACTGGTCCATCCATACCCAGGAATACTGAGTTCTGGTTCAAGATGGCAACACAGGAAGAATAGGGAAATCCTGAACTCACTCCTCCAGTGAATACACCAAATCTACAGCTATGTATGGAAGTTTCCTCTGAAAAGTAAAATCTAGCCAAACAACAAAAACAGCACTAAACAAACATAGCACTAAAGCTGGAGAGGCTGAGACACAATCTCTTAATAAACCGCACCCCAGGAGCAGTGACCCACACTGGGAAGGGAACTCAAAACCCACAGCTTCTTCCTGTGGAGCAAAGAGTCTGAACACCACATTGGGTACCCCAACTTTTAAGACCTGCATCTTAGAGATGAGCACCCAAGAGGTCTAGCCAACAGGATTCATATTCAAGAGATCCACAAGGCTATAGTGATCTGAGAAATGGCCCTTCAATTTGCTCTCATGCTGGGACTCACTCACCCCAGGGTCTAACACAGAAGCAGCTGATCCTGCCTGGACTTTATGTAAAAGTCTCATTTGCTAATCTTAAAGCATCGGCCTGCGGGGCAGTCATCTAACCCAGCGGTTGCCAACCTACACATCTAGGGGCCTGCTAGGATATATTGTGGGAATGGAGGCTGGCAGGCACCAACTGTAAGTGCCATCCTCTCCTCCCACCCCCCGAAAAATTACCCTAGGCCTTCTGCCCATAGCTTCAGATGGTACCCCACAGGTACCATCTTTAACCTTCCCTTCTGCCCTGCTCCAGAGAACCAGTATCTTCCAGAGGGGCTCTTTCATTTGAGTCTGTGCCCCAATTTTTTATGTCTAATGCCCCAAATTTTGTGGCTGCCACCAGGGGACAACCCTTGATCACCTGGCTCTGAAGGCAAGGAAGTCTTGCATTCCTGGTTCCCATAGGACCGTAAAAATTAAAGTGACAGGTCTTGGCCAACTACCATCCTCAGGGCACTGCACAGACAGCAGACTGAAACATCCCCAGTCATTCTGAGAAGGCCTATTTGCTCCTCCAGGAGCTCTGGCCTGAAGGACAGGCTTCAGGTTTGGCACACATCTAGAGGCCTACAGAGTCTCTCAGGGAACAGAGGCCAGTAGATGCAATCTTTGCACTCTTCCTCTGTCTCACTCCAGTTACTTAGTATCTCTCCCAAAAGATGCTTACACCCTTGTGAGGCACCCTGATTTTTAAGCCGCACCAGGGGACACCTCTAGATCACCAGACTCTGGTAGCCAGTGATCCTACTTACACTCATGGGTCACAAAGGAGTATAACCAATGGAAAATGAGTTCTTAAAGAGCTACCATTCCCAGGGCATAGCAAGAACCAACAGACCCAGGAACTCAATCTTTTTGGCTCCTACTGATCCTCAGCTCTAACATCCCCTTCTTTGAGAAGCCTGGCCAAACCTCTCCATCCCACAGTGGCCTTCTGTATTTAGTCGACTTTACAGTATTAATATTATTGTTTTCTTCTTTAATCTCCTCTAGCACACCAAGTATTCCTAGAAAACTAGGACTATGTCTTATTTTAATCTCTGTATCCTCAATGCCTAAGAATGAAGAGCTGAATATGTGGAATAATTGTTTATTAGATTGAGCCATAGTAATTCTTTATTCAGGCTCTTTCAAATAAATGTAAGTCCCTGTCTAACTCTTACATATAGTTTCCTTTTAATCATAACTCACTTAAATTCAGAATTTTTAGGACTTATTCTCCAATGACCACACAAATTTTCAAATGTAACCCACATTGATTTCTCTACACCAATAATACCATTTTAGTACTATACTTATCTAAACATATTTATGACAGTTCTCTCATATTAGAACTTCTAACAGGCAGGGAATTCTGTAATTCTTAAGGACACAATAGTTATACGTCTTTAGGAAATTTATAAATACTGAGTCTTTAAAATAAACAGAACAGATGAGTGCTAAAAAGAAAACCTGGGTTAATTACTAGAGACCAAATTCAGCTATTAAAGGTAAATACCGCAAAGATAACATCTTTTAAAATAATAAATATCCTATCTCAGTTCTCATAGGTTTCCAGACTAACCTTCGTCTTGTTGAGCACTCTCCTTCTTCTTCGGCTATCCATCCAACATCAGCAAAAGATGCCACTGCATCCTCTCCTGGGTGACTGGGGCTCCATTCTGTTGTAGGGCTGGTAAGCTATAAGGTACAAATAGGGAAAGATTGTCATCTGGCACCAAAATATTAGAATAAAACTTCTTAATGATCTAAATGAAAATTATGTTTTAGTGTTTCAAACATACGGGCAGTTTCATTTCTATTAAAGGTCCCCCATGAAAAGGACCATTAGTTACATCATATGTTGCCTAATAATGTATGATAATCTCTGAATTATAATTTACCTTTTTCATTTAAAAAATATATATTTTTATTGACTTCTGAGAGGGAGACAGACAGAGAGAAACAGCAATGATCAGAGAGAATCATTGATCGGCTGCCTCCTGAACAGCTTCCACTGAGGATTGAGCCTGCAACCCAGGCATGTGCCCTGGCCAGGAATCGAACCATGTCCTCCTGGTTCATAGATAACGCTCAACCACTGAGCCACGCCAGCTGGGCTCAATTTTTATTTTACAGGTCAAATGATTAAAAACAAACAAACAAATAAAAAAACCCCACAAACTCTGGTCATCCTAAAACATTAAAAACATTTTTCAAACTTAAGCATTAAATATCATTTTTTCTGAAGAGATCTGGCTTTAAAAAAAAGTATAGAAATAAGAACAAGTAACCAATTTGTGCTAAATCTGGGAATTGTTTAAATGGATATTTATAGATATACTGTTATAATGTTGAAAATAGATTTTTTCAAATCCTTAAAGCTCATGATTTTTAAATAAAAGTATTAACTATATTAAGGAACAAAAAATACAAGTAGCAGTAGAACAGAATTCTCTAGCTAACCTTAAACACATAGAGGAAGGAACTGAGTATTTTTAAATAAGTACAACAAAGAAAAAGCACCTAAGTTCTGAGATTTACCTTAAAAAATTGGAAATATAATTTAATTGAATTTTTATTATAATGCCTCAGAGCCATATGATCAATGGATAATAATTTTAAAATAAAGTTATCAGATTAATATAACGCTTCCAACAAGTTAGAATGAGGTGTAAGTGAAAAAGAAAATGAAGTGACTTAAAAAGTGACTCCGTGATTGAGCATCGACCTATGAACCAAGAGGTCACGGTTTGTTTCCCAGTCAGGGCATATGCCCAGGTTATGTCCAGGAAGCAGCCAATCAATGATTCTCTCTCATCATTGATGTTTCTACCTCTTTCCCCCTCTTCCTTCCTTTCTGAAATTAATTTAAAAAATATTAAAAAATATAATTTAAAAGGCCAGAGAAATTTACATATTAATATATTTATCAAAAAGGTTGTACCAGCCCTAACTGGTTTGGCTCACTTGATAGAGCTTCGGCCTGCGGACTGAAGGGTCCCAGGTTCGATTCTATTCAAGGGTATGTACCTTGGTTGCGGGCACATCCCCGATGGGGAGTGTGCAGGAGGCAGCTGATTGATGTTTCTAACTCTCTACCCTCTC
Source organism: Eptesicus fuscus (assembly GCF_027574615.1). NCBI lineage: Eukaryota > Metazoa > Chordata > Mammalia > Chiroptera > Vespertilionidae > Eptesicus > Eptesicus fuscus. The sequence goes on along the minus strand of NC_072491.1, from coordinate 35,714,611 downwards.
CCCTCCTCTCTGTAAAAATATCAATAAAAATATTTTTTTTAAAAAAGGCTGTACTATAACCCAGTACTTTGTTTGAACCTTAATGCTATCATTGCCAGATTAAGATTTTGAAAGCTACACTTAAATAATGCTTCTTCCTCAAATGTAAAACATACCATACAAATACATAGCACTAATTAGTTTTAAGTTTAAAATACCTTTACTATTATGAATAAAACTTGACTAAACATATTAGCTGCTGGTATGCATGTGTATCCATTATGTATCATAATCACCTAACATTATTAACTTAATAAAGTAGCATTAGAAAACTGTATTTTAACAATAACGTAATAAGAACATCAAGTATTTAAAATGCCTTAAATTGGCTTTTGGAGAGGACGGGGGTACAGGCAAGAGAGAAAACAAGTTATATTAAGAGTAGAGATTTAAGAACTTAATCCTGAGCAAAAATCAAAACTAATAATGGAATTAAAATGAAAAGGCTTTCAAATTACCAATGTTTTGCATGCAGTGGAATAATTGTGGTCAGAAGAGAAAAAAAGTATCAGCATCAGTAAGTACATTATCAACGAAGATGATGAAAGAAAAATAAAAACTGAGATTTTTGTACTTCTTTATGTGTTTCAGAAATTTATCCCTGTGTCAGTAAAGAAATATATATTCAATAAAATGGGTATGTTAACCTGATCTCAATAGTCTAAGAAAACTCGTAACATGCTGTTACTAACCATAACTGAAAGCAGAATGGTATAATAATATTCCTATATATAATAATAAAAGTATAATATGCTAATTAGACTGGACAACCTTCAGGACAAAGCCTTGGGGGGGGGGTGAGTAGGCCAGAGGCAGAGGCAGCCTCCGTGGCGGCGGGGGCCAAGCCCCTCGTGCATTGGGCCTCTAGTAATCCTCCTATATAATAAAAGAGAAATATGTAAATTGTAAATTGACTGTACCTCTGCTACGCTCACCAGCCAATCAGGAGTTAGTATGCAAATTAACCCAACAAAGATGGCAGGTTACTTTGCAATCACAGGCACTGGGCGGAGAGCAGAGCGGGAGAGCCGGCAGTTTGGAGGACTTGGCAGAGCAGGAGGCCGTGGGGCGGAGACAGAGCAGGAAGGGAAAACCCAGAGCGTGGGGAGCACCAGGAATTCTGGGAGTAGTAGTTCTGGTGGCAACCCCAGGAATGGAAGCGGAAACCCAGAGCACGGGGAGCACCAGGAATGCTGGAAATCATAGTTCTAGTGGCAGATGGATCTCCTAGACACTAGAGCAAAGTTAGCCTGGAGCAAGTTACTGTTGTGGTGGGGGATGGAGGGAAAGCAAAGGTGAGAGACATAAGTAAAATCAGAGTGTCTAGGAAAAATTAAAGGGAAGATATCCTAAAACTTCCATGAAATCTCCACCAATGAAGCAAAGAAAAAAAAAAAAAACGCCTCTGTTATTCTGTGAGCAACAAACCAAACTGGGTTGGGGTCTCAGACAATTCGCTCATATGATTGCAAAGACAGACAGAAACTCCCAAATTGGAGAGGGCTCCCTGAGGGCTCCCAGATTGGAGAGGGTGCAGGTTGGGCTGAGGGATCCACCCCCTGTGCATGAATCTTCGGGCCCCTAGTATTATAATAGAAAGACTCTACATGGGTTATGTGGAGATCCTTGAACATAAAGATTCCCCAAGCCCTGTAGAAGTTTCTAGAAGACAGAGTATTAACGGGCTGTTTTGTACAAACAAGAGATCATGAAATTAAAATCTGAAAGATGTCTTTCTAAGGTGCTAATTCATGAAGACCTATCTGATTATAATTCTGATTAGAAAATAAAAATTTGTTCCAATATAGCTACTACTTTGTAGTTTGACCTCAAGATTTCTTACTTTCCCATAGGTTACAAAAATTGCCATTTTCTTCCCAGATATCTACACTAATGAGAGAAACATGCAAATTGACTGTGCCTCCGCTATACCCACCAGCCAAACAGGAGCAAGTATGCAAATTAACCCAACAAAGATGGCAGTTAATCTGCATATGCAGGCACGGAGGGAAGACAGAAGACAGTGTAGAAGAAAGCCAAGCACTGCAGAAGAGAGCGAAGCAAGTGCTGCAGAAGGGAGTGAGGCAGCGGAGATGGGAGGGAGCGAGGCAGCGGAGAAGGGAGGGAGCAAGGCAGCAGAGACAGGAGGGAGTGAGGCAGTGGAAAAGGGAGGGAGCGAGGCAGCAGAGATGGGAGGGAGCAAGGCAGTGGAGAAGGGAGCGAAGCCCGCCTTCCCTTCTCCGCTTCGCTCTGGCCGCAGGAAGCCCTATTCTTGCAGGAATAGGCCCAAGGAAGCCCTACTCTTGCAGGAATCTTCCTGCAACGAGCCTCTAGTTTGTTTATAAAAGGAAGCAAAATGATACTTTTAAAATAATAACCACTATGCTGTACAGCTAAAACTAATGCAATATTAAATGTAAGCCCTAATTGAAAAATGAAATTTAAAAATAAATTAAGCACTCAAAAATATAAAAGTTGCCAAAACCGGTTTGGCTCAGTGGATAGAGCTTCGGTCTGCGGACTGTAAGGTCCCAAGTTCGATTCCGGTCAGGGGCATTTACATTGGTTGCGGGCACATCCACTGGTGGGGAGTGTGCAGGAGGCAGCTGGTCGATGTCTCTCATCGATGTTTCTAGCTCTCTATCCCTCTCCCTTGCTCTCTGTGAAAAATCAATAAAATATACTTTTTTAAAAAATTATATATATATATAAAAGTTAACCCGTTTTGTGGCAGCTTTTCAGTCTTTTATAGCATAATTAAAGATCAAACGTTTCCCAAACTGATATCTGTAATACTTCATATATAAGACATGAGAAGTTGCTTTTTGCACAAACTTTAAAAATTAAGCCAAATTATTCCATGGTCTTAGTTTGCAATCATATTAAGCACTGATTATATTTCATCACTGAAATAAAACTGCGTCTATACTATGTGCTCAATTAAATGAAAAAGTTAGTGATACTGTTAAGACACTTTTTTTTTTAATCAATTCCAGAACTGGTAAAATCTATGTCATTTCTAACAGTGATATATGCCACCAAAAAAAGGGGGGTGGGAGGGGTTTGAGGATGGCTGAAGGGGGTTGATGGGATAAAAAAGGGAGCATATGTAATACTTTCAATAATAAAGATTTTTTTTTAAAGAAGGAGAAGTCTAACGAAGTGATTGGGGAAATCATACTCATTCAAAAGAGAAAATAAAAAGTAATTATACTTATCTATTTATCTATATATCTAATCTATATCTATATCTATATATCTATATCTATATATCTATATCTATATCTATATAAAAAGGCTAAGCAACCATCGCATCCGAAACAACAGAACGGATGACCGAACAGGCTGTGTGGGGCAACCAGGCTGGCGGGGGGGGGGGGGGGGGGGGTGGGTGTTAGTGATGGGCGACCAGGTCGGCAGGGGAGTTAGTGAGGGGTGACCAAACAACTGAGCAGCAGGCTGCGTGGGGCTACCAGGCCTGCAGGGGGGGCAGTTGGGGGCAACCAGACTGGCAGGGGGCAGTAAGGGGAAACCAGGCTGGCAGAGGGGGGCAGTGAGGGGCAAAAAGGCTGGCGGGAGGGAGCAGTTTGGGGCGAACACGCCGGCAAGGGGTGCAGTAAGGGGTGACTAGGCTGGCGGGTGGGGGGGGGCAGTTAGGGGAGACCAGGCCGGTGTGGGGGGGCAGTTGGGGGTGACCAGGCCAGCAGGGGGGACAGTTAGGGGTGATCAGGCAGGCAAGCAGTTAGGAGCCAGTGGTCCCAGATTGTGAGACGGATGTCTGCGGATCGGGCCTAACCCAGTAGTCGGACATCCCCCAAGGGGTCCCGGATTGGGGAGGATGCAGGCTGAGCTGAGGGGAATTTCGTGCACTGGGCCTCTAGTCTATAATAATAAAAGCATAATATGCTAATTAGATCGGACAGCCAAATGTCCTTTCAGACAAAGCCACGGTGGCTGTGAGGGCCAAGGGCAGTAGCAGCAGTGGTGGGGTGATGGGGGCAGCGCTTCCCCTTATAGGCCCAGTCGCCTCCTACAGAGGGAGGCCAAACTGCGGCTTAGGCCCACTCCCTGCCGTCAGTAAGACATAACCTGAGGGCTCCTGGACTGTGAGAGAGGGCAGGCCGGGCTGAGGGACCCCACCCCCATGCATGAATTTTCGTGCACTGGGTCTCTAGTGTATACATATAAAGAGGTAATATGCTAATTTGTCCGTTACAGTGTCACAGTCACAACCAGTCTGTGGGCGGGGACAGGGGTGGGGACTTCTGCCCCCAGCGCTAACGTCACGCCTGCCTGCGTGTGTCCTGGCCCAACGCTGAGGTGAAGCTGCCTGCCTCCATCCCCAGCTAGGGACGTGACACTGCCTGTGTGCATCCCTGTTCAGTGCTTAAATGACGCTGCAGGGGGTGCTGGGCTTGACGGGGGACCTCAGGCTGCACCCCTCACCGAGCGGGGCTTGACGGGGGACCTCAAGCTGTGTCCCCCGCCCGGCAGGGCTTGACAGGGGACCTCAGGCTACATCCCCCGCCCAGGCGCCGGGCCAGGGGACCTGAGGCTGGCCCTCCCACCCGGCGCCGGGCCAGGGACCTGAGGCTGCACCCCCCCACCCAGTGCCGGGCTGGGGGACCTGAGGCTGCACCCCCCACCCAGAGAGGCTTGGCAGGGGTGAGGCCGGCCACATCTGGGTCTCCTGCATTTTCGAAGTGTGTGCGGGTGGTGGGTGGGGACTTGACTCTAGGTCCCGTGGTGTGCCCCAGACTCTGACAGGAGTGAGATTTAATATACATTTTACTAATTTTCTTTCATCTCTGACACTTCTATTATAGAGAAAGGGCAAGTAGCAATATTAAAATATTTCGTCTAATTAATTCCCTTCTAATGTGCACAAATTTCGTGCACCAGGCCATTAGTCTTTTTATAAAAGGCTATTTCATACCTTTTAAAAAATTACCAAAAAGTAAGAGAATAATTCTCAGTGGGGGGAAGGGGGTTAGGAATCAGGTGGAGGGGAGGGGAAAAAAAAGAGGAACACCTGTAATAATCTGAACAATAAAGATTTATTATAAAAAAAAAAAGAGAGAATAATTCTCTATTATCAGACTAGAGGCCCAGTGCACGAATTCATACACAGGTGGGGTCCCTCAGCCTGGCCAGTGATTGAGGCCTATCAGGGGGCCAGCCGGCTGGGGGGACAGACCACGGGAGGTTGGCTGGCCGCTCTCCCCATCAGGGCCCGGGGCGAGGGGCTGCAGGAGGTCGGCCAGCCGGCAGGGAGGGGCTGTGGGAGGTTGGCTACGGAAGTGCACTGACCACCAGAGGACAGCCCCTGCATTGAGTGTCTGCCCCCTGGTTGTCAGTGCGCATAATAGCGACTGATCAACCAGTCATTCCAGTCATAACCATCACTTAGGTTTTTATAGCCTATCTAATAAAAGAGTAATATGCAAATTAACCACTCCGCTACACCCACAAGCCACGCCCGCCAGCCAATCAGGAGCGAGTATGCAAATTAACCCAACCAAGATGGCTGCGGCCACAGAGAGCAGGAGAGGGGCTTGGGTTTCCCCGGCGGTGGAGGAAGCCAAGCTTTCCGCACACCCTGGCCAGCCCAGGCCTCCGCTTAAGGCTACAAAGTTTCAATTATAGAAGATAAATAAATCCCCTGCCACCACGGAGCAGAAGGCTTGGCTTCACTCCAGGCTACAAAGTTTCAATTTTAGAAGATAAACAAATCCCAGATACCAGGGCCTCCAGTTGAGTCACCAGGGGGCATGGCCGGCCTGCAAACCACCATAGGACCCTCGCCCAGGCTGCCCCACACCCCAAGGAAACCCCTACCCTGATCCGGGACACCCTTCAGGGCAAACCAGCTGGCCCCCACCCATGCACCAGGCCTCTATCCTATCTAATAAAAGAGTAATATGCAGATTGACCATCACTCCAACACACAAGATGGCTGCCCCCACGTGGTCAAAGATCCTGCCCCCATGTGGACACAAGATGGCCACCACAAGATGGCCAGCAGGGGAGGGCAGTTGGGAGGGACCAGGCCTGCAAGGGAGGGCAGTTGGGGGCGATCAAGCCTGCAGGGGAGGGCAGATAGGGGTGACCAGGCCAGCAGAGGAGGGAAGTTGGGGGCAAACAGGCTGGCAGGGGAGCAGTTAAACATCAATCAGGCTGGCAGGGGAGTGGTTAGGGGGTGATAAGGCTGGCAGGCAGAAGTGGTTAGGGGCAATCAGGAAGGCAGGCAGGTGAGCAGTTGGGAGCCAGCAGTCCTGGATTGTGAGAGGGATGTCCGACTGCCCGTTTAGGCCTGATCTAAACAGGCAGTTGGACATCCCTCAAGGGGTCCCAGACTGGAGAGGGTGCAGGCTGGGCTGAGGGACATCCCCCCCCCCAGGTGCACGGATTTCGTGCACCGGGCCTCTAGTATATAGATAATTTTAGTCCAATAGTTTAATCATATATGGATGTATAATAGTTTAATTTTTTTTTTTAATATATTTTATTGATTTTATTACAGAGAGGAAGAGAGAGGGATAGAGAGCCAGAAACATCGATGAGAGAGAAACATCGATCAGCTGCCTCTTGCACACCCCCTACTGGGGATGTGCCCGCAAACAAGGTACATGCCCTTGACCGGAATCGAACCTGCGACCCTTCAGTCCGCAGGCCGATGCTCTATCCACTGAGCCAAACCGGTTTCGGCAATAGTTTAATTTTTAAAACTGAAATAGTTGGGGGTAAGGACACATGTAACACCTTAATCAATAAAGAAATTTAAAAAAAAAAACCTGAAATAGTTATTGTAACAGGTTTTGATTTTTTTTAAATAATGAAACCTATTTTGCAAAATGAACCATGAAAATGATAAAAGTAGTTTTTGCTTTCTTAAAATGTTCATTTAATCTGACTCTAAGTTGTATGATTCTCCAATTTGAGAGGATTTTCTACTGATATATCTCTATAATAAAGTTATTGCTTATAAACAAAGTATTTCTTTTAAACCACTTTATTAATATATTCTGTTAGATGTGAGTTTTTCATGAATGAAACAATGTTAAGTTTGCCACAGTGCAAGTGATCATACAAAATTATCTATCTCTGTGGTCATTCACACTGTTCCATTAATGAAATGATCAGGGTATCACACGAGAGTGTACTGATTGTTGGAAATAGTTATTTCCTCGTATAGTTATATTATTATGAATGGTAACATGAAATTATAGTGGTAAAGTGAAATCGTTAGAGATCTAATGTAAAATACGTATAATTACTTTAAGATACACAGATGGCTCGGTTTTGGGGGATTTCTTTTTGTTTTTTTTTTAATCCTTATCCGAGGATATGTTTATTAATTTTAGAGAGAGGAAGAGTGGAAGTGAGGAAGGGAAGAAGGGGGCGAGAAGGAGGGAAGGAGAGAGGGAGGGAGGGAGGGAGGGAGGGAGGGAGGGAGGGAGGGAGGGAGGGAGGGAAGAGAAATATCGATTGGTTGCTTCTCCCATGTGCCCCAACTGAGGACCAAACATACAACCTAGGTAAGTGTCCTGACCGGGTATCGAATCTGTGACCTTTCGGTGTATGGGATGACACTCCAACCAACTGAGCCACATCAGCCAGGGCTGAAGGCTGGCTTTAATACACTTAGTAATAGATATAACCTGACCAAAACAATAATTACAAATACTGCCACAAGACACAATTTTTAGAGTTTGTGTTAAAATACGTCATTAAACATATATCTACTTTATAAGCCTACTGAGCTGATAAACCCCATCCCCCACTGGTTGGTCCCTGTGGTACATGGTTATTGCTTCTATTCAGACAGATTAACAACTTACAAAGACAAAAAAAAAAAAAAAAGGCCATTTCAGTTGTTGCTGAAATGTGCACTGAGTAACATAAGCATGGAATGGGAAGGACAACTCAATTAGTCAAATACCAGTTAAGGTGAAGTCAGTGCAGGCAAGGGAACTGACAATATGGAATTTTTGAAATATGATTTAGATGCCATTACTGACATGCATGGATGACTGATGGGAAGTTTGAAAAAGAAAAAGCCACTTACTGAAAGCTCCAGCAAGGTCCTGTCCTACCATGGCTATTGTTAGTAGTGGGGGAGGGAAAAAAAACAACAGTGAAAGGAATATAATTTAATTTTAAATCAAGGGCATTGTAAAATTTTAAATTAACGTTGGTGCTTACTGATTTATAAGTATTCAAATTCCTTTCAGAAAGTGTGGAAAAGCATTTCATTCAGAGCAAAAACTCAGCAATAGTATTGTATTTTTACTATTTTAAGCAGTTTAACGAACATTTTATGCAATTTAAATGATCTAAAATCCAATTATATTTGAAATATTTTACTGAAGTAACTTCAGATAATTTAAAATATTCTGACAATGTAAAACTTCACTAAGGAAATTGATTCATTTAATAAAATAAAAAAAGGAAATATACAAAGCATGTTCAAAATACTTAGAATGAAATATTTAAAAAATTCATTTTGTCCGCATGTGACTCTTCATAAAAAAACACACTGGTACGAGGATGCTCTCAGTTTCTTGCCAAAAAGAATGTAATAGTAGCCCTAGCCAACTTGGCTCAGTGGATAGAGCGTCAGCCTGCCGACTCAAGGGTCCCAGGTTCGATTCCGGCCAAGGGCACATGCCTGGGTTGCGGGCTCAATCCCCAGTGGGGGTCGTGCAGGAGGCAGCTGATCAATGATTCCCTCTCATCATTGATATTCCTCTCTCTCTCTCCTTCTCCCTTCCTCTCTGAAATCAATAAAGAAATATATATTTTTTTAAAAAAGAAAAGAATGTAATAGTAAATAGATTCAGTCTATTTTACTACCATTTGTTTATAGCCAAATACAAAATATGTATTCTTAAAATGAACACAGTAAAATACTAATCTCTAGCTTTTTTCTTAGACTTACTTATTCCTTTTTTTTTTTTTTCAGCCAATTCCTACCATAGTAAGAAAAACTGAAAATATCAATTCTATATTTTAAAATGATGACATACAGTGACACCAGTTAGGCCAAGAAGTGTACCTGTATAAAGAACACTAATCTGAAGTATGTAGCACTCAAATATTCTAGACAAGACTCAGCCACTAATGTTTGAATATTGATGCTTTCTATTCATGACACACCAAGAATAGGAGTGAGGGGTCTGGGGGTGAACAGGAAAAGGGAGAAGAGCAACAAGAGGGAGGAAAATGTGTATGTCTCTCTCAAAATAACCTAGGAAGTAAGAAACAGTATGCCTGGGTCCAACTGTGATTCCCCAATTCCACACTTTCTATAGTAGTATTTACTCATGTTGGACTTCTAGACAGTTCAAATACATTCCACATCAATCAAGCCCCCTGAATGAGCCAGAAAAATAGCAAAAATGCATTTTCAATTGTATTACTCTAAATTGCATCCTTTATATTTTGAATACTCTACATTTTTAATATTTCTGATAGATGTATTAAAAAAAAAAACAGAAAATACAGAGTAAAAACAGCATATTTATAATAAGTAAGTAGCAGATAAAATACCCACTTTAATATTGATGTTTAATTTGAAAAGACTCAGTATGCAACAAAACTGCCTGGAAGTAAAAGTCTCAGTATAAACAAATGTCTTCCACTACATTCTCAAGTGACCAATATTTCTCTTACTTTACTCCTTTCCTTATGATAATCCATCTCTTTTCAAATGCAGCTCCTGTACTAAATCTAACAGGTTTATTCTACTCATACCCTTTTCAGTGACTGAGAAAGTGCTATTTCCTTCCCAGGAAATGTACTTGGTTCTAGTACTTCAGCCTGACTGTCAAGGAGGATTTGGGTTGCTTGCTACCAGAAAATGCTAGATTATCCCCATGTCCTGTTACGTCTCTAGCTACATGAACACAACTATTGAAGCAAGGTCTTCTGCCACTGGTTTAAGTAGATAAATATGTAAAAAGAAAAAGTGAATGGAACTGAGCAAATCAGAAAAAAAATTAACAAGCCTTAGTTAAAACAATAGTTATTTGAAGGAAGTTCAATGAACTGAATTCTCAGAAATTATGCTGGAGAGATTCATTATCACAGATTTCTTCATTTTGATTATTATTTTTTAAAGCCTATTGTTTGATCAAAATTACTTATTAAAAATTTCTAAGCTGTCAGTTTCTAGATTGATACACAAAGATTTTGCCAGTCCATTTGTAAGCAGGACTATAGCACAACAATGAGCAACCTGTTAGTCAAACTGAACACTAATTGCTACCACTTACTTAGGAACAGGTTTTTGTGTGTGTTTTTTACTACTATCTACCAGGAAGAGTGATTTATGAATATGACATAATATCATATAAGCTCATAGGGACACTTTTGAACTTTTGAATGATGAGTTAAATTTATCTTCTGCATTTTATATGCCAATCTATTATTTTAAATTGGTATAGATATCTGCTGAACTTTATATTCTTAAATGTTGAACTAAAAGGTTTTGTGTATAACTCTTGTGTGAAATTAATGAAAAACAAGAACAAAGCATGTCTAACACTATACCAGCAATAAGGAACAAAAGCCCAAATCAAGAAAATAGCAATTTACCTGCAAGCAAAGAGTGGAGCTGCCCCTGATTTGGTGCTAAAAGAGACTAAGACCTGACCATTCAAAAGTATTCCTAAATCAGTGTTCAACTATTACCTCATTCAGAGAACCACAATTACCTCTGTCTTAACACAGTTGTTGCCAAGGCAATACTTCCCAAAATTAATGCTAAGCTTTAAACAAAGGATGGGGAAAGCAACTTAAAAGGCATGCACAGAGACATCTAAAAATAAACAAGAGTGACAGAGTGGCTATCCAAAGAGGAAGGTGTAATAACTCAAGAAAATAATGGTGGAACCCGAAACTCCTAAAGTAATATAAGGCCTACCTTCGAGGTCACCTGGGAAGTAACAACTGCTTGGCTTCTTATGTGTTTCTAAATCCTCACATATGTATTCTTAAGAAGGGTAAATGTCTTAAAGATCTTGAATAATCACTTCTCAGAGGAACTAAGATTAGAAAGACTTTACTATGATTGATAAAAATTCTCTTTCATTTTATTGATAGTAGCATTGATAGAGGGAAAAGTTTTACAAATACTAGTAAAGCTATTTTGCCTATTTACGTATGTTCCTAATACAAACACTAATACAAAAAATTTTAAATATATAGTACCTGAAACTGAACTCTGGGACACTGGATCAGAGATAAATTAGTACCAATTTTCCGTACAATACTTCGAGATGAACCATATGGCTTCCCAGACCAAAGTACCTGAGTAAACAGAAAAAAGAAAAAAACACAAACGTTTAATTACATGACTTATAATACTGTTAACACAAAGCCCTAAACAATTAATTGCATAACATGCTGACGCATTAATTATAGAATCAGAATGTCTAAATGTTATGGGAAATAAACTAATACTTCTCAATTTGAAAAAAATTATAAAATAATACTTCATTTAAAGTAAAAACGTCATTTATTTTCATACTGTTCTGCAAAGGAAACACTATTTTACCTCTTCTGCTATACTTTTAGTTACCTAATTTTACATGCACATACATTTTTTAAAACTATGAGCTACTTTACCTATAATGACTTTTCAAAAAAAATCCAAATCAGTACAAAGTTCAGAATCTGAATTTGTACCATGCAAGGTAATGCATTTTGTTTGCTACACAAAAACACTTGGCCAAGGGTGAGCAGGGGCCAAATTCCAGTTGCAATACATTTTCTTGTGAAGTCTTGTTCCCAGGGGAAAGGACCCTTTTTCTAATTTACAAAAAGGTACTAAATGGGCTAGTGGTAATCCTAAATGAGCAAAATTTTCCCAGACGAAATCATAATACACAGAGGATGTTGTGCTATCCTTAAAGTAAAAACAAAAACAAACCCCCAAAGCAAAAAGCAAACAAAAAAAACACACATGTAGAATGTTAAATCATTACAAATTGTACCTTGAAACTTCTCCCCACGTATATGATCTTTCCTTAAAGAAAAAAACTATCCATCTGTTTTGAGTGCTACACTTGAGAGCCTAGACAGAAGAAGAGGTAAAGAGAGGTAGTATGCTATTAAAAGCAATTTAAAAAGAAAAGAATGAGATTGATATGATTATATTTCATTCATTAAACTTTAATATTCAATTATATCCTAAAATTAAATAAATAGTACCAAATCAGCTGAAATGTATTTTAAGCAATGGACACCGATCCCTTTTTAAAGTCACTCCATGGATATTCTAATTTAAAGAATGAAATTACTCTAATATAAACAGTATGGCCAAGCAATAAATGTTATTGCAAACAGTGGTGCCTCCAATACATAACCCAAAGTAGACCTTTACAGCATTCTAAAAGTATGCACAAATCAAAACGAGCATAGAAGAAATCTGACTTCTTAAGGTTTTTTTTTTTTTTAATATATATTTTATTGATTTTTTACAGAGAGGAAGGGAAAGGGAGAGTGAGTTAGAAACATGGATGAGCCGAAACCGGTTTGGCTCAGTGGATAGAGCGTCGGCCTGCAGACTGAAAGGTCCCGGGTTCGATTCCGGTCAAGGGCATGTACCTTGGTTGTGGGCACATCCCCAGTAGGGGGTGTGCAGGAGGCAGCTGATTGATGTTTCTCTCTCATCGATGTTTCTAACTCTCTATCCCTCTCTCTTCCTCTCTGTAAAAAGTCAATAAAATATATTAAAAAAAAAAAAAAGAAAGAAACATGGAGAGAGAAACATCGATCAGCTGCCTCCTGCACGCCCCCTACTGGTGATGTGCCCGCAACCAAGGTACATGCCCTTGACCGGAATTGAACCCGGGACCCTTCAGTCCCCAGGCCGACACTCTCTATCCACTGAGCCACACCAGCTAGGGCAGATTTTATCAACCAAGTCCAATTTAGGGATAACAGTGTAAGTTAAAGTGAGGATCAAGGGGTAATATACAGTATATGATACTTCTGGCATCTGCCTCAGCTGTTATGTGATTCTCCTCAAGATGTTCAAAGTTTCACCTGGGTGAGGTCCTGTAACCTACAACTAGCTACTATAACCAATGAAAACTATAACTCTTGCTTTGGAAATATAAATTTAAAAGATGGTACAGATTGAAAAATTGGTCAGTAGAAAAACAAGACATCAATATTGAAATATGAATATTAAACAAAGAATATGAGGCAAAGTTACCCTGATGCTTAGAAAAAAATTACCTGTAGTTCAGGAACTCAAATTATGCCTACCAATGTTCATATAGGGGATTATCACAGGATTACTACCAATAACACACAAGGACTAAGAGAAGAAAAAATATCTCACTAAAGGACAATGAGAAGCACTGCAGTTTTACAAGGTCAAGAAAAAATAAAAACATGGGCAAGTAATTCTAAAACAGTATTTAAGCAAACTCTTTACCTTATATTTGTTCATAGGTCTTGATCTTTTAAAAATAAATCCGTAGGGCAATAGTATATATACCTTTCAGTCATTTCTCTTCTCGTCTTTTATTTAGTCACAAATCAAAATTCTATGTTATAGGAGTAGAACACTATGCATCACAATATGACAACTACATAGAGTCTAAAGCAAATCTCTTGTCCCTCCAGTAAGCAAAGAACTTAACTGGAGATGAAGAGGACAAAAGCTAACAAGGAAAATTTTAGAAAGGATTTGCACGGTCAGGAACTAATATTTCTGCCAGCTTTTAGCATTCCTTGCTATGGCATGCTTCAGGACTGTTTCAACTACTATTACCTTCCCATCTGCTTAATATTAGAAGGAAAAAAATACCAGCGGCTTCTACAAGAGAAGGTGAACAAAGACTGAGCTTTTATTTATAAGGAATAAGTAGACTATTTAGGTTTATACTAGTACAAAGTTAAAGGAAGTAAAAGAGCAGATTGCTTTATGTGATTATTTTTTCAAGTATACAAAGTAGACTTAACAAAATGTTGTTCTCCTGTTACTTGTGAATTGCATAGCAGTTAGCACTAAGAAATATGAAGTGACTATGTAAGCTAATGACTGGAATATTTAAAAAGGAGAAGAGCCATAACCTTTCCCGGATTATAGGAAAAAAGTGAGCAGTTAACTTCCAGGAACTCTAAAACTAGGCTTTTATTTTTTCCTTTTCAGCTTTCACGGAGGGGGAGAAATTGTAAATGGCTATGAAGAGATAACGAACAGATGGTATTGAAAAGTCACCATCTGTACCCTGGGAGGCTGTATAGGAGTGCATCTCCTACCCTAACAGTGGCTGAACTGTCTTGTCAGTATACTTGTTTGGAGAAGGAAAGACTTTCTCTAAAGATAAACTGTCATTACTATTTTTTCAAATGTAAGAGAAAGGGCAGGGAGAAAACTGTCATTACTAGACAAATCAATGTCATTAATAAGAATTCAATCCCATTAAGAAGCAATTAATTAATAATTTATAAGAACTACTGAAAAGTAATCTAGTAATGAATTTCTGTGTGTGTGTTTGCATGTCTGTGTCTAGTAATGGCAGTCCATAACATTTAGCAACAGTGCTGAAAGTGATGACAGCAAAGAGAAGGATGACACAGGAAAGCAATTTGGTGTTTTAACATTGTGAAATGCTATTGTAGATATGTTGAAGTGTGAAGCTAGAATCTGAAGCTGTCATGTGTCTCATCATAATGACTGCACTCAAGTTTTATGTGGTAATTCATTTGTTATAAACTGGTTTAATTTCCACTATTATTTGAGACACACCATTTAGCAGGAAAAAGTATAAATTTAATTCTAAACTAAGATGTTTTTCTCAATATATACCATTTTTTAAAATATATTTTTATTGATTTCAGAGAGCAAGGGAGAGGGGAGAGAGAGAGATAGAAAGAAACATCAATGGTGAGAGAGAATCATTGATCAGCTGCCTCCTGCATGCACCGCAATTGGGATTGAGCCCACAATCCGGGCATGTGCCCTGACTGGGAATCAAACTATGACCTCCTGGTTCATAGGTCTATGCTCAACCACTGACGCCACACCAGCGGCGTTCAATATATACCATTTATATATAATATTAATACAAGGGTTCTTACTTCTGGGGCTCACATATCCCTGAAATTACATGCAAAATAGTGTGCATATACAACATTTTACTGGGAAGAATGTCAATGCCATTATAAAATTTTCAGGGAGTCTAGGACCAAACAAGTGAAAATTCTTAATTCCAAGAAAGCCAAGAGAAAATTAAAAGTGTGTGCTGAGGAGAGGGGGGTAGAGATAAAGATGAAACTCTTCTAACAATTTCAAAATTCTCAAATGAAGGTAACATTTCCTTCAGTTTTCTTCCTTACTCTGAACTCCTAGCTACATTCATCTTCCAAAGAACAAAAGAAAACAAGGGTACAATTTTTAAGTATTACTGGAAATATACATATTTCTAATACAAATTAAATATTTGCTATAACTCTTTTCAACATAAAATACTGAGATTAATCAAAATCACATTAACTGCATCTTATTCTTTAGGTCTCTATTTTAAAAATATTTTTGCTTAAGGACATAAATATAACAGACTGAGAAGAAAGAGTGGAAAGATGTGAATATATGATTTTAAATTCAAACAAATTTTGAGGCAAACGGAAGGTAGTGAAGGTCTTGGCAGCATATAGGCCTGGCTTTCAAAGTACGCTCTTTTAGAAAAATAAATGTAAATAATTTTATAATCCAATGTCACCCCCCAATAAATTCAATAAAATAGTGGGCTCTATCACTTATTGCTGGTATAAAGCTGGCCAAATTATTGTTCCCTCTATGCTTCCAATTCATCATCTATAAAATGGGGACAATATCCACTTCACGAGTCTATGAGTATTAAATGATTTAAGATTGCCTATCTAATAAAAGAATAATATGCAAATTAACCATCACTCCGCTACACCCACAAGCCACGCCCACCAGCCGATCAAGAGCGAGTATGCAAATTAATACAACCAAGATGGCTGTGGCCACGGAGAGAGCAGGAGGCTTGGGTTTCCCCAGCAATGGAGGAAGCCAAGCTTTCCGCCTGCCCTGGCCTGCCTTGGCCTCTGCTTAAGGCTACAAAGTTTCAATTATAGAAAATAAATAAATCCCAACAAAAATGGCAGCAGCCACGGAGCTGGAGAGAGCAGGAGGCTTGAGTTGCCCCCGGCGATGGAGGAAGCCAAGCTTCCGCACACCCTGGCTGGCCTAGGCCTCCACTCAAGGCTACAAAGTTTCAATTATAGAAGATAAATAAATCCCAGATACCAGGGCCTCCACTTGGGTCGCCGGGGGGCATGGCCGGCCTGCAAACCACCACAGGACCCTCGACCAGGCCGCCCCACGCCCCAAGGGAACCCCTACCCTGATCTGGGAACCCTTCAGGGCAAACCAGCTGGCCCCCACCCGTGCACCAGGCCTTTATCCTATCTAATAGAAGAGTAATATGCAAATTGGCCATCACTCCAACACATGAGATGGCTGCCCCATGTGGACACAAGATGGCTGCCACAAGATGGCCAGCAAGAGAGGGCAGTTGTGGGCAATGAGGCCAGCAGGGGAGGGCAGTTGAGAGGTACCAAGCCTGCAAGGGAGGGCAGTTGGGGGCGATCAAGCCTGCAGGGGAGGACAGTTAGGGGTGACCAGTCCAGCAGAGGAGGGAAGTTGGGGTGACTGGGCCTGCAGAGAAGGGCAGTTGGGGGGGACCAAGGCCTGCAGGGGAGAGCAGTTGAGGGGGACCAGGCCTGCAGGGGAGGGCAGTTAGGGGCAAACAGGCTAGCAGAGGAGCAGTTAGGCATCAATCGGGCTGGCAGGGGAGTGGTTAGGGGGTGATCAGGCTGGCAGGCAGAAGTGGTTAGGGGCAATCAGGAAGGCAGGCAGGCGAGCAGTTGGGAGCCAGCAGTCCTGGATTGTGAGAGGGATGTCCGACTGCCCCCCCCCCCCGTGCACGAATTTCATTCACCGGGCCTCTAGTTTATATATAATATGTCTTTAATAAATATTAAGTCTTCTTCCCCTTCTATTATACAAGGTAACTAAAATGAGGAAGGATTTTAGAATCAGAATTGGGTTCATATTACAGCTCTGCCACTTATTAGTCAGGTAACTTTTTAATGACCTAAATGAAAATCATCAGCTTTAGTGTTACAAACATACAGGCAGTTTCATTTCCATTAATGGTCCCCATGAAAGGGACTATTAGTTACATCATATGTTGCCTAACAATGTATGATAATCTCTGAATTATAATTTTTATTATTTTTAATATATTTTTATTGACTTCAGAGAAGAGAGAGAGAAATACCAATGATGAGAGAGAATCATTGATTGG
Source organism: Eptesicus fuscus (assembly GCF_027574615.1). NCBI lineage: Eukaryota > Metazoa > Chordata > Mammalia > Chiroptera > Vespertilionidae > Eptesicus > Eptesicus fuscus. The sequence goes on along the minus strand of NC_072491.1, from coordinate 35,697,212 downwards.
CTGCCTCCCACAAGCCCTCCACTGAGGATCAAGCCTAAAATCCAGGAATGTGCCCTGACTGGGAATCAAACTGTGACCTCCTGGTTCATAGGTCAAAGCTCAACCACTGAACCACACCAGCCGGGCTCAATTTTTATTTTATAGGTCAAATGATTTAAAAAATAATAACAACAACTCTGGTCATCCTAATTTTTCAAATTTAAGCATTAAATATCATTTTTTCTGAAGAGACCTGGTTTAAAAAAATGTACAGAGACAAGAACAAGTGACCAATTTGTGCTAAATCTGGGAATATTTTGAATGGATATTTAGAGATACACTATTATAATGTTGAAAATATATTTTTTTAAATTTCATGATTTTTAAATAAAAGTATTAACTATATTAAGGGAAAAAAAATACAAATAGCAGTAAAACAGAATTCTCTAGCTAACCTTAAACACATAGATGAAGGAACAGAGTATTTTTATATAAATACAATAAAGAAAAAGCATGCAAGTTCTGAGATTTACTTTGAAAAAATGGAACCCATCTTTATCAGAGAATAACCATATTATACTAGTTTTTTTCTCCATGTTTATAGTTATAATATTATAGGAAACATGAGTTACCTTTTACTTTAGTTATGTGATAAACCACATTATATAGCGTTAAATATTAATAATTCCACAACACTGAGTTATGTGTTAGTCAAACATATTTCATTCAATGACTCCTACATACACTTAACCCTTTTCTTCCCTAATAACAAATACATTGCTTTTAACAATCAAATGAATACTAGTAAGTTTTCAATGTAACCCAGAAAGTTACTCCCTCACTTAGGATGCTAGGTAAAAATTTTCTTATATCATTTAAACAGCAAGCAAATTAAATAGTTCATAAACATATTGAATTGTTGGTCATATATAGATTCATTTCACTTTCTCAGAAAAAAATCTTGCCTGGATTTTAAAAATGAATTTTGAGCACTCACCGATTGCATGTTTACTCCAACCTGTTGAAAAACCATCCTAATTAGGCGCTTAATCCAGCCAAGCATTTAGATGGCAAAGTGTCTCCAGATTTGCATTTCAAGTACTTCAGGCGTACATAGCAGCGCATGATCCATAAAAAACACTAGAATTTTAAAATACAAATATTAAAATGAAAGTATTAAGAATCTTTACCATCTGCAACATGTCTCACAAAATAAGTCTAGTCTAAAACATTTTAAACTGTGTCTAAATTTACTTACAAGAAAACAAATACTGCTTATAATCAAATTTGAGTAAACTAATGGTACAATTTTTTAAAGTATTTTTTTTCCAGTCAGGGTTCTTAGAAGCAACAAAAACCTACTTATGGCTAATTTAAGTAGGAAATATATTTATGAAAATATATCTAGTAAATAACAATCTTACCAGAACCTGACTTACAGGCTACAAAGCCAGGAAAGACATCCAAAACTGCAACAGAATTGGTCCTGGGAAGACACCACTCCTACTGCCACCCCTGACAGAACAGAATCTACCAGGTCCCACTTTTGTCTCACTGGCTCTTGAATCCAAAAATATGAAGATAGTGTAAGAAGCCTCTGGGACTACCTCAAGCGTACCAACATCAAAATTATGGGGGTGCCAGAAGAAGAAAGAGAGCAAGACACTGAAAACCTATTTGAAGAAATAATGACAGAAAACTTCCCCCACCTGGTTAAAGAAATAGACTTACAAGTCCAGGAAGCGCACAGAACCCCAAACAAAAGGAATCCAAAGAGGACTACACCAAAACACATCATAATTAAAATGCCAAGAGCAAAAGACAAAGAGAGAATCTTAAAAGCAGCAAGAGAAAAACAGTTAGTTACCTACAAGGGAGCACCCATACGATTGTCAGCTGATTTCTCAACAGAAACTATGCAGGCCAGACGGGAGTGGCAAGAAATATTCAAAGTGATGAATAGCAAGAACCTACAAGCAAGATTACTCTACCCAGCAAAGCTATCATTCAGAATTGAAGATCAGATAAAGAGCTTCACAGATAAGAAAAAGCTAAAGGAGTTCATCACCGCCAAACCAGTATTATATGAAATGCTGAAAGGTATTCTTTAAGAAGAAGAAGAGTAAGAAAAAGGTAAAGATAAAAATTATGAACAAATACACATCTATCAACAAGTGAATCTAAAAATCAAGTGAATAAAAAATCTGATGAACAGAATAAACTGGTGAATATGATAGAATCAGGGGCATAGAAAGGAAGTGGACTGACAATTCTTGGGGGGAAAGGGGTATGGGGGGTGCGGGAAGAGACTGGACAAAAATCGTACACCTATGGATGAGGACAGTGGGGGGGGGGCGGGTAAGGGCAGAGGGTGGGGTGGAACCGGGTGGAGGGGAGCTATGGGGGGGGGGGGGAAAGAGGAACAATTGTAATAATCTGAACAATAAAGATTTATTAAAAAAATAAATAAAAAGGACCATCTGGAACATCAAATGCACCAACATTAGTGTCATGGGGGAGTCATAGAAGCAGAGGAGGGATAGTAGGGAGAAAAAAACACTATTTCAAGGAAAAAAAAAAGGAAAACTTGCCTAATCTGGCAAAAAAAATTTGACCCAAGTCTAGGAAACAGTCCCACACAAGATGAACCCAAACAGATCCACACCAACATCATAATTAAAATGTCAAAAGTTAAAGAGAGAATATGAAAAGTAGCACGAGAAATGCAACTAGCTACAAACAAGGGAGACCCCCATAAGAAAATCAGATTTATCAACAGAAACTTTGCAGACCAGAAGTGAATGGCAAGATATATTCAAAGTGATGAAAGGAAAGTACCTACACCCAATAATACTCTACTCAGCAAGATTATCATTCAGAATTTTTAAGTTTACTTTTATTGACTTCAGAGAGAAAGGGAAAGGGAGAGAGAGATAGAAACATCAATGATGAGAGAGAATCATTGACCAGCTACCTCCTGCATGCCCCCTCTGGGGATTAAGCCCGCAACCCGGGCATGTGCCCTGACCTGAAATTGAACCGTGACCTCCTGGTTCATAGGTCAACACTCAACCACTGAGCCACATCAGCCAAGAGGGATCATTTCCCAGACAAGCAAAGGTTAAAGGAGTTTATTACTACTAAACCAGCATGTTAAAGGGACTCCTTTAAGGGAAAAAGGTCAAAACTTTTAAAAAAAGAAAATATCGGAAAGAAAAAAATCTCACTGATAAAGGCAAACACTTAGTAAAAGTAGATCAACCAATCATAGAGCTAGTAAGAAGGTTAAAAGGCAATAGTAGTATAATCATGTGTAAATACAATAATAAATTAAGGGATACAGACACCCACACACAAAATAAGTAAAATATGATGACAAAAACAAATGAGAGGGTAGTAAATAGATGTAGTGCTTTAAGAATGCATTCAAACTTAAGCAACCATCAATTTAAAATAGACTGCCAAAACATAGCTTGGTATATCTGAACTTCACAGTAACAACAAAACAGAAGCCTATACCAGATATGCAAAAAATAAAGAGAAAGGAATCCAAACAAAGCATTATAGAAAGTCATCAACGTGCAAGAGAGCAAAAGAAACAGAAGAGTAACAAAACAACCAGAAAACAGTTAATAAAATGGCAATAACTACATAACTATTCATTACTACTTTAAATGTAAAGGAGTTCATCACCACCAAACCAGTATTACATAAAATGTTAAAGGGTCTTCTTTAAGAATAAGAAAAAAACTATCAAAATTATGAGTAATAGCCTGGCTGGTGTGGCTCAGTGGTTGAGCATCAACCCATGAACTGGAAGGCCATGGTTCAAACCCCAGCAGGGGGCACGCAGGAGGCAGCCAATCGATGATTCTCTTTCATTACTGATGTTTCTCTCTCTCCCTCTCCCTTTCTCTCTAAAATCAATAAAACAAACAAAAAGACATTTATAAAAAAACTAGAGGCCCGGTGCACGAAATTCGTGCACAGGGAGGGGGGTCCCCTCAGCTCAGCCTGCACCCTCTCCAATCTGGGACCCCTCAGGGGATGTCCGACTGCCGGTTTAGGCCCGATCCCGGGGATTGGGCCTAAACCGGCAGTCGGACATTCCTCTCACAATTCGGGACCGCTGGCTCCTAAGTGCTCACCTGCCTGCCTGCCTGATTGCCCCTAACTGCCCGCCCTCCGCCAGCATGATCACCCCTAACCACCTCTGCCTGATGGCCTGATTACCCCCAACTGCCCTCCCCTTGGCGGCCTGGTCGCCCCTAATTGCCCCCCCACCACCAGCCTAGTCACCCCCAACTGCCTTCCCCCGCTGGCCTGGCCACCCTCAAATGCTCCCCCCCCCCCGCCATTCTGGTCGCTCCTCATTGCCCCCCCTGCCAGCCTGGTCGCCCCCAACTGCCCCCCTGCCAGCGGGAGTTCAACTGACTGGGAGTTAGACATGTGCTGACCACTGTGGGGCAACCGGCGGGGTGATCAGCGGGCGGTGCCCAGCCAAGATGGGTGCAAGCGGGGGCCCCGATCGCCTCACAGATTGGCCCATATCACCAGCCAGGCCTAGGGACCCTACCCATGTAGGAATTTCATGCACCAGGCCTCTAGTAAAATGACAAAAGGAGTAACCCAACAAAAGGATATAATCCTTGTAAACATTTATGCACCCAACATAGAAGCACCTAAATATATTAAGCAAATGTTTACTGACATAAAGGGAGAGATCAATAGTAATACGGTCATTGTAAGGGATTTTAACAGCCATCAACATCAATGGACAGATCTTCCAGAGAGAAAATCAACAAGGAAAATGTGGTCTTAAATGACACACTCGATCAGATGGCTTTAACTTATTATTTTCAGACCATTTTACTTCAAAGCAACAGAACATACATTCTTTTCAAGTTCACATGAAACATTTTTTAGCTTAGACCACATGGTTAGGACACAAAACAAGTCTCAATAAATTTAAGAAGACTGAAATCATATCAAGCATCTTCAACCAAAATGGCATGAAACTAGAAATCAACTACAAGAAAAAAGCTGAAAAAGACACAAACACATAATGATCTAGTGTGTCATTAAGGCCACATGGAAGCTAAATAACACATCACTACACAATGAATGGGTTAACAATAAGATCAAGGAAGAAATCAAAAGATACCTTGAGCCCTGCCAGTAGCTCAGTGGTTAGAGCATCAGCCCACTCACCAAAGGGTCACGGGATCGATTCCTGGTCAAGGGCATGTACCTTGGTTGCAGGTTTCAATCCCCAGCCTAGTGAGAGCACATTCAGAAGGCAATCAATTTATGTGTCTTTTCCAAGTCTGTCTATCTGTGTATCTCTCTCTTCTCCCCCCTCAACACTGTCCCTCCCACTCTCTCTAAAAATTAATGGAAAAATACCCTTGGGTGGGGATTAACAAAAAATAACAATAAAAATTTAAAAAGATTTTTAAGATAACTTGACACAAATGAAAATTAAAACACAACCCAAAATCTGGGACTCAGTGAAGGCAATCCTGAGAAGGAAATTCATAGCATTACAGGCCTACCTCAAGAAACAAAATAAAATCTCAAATAAACAATCTAACCATACACTTTAAAAGGACTAGAAAAATAACAACAAAGCCCAAAGTGAGCAGAAGGAAATAATAAAGATCAGAACAGAAATAACCAAGCAGAATACACACACACACACACACACACAGATCAATGCAACCAAGAGCTGAGTCTTTAAAAAGATAAACAAGATTAACTCATACAGGACAAGAGAGAGGCGTCAAATAAAATCAGAAATGAAAGAGAAGTAACAACTGGCACCACAGAAATACAAAGCAGTACTAGTATAAGAAAACTAGAGGCCCGATGCACAAAATTCATGCAAGGGGCTTGGCCCTCACAGCCGCGGCAGCTTGCCTCGGCCTGCCTCGGCCCTCACAGCCGCAGCGGCTGCCTGGGCCCTCACAGTTCTGGCTTCATCCAGAAGGTCATCTGGAAGGACATCCAGAAGGTCATTTGGCTGTCCAGTCTAATTAGCATATTACACTTTTATTATTATAGACTAGTAGCCCGTTTGCACGAAGATTCGTGCAATAGACCTTCATTCACCTGGCTGCCTGCACCAGTTTTCTGCCGGCACCGGGGACCCAGGCCTTGGCTGTGGCCACCGCCTTCTACCTTCTTTCAGGGTCCTGGCTTGGCCCGGGGCGGTGGCCTTGGGCTCGGCTGCACCCAGCGTCCCTGCCACCCGATTGCAGGAGCGAGCCAACCCCCCAGGTCGGCTCGCTCCTGCGATCGGAGCAGGCACCCGGCTGGCGCCCAAGGCCCGGAAAGCCCCGGGCGGCTTTCCGGACCTTGGGCTCCGCCGCACCCCAGCCGGGTCCCTGCGATCGGAGCAGGCACCCGGCTGGCGCCCAAGGCCCGGAAAGCCCCGGGCAGCTTTTCCGGGCCTTGGGCTCCGCCGCACCCCAGCCGTGTCCCTGCAACGGTTTCCTGGTGGGCGTGGCTTGGTTGGTGGGCGTGGCTTGGGCGTAGCGAAGGTGCGGTCAATTTGCATATTTGTCTATTATAAGGTAAGATAAAGGCAGGAGGTTAAGTTGCAATACTACTTACATCTAAAGCAACAAGTTTTTGAGGTAATTATAATTACTTAAATCAGTGTAGTTCCACAATAACTCTGTTAGCAGTAATAACAATTGTCCTTAAATTTAAAATGCCAAAAAATTTGCCCTGGCTGGTGTGGCTCAATTGGTCGAGTGTCATCCCATACACCAAAGGGTCACAGGTTCCATTCCCAGTCAGGGTATGTAGGTTCAATCCCCAGTCACGATGTGTATGGGAGGCAACAGATCAATGTTTCTCTCCCTCTCTCTCTTTCTCTCTCTAAAATCAATAAAATAAGAGTGCCAAAACCTTTAAACTCTACACTACATTGGAGCTTATTTTTAGGAGGTATTTGAGAACTATTCAAGGAAATTGTCATCTAATTATCTTCACAATGAGAGAGGAATATGACCATTATATAGGAGAGTCCAAGAAGATTAATAGGACATTCTTAATTATTCAGTTGGCTAAATTATTAGAATAAAGTTTCCTCTTCTCAGAATAGTAAGAGATTAGGTACACTTCTATCAGTGCATCCCAAATGACAGTATACAGTCTGGTGTCAAACAAAAAAAAAAGAAAAATAAGGACCATGAAGTAAAAAACAAAAACTTATTCAATTTAAAGTTACTGTTTAATTTGAGAATATGTCCTTCCTACTTTTTTGATATAAAAATGCCTTTCCTTTTAGAATATGGGGATATATTAGTGTTACTTGATTTTTTTAAAAATGTCCTCACTGATAATCTGCCACTGTAAAGATCACACACAACTAAACACAATTTGAAAGAGCTGCCCAGCAGAAGACACAACAATGGCAGAGGTAAAGGTCCCGTACAAAAAACAAACAAAAAAATTGTCCTTTACTTGTCCTTGTCCATACCAAAGAAACACACAAAAACTTGTCCTGTTCTTTAATGGCAATCAAAGGGGAACCTCCCCTGTTTTTCAGCAAAAACCCAGAACTGCAGATGGATTTCCACACTGGAACTGAAGATAACTCAGACAGTGCCTTCCATCTCCCAGTATACTTTGGCAGCTATGTGGTGGTGAATAGCTATCAGGTTGGGAACTAGAAATCAGAGGTGAAATACTCTGAGATGCCCTTTGTGGATGGCCAACCATTTTTTAAAAAATATATTTTTATTGATTTCAGAGAAGAAGGGAGAAGAAGAGAGAGAAACATCAATTATGAGAGAGAATAATTGATAGGCTGCCTCCTGCATGCACCATACTGGGGATCGAGTCCACAATCCGGGAATGTGCCTGGACCGGGAATGGAACTGTAACTTCCTGCCTGGCTCATAGGTCAACGCTCAACCACTGAGCCACACTGACTGGGCTGGACGACCATTTGATCTGCATTTCTTAGTGCTACAAAATAAGTACCAGGTAATGGTCAAAGGCTGCCACTGTTACACTTTTCCCCATCAGCTCCAGCCAGGATCTGTGAAGATGACCCAGGTGTGGAAGGATGTCTCCCTGAACTCAGTGTGTGTCTGCTAGAGAAGGATGTGACCAGACTCCCCACTGTCAAAGAGATCCCCCATCTAAGTGACCATGTGATTCCCAAAGCTAACTATAATAGCATGGGTTCTCCTCACCCTTCCCTTACACTTGGTCATTAAAACTCCTGAAAACATAAAAAAAAAAAAAAGTCCTTACTTGGCATAATGAAAAGTTATCAAACCTATGTAAATAACTTAAGCTACTTTCGGAGATTAAACTTGAAGTTCAAATCTAGTGACCACTGCTACACTTACAAAATCAGTCTAGTTGAGACTTTAAGTCAGAAAACTTTACCATATTATGAAACAATATGAACCTATGGGTAAAATTTACTGGCAAAAATTAAGTACACTGGTGTAGTCTCCTGCCACCTAGCATAGAATCTGACATATAATGTGTCCTTTTTTTTTTTTCAGTACACAAATGAATGTCATGACCTATGCTACATCCCTCAACAAAAATCTGTTTAGATAAGTCTAACAACACAAGCTAATTAAAATTTGATGAAAGATATTTCAAGTTAATGTGTTTTAGATATGAAACTAAACTGAAGAACATTTTCTGTAACATTTTTAGAGGTCAGCTTTCTCTTCGTGACATAAAAGAAGTTAGAGGTAGCTATATTTCCACTTGAATTAAAGGTCTGCCATTTTCATGTAAGGATCTCTGAAATATAATCTTACAGTAAATGACATCAGTATATTCGTCTTAAAGTGTTTTTATTTAAGCATTCCCATGCCAATAAATTTAGTACTCTGGCATCAATTTTAAAATAATCTTTTGAAAAGACTATTCAAATACCTTAAGTGAACCTGAACATCAATAGAAAGAAGTACACACAACTTGGAAGTCAATAATATTTTTCACTGACTAAAAGTGCTGCCCTTCATAGAGACCAAAAAAACTAAAAACAAAATAATACAAAAGATCAATAAAACCAAGAGCTGGTTCTTTGAAAGGATAAACAAGATTGATGAACCTCTAACCAGGCTCATCAAGAAGCAGAGAGAGAGGACCCAAATAAACAAAACCAGAAATGAAAGAGGTGAAGTAACAACTGACCCCACAGAAATACAAAGGATTATAAAAAAAAAAAAAATACTATGAACAACTCTATTCCAACAAACTGGACAACCTAGACAACATGGACATATTCCTAGAAAAATATAATCTTCCAAAAACCCAATCAGGAAGAATCAAAAAATCTGAATAGGCCGATAACTATGGAAGAAATTGAAGTAGTAATAAAAAAACTTCCAGTAAACAAAAGCCCTGGGCAAGACAACTTCACGGGAGTTTTACCAAACATTCCAAGAAAAACTAAAACCTACCCTCCTCAGACAATTCCAAAAAAATTGAAGAGGATGGAACACTTCCAAGCTCTTTCTCTGAAGCCAGCATTACCCTAATACCAAAACCAGATAAAGACAACACAATGAAAGAGAATTACAGGCCAATATCCCTCATGAACATAGATGCTAAAATTCTGAACAAAATATTAGCAAATCGGATCCATGAATATATTAAAAAGATCATACACCACGGCCAAGTGGGATTTATTTCGGTGATGAAAGGGTGGTATAATATCTGCAAATCAATAAATGTGATACATCACATAAACAAATTGAGAGACAAAAATCACATAATCATATCAATTGATGCAGAAAAAGCATTTGACAAAATCCAACACCCTTTCTTGATAAAAACTCTCGGCAAAGTGGGAATAGAGGGAGCATACCTCAACATAATAAAAGCCTTATATGATAAACCTACAGCCAACATCATACTCAATGGGCAAAAACTAAAACCATTTCCCCGAAGAACAGGAACAAGACAGGGATGCCCATTTTCACCACTCCTGTTCAACACAGTACTAGAAGTGCTTGCCATAGTGATCAGACAAGAAGAAGAAATAAAAGGCATCCAATTTGGAAAAGAAGTAAAACTGTCATTATTCACAAATGATATGATATTGTATAAAGAAAACCCTAAAGACTCCATCAAAAAACTACTAGACTTAATAATTTGCCAATGTAGCAGGATACAAAATTAACATTAAGAAATCTATGGCTTTTTTATACACCATTGATGAACTCAGAGAAAGAGAAACTAAAATAAAACATCCCATTTACCATTGCAACAAAACAATTAAGATGCCTAGGAATAAACTTAACTAAGGAAGTAAAAGACCTGTACTCAGAAAACTACAGGACGTTGAAAAAAAAGATAGAAGACATAAACAAATGGAAGAATATACCGTGTTCAAGGATTGGTAGAATAAACATCATTAAAATGTCCTTACTACCCATAGCAATCTATAGATTCAATGCAACCCCCATTAAAATACCAATGGCATATTTCACAGGGCTAGAACAAACTCTCCAAAAATTCGTATGGAATAAAAAGACCCCAAATAGCCACAGCAACCCTGAAAAAGAAGAACAAAGTTGGAGGGATCACATTACCAGATAACAAGCTATATTTACCAAGCCACGGTTCTCAAAACTGCCTGGTACTGGCACAAGAACAGACATATAGACCAATGGAACAGAACAGAGAACCCAGAAATCAACTCAAGCCATTATGCTCAATTAATATTTTTTTAAAATATATTTTATTGATTTTTTACAGAGAGGAAGGGAGAAGAACAGAGAGTTAGAAACATCGATGAGAGAGAAACATGATCAGCTGCCTCTTGCACACTCCCTACTGGGTATGTGCCCGCAACCAAGGTACATGCCCCTGACAGGAATCGAACCTGGGACCTTTCAGTCCGCAGGCCGACGCTCTATCCACTGAGCCCACGGTTAGGGCCGTGGTCGGCAAACTGTGGCTCGCGAGCCACATGTGGCTCTTTGGCCCCTTGAGTGTGGCTCTTTCACAAAATACCATGGCCTGGGCGAGTCTATTTTGAAGAAGTGGCGTTAGAAGTTTAAAAAATTTGGCTCTCAAAAGAAATTTCTATCATTGTACTGTTGATATTTGGCTCTGTTGACTAATGAGTTTGCCGACCACTGGGTTAGGGCAATATTTGACAAAGGAGGCAAGAGCATACAATGGAGTCAAGACAGTCTCTTCAATAAATGGTGTTGGGAAAATTGGACAGATACATGCAAAAAATGAAATTAGACCACCAATTTACACCATACACAAAAATAAACTCAAAATAGATAAAGGGCCCTAAATGGTTTGGCTCAGTGGATAGAGCGTTGGCCTGTGGACTGAAGGATTCCGGGTTCAATCCCAGTCAAGAGTACATGCCCAGGTTGTGGGGGCTGGATCCCCGATGGAGGGCATGCAGGAAACAACCAATCCATGATTCTCTCATCATGGATGTTTCTCTCTCTCTCTCTCTCTCTCTCCCTCTCTCTCTCTCTTCTCTCTCTCTCTCTCTCTCCCTCTCCCTTCCTCTCTAAAATCAATAAAAATATATATTTTTTAAATGGATAAAGGACTTAAACATAAAACAGGAAACCATAAAAATCCTAGAAGAAACCACAGGCAGCAAAATATAGACATCTCTCGAAGCAATACCTTTACAGATACATCTCCTAAGACCGTGGTCGGCAAACTGCGGCTCGCGAGCCACATGCGGCTCTTTGGCTTCTTGAGTGTGGCTCTTCCACAAAATACCAAGGCCTGGGCGAGTCTATTTTGAAGAAGTGGCATTAGAAGAAGTTTAAAAAATTTGGCTCTCAAAAGAAATTTCAATCGTTGTACTGGTGATATTTGGCTCCGTTGACTAATGAGTTTGCCGACCACTGTCCTAGGACAGTGGAGACAGGAGAAAATAAACAAATGGGACTACACCAAAATTAAAAGCTTCTGCACAGCAAAAGAAACCATCAACAAAACAACAAGAGAGCCCACTGCATGGGAGAACATATTTTCCAATGTTATATCCGATAAGGGTCTAATCTCCAAAATTTATAGGGAACTCATACAACTTAACAAAAGCAAGATAAATAATCCAATCAAAAAATGGGAAAAGGGTCTAAATAGACACTTTTCAAAAGTGGACATACAGAAGGCCAAGAGACATATGAAAACATGCTCAAAGTCACTAATCATCCGAGAGATGCAAATCAAAACAACAATGCGGTACCATCTCACACCTGTCAGAATGGCCATCATCAACAAATCAACAAGTGCTGGTCCAGATGCGGAGAAAAAGGAACCCTCGTGCACTGCTGTGGGAATGCAGACTGGAGCAGGCACTGTAGAAAACAGTATCGATTTTCCTCAAAAAATTAAAAATGGAACTCCCATTTGACCCAGTAATCCTACTTCAAGGAATATATCCCAAGAAATCAGAAACACCAATCAAAAAGGGTAGATGCACCCCTATATTCATAGCAGCACAATTTATAATAGCTAGGATTTGGAAACAGCCTAAGTGCCCCTCAGCAGATGAGGAGATTAAAAAACTGTGGTACATCCATAAAACTGTGGTACACGTACATAATGGAATACTATGCTGCTATAAAAAAGAAGGAACTCTTACCATTCGAAATAGCATGGATGGACCTGGAAAGCATTATGCTAAGCAAAATAAGCCAGTCGGAGAAAGATAAATATCACATGATCTCACTCATTTGTGGAATACAATGAACAATATAAACTGATGAACAAAAATAGATCCAGAGACATAGAAACATCGAACAGACCGTCAAACCTCAGAGGGAAGGCAGGGGGAAGGGGTGGGAGTTAACAGATCAAACAAAAGATTTGTATGCATGCATATAAACATAACCAATGGACACAGACAGTAGGAGGGTGAGGGCATGTGCTAGGGGGTGGGAGTGGCTGGGAAGATGTCAATGGGAGAAAAAGGAGACATATGTAATACTTTAAACAATAAAGAATTAAAAAATAAAAGTGCTGTCCTTGACCCCAGCAAAGTAATGAAAATTCACCTCAAAGGTGATTTTGATGAATTACTGTTCCCTGAATATTCAATCTGTAAAATTGCCTTACTGGCAAGACTCACTAAATTATAACTTTGTAAATTAAGATAGGGAACTCATACAACTCAACAAAAGCAAGATAAGTAATCCAATAAAAAATGGGCAAAGGATCTCGTTTTTTGTAATACGTTTTATTGATTTTAGAGAGAAATGAGAGGGGGTAGAGGGGGTAGAAAGAGGGAGAGAACTGGGGAAAGAGAAAGAGAAACATCAATCGGGATGCACACTAGGGATGGAGCCATACTTGGGCATGTGCCCTGACTGGTAATCAAACTGGTGACTTCTCAGTGCATGGGACAACACTCAACCAACTGAGTCACACTAGCCAGGGCGAGATGTTTAGTTTTTAAAAACTGGTAAGGGTATTTACCATTACTGAAGCATTAGTTGTAAAAGATAAAATCTAGAGGCAAACTAAATGTCCATTAATAAGAAAATAATTAAATTCAATATACCTACCCATTCAAGTTTATGGCCATTAAAACAAAAAGAGCTATAAATAATAAAATGCTAAATGAAAATGTTGAGAGCTAACATATACATGTGATTCTATTTTTCAATAAAATAAAAAAAACACACCACAAAGCATAGAAAGAATGGTAAAATAGATATTTTACGTATACACATAAAAAAGATATGAGAAGGTACTAAAGCTTAACATTGGCTCTGAGGATTGGTAATGAAATCCTCCCCCCTTTTTTTTTTTTTACACTTAATGCACTTCTGTATTGTTTATGTCTTTTAACAAAATAATATACTACTTATGTAACTTTTAGAAACCAAGTACATTTTTTAGCAAAGTAAGTGAAATCTAAAAAGGAGAGACCTAAAAATTATTCAGCCCTAGCCAGTTTGGCTCAGTGGATAGAGTGTCAGCCCTAGGACTGAAGGGTCGCTGGTTCGCTTCTGGTCTAGGGGCATGTACCTTGGTTGTAGGCTAGATCCCCAGCTCGTCGGGGCATGTGCGCGAGGCAACCAATCGATATATCTCTCTCACATCAATATTTCTCTCTCTCTCTGTCTCTCCCCATCCCTTCCACTCTCTCTAAAAGTCAATGGAAAAAATATCCTCAGGTGAAGATATATATATATATATATATATATATATATATATATATATACACACACACCCACATATATATATATATATATTCAAACTTTGGACCATAGAAGTAAATGATAAAATTAACAACATATAAATATATATAAACTTTGGGGAAACATTATTTCCCAACTTTAGACATCAAGAGTTATGATAATTTTATGATTTATGATTTTTGTCATATCTTAATGCTTTAGTTTAAATTAACTAATTTTTTAAAAAATTAAATAAATTTAACCTGATCCCAAGTAATACCTATGTAATCAAATCTTGCTATTTCAAGATATTTTTCTCAATATACTTTTAAAAAATTTAACTATAGGTTGCACTCCCTATCTAATTAAGCCCAAACAGATTGGGATAAAAAGAGATATCTTGGCTAAAATAAACACAAAGTTGATTCCCATTCCATCTAAAATCATTTCTCTAGTCTAGGATACTAGCCCACTCTATTGAAAGTACACATTATATCTCATATCAATACTTCTCAGTATACAATAATTCTATTTCAAAAAGTCATTAATAAAATTTCTTACAGAAAAAGACTGTTATAGTGGTTTATATATTAACTAGAGGCCCAGTGCACAAAATCCATGCACAGGGGAAGGTGGGAGGGTCCCTCAGCCCAGCCTGCACCCTCTCCAATCCGGGGCCCCTCAGGCCTAAACCGGCAGTCAGACACCCCTCTCGCAATCCAGGACCACTGGCTCCTAACCACTCACCTGCCTGCCTAATGCACCTAACTGCTCCCCTGCCTGCCTAGTTGCCCCTAACAGCCCTCCCCTGATGGCCTGGTCGCCCCCAACGTGCATACGGCTGGTGTCCCTCAGCCCAGCCTGTTCCCTCTCGCAGTCTGGGAGCCCTCAAGGGATGTCCTCGGGGGAGCGGGCCTAAGCCAGCAGTAGCCATCCTTAGTTCTGCTACGGAGGCGGGAAAGGTTCCCGCCACCACTGCTGCGCTTGCCAGCTGTGAGCCCAGCTCAGGGCTTCTGGCTGAGTGGCACTCCCCCTGTGGGAGCACACTGACCACCAGGGGGCAGCTCCTGCACTGAGCGTCTGCCCCCTGGTGATCAGTGTGGGTCATAGTGGCTGGTTGTTCCACCGTTTGGTTGATTTGCATATTAGCCTTTTATTGTATAGGACTAGAGGCCCGGTGATGAAAATTCATGCACTGAAGGGGGGGTCCCTCAGCCCAGCCTGCCCCCTCTCACAGTCCAGGAGCCCTCAGGGGCGGGAGGCGACCCAGCAATCAGGGGAAGGCAACACCTCATCACACCTCTGCTGCTGCCACTGCTGGCAGCGCAAGCCTCAGCCAGCCCTGGTTACCTGAGCCTCGGGCAGACACCATCTAAGGCTTGCCTGTGCCTCGGTCCGGCCCTGGGCGGCTGGGGGGCTGAGTGGGAGACTCTGGAGGCAGGCACGCGGAGCAGCCAGGCCTGCCACCCCAGCAGGGCTGAGGGTACTTGGCGCCGCCATCCTGTGGCTGTGGGCACTGCCATATTTGAGGGCGGGGCAGTTGATTAGCATATTCCCTCCTTATTGGCTGTGGGCACCGCCATCTTTGCAATGGCGTGAGGGTCAATTAGCATATTCCCTCTTTATGAGATAGGATGGAAGGGACTGACAGATGTCAGAGGGGAGGGGGATGGACATAGACAAAAGTGTGGTGATGGCCAGAGGTTGAGGGGCTGAGTGGAGGAGGGTAAAGGGGGGGGGGAATGGGAGACATCTATAATACTGTCAACAACAGAATAAAAACAACAATGATATACCACTACACTACACACCTATTAGGAAAAAAAAGATAAATTATGAACTATGTATTTACTACTTTGATAAAATTAAAAAATTTAAAAAGAAAGAATTTTGTCCAGAAAAGGAGTGTTGTTGAAATTTTTTTTTTTTTTTTTTTTGTTTTTTTTTGTTTTTTTGTTTTTTATGGTAAAGCTAAGGAAGCTTCAGAGCCCTGTGAGGGCTGGACTTGTTCTGGAGGAGAGAGCAAGCAAGTTGCCACCAGCAGCATTTTGGATAACCTGCCTGAAATGATTTAAAAGAGAAAGGGCCAGATTCCCCGAGCCTACAGTTATTTGTAATTTATTTTCTTATTCTAAATAAAGTCATTTTTGAACCTTATTAAACCCCCCCTAAAATTAGTGCTTCAGGTTCAGTAAACTTTAGGCCTCACAAAACCTGTGTTAGTCCCTGAGGGGTGGGGTCCCCAGAGGAGTTCAGATTCATTCATTATATTTATTTGCTCCTTTTAATTCCTGTTCTAGAGGGAGAGTGAGGACAGTTTTTTACTCAGTAATTTTTATAAGAATTGTATTGGAACCTGCTCCTTCTTTGGCTGTTTACAGGTTTACCTTACCGGGAACTCACAGAGACTTTAAGCCCTTTGAAGATAGGGACAGAGCTGTATTGTGTTTCTATAATACAGGTACAAAAGTAATACAACTTTTATAAATATTTGTTGAAGAAACATAAATTTCAGTGTCATGACGCATTACTTTTCCTTCTGCTCCATCTCTTTATTGAGACTTTTGTGCAAAGCATAAGGCTGAGGGGATAAGCAGGTAGGTAGAGCAAAGTTGCTTTTTCCAAACCCTAGATACCATACTTTGATTTTACATAGTAGATGCATTTCTGAATGACATTTTGAATTGGGTATATTAGATTTTGCTAATATCAACTCCCTTTACTCATAGAGATTATTTTTAATGATGTTTAAACGTTTCATACTATGAGGTGCAAAGTATTTTGCTTATTTCAAGAATCTTTGTGCATTCTTTCTGTAGTAAAGTGAATTATCAACATGGTAGGTCTATTTGGGGGGTCTGCTTAAAATGGGGCACACCAGCACTAAATTTGGTTCAAACAATGACTAATTTGCACACCACGTGTGGAGTTAGATGGCTATTGTATGTAACCATTTTTTTTTTTTTTTGGTCTCTTTGCTCCCACAGCACCTGCTTCAACCAGAGGTAGTGTGTCTTGACCCTCCATGACCTCTTTGTCATGGCAACCGCGGGGCATCTACTGCCTGAGGCCTTGGCAGTCAGCCGGGCGTTGACCTTCCCAAGATGACGGCAACCCTGACGAACCTGCGTCAGGAGTCCCGATGGCAGAGGCCGGGCAGGGAGGCACACAGGGAGAGGTTTCGGGCAGGCCTGCTGAACCCAACAGAGTCACACCAACAGCTTCCCTCCTCCTCTCCTCTCCTCCTGTGCCGGCGGGTTGATGGCTGAGGGGAGCAGCAGCCACTGGCGAGGCTGGGTGCGGGCGTGTGGGCACTTCTTCCCAGGGTTTCAGAGGGTGTTGGGGGCTGGAAAAGAAGGAGGCTGTCCCCTCCCCCACTGCTGGGTGGGACATTGCAAAGGAGGGGCGAGTTGCCTCCAAGAGCCGCCCCGCCCCACTGCTGGGAGCCACAATCCGTCCACCGGGAGCCTCCTGCCACCCTGCCCCACCACCGGGAGCCACGAGTCGCCCGAGTTTTCGCAGCAATACCTCCATTCAGCACTGAGGACATTGGGCAAGCTGGAAGAGGAACACATGGTGATCGTTTTAGTGAGAGACACTGCCTAGCCGGGACTGCTTCTCCAGCTCACAAAGGCAGTTATTTTAAAATCTGATCCACTGCCTCATTCCTACCCCCTTGGTTTGAATTTTCTGTGCCAGGAGCCGCGAGCCACCCCACCCCGCCACCAGAGCTTCAAGCTGCCCCGCCACCGGGAGCCACTGTTCATGGGCTGGGGGGGAGGAAGAGGGACCGAGAGGTGCTCAATGCACCTCATGGTGACTGGTCGTCTGTCTGGTCATTGTGGTCATTAGGGACACTGGCCTTTTATAATGTAGATAGTTATATATTAAAGATTTACAATTTTTATTTTTTGCAGTAATGGAGATTTAACTTCCTATTTAAGTTGTCTGACTTCTAACCACTTAATGTACAACCAACATATGCTAGTCACATCCAGTTGGAGAAATTAATTTATTAAATAATATCAATTTATATAATACAATTTGTTTGGTAATAGTGACTTGCAGATTGACTTGCTGGCAACAACTTCAATATCATAAATGAAGGAACTGTTTCAGAGATGGCATGTGCTGGTCCCAAAAACGGCAGCCCTGAGTGCTCGCTCTCCTAGCTGATACACAAATTTTATTAGCCATTATGCAGCATTTAAGAGAAAATAGGTGAGTGATGGAGAACCCCACTTGCCACTTGCATATAACAAATAGTTATTATCCCTCATGATTATAAAGTACTTGCAAATCAAGAAGTAAAAGACCAGAAACCCAATGGGAAAAGGAAAAAGACACAAACAGGCATTTTTTAAGTGGAAGCACAAATAGACAATAAATATGAATGTTTAATGATTCACTGCTAACCAAAGAAATGTTAATTAAAACTGTTATCTCTTTTTCCCCCCTCAAACTGGCAAAGATGAAAAGGGAGACACCTCAATACTGGTAAAGGCATGGGAAAAGTACAACCTTTCTGGTGGGCAACCTAACAATCTATATATATAAAACAGGCTAATATGTAAAATGTCCCCTAGAGCAGTGGTCGGCAAACTCATTAGTCAACAGAGCCAAATATCAACAGTACAAAGATTGAAATTTCTTTTGAGAGCCAAATTTTTTAAACTTAAACTTCTTCTAACGCCACTTCTTCAAAATACTCGCCCAGGCCGTGGTATTTTGTGGAAGAGCCACACTCAAGGGGCCAAAGAGCTGCATGTGGTTCGTGAGCTGCAGTTTGCCGACCATGGCCCTAGAGAATGTGACCGGGAAACTGGGAATTCAATCGCTTGCTATGACATGCGCTGACCACCAGGGGGCGGCGCAGAATGAAGGCAGGCCCTGGTCAGCAGCCGGAAGTCCCCAATTGACCTTGATCACCAGCCAGGCCTAGGGACCCTACTCGTGCAAGAATTTCATGCACCAGGCCTCTAGTATGTACATAAAAGCAATTTCACTTCTAGAAATTTGTCGTAAATAACCTGACACACAAAAATCTGAATAGAAAAAGCTGTCCTCTTGCCCTAGTCAGTTTGGCTCAATGGATAGAGAGATCCCATGTTCAAGTCCAGTCAAGGGCACTTGCTCCAGTTGTGGGCTCGATCCCCAGTGTGGGGCGTGCAGGAGGCAGCCAATCAATGATTCTCTCTCATCATTGATGTTTCAATTTCTCTCTCCCTTTCCCTTCCTCTCTGAAATCAATAAAATATATTTTTAAAAAAGAAAAGAAAAAGTAAAAGTTTTCCTCTTAAATATAATTGTTTAAAAATTGGAAAACAAAAGTATATAACAAAAGAGGATTGTTTAAATACACCTCATGCATACCAATTAATATAACCTTATTTCTAGGCTTCTGAATCATTCTTCTACACTAGAAATCCTAAATCCCAATTTAACAGGTCTTTTCTACTGCCCTCTGAATAAACCCAGCTGATTATATTTCTTAATCTTCTAAGACTGTTGGATGAAGATTCTGTCTTAATAAGTAGCATAAGATTGGAAAGATGAGGGAAGCAAATGAAAGACATAGCAAACTTAAAAATCTAATAGTTTTAAGTCTAAAAAAAAGTCAATACATAATCCAGATTATAATCTTTTTTATTCTTAAAAAAAAAAAAAAAGTATATAGTCACATTCATTAAAAAGGTCCAGCACAGGAGCTGGCACATTTTCTGTAAAGGGCCAGATAATAAACATTTTAGGTTTTTGGGTCTCTGTCACAATCTACTCAACTCTGCCCTCGTTTAAAAAAAAAAAAAAAAAAAGTAGCCAAAGGCCGTATGTAAATGAGTGTGGCTATATTTTTAAAAATCATTTATGGTTACTAAAATTTGATTTCATATAATTTTCACGTCACAAAACAGTCTTTAAAATTTTTTCTCCAGCCCCTTAAAATGTAAAACCCACTCTCACCTCACACTTCATACAAAAACAGGCCTCCGGTCAGTTTAGGCCTTCAGGTCAGTTTGCCAAACCCTAGTCTAGGGCATACACTAGCGTAGTGACTAGAGCATGGTTAGTGGTTTATCCTTAAATAATGGGATTATAGTGTCATTTTTGTTGCTTACCTAACTTGTGTAATTTGTATCAATAGCACACAATAAACACATAAAAGAATACTTAAATAGCAGAGCAGTAGTTAGCATTTCAAAGAGCAGTGATACAGTAATAATAGTCATCACCAAGACTGCCCAAGAAAACAAACCTATGGAAAATAAAGTTTACCAGTATTTCAGAAATTCCTGCACTGTACCATGCTGTCTTTTCTTTTCTTTTTCAGACTGTTTTTTTCCTCCATTCCTTTGCTTATGTCCATAAGTTCACCAGTTACCCACATCAGTTTCTTTTATATGCACCAGGTCAAACTCAATTCTACAGGTCTTCTCTACAGCCCTCTGAATAAGACCAGCTGTATCTAATTCCTGACTTCTCTAACATTGTTTGGATGAAGATTCTGTCTTAGTAGGAGATTGGAAAGATGAGGGATACAGATGAAAGTATTCAGAACAAATAGCCAATAAATGCTAAGTGCCAAAAGAAGGTAGAGATTATTCACTGATGTACATATTTTTACCCCTTTTCCATGCCCCTTTAACTGGCATATACTATGGGGGGGAGGGGGGGAGAGACAGACACTTGTACTTATTGAACTACACCTATATATGTTGCTCATAACTTTAAATTCAATTGTATTAACATTTTACAGTTTCAAATAAACCAAAACGCCTATACTGATATTGTACACATGTAAATTTCCAGGATTCCCCCCCCCCCCCCGCATTATGGATTTGTAACTCAATGAAAATAATTTCCCACAGTTACATTACTCCGCAATTCTTAAGACATTCAATTATGGTTAAAAGAGCAAGGCCGTTGTCGTGAACCAGGTTTAGCATCCTAAATCCCAGGTGTACCCCACCCCCTTAAATCAAGGATGACCTTAAGCAAACTGCTTCACCTCTCTAAGCCTTTTCCCCTCCTCGGTAAAATGAAGTACCTACTTCACGCGCCTGCTGTAAAAAATTAAATGAACAGGTGGAGACAACTTCAGAGCGCTTCATACGTAATCAAGAGCTCCTTAAATGCAAATTATTAGTACTATTCTCACCGTCCAAAACCAATAAATGCGACTGTCAAGAATGGATTATTGAGTACTTTTTTTTTTTTGTGTGATTTTGAAAATCTGAGCAGAGGACAGTTAAAAACTGCCCGGCGGGGGGGGGGGGGGGAACTCACCCACATTCTTGCAGCAAACTAAAGGAGCGCCGACTGCACCTTCCCGTGGGCCTTAGTTTACACAACCCCGCGGGGAGCGTCCTCACCGACCACCGCAAAGCCGCAGGAAGATGCAAAAGAGATTAAACGGTGTGTCTGGGACAGGCTTCCCGCCAACCCGGGGAGGAGGACCGACAGGTAATTAATTGATGGAGCTGGGTGACGGGGACGCCCAGCTCCTCAGACCATCCTCTCAGCCTCGGCATCGTCTGAAGATTCCCGTAAGAAAATGTGTTTTTACACGTCCAAAGGTCGGTCCTTCCTTGGCGGCTTAAGGTAAATCCTGGTCACAGGGAGATTCACAGGGAAGCTGTGCGAGGCGACGAGTCACACCAACCACCCACGCCCGGGGAGGCCGCCTGAGCCTCCCAGGCAGCAGCGGTGCGCTCCTCCTCCCGGAGTCCCGAGGCCGGACCGGCGCCGCGGCCGCCGACGCCGCCCGCCCGCCCCGTCCGGTGGAGAGGGCGCGACACCCGAGGGGACCGCCGCCTGGCGGTGAGCGAGCGAACGACGGGCTCCGAAGGCGGGGGAGGGGGCAGATACACCGGTGAGTCCCAGCCTCCAGGGCAATTCTGCGGACTTCCCTCCGCTCGGCCAAAGCTCCAACCCCTCCGGGCCTTCGGCGGCCCCGACCGCCGACCACCTCTCCGCTTCCCTTCAGCCGCCGCGCAGCCACCCAACCCGCCCCCATAAGCCCGCCAGCCTCCCCGCCAGCCCGAACCCCGCTCCTTCCGCTGCTGCCCTGGCTGTTACCAGGGCTTCCCAGCGCCGCGAGGCCCGGGGCGCCTCCTCGCCCCGATGCTAACCGTTCCCCCAAGTCCCCAGGCTCACTTACCCCAGCCGCGAGGCAGCGAGGCAGGCAGCGAGGCGTCTTCCTCGGCTACTCCGGCTTCCAGCTTGGCGGTCCCACGACGTTGCTGCCAATCACCCAATCTCCTCCCCCAAGCCACGGCCAGGCTGACCAATCAGCGGCTTCCTCCGGCCCGGAGGCGGGCCCCGGGCTCTGAGCGGAAGGCTAGGGTGCCGCCCCGCGCGCCGGCGGCTGCCCCTCGTAGCCATTGTACGCACGCGCGCGGGGCTCCGCGGGGGTGCGGGCGCTTTCTCTCGGACCTCGCTTTGTGGCCTCACTGCTCCGCCCCGGGAAGTACTTTGTTTGTAAACCTCAGGCTCTAGGTGTGCGGGACGACCCCTATTCTTTCTGAATGCAGCCTGAAGTGTGTAACACCTTGAAAGAAGCTGTGAGATTTAAGCCCTTGTTAACCTGACACATGTTGAGCCCTCTCATCCCACGCTGCAGACTGGGTGTGCACGCGGGAGATCATTGGCCTCTACGGACCTCACCTCTGCGGTGTGTTTGTGTTTAAGGGAGAATGAGGGTGCGGGGTCCTACAGAGTGCCTGGTGGATGAGGATTTTCGTTTACCATCTTCAGTTCCAGCGTCTGTTTACTGTGATTCATTTGGGACACACCTGCTTTTTAATAGTGCTTTTTAAATAATATTCTAGGACACGCTGGGTTTCACATAATTTTGTCATGAAAATATAGCAAGGTGTGTGAAGGCCTGATAAAAGTTTCCTTTGTAGGGGGAGAAACCTATCAGTATTTGTGTCCGGCCTTTCAAAAGGCTGTTGCTGATAGGCTGTGTCACTTACCCTCCCATTGTAACTGATACCAGAGGTCACTTGGGCTGGCACCCGTGCTCTCATTCTGATACTGGCTCCCAAGTCTTCCCCTGGCGAGGGCTTGCCTCTTTCAGCAAAACACTAATTCATTTACTCAACAAGGGCTTTTGGGGGGCCCACTATGACAGTACAAAGATTTTTTTTTTAAGCCGTGAACCACGCCCTCAGTGAACCTACAGGCTAACAGGGAGATAGAAATGTAAATTTAACGTATATAAGCACCAAATGTTATAATGAAGGTATGGAGAGAGGGAGCCTGGAAGCTAACCCTGCCCAGGAGCTCAGGGAACACAGCAGAAAGGGATGAGGGAGGTCTAGGCATTGGGTGTGCTTGTTGAATCTAGCCTGTCAGTACACAGAGCTGGGAAATATATTATCAATTTGTGTTTTCATTCTCGGTTTATATTTCTGTGATAGGCAGCATCTAAGAGGGCCACCAATGGTCACTTCCTTCTGGTATTCACAAGATCCCAGGTCCACCAGCCTGTGAGAAACTGAATCCTGCTAACAGCCATGTGAGTGAATTTGGAGAAGGATCCTCTCCCACTTGTGCCTTCAGATGACTGCAGCCCAACTGCCACCTTGATTGCAGCCTTGTGGAAGACCCTGAGCCAGAGATATCCAGCTAAACTGCCCATGGATTCCTCATACAACAGAAGATTTGAGATAATAAATGATTGTTGTGGCAAGCTGCTACCTTTTTTAGTAATTTGTTAGGAAACGATGGACAGCTAATATGATTTCTGTCTCTGACACAAGATCCGTGGTTCTTAAATATACTTTGAAGCTTGTTTGAAAATACATAAGCCCAGCCCTGCCTGGTGTGGCTCAGTTGGTTGTTGGTTTGATTCCCGATTGGGGCACATGCCGGGGTTGCAGGCTCAGTCCCCGGTGGACGGTGTGTGGCCTTGGGCAAACCAGTCAGCAGGAGGCAGCCGATGGATGCTTCGTTCTCACATGGATATTTCTCTCTCCATCTCCCTCTCACTATAAAAATCAATAAAAATGTTTGGGGAAAAAAAAATACATGAGTCCAGGCCTCTTCCTAGAATCTAAGGTGATTGTTATGCTAACTTTGGAAACAAATATAGAAGATTACAGGCAAACCATTTGGGGATTTTAGAAGAAAATAGACTTTATTTTTCTTTTTAGTGTATCTGATCCTGGAGTTCTTTACCCAAATTAATGGCTCAGCTTTCTTGGCAGAATCCAGATAGACTGTAACTTCATCTGCTAGTTGGAGTATTTATTGAATAGAGGAAAAGAATCAGAGCTTTCATTCACTTTGTGGCCTTGAAAAAAATCCCTTGACCTTTCTATGCTTCCAGATTGCTAACTGGAAATTAAAGGATTATAATGCCATTATTTAAGCAAGAGATTTATCCATTATTAAGTGTATATTAGGCTAGTATATTAGGTGATCAAGGCCCATCGTGGGCCAGCTTCCTTGTAGAGATTTAACAAAAGGTCAGGTTTCCATTTGTTCATGTTGGTAGACAGTGAAGCTTAATTCTTTTGTAGAAAGAATGTGGGTTTCCAAGCCAGGCAGACCCATGTTCAGTTATGCCTCTGCCACATACCAGCTATGTGGCCTTGGGCAAACCAATCAGCCTCCCTTGGTCTCAATTTTCTGATGTGCTCAGTGGGGAAAATAGCCACCTCAAAGGTAGCCCTGAGGACTGATGTAAAATACTGAAGGCAATGCCTGACTTAGCACAAGAGCCCTATAAATAATAGCTGTGAAGGACACATAGTCAGCTCACGTCATTGTGATCCAGTGGTAGAGGACAAATGTCCACATGTGTCCATCAGCCTGCTTCTCATATTAGGTTTAATGACAATCCCATTTGGTGAGGTAGGTAATAATCTGCAAATTGTACACAGTATCTTCCATAAAAATCCAGACCCTTTCTCTCTAGTTCTGCTTTTTCTCCAGCTCTGATTGCCTGTCTGTAGAAAAGATAACACACTGGAATGGGCCTCAAATGGTCCTGAGTTAAAATTCAGGAAAACCTAGCTGGTAAAAGACCACTGGGGAGAGCAGTGAAGTGCCTGTGTGATGGGTGCTTTAAGACAAGGTGGGGCTGGATGTGTCTGGGAGAGGATTTCAGCTACAGGACTAATTGGTGAGCCAATATCATCTCACATGAGGTGAAAGTTCAAACATGCAGCTAAATGCCTAATAGTTCAGATCCATTGGCTTCAAGCTCTGATCACTATTAAAGGCAGATATTGTTGAGAGAGAGAGAGAGAGAGAGAGAGAGAGAGAGAGAGAGAGAGAGAGAGAGCTTTTAAATCCTCTTAAGTCATGTAAATCTCAGTGTAAATGTATGTGTTTACCATGGTGCCCACTGAAAAATTGTTGAGCTATTTGATTTAATCATGCAGTGTTGAGGATATTTGGTTGTTCTAAGCCTTGAAACTATTTTTTTTCTTCTCAGATCAGTGTACAAAATGATCTGATGTATATCCAAAAATATGTATATCCAAATAGGTGAAAAGATCACTGCCTTCCAGAGACTGTGGCATTTCTTTCTATAAACCACTTCTTGGGATATACCCTGACCTGCAGAACTCTTTCATTTTAATGTTTTTAAATTAGGTTTATTTTTTTTATTATAATTACGGAAAATGTCAAACATACACAAAAGTAAAAAGCATGCACAATGAATCCTTATGTGTCCATCATACAGCTTCAACAATCAGCAACTCATAGCTACTGGTTCTATCCATACCCTTTCCAGGCCTCGTTCATTCATTTTGTTTGTTTGCTTTGGAGATGCTGGAGAATAAACCCCAGGGGCCTCATACAGTCAAACCTTTAGATTCTTTTGAAGTGAATCTCAGGTATGTCATTTCAACCATAAATATTTCAGTGTGTATCACTAGGAGTTCAGGAAGTTCTTTTTAAGGAGTCTTTTTAAAAAACATAACTATAGTGCCATTATCAGGCCTAAAACATTGATCATAATGTTTCTTAATATCATCAATCCATTGTTCAAATTTACTTGGGTGTCTCGTTTATTTTTTTTTATTTTTATTGTTGACACTATTACTGATGTCCCCATTCTCTCTCCCTTTATTTTTTACTTTTTTTACAGTTGGTTTCTTTGAATCAGAATATTAAAAAGAGCTACACATCACGTTTGGTGAATATCTCTGAAATATATTTTATTTACATAACCCCCTTCCCCATCATTTTTTGTTTGTTTGTTTTGAAAAAGAAACAGATTTTTGCCCTATAGAAATTTCCCACATTCAGGATTTTGCTGATTACATTCCTATAGTGCCATTTAACAAATGCCTTCATCTCTTATTTTCTGTAAACTGGTAGTTAGATATAAAGGCTTGATTTGATCCAGGTTAAATTTTTGGCTAGAATACTTCATAGGTAGTGGTGTATACTTCCATCAAAAGCTACATAATGTTCATGTGTTTCTCTTCTTTGTAACATTAATGGCTATTAGTGATCATTGCCTACATCCATGATCTCATTAAGGGTTTACAAAATGGTGATATTCTATTGTTCCTATTAGTTATTTGGTTACCTTGAGGAATGTAAAGAAAAGCATGTTGAATGCTTGTTTCTTAATATTTACCAGTTTTCAGAATAAGAATAATTATCCCACATCACCTATTTTGTTACTCTGAAGTATAGTACATATACTAGTAAAAAAGGTAAGTACAATGCTTGGTTTGATTCTCTTTATTTACCAATTTTCAGGGAAATGAGTTGGTTCCTTCAAATTCTCTAAAGATGTTTCTTTTCTTTATCCCCCACCCCCAGGATCAGTAAGCACTTATGAATTTTATCCTTATAAATTAGCTTTTACCAGATCTTTTCTGGACAGCAGATTCTTATACAGAGAGAAGTGGGGCTAAATATACATTTATGGAGTATCTTCTAAGCATCTTCTCTAGCACTGAGCTATGTGCTCTTACACTATTTTATTGAATTCCGACAGCAGTTTTGGAAGGCAAGTATATTGGTCTCTGTTGTTTTTTTAAAAAATATATTTTTATTCATTTCAGAGAGGAAGGGAGAGAGAAAGACAGAAACATCAATGATAAGAGAGAACACTGATCAGATGTATCCTGCACACCCCACACTGGGGATCAGGCCTGCAACCCAGGCATATGGCCTGATTGGGAATCAAAATGTGACCTCCATGTTCATACATAAACACAAAAAACATTGAGCGACACCAGCTGGGCCCAATTTATATTCTTTACCCAATTTCTAAAGGGTTGTTTATTCCCTTCTTGACAATTTGTAATTGATTTTTGAATGTTACACTTTTCAACAGAGCACAAAGAATAAGGAGGCTTTGGCTAGAACTAAATGATAAAGATTTAGTCAAGTGTCTTAGAATTTTCAAATCATAAACACCACTAGGCAATACCCAGAATGTTTTGAAGAAGAAGAAAGAAAAGCTGAGAGTTCTTATAGTAAAAAGTACATTCTTGAGAAGACTCAGTCCTGCATCCTTAGCCTCTGGATTGTTCTGAGATGATAACCTTCCAGAAGACCAGTGGTCTGGATAATGGATATCAGGTGCTCTTGATGTGTAAACATTCTTTCCTAGATTTTTCAGAGAGTTATCTATAGGAGATGTATATATAATCTTCAATTAGAATAATTTCCTCATGCCTCAGCTTATTTGGCTTTAGTAATTTATTTTTTTAAATATTTTTTATTGATTTTTTACAGAGAGGAAGGGAGAGGGACAGAGAGTTAGAAACGTCGGTGAGAGAGAAACATCGATCAGCTGCCTCCTGCACACCCCCTTGGATGTGCCCGCAACCAAGGTACATGCCCTTGACCAGAATCAAACTGGGATCCTTCAGTCCACAGGCCGACGCTCTATCCACTGAGCCAAACGGGCTTCAGCTGGCTTTAGTAATTTAGCAGGTTAACCTAGTGACTCCATTTTATTCCTCACTCTTTTCCTGACCTTCTATCTGCCAATAAGTTGCAGACTTACCTCAAACCTACTTTCTGTTGACATTGCTTATACATCTTTTTGCCATACAAAATATTTTCTTTAAAACAAGTCAAATATGTGCATTTATTTCTTTTTTAACTTCTGGGTTTCCGGTCTTATTTAAGGTCTCCCCTACTTCTTGTTGCATGTAGTAACCAATATTTTTCTGAAAGGATTTTTTTATGTTTAATTTTTTACAATTGAGTTTTTAATCCATCTGGAATGTATTTATTTTGCTAAATGATGGATATGGATACAATTTTATTTTTATCCAGGTGGATAGTCAGGGCTTCTATTTATAATTTTTTCTCATCCTTTAAATTTTTCTATTTTGACATGTTTTTAAGTATTGACATGATAGTATATGTATAGAATTTATGAATGAATAAATACACATACATATATCGAAGCTATAGGGTCAAAAATGTTTTAAGCAAAAAATGTGTTGGAAACCATTGTACTAGACCATGAGCTCCTTGAGGACAGTAATTATGGTTTTCCTTATCTTTTCATTCATTGCTAAGACTGTCTCTTGCATGTGTTTCAAAAATGGTTGTTAAAAAATTTGAGTGAATGAAACTGCCATTATCTTATTCATGTGTCTTAAGCAACACAGCCATTGAGAAACTTGATATTCCAGCTGTGTCTTGTGGCAAGATATCTGAGGCTAAGAACAAGCAATGACTCATAATGACAAATAGTATAACTTCACTGGTGTCAAGTTCATATACTTTCAATATGAGAATATAAACTATTTATTTATTTATTTATTTTTCATTCCTCACCCAAAGGTATTTTTCCATTGATTTTTAGAAAGTGTGGAAGGGAAGGTGGGGGGAGAGAGAGAAACATCTATGTGAGATTGGTTGCCTCCCGCATGCACACACCCTGATCAGGGCCAAGGATGGAGCCTGCAACCTAAGTATGTGCCCTTGATGGGAATCGAACCGGGACCCTTCAGTCCGCAAGCCAATGCTTACTTTATCCACTGAGCCAAACTGGCTAGGGCAAGAATATCAATTCTTAAAGCCTTCAAGACTTCCCTATGACTTATAATTCGTAGATGCTTATGAAACTGGTAATTTTTTTATTTTTATTTTTCAAATACGTCCCCTGGTTTTTAATGCGAGTCATCTACCCTCTATATGGCAATTTACTAGGAAAAATGTCTCTCTATACTTTGTCAGAAAGGTGATTACATTTAATTTTTAAAAATACATTTTTATTGATTTCAGAGTAAGGGAGAGGGAGAGATAGAAACATCAGTGGTGCCCTAACCAGTTTGGCTCAGTGGATAGAGCTTCGGCCTGGGGACTCACGGGTCCCAGGTTCGATTCCGGTCAAGGGCATGTACCTTGGTTGCCAGCACATCCCCAGTAGGGGGTGTGCAGGAGGCAGCTGATCGAAGTTTCTCTCTCATCAATGTTTTTAACTCTCTACCCCTTTCCCTTCCTCTCTGTAAAAAAATCAATAAAATATTTTTAAAAAAAGAAACATCAGTGGTAAGAGAGAATCATGGATAGGTTGCCTCCTTCATGCCCCCCACTGGGGATCGAGCCTGAAACCCAGGCATGTGCCCTGGCCAGGAATCGAACCCTGACCACGTTCAACTACTGAGCCACACCAGCTGGGCTGGACTTACACTTTATATAGCTTTGTACACTTACAATTTCCTCCTCCCTCCCCCCAATTCCAGAAATAGATTGGTTTGGTTGATGGTTAACAAGTGAGGCTGGTGTTCCTAGACCTAGACGTGTACCATCTCTTTTTTCTTTGTATTTTAGACTCTGTGTTCACTCATAACCACTCCCTCTTGTGACTTTGGGAAACAGAAACCATGCCCAACCTTTTTTTTTGCAACAAGGTCAAATAGTGCAAAAGAGGCCTTTTCTACGCCACTTTGCTCCTATCTACTGTTTGAGTTTATTAGAAGGAAGCTTCAGGAGGATAATCAAGAATCAGGGAACGGAAGTACATTTGAGCAGAAGTAAACGTTTGGCTTTTAAGTTCACTTTTGCAGAGGAATCAAAGTGCTTTGCGGACTTCGCGCTGCTCGCGAGAAATGAACGAACTAGAAAGCCTCCGATAGTGCTAGTTAAGTGTTCTTGGAAAAATGCAAAAATACATTTTAAAGATTATGAAGTAAGACTCACAGAAGCGAAGGAAACATTATGAAACTGCTTTAGGAGAACTACAAGAGTTGCTACACACACACACACACACACACACACACACACACACACACACACGAGACACACACACACACACACACACACACACACACACACACACACACACACACACACACACACACACACACGTGTTCCATTTGAATTTCTGAACGCAGGGGAATCGGGGCTGGGAAAGGGCGAGGATTTCTCCGCTGGACTCCAGCTGAGCGGACGGAGTGGCGTTTAGTCCAAACCCAGGTTCTGGGGTTCTCATTGGGCCCTTCCGTTCAACACTCAGTTGCATTTCCCCAGGTCACCAATGAACGCCTCGGTGCAAGAAGGCCTTCGCGGATTGGGCGCCCGACCTTCGCGTTGCAGTGGCATCGGCCAATCAGAGGGCAGCGCCGCCGGAGGTTTCAGGGTCATGGGGGAGAGTCTGCAGAACCTTTTTCCGCGGGCGCCCTCGCTGTTCGGCTTTGAAGAGTAAGTCCGCCGTATCCGAGGCCGCGACTGCCAACGGGGGGGGACCCGCTCCGCGCCTCCGGGCCCCTCTGCCCCGTCCATTGGTGCGGCCCCGATGGTGCAGCAGGCCCCGGATTCCTGAAGCCCTGGAGCGGTACGTGGGGTCCGCGGGCGGGAGACAAAGCGGCGGCGCCGCCGGGAAGGCCGCGAAGAGCGGACCCTGCCCCGAGTCGGCGGATCGGCCCGGGCAGGGCGCTCGCTCTGCCTGCCTTGCTTCTCAGGACCCCGCCGGGCTCTTGAAAGCGCCCTGCTCCCCTGTGCCCTGCGAACATGTTAGGTTGATTCACGTCCTCTCGGTTCCCCCGCACGTCTGATCTCTACGAATCCTGGCATTATTAATGGATGTCATCTCCCTTCATCTCTCCAGGGGCGTCTTCGGTAACTTTCTATTAGTTTTCTGCACCGTCGTGCCTACCCTGAGAGCACGATCACGTGGTTGTGTTTGACTTCATTCAAGAGAGACCAGTCTTCACATCCTTGTATTTTATTTTAAAAACCCTTCTTGGGATGCATGCGTGCTGTGAGCAACTCCTTTCGAGGCGGCGTGCTGATAGGTTAGGGCGGTGCAGGGCATAGGATCCTGGATCAAGGATCTCCAGGATCAAGGATCGCTCTTGTTTGGTAACCGCCGGTACTCTATTCTATCATCTTTAAGTTTTCATTTTCTTGGATCTGGACAGCTCCTCAGGATTAGGATGTGAGGAAACTGAGGCTCGAAAGGGGGGAAACCAACTTTTCAAAGAGTTGCAGTTAGTTGCTAGGAAGGGGGGAAAGCCAGATGTGATCTCAGTGTCTTCTAAAAACTCGCCTTACTGACCAGGTGTGTGTGTGTGCCCGCGGCTGCTCTTGGTATAGGCGAGCTTAATAATTCTTTTGAGTCGAATCACAAATCGCGGCTGAAAGAAAAATCCTTCGGACATCTACCCTACAGGTGTCTCACATCTATCACCTAACTCCCGGTTTCTTACAAGTGTGGTTCCCCTGACCACCATAGTCCTCCCCTGGAAGTTTGTTGGAAATGCAGAATTTCGGGCCTCACCCCGCCTGCTAAATCAGAATCTGCTTTTTAGCCAGATCTCTTAGGTGGTGACCAGAGTGCTGGTTAACGTTTGGGGAGTATCCATTGCCTTGTAATGATTTGTCCAAATTGAACCAAATAAATAAATAAATAGAAAATAAAAGGTATGCAGTATGTACGTATGTGTTGTAATAAGACGAATTATAAAGACAGAAAGTTTTTTTTGTTTTGTTTGTTTTTACATTTTTCTCATTTGCTGGTGAGTATATGATTTTTAAAAATTAACTATGTCTGTTTTGGCAATTTTAGCTTTGCATCCAAAAGTCTTAATCTGTAAAATGGGGTTAGTTGTAGCAGCTACCAAATGGTGCAATGTCCATTTGAATTTAAATAGTAATTTACTATTTGAATTTTTAAAATAATTACTATTTGAATTTAAATAGTAATTCAAAACGAACTTGTAAGACATCAGGTGCTGGTCTTAAAAGTAAGAAAGGAGGCTCAGCTGGTGTGGTTCAGTGGTTGAGCCTGGACCTGTGAACCAGGAGGTTACTGTTGGATTCCTGGTCAGGGCACATGCCCATGTTTGGGGGGTCCATCCCCAGTAGGGGGCATGCAGGAGGCAGACCATCAATGATTCTTTCATCATTGATGTTTCTATCTCTCTCTCCTTCTCCTTTCCTCTCTGAAATATAAAAATATGTCTTAAAAAAGCTCGTCTACTTTAGGGGAGCAAATCACAGCTCCTGCCAGCCTTTCTTGCCTTCGTTTAGGTGCCATAGGAAATGCAGCACTTGGCCACAGCTTTGGCCTCTGCTCCTTATGCTCAGGTATTTGATGCCTTGTTATATTCCTGACCTTTTCCTATGCAGATCCTTATTTGAGCCCTCTCCCCATCACTGAGCTTTGAGGACTGGAAGTTTTAACTGTTTTGACTTTTGTTCATCCCAAAGGAACAAGAAGGCTGTACGCTTTTCAGAATCCTTCCCACTGAGTAATTAGTTCTCTAAGGACTCCGTTGGTGAGAATAGAGCTCTTCAGTTTCAAGACCAATGTTTTTTATGTAAAAAGCCATCACCCTGCCCTAGCGGGTTTGGCTCAGTGGATAGAGCGTCGACCTGTGGACTGAGAGGTCCTGGGTTCGATTCGGTCAAGGGCACATGCCCTGGGTTGCGGGCTCAATCCCCAGTAGGGGGCATGCAGGAGGCAGCCGATCAATGATTCTCTCTTATCATTGATGTTTCTATCTCTCTCTCACTCTCCCTTTCTCTCTGAAATCAATAAAAAATATTTTATTTATTTATTTATTTATTTATTTAAAAAAATATATTTTTATTAATTTCAGAGAGGAAGGAAGAGGGAGAGAGAGATAGAAACATCAATGATGAGAGAGAATCATTGATCGGCTGCCTCCTGCATGCTCCCCACTGGGGATTGAGCCTGCAACCCGGGCATGTGCCCTTGACCGGAATCGAACCTGGGACCCTTTAGTCCGCAGATCGATGCTCTGTTCACTGAGCCAAACAGGCTAGGGCAATAAAAATATATTTTAAAAAAAATTTTTAAAAAGCCATCACCCTGAGTATTTGTGTGTTTTTTTAAAAAATATATATTTTATTGATTTTTTTACAGAGAGGAAAAGAGAGGGAGTTAGAAACGTCGATGAGAGAGAAACATCAATCAGCTGCCTACTGCACACCCCCTACTGGGGATGTGCCCACAACCAAGGTACATGCCCTTGACCGGAATCGAACCTGGGACCTTTGCGTCTGCAGGCTGACGTTCTATCCACTGAGCCAAACTGGTTAGGGCAAATATTTGGTTCTTTTTATATATATTGATATATATATATATATATATTGATTGCATATGCCCTGCCCAGGAATCAAACTGACCTGGTTCGTGGTCAGCCATGAACCACTGAGCTACACCAGCTGGGCCAAAGTAACTGTAATAGCTTTTCTATAGTTATAATTTTGTCTCCAACATCTTCCCCCAGTTGGCAATGTTATTGAAATGAACATTAAACTTAGTAATTTGTGGAAAGTATTTGTACCTTTATATTCTTCCTAGTAAGGAGTATACATTGTGTAACTTGATTTGAAGTTATATTTTTAACTTTCTGTTTATATGAAGATTATTTTAAAATATTGTTTTCTTGGCTTTTGTATGTTTACCATGTTACATTTTTAAAAAAAATATCATGTTCACTTTTATGGAATTGTATGGGAATGTAAAAGAATTGTATGGGAAGTGGAAAAACTGCTGACCAGTTTAGGAGCTAGTAAATAAGATTTTAGCCAAGTTCTATACCATATTAACTTTTGCCACCTGGGGGGAATTTAACTTCTCTATGACTATTTACTTATCTGTCAAATGAATCAACCAAATTCTGTTTCAGTCTTCTGAACATGCACACTCAGAGATGGACAGATGTGCTTAGATTTAGATCAGATTCACTGTGACCTCCCAACTCCACTGGCCTCAGGCCCAGGGTGAGGTACCCTTCTTGGTTTCTTTGTTCACAGCCTTCTTTGACTCTCCTTTTTCCTGATGGATTTTATCTTTTGTAGACTCAGTTTGCTGGGTTTTGTTCATAGATGAATAAGAAAAAAGCTGTCGCCCTGGCTGGTTTGGCTCAGTGGCTAGAGCGTCGGCCTACAGACTGAAGGGTCCCAGGTTCGATTCCACTTAAGGGCACATGCCCGGGTTGCAGGCTCGATCCCCAGTGGGGGGTGTGCAGGAGGCAGCCGATCGGTGATTCTCTCTCATCATTGATCTCTCTCTCTCTCTCTCTCTCTCTCTCTCTCTCTCTCTCTCTCTCTGCCTTCCTCTCTGAGATCAATAAAAATAAAACATTAAATAAAAAAAAAATAAAATAAAAAAGCTGTCAGCTAGCCACTTTCCCTGAGATGGGACTTAGACTCCAGAAATATTCTAGAGAAAAAAGCACTGGCAGTGTTACAGTTTGACAATTGTAGTGAAGGTTACAATCCTTTGTGTGTTACAATCTTGAACTGTAAAGATCTTGTTCATTGTGGTACTTTAGTGTTAAAATATGTGTTACTAAAAGGAATTTATTGGAATACTAGAGGCCCAGTGCATGATTGAATCATGCATGTGTAGGGTCCCCTACACGCTTTTGCTTTGGATCGCGGGGGAGCTGGCTGTCGTCCGCTGGTGCACCAGGCCGAGCCGGAGGCTTTTGAAAGGCCTGGTGCCGGAGTGGACAGCCAGCCAGCTCCCCCGCTTTCGCTCCCCGCTTTTGATGGTCCGCAGCAGGACGTAGGCTCGCTGCCCCAGAGGCCCTTTCTGTGCCGTAGCACAGCCATGGCGCAGACGCTGAGCTCGCGCCGACGTGAGCTCAGCCTCCTGCCCGCCCAATCAGCCCTCTCGGCCACCCCGAGTCCCGCGCCTCCTGGCCAATCGCGGGCATAGCGAAGGTACAGTCAATTTGCATATTTGTCTATTATTAGTTAGGATTGAAGATGACATATATTCTTTGAACATTGTATACACATAAATAACTTGATTTTTTTATTTTTTAGTCAGCTGCCTGTGTTCATTTTACTTAAACTGGAATTGCCAATTCTTTTTTGTGATTTAGACTCATCTGTTCTTTCTAAAGGGGTTGTAATCCTAATTGTTTAACAAATGCCATAATGTCCTTCAGTAGCCTAGAACTAATTTTGCAAACTATTTCTACAGGATTTAAGAAGATTTTGTTCATGTGTAAGGCATAGAAGATGAATTCTTCCTCCTCCACCATGAATGAAGAA
Source organism: Eptesicus fuscus (assembly GCF_027574615.1). Classification (NCBI taxonomy): domain Eukaryota; kingdom Metazoa; phylum Chordata; class Mammalia; order Chiroptera; family Vespertilionidae; genus Eptesicus; species Eptesicus fuscus. The sequence goes on along the minus strand of NC_072491.1, from coordinate 35,661,594 downwards.
CCCGATGCTCTATCGGTAGTTAACCAGCTGCGGGATCTGGCGGCAGATCCATTAAACAGAAGAGCCATTGTCCAGGATCAGGGGTGTCTGCCTGGCCTTATTTTATTTATGGACCATCCCAACCCCCCTGTTGTCCACTCAGCTTTGCTCGTAAGTTGCCTTTAGTAGTTTCAGTCTCAGTGTTGTAATTTTGCGATTAAGGAGAATTTGAAAAAGTGTTTTCTGACACCAGTCAATTCTCTGATCTTCCGTGGATACCAGCTGTGTGTTCAACAGTCCAATTCAATTCTGACACTAACTAGCTGGAGCTATTAAACTCCAAGTCCCACAAGACTGCCCCCTCTTCAAAAGCCAGTTGAAAGTATCATTTCACCCATATTTCTAACTGAGCAGCTATAAATTGGGGGTTACACTGACCCCCTCCTCAGGTTTGATAATTTACTCGAATGGCTCACAGAACTCAGGAAGCCACTTTATTTACATTTCCTAGTTATTATAAAGGATACATGTGAACAGGTACATAGGGCAAGGTCTGGAAGGGTCCTGAGCACAGGAACTTCTATTCCTGTGGAGTTGGAGTGCATCTCCCTCCTGGCAGGGGGATGTAGTCACCACCTGAGAAATTCTGAATCTCCTTGTCCAAGAGTTTTTGTAGAGCTCAATCTTGCTACTCAGAAAGTTCCAAGGGTTTTAGGAGCTTTGTGCCAGGAACCAGACAGAGATCAAATATTTATGTTTTATTAAACTGCACCACCCAACCTCCCCAACTCTATCTCTCATCCCCTAACTCAGCAAGACCAGTGACCTCCATTTGGGCTCCTCCTCCCTGTGCTACAGTCTGGAAACTGCTTCCAACACAGTAAGATGAGGCAATTGTAGGGCCCACTTTTCTCTTCTCTCAGGGATTACAGTTCTATGCTGCCTCTTGTCCTGGTTATTATTTTTTTATGGAAGGATGGCAGTTCCCATGGCTGTTAATCCTTTATGGACTGAAATGAAAGTCAAGGTAGGAGAAGATGCAGAAAGACTAGGAGATTATAGACAGAGACAGGTTGAATTTGTGGTTATGTAGATGGTATTGTTTTTGGTAAAGACCAGGCACTTTGAAAATGGTGTAGTGGACCAGTAAAAAATGTGAATATCACTGGACTGAGATGGCAGAGTTTTGGATGGTGTGGTTCACAGAGGTATTCTGCTGAGAATCATGTACCAATGTCTGGTGAATGATGAGAGATTATGGGGTCTGTAGACCAGCTAATAAGATCCCTAGAGAATCGGCATATGAAGGATATACTTACAAAGTGTACTTTACATTTTAAGAGAAAAGCACTCTAGAAAAAATGAACTCAGAAAGTAGAAATTTGTGAGGTGAGCTCATCTTTTGCTTTTCAGTACAAAAAGACGTATTGAAGGTGAATTGTAAAACTAGAAGCAGTTGATTCCATGAAGGTGGTTGTATGTTTTGTCCCCCTCAGCAGTTTTAATTTTTATGTGAAAAGCATCTAGGGAAATGATGGCTATAGGGACTACTCCCTGAAATTAATAAATGGAATATAGTTTCTTGTATCCTTGACAAGATGAAGTGATGAAAATAAAACCGGGAACAATCTAATTTTGACCTTGCAGATAAGTTAGGAATCTTCATTTCAAAGAGCAGAATCAGCTACGTTAGCTCAAAGGATCGTTTCACCCCCAGGGGACTGCTCTGATGATCACATTTAAAGAAGGGTTTCTAAACACTTCAAAACCAATTGATTGTAAAAACAAAAAGCTGTTTTCCTCTTGCAGTAAGTTAGTAGTGGGTTTAATTTTGAATAGTCGGGACACGTGAATTAATGTATTACTGTTTCTGCTGTAGGCTCTTCGATACTTGGCAGAATGCCGTGCTAACAGAGAAAAGATGAAGGGAGAACTGGGTATGATGTTAAGCTTGCAAAACGTTATACAGAAGTAAGTACAATAGTGTCTCCCAATGCAGTAGAAACGTGGATCTTCTTGTTAAATGTGTACTCATTGTTAATATATGAATTTACTGAAATTTTAATTCTAATATGGGTTATATGTACAAAAAAGTTCTGATGGTCAATATTCTTATGTTTCTTATATATGTACATATATATATTTTTTAAATTTTTATTGATTTCAGAGAGGAAGGGAGAGAGACAGAAACATCAATGATGAGAGAGAATCATTGATCAGCTGCCTCCTGCACACCCCCCATTGGGGATTGAGCCCACAACCCAGGCATGTGCCCTTGACTGGAATCGAACTTAGGACCCTTCAGTTCATAGGCCAACACTCTGTCCACTGTGCCAAACCGGCTAGGGCTTAAATATTTGTTTTTAATACTAGTCCTTATGTAAATATTCAAATTTTATTTAAAAATGTTGATAAACATTGTATTTATGGATATTTTAAAAAAGAAAATCTTGCCTTGTGTGAAGTTTTGTAAAGTAAATTCAATTGCTAGCAGAGCAATATGGGTGACTAATCACATTTGAAAATATGCACAAAATTCTTTTGTTACTTCATCCCAGTCTTAACGGAAAAGAACTTTGTCAGTATTATGACAAAAAGGGCTTTTGGTGATATTTTCCTGAGTATCATTGAGAAGGCTCTCAGGGACTAGTGCTATTTAATTAGCATTTTAGCTAATAGGTGGTTTGTAATTGTACGGTTCATCTTGTTATTTACAACATTTTGAAGTAGGTTTGATAGATGACAGTTTTGTGGGTGAGGAAAATACTGAGGCTGTTACTTTATCTCTGGTCCTTCAGCTGTGTTGCCTCTGGGGATGTCTGGTTTGCTCCTTTCTTAGGCCTTGCTGATTTCTTTGTAGAGGCTAGAAATGGAAGATTCAGTGTTTTGATATTTCCACTGTGTCTGGAAGGAAAAAGGTAAGCTTTCTGAGGCTTTATCTTAGTTCACTTTTTATCTTATATAAGAGATGACTGCCTTTAAACTTAAAATAAATAATCACTTAATTTAATTTGACTTTTTAAAACTTATCTTGCAGTTTCTTTGGCTTGAGTGGTCACAAAAGTTCTTTTGTAATTTCCAAATACTACAGGTTAAATTATATCAGTGAAGAATCATCTAAACTCACCTCTACGACAGTGTTGTTTTTTTTATTAGTGTTCTTGACTCCTGGATAAATTTTATTTTATTAATCTCATTTTTTAGACATTACTTAATTATTTTGTTTTCATGGGGTTGGCTACGTGACAGACTAGTTCTTTGTGCTTAGATCTTTGATAATGACAAGATAGAGACTGAAATTTTCTTATTTTTATTCAGGTGATCAGTTAGGAGTTAATAACAAAATATTGACTGCCGTCAATTGTATTAACTATTGCCTATGGTTTGAGGTGAATTCCATTGGTAAAAATTTGGAATCTAGTTCTGACTTGAGAAAAATAATTTCTTTGCCCATCAGTTTCTTTATCTGTAAGCCTGAAGTAATACCTGCAAAGTAATTGATAATCCAACAAGATAATATCTGTAGAAATGCTTTGTAAATTCTAAAGTGTGTAAAATATAAGGTATTCTTATTTTTGTTCCTAGTATGCCTTATAGTTAACTATTTTTTACATTGATTTTAGAGAGAGGAAGGGAGAGACAGAGAGAGAGAAACATTGATGTGAGAGAGAAACATCGATTGGTTGCCTTCTGCATGTGCTCCAACCGGGGATTGAACCCACAAGCTGGGTATGTTCTCTGATTGGGAATTGAACCTGCCACCTTTTGGTGTACAGGACTTTGCTCCGACCAAATGACCCACACTGACCAGGGCATTATAGTTATCTATTTTTAACTGACATATTTAGTGCTATTGGATACAGTGAAAGGTTTAAGCATAATAAGGACACTTCTGTAGGCCTATTTTATTCATATGATGAACTTCGACGATTATGGATACCTTTAATAGGTATAGTTATTGAAGTTGAAAATATGTGGTAAAATTTTTAAAATGTTAAGAAAGGTGAAAAACTAATGTTGATATATTAAAATATACTTCATATTTGAACTTTAAAGATTTAGAGCAAAATTTAGAGGTACCACAGATTTAGCCTATAAAATAATTTCTTACCTTGCCCAGCTGGTGTGGCTCAGTGGTTGAGCATTGACCTATGAACCAGGAGATCACGGATCGATACATGCCCAGGGCTTGATCCCCAGTACAGGGCTTGTAGGAGGTAGCCAATCAATAATTCTCTCTCATCATTGATGTTTCTATCTCTCCTCTTCTCCCTTCCTCTCTGAAATCAAGAAAAATATATTTTAAAAAATAATTTCTTAGCTTGGTTGGCTGTGGTTGTGGTATGTGTGTGTGTGTGAGTGTGTATATAGGTAAGTAAGAGATATATCTATAAAATAGGGAGACTACTTGTATATTTGTAAGAGAAGTGGTGTGTTAGCTCAGGACATTATCTCAGCATATTATATGTGAAGGGGATCCTGATATGGAGCAAGAAATGGAAGAGGTTTGTTGTGGGGTAAGGTCTGTTGGATAAAGGAGAATGAAGCAATTTTGGACTATAGACTAAACTACAACACAGATTCACATCTGTAAAAGGAAGGTGGAGAGGAAACTAAATGGACAAGGAGAGTCTCAGTTTGCACTACAAGTTGGACAGCCAAAACAGTGGGGAGCTCCAAAGCAAGGATTACCCTGCAGATGAGTTTTCATTATGCAGGAATGGCCAGGCCCCCACTATTCAGTCATTGGCTGGGGCCTGCCCTGGAAGAGCCAGGCCTTGGAATGAATGAATGAAAGGTGTGTATGATGAATCTCAAAGCCACCACTGTTGGTGGCTCTATTACTAGACTTCCTGCAGCTGGAAGGCATATGTCTTTGTTAAAAGAAGATCCAAGCATTGTATCTCCATGGCTGCCACAGTGGCCTATCTTTTTAATTTAAATATAGTATTTTTTAAGAACAATTGTTGCTGGCTCCTCCAGTAGTAAAACAGATGTACATCTGTTGCATACTCCATCATTTTAATTTGGTCCTATAGCCCTCTCAAAAGAGAAGATGTGATGTAATGATTCTTATATACATTTTGCAACTCATTTGGCTGTTGGAGATCTCAGATTTGAAGGTTGCCTTTTAAACTTTTAAGATATCACCTCTGCCCTCGCTGGTTTGGCTCACTGGATAGAGTGTCGGCCTGAAGGGTCCCCGGGTTCGGTTTTGGTCAAGGGCACATGCCTGTGTTGCGGGCTCGGTCCCCTGTAGGAGGAGACAGCCGATCCATGGTTCTCTCTCATCATTGATGTTTCTATATCTCACTCTCCCTCTCTCTTCCTCTCTGAAATCAATAAAAATATTTTTTAAAAAAAGATATCACCTCTGTTTACCATTGAAGTTTGTATGTTTGAATGTTAAAAGTATGTGTTTTTGCTTGTGCTGGCTGGGCTTGTAAATATTAAGACTTTGTATTAGAATCAGGCTTTGGCATCCCATCTACATATATATAAAAGCCTAAGTGACCGTCCGACCATTCTACCGTCTGACCGGTAGTTATGAGACGCGCAGTGACCACCAGGGGGCAGACGCTCCGATTGGTAGCTATGATGCACACTGACCACCAGGGGCAGATGCTGAACGCAGGAGCTGCCGAGCTGTGGCGGTGACTTGGCAGCTGCAGTTCTTGGGTGACGCACCAGGAACCAAAGAGGAGGGAGTCCGATTCCGGGGTGCGTCACCCGAGAACCGCCCTCTTGCAATCCAGGACCCCTCAGGGGATGTCAGAGAGTGGGTTTCGGCCTGATCCCCGCAGGCCAGGCTGAGGGACCCCACCAGTGCACGAATTCGTGCGCCAGGCCTCTAGTTTTCATAGAACAAGCTGTAGCTAAGAGATCTATGTTCTATACTTTTTTTTTTTTTTTTCTTGCTGTCTAGTCAGTCAGGATGGGATTCCTGCAGGATCTCTGTAAGCATACTGAATTAGGGGGAGATTTAGCTGGGATTCCATGGACTTAGGCAACTAAGGAAGTAAAAGAGAGGTCTTCCCATATCCCAGAAATAGCCACAGAACCAAGAAAATCTGTTGTGAAGGGTTACTACTTTGAAGAGAAACTTTCCATTTAACAGTAATCAAAGGGGAAACCAAAAAGCAGAAGTACGAAGGGGAAATGGAGGTTATTCACATGTGAAACAGAGAGTAATATTTTATAAAATAAGGAAAATTCTGCATGCTAAAATTTTTGCCCATTGATTAATTATGTTTTGCTACAGAATGTTGCAGAGACTTCTAATGTTATTCAACAGCAAGTTTTACTTGTGTTGAGGTCAGATTGGTGCCTGTAGTCAATCAGATTGACTTCAAAGTCATTGTTTCTTTTAGTTCTTTAATTGTGAAAAGAATTTGAAGTTTTCTGTCACTCTGGCATTATGTCCTAATTTTAATCTCTTCCATGAATAAAATCTTATCATTAGTGGTAATAACCTTTTTACATTTTATTTTTATTCTGGATCTCTATGTGAAGAGAATTTTCTTTTAAAAAAATATTTTTACTGATTTCAGAGAGAGATAAGAAACATCAATGATAAGAGAGAATCATTGATTGGCTGCCTCCTGCACGCCCCCACTGGGGATCGAGCCCGCAACCTGGGCATGTGCCCTGGCCAGGAATTGAACCATGATCTCCTGGTTCATAGGTCGACGCTCAACCACTGAGCCCTGCCAGTTGGGCAAGAATTTTAAAAATGTCAATTTAAAACATTTGAACCCAGTTTAAGACATTTGCTAATTGCTATTTCAGGAGAAATATTTCTGATATAAGATGCATTTTATAAAAGTACTTGGAATATCTAACATGAAGTATCCTACCTTATAATAGAGAAACATGCAAATTGACCGCACCTCCGCTATGCCCATTATTGGGCCTGCGAGAGGCTGGAGGCGGAACTCCGGATGGCCTATTCGGCCGTTGAGAAGACCAAGATGGCGGCGCCCAATCCTCTTAGTTCCGGGGGTCCCGGGGGCGATCGCCACCCAGGGGGGCATGGCCGGGCCCAGCCAGGCACTCCCCGGGGGTCCCGGGGGCGATCACCACCCTGGGGGGCGTGGCCGGGCAGAGCCAGCTGCTCCTGGGGGTCCCGAGGCGATCGCCACCCTGGGGGGCGTGGCCAGGCCCAGCCAGCCGTTCCCCCGGGGGTCCCGAGGGCGTGGCCGGGCCCAGCCAGCCGCTCCCCGGGGGTCCCTGGGGCGATCGCCACCCTGGGGGGGCGTGGCCGGGCTGAGCCAGGCGCTCCCGGGGGTCCCAGGGGCAATCGCCACCCGGGGGGGCATGGCCGGGCCGAGCCAGCCGCTCCCCGGGGGTCCCAGGGGCATGGCCGGGCCCAGCCAGCCGCTCCCGGGGGTCCCCGGGGCGATCGCCACCCAGGGGGGGGCGTGGCTGGGCCCAGCCAGGCGCACCCGGGGGGGCATGGCCGGCTGAGCCAGCCGCTCCCGGGGGTCCCCGGGGAGATCGCCACCCTGGGGGAGGCGTGGCAGGACTCGTCCAGCCCCTCCCAGGGTCCCTGTGAACATTTCAGGCATGTGGTTGCTGAGACCCAGACCAGGCCTCTGGCCACAGATTCATAGCTTTGCGGAGACCTAGGGCAGGGATCTCCCTCATCTGCAGAGAGACAGAGGTTCTGCAGTGCCCCCAAGACGTGGGTGGGCCCAGCCAGGGATCAAGGGGCATGGAAGGACTCCTGGCAGAGGGGCAAGGACCCTCACCCCTGAGGCGGGGGTTGAGGAGTGGAGCCACCTCCGTGCTGCACTGCAGGGTACTGGACTGACTGATGTGATTCAGAGAAGCTCCCAGTGCTAATGTGCCTCGCTCAGGCAGCCTTCACACTTCAGAGGCAGTGACTACTGCTCCTGCCTTGACCCAAAAGCAAGCTCGCTACACCCTGCCCCATAGCAGAGCATGCCTAGGCAGTGAGTGGGAAGCCTTCCACCTGCTTCGGAGAAGCGGGGGGGGGGGCAGTAAAGAATGGGGGGAGAGGAAAGAATGTGGAGCATCCGCAATGAAGAGGTGCTTAAGAAAGAGGCTGGGAAGCCTGACTGGAAGGTTTGTTCTGTTTGCTGGGCCGCTGCCCCTTAGGAATCGAAAAGAGCATGGCTCTGAGGGCTTCCTGTGTGCTGAGTCAAGTTCCACAGCCAACTGGAATTGGCCTCAGTTTCCTGGTCTATAAAATGGATGAAGCGTGTCCCAGTGCCTTTACTGAGCTTTGATGGCCAATTGAGATACTATATAAAGAAAATGAGGGAAGAAGTGAGAAAGAAAAGGAAGGACAAAAAACACAAAAGAAAGACTGAAAGGAACCTGTAAACCCATTGTCACTTAAATAGGGAATATAGTCAGTAGTGTTGTAATGATGGTATGATGTCAGGTGGGTACTAGAAATATCGGGGAACACTTTGTAAAGTATATGATTGTCTAACCACTATTCTGTAACTAATATAAAACCTGAAACCAATACAAAATAATGTTGAATGTAAAGAAATGAAAATTGGAGTGAAATTTTTATAAATTTCAAAGTTTAAATAAAAGCTGTAAAGGAAGGAAGGGGAGAATAAAAAGTGTTTTTCATTTTGCCACTTCATTAAAAAGACAGTTGTTTTTATATGGTGCTTTTATACTTTTCTAAGTCATTATCTCATTTTAATTTACGGGCAACTTAAAGACAAGATAAGTATTCCCTCCACTATTCAAAGAAAGGAAATCTTGGTGTCTGCTCCTAATGATTCAATCGTCAAGCCCTTATTGTAAAGCAGGGTTAGTAAAATTTTCTGTGCAGGGTCATATCTATACTAATAAAAGCCTTGGGGGTGATCAGGCCAGCAGGGGAGGGTATTTGGGGGCAATCAGGCCCACAGAGGAGCAGTTAGGGGGCAATCAGGCCAGCAAGGAAGCAGTTAGGGGGCAATCAGGCAGGTAGGTGAGCGGTTAGGAGCCAGCAGTCCCGGATTGTGAGAGGGATGTCCAACTGCAGGATTAGGCCCGATTCCTGAATCGGGCCTAAACCTGCAGTTGGACATCCCCCGAGGGGTCCCATATTAGAGAGGGTGCAAGCTGGGCTGAGGGACACCCTCCCCAGTGCACGAATTTCGTGCACCGGGCCTCTAGTACTGTAAATAAAAACCCCTTTAATAAAATGTGGCATAGCAACTTTGTTTTTTAAAATACATTTTTATTGATTTTAGAGAGGAAGGGAGTGGGAGAGAAGGATAGAAACATCAGTGATGAGAGAGAATCATCATTCGCCTGCCTCCTGCATGCCCCACACTGGGGATTAAGCCTGCGACCCGGGCATGGGCTCTTGAATGGAATCGAACCTGGGACCCTTCAGTGCACAGACCAAAGCTCTACCAGTGAGCCAAACCAGCTAGGGCCACAACTTTAAAATATCTCATTTCATCTGAAGAACTTCCTGAAATTCTAGATTTTGAAACTGCCATAAGAAATGGTGGTCTATTCTTGTTAAAATCTTGGATGAAAAGTGTGTGCTTTCATTTCTTTATGCCTTTTTTCTGTGTTCTTTTTCTTCTTAGAATGTAATTTTAAAATCTTATTATAGGTATACAGTATGTGGTATATTTGTAAAAACTAAAAAATGTAAAAAAGGAAGAAAACCCATAATACCATTTATCTTTTCAGTTACATATATGATATTAGACTTACAGAAAAATTGTAAAAGCAGTACAACTATGCCTATACACCCTACATCTCCCCTGGTGGCAACTCTTGTGAGAACCCTTAGAGTTTAGGAGGGAGATTCGAGCTCAGCCAGTGTGGGTCAGAGGTTGAGCGTAGTAGGCCTATGAACCAGGAGGTCAAGGTTCAATTCCTGGTCAGGGCATATGCCCCGGTTGTGGGCTCGATCCCCAGTTGGGGGAGCGTGCAGGACGCATTTTCTCATTGATGTTGCTATCTTTCTCTCCCTCTCCCTTCCTCTCTCTCTCTTCTCTCTCTCTCTCTCTCTCTCTTTCTCTCATCAATAAAAACATATTTATTGCCCTGACCGATTTGGCTCAGTGGATAGAGTGTCAGCCTGCGGATTGAAAGGTCCCGGGTTTGATTCCAGTCAGGGGCACATGCATGGGTTGCGGGCTTGATTCCCAATTGGGGGTGTGCAGGAGGCAGCCAATCATTGATTCTCTCTCATCATTGATGTTTCTATCTCTCCCTGTCCCTTCCTCTCTGAAATAAATAAAAATATGTTTTAAAAGAAACAAAACTTACTTATTTTTTATTTTTGTTAATCCTCACCCAAGGACATTTTTCCCTTTTTTTTTTTTTTTAAGAGGGAGTGGAAGGCAGGGGGAGAGACAGAAACATTGATGTAAGAGAAACACATCCATTGATTGTCTCCTGCAGGTGCCCTGACCAGAGCTGGGGATTGAGCCTGCAGCCCAGTTTATGTGTCTTTGACCAGAATTGAACCCGGGACCCTTCAGTCAGTGGGCTGATGCTCTATCCACTGAGCACCTGGCGAGGGCAATAAAAACTTTTTTTTTTTTTTAAAGGAGATTCGAGTGGGGGTGCCCCAAGGTGGGCACACACTGGCCTCTTTGTCTTGAGGAGTTTTATTTACTTTCCAAAGGTGGGGATTTTAGGGGAGATCTCGGGGGAGATCCCAGTAGAATATCCTTTCAGGGTTGTGGTCTCCACTGATTAGTCAGCACCAGGGCCGGGGTCATTAGTCATTGCAGCTGGTCCTGGTCTTGCCTGCCTAGTTTTACTGCTTTTCTTGCCCTGGAGCTGAAATACAACTGAGGCCTAGATGTTATCTCTGGGGAGGAAAGGTCAGGGAAGGGTCCTATGACCAGCAATATGCTAGGGGAGGAAAGGCCACCCTGGGGGTGAGGTGGCACCAATTTTGCCTGCTGGTAGGCACCCGGGTGACCTGTATCTGGCTGTAAATTGCTTGGCCAGTTTGTTCAGCTACCTGTCTCAGTTTCCACATTCCACTTGTCAAGGAATTTTCCTAGCTTCTTACTATCCTGCCTCACCGTGAAGTATATGGAAGTCTTAACTGGCCTTTATGGGCAATATAAAATGTTATTAGCATCTAGAATTAGAGTGACTTGCTATATATGACCAATAAGAAAATGTTATACTTGTATTCAGAATAAAAATTATTTTTGCTGTATAATAAAGATCATAGTTCACTTTTTAGTTGTGTTTTATGATTAACGTTTTGAACCTTTTCAATATATATAACTAATTAGAAAAAGTGGTGAGGAGTCAGTATACTTCATTATGGAATACTAAATTACTGAGAGAAAAATTCTAATGACTCTGTGAAGGAGCCTTTCAAGGTAGTCTTTTTTCTGATCTCAGATTTTAAAGACTGAACTAAATCCAGGGCATTAATCAGCTCTCCATTTTCACTTGCCTAGGAAGATTAGGGCAATTAATACTTGTTTAATTATACATTCTCTCTAACATTTATGGCCAAATGTACTATATAACTGTAGATTTTTTTCTGCTTGAATATTTTGAATCGTAGTATTTGAACAATAATTTTGGTTTATTAAAAATAAAGACTAGCCCTAGCCGGTTTGGCTCAGTGGATAGAACATCGGCCTGTGGACTGAAGGGTCCCAGGTTTGATTCCCGGTCAAGGGCACATACCTGGGTTGCGGGCTCGATCCCCAGTAGGGGGCATGCAGGAGGCAGCCAGTCAATGATTCCCTCTCATCACTGATGTTTCTATCTCTCTTTCTCTTCCTCTCTGAAATCATTAAAAATATATTTAAAAAATAAAGACTAAGCTTTTCTGTAAACTAGTGGCCTGGTGCACAAAATTCGTACAGGGGTGTGTGTGTGCCCCTCAGCCCGGCCTGCACCCTCTCCAATCTGGGACTCCTCAGGTAGCAGTCGGACATCCCTTTTGCAATCTGGGATCACTGGCTCCTAACCACTCTGCCTGCCTTGCCTGATCACCCCTAACCACTCTGCCTGCTGGCCTGCTTGCCCCCAACTGCCCCCCATCCCCCGCCGGCCTGATTGCCTCCAAGTGCCCCCCCCCCCTGCCGCCAGCCTGCTCGCCCCCAACTGCCCCTCCCTTCTGGCCTGTTCGCCCCCAACTGCCCCTCCTGCCTGCCTGTTCACCCCCAACTGGCCCCTCCTGCCGGCCTGATTGCCCCTAACTGCCCTCCCCTCCTGCCTGATCTCCCCTAACCACCTCTGCCTCAGCCCCGCCACCATGGCTTTGTCCGGAAGGTCTCCCGGTCTAATTAGCATATTACCCTTTTATTAGTATAGATACTCTTGGATTTTCTTTTTCTTCAAAAGTATCCACACTAATAAAAGAGAAACATGCAAATTGACCATCACTCCACTACGCCCACCAGCCAATCAGGGATGAGTATGCAAATTAACCCAACAAAGATGGCGGTGGCCACGGAGTTGGAGCCAGCAGGAGGCTTGGGTTGCCCCCGGTGACAGAGGGAGCCAAGCTTCCCGCCCGCCCTGGCCGTGGCTGAAGGAGGGGCTGGGATCCTGGGTTGCTGGGGGGTGTGGCCAGCCTGAAAATGGCCCTCAGTCCTTTACCTAGGCTGGCCACACCCCCATGCGGTGAGGGTCCCCCCTGGGGGGCCTGGCCAGCCTGCAAACAGCCATCAGCCCCTCACCCAGGCTGGCCAGGCACCCCAGCGGGAACCCCCACCCTGAAGGGGGTGTGGCCAGCTTGAAAACAGCCCTCATCCTCTCACCCATGCTGGACACGGCCCCCCAGCGGGGACCCTCACCCCATGGGGGCGTGGTGGCCTGCAAACCACAACAGGCCCCTTGCCCAGGCCGCCCCACGCCCCAAGGGAACCCCCACCCTGATCCGGGACACCCTTCAGGGTAAACCAGCTGGCTCCCACTTGTGCACCAGGCCTCCCTCTATACTAATAAAAGGGTAATATGCTAATTAGACTGGGAGACCTTCCAGGAGACCTTCTGGATGTTCTTCTGGACAAAGCCATGGTGGCGGGAACAAGGTAGAGGCGGTTAGAGGCCAAGAGGGGATGGCAGTTGTGGGTGATCAGGCCGGTGGGGGGGGGCATTGGGGGTGATCAGGCCAGCGTTGGGGGGCAGTTGGGAGTGAGCAGACTAGCAGGGGGGCCAGTTGGGAGCGAGCAGGCCGTCAGTGGGGGTCAGTTTGGGGTGAGCAGGCCAGCAGGGGGGCAATTGGGGGCAAGCAGGCCAGCAGGGGGGGGCAGTTGGGGGTGAGCACACTGGCACGGGGGGCAGTTGGGGGTGAGCAGGCTGGCAGGGGGGCGAGCAGGCCGGCAGGCAGAGTGGTTAGGGGCAATCAGGCAGGCAGGCAGGCAGGTAAGCGGCTAGGAGCCAGCAGTCCCGGATTGTGAGAGGGATGTCCGACTGCCGGTTTAGGCTTGATCCCTGTAAACCGGCAGTAGGACATCCTTTGAGGGGTCCCAGATTGGAGAGGGTGCAGGCCGGGCTGAGGGACACCCCGTCCCCGGCCCCGTGCATGAATTTCGTGCACCGGCCCACTAGTATTTTTAAAAGAAGAAAATAATTATTTATAATTGATTTGTTGGTCAACAATATGCCAGTATCCGCGTACTCCTTACAACTTAAGGTTGGCAGTATTTAAAATGTCTCAGAACTGCAGTGACCTTTTCAATAAACTAAGTGCTGAGACATCTCCTAGAAAGTAGTCTTTTTCATAGCTTTGTGCAATACAGAGTCAAAGTCATTCGAAATAATTGACCTCTGTGGTCAACAGTGACTCAAAAAAGCACTTGGTATAATAAATTGAGGGCCCTTCTAGAAAGTTGCCTGGAATTGAAGGTCTTTGTGGCTAGAATGTATACAGTCTGAATATTAGAAATTGTCGTATTCCTGCTCATTAAATAAGCAAATGGATTGCAAAAATATGTATTAGGCTTTGTGGAAGGTACAGAGCGAATACACCCCTATTCTTGAAGAAAAAGAAATAGAAAATTAAAAAGAAATAGGAAATTAAAATGTACAGGCATAGTACTTTGAATGGCGGTTGAGCTGAGCCTAGAAAGGAGAAAAGGCATTTATAAAAGGTCACAATGAGCTGGTTTTGATAGAGCTCAGTTGGTAGAGATTAGATTTTAAAGGCCTTGAATGTATGTTAAAGGATTTGGACTTTATAGGTGAAATGAGGTGAAATGCGCCTGCCTCCTGCATCGCCCTACTGGGGATCAAGCCTGCAACCTGGGTATGTGCCCTGACCAGGAATGGAACCAGGGACCTCTTGGTGTATGGGTGAATGCTCAACTACTGAGCCACACAGGCTGGGCACATGCGGCTATTTAAACTTAAATACAAATAAACAATTCATGTCTTTAGTTGCACTTGACAGACACATTTCAAGTGCTTAATAGCCACGTGTGAGTGGACAGAGCAGGTACAGAACATTTCTTCAGTGTAGAAAGTTTGTTGGGTAGCATGGCACAAATGTTTATGTGGGGGGCTATAGCAGGATTTAAAAGTGTATGAATAAACTTTTGTCTGAATTGTGGTTTTATGATACATATATGCTTTGTGAAAAATATGTAAAATTGCAAATTAAGGAACAGAATCAGTTTGAATTTACTGAGAAATCTCTATTGAATAACTCTAATATGAATGATCTTCTAATTTGTTTTCTCCTTTCGGATTTTTATGTTGTATTTTTCTTGAAGGTCAGGTTACTTTCACATTCGGAGTTGAATGTTAGTGTTAATCCAGGGACTTGTTATATCCTGATCTTTTTAGTTGATTTGGTACTTAATTAATGATTTCAATTAAATGTGCTTTTATATCATTGTAGTGATGATGAGTTTGAATCTCAATGAACCATGGGTTTAAAATGAAATGCGAAGGCTTTATTATAGACTAGATGCTTTTTCTACATTACTGATTATTCTAGGATTCATTGGTATTTTAAATTGAACAAACCAGAATGAAGAAAGCAAGACTTAGCAAACTTGAGGAATAAAATGATAGAATCAATAGAAGTGACAATACAAATTTATATATTTCTTTTCAAGGACTACAACTCCGGGAGAAACAAAACTGCTGGCCTCTGAAATCTATGACATTCTTCAATCTTCCAATATGGCAGATGGTGATAATTTCAATGAAATGAATTCACGGCGAAGGAAAGCTCAATTTTTTTTGGGAACTACTAACAAACGTGCTAAAACAGTGGTTTTACATATAGATGGTCTTGATGATACGGTAAGATCTTTATAAACACGTGGTTCATAAGATGGGAAAGAAATCATGTTAACTAAATAGTTTTCTCAGTGTCACCTGCTAATAGTCTTGAAGAGTATGTCCCAATGTTAGTATTTTATACTGATAAAGGGGAGCATTTTGTGCTCAAGAGGCTAGTTAATCAGAGGACATCACAATTTTAAGTATTTATAACCTAATACTAGAACTTCAAAATACATGAAGCAAAACCTGACAAATGCAAAGAGAAATAGACAAATCTACAGAGAGTTAGAGGTTTGAATACCACTCTCTCAGTTAATAGAACAACTCTACAGAAAATCAGTAAGGGTATAGAAGACTCAACTCTAATAACCAACTTAACCTAATTGATATTTATAGAATACCCCACGCAATAGCAAGATAATATTCTTTTCAAGTGCATGGGGGACATTTGTCAAGATCGCCTCCTTTTTTCCTTCCTTCTTATTTGTTGATTTAGGGTTTATTTTTTTATTATTTATTTACTTATTTTTCTTCTTTATTGATTAAGGTATTACATATGTGTCCTTATTCCTCCATTATCCCCCCACCTCCCCGCTAGGGTTTATTTTATATATCTTTAACTCTCACAGTGTAGCTTCACTTACTATTGCAGTAGTTCTTCCTTATCGCGGGTATAAGTTCCAAGAACCCCAGTGATGTCTGAAAGCACCGATAGTACCAAACTCTATATATGCTTTGTTTTTTCCTATACATACATGCCTTTTCAATTAAAGGAAGGAAGCACTTTATGGCTTATCATTGGCATATTTTGCCAGCCTCATTACTCTTGTGCTTTGGGCCATTATTGAGTTACTTGAACACAAGTGCTGTGATAACCACAACATTTGATCTGATAACCAGGAGGACTGCTAAGTAAGTAAGAGGCAGGTAGTATTTACAGCATGGAAACGCTGGACAAAGGATGAATTATTTGTGTGTGTGGAGGAGGGGTGGCACGAAATTGCATCATATTACCCAGAATGATGCGCAATTTAAAACTTATGGATTGTTTATTTCTGTGGTTTTCCATTTAATATTTTTGTACCACACTTGACAGCAGGTAACTGAAATAACAGAAAGCAAATTTGTGGATAAGTGGGGGCTACTCTTTATCACTTTATGCATAACGTAAGACATAGCACTGTACTTTCATTTCCCTTATCTCTGCCTTTGTGCTATTGTTATCATATGTTTTATTTCTGCATATGTTATAAGCCTCCAAATACATTCCTATTAGATTAAATGTTTTAAAATTTTTTTTCAAAATATATTTAAATTTATTGATTTGAGAGAGAGAGAGAGAGAGAGAGAGAGAAACATTGATTTGTTGTTCCACTTATTTATGCATTCACTGGCTGATTCTTGTATGTGCCCTGACCGGGGATTGAACCTGCAACCTTGGCATGTTGGGACTGTGCTCTAACCAACTGAGCTGCCTGGGCAAAATTCTTTTCAATTTTTTATTGTAAAATATATATAGCATAAAATTTACCACTTTTACCATTTTTAAGTATAGCTTTCAGTGGTATTAAATACATTCATAATGTTGTGCCATCATCCCCACCATACATCTATGTATGTACAATTTTTTATCTTGTAAAACTGGAATTCTGTACCCATTAAACAATAACTTCTGTTTCTTCCTTCCCTGCAGCCCACCACTACTCTACTTTCTGCCTCTATGATTTTTTAAAAGTTAGTCTCTTCTAAAGAGAATGACAGAACTCAGGACGCAGCAGAGCAGAGTCCACAGGCAGTGTACTCAATCAGCCCCTGTGGGTCTATGCACTGCCATGCCCCCTATCCCAGATCCTTGCCTGGGGAGTATTAAAATGTAATCGGGAGTAGTGAAAAATTGGTTTAAATAGGGAGATAGCAAGAATGTGAGTTGTTTGGAAGGATGTGGGAATAAATGTGAAAGCTGATTTTATTTCATAGAAGAGAAGAGAATCGGGTAATTTGAAGGCAGTGCTTCTCAGGGTGTGATGCAGAGACTTGGCGTCAGTTGCAGATTCCTGTCCCCTCAGAAGTACCAATGCCTGGGTACTGGTACTTCAGCCCTAGCCGGTTTGGCTCAGTGGATAGAGTGTTGGCCTGCAGACTGAAGGGGCCCAGGTTCGATTCCAGTCAAGGGCACATGCCTGGGTTGTGGGCTCAATGCCTGGTAAGGGGCGGGCAGGAGGCAGCTGATCAATGATTCTCTCTCATCATTGATGTTTTATTTTTCTCTCCTTCTCTCTGAAATCAATAAATATGTATATGTATATTTTTAAAATTCTTTATTGTTGAAAGTTCTACATATGTTTCCTTTTCCCCTCATTGACCTCTCCCTGCCTGCTCCCATCCCCCAGCCCATGCTCCTACCCCAGTAAAAAAATATATATATAAAAAAAAAAAAAGACAGTGGTGGAAATCCTACCTTAAAAAAAAAAAAGAAGTATGGAATTAGAACCTAGTCTCAGTACTGTTTTTCTTTCCTGTTTTCAGCATAGAAACAGGAAAATTTAGATGTGTGGGCTGGGGGGGAAGATGGGATGAGGAGAAACTACTTTTTAATTCATCTTCTCTTTGGATCTTGTGTTTGAGATAATCACTTACTTGATATTTAAGTAGATATATCTGAAGACAAATAAAAATAAAAGCATACTGGAATATGTCTGTGTTTCTATGTGGAAATGATGAGAATAGTCTACTGAGGGGTGAAGTAAAAATCCCTTAGTGTTAGACACTGGACCTTGGAGATAAGATGACACAGAGATGGAATAACTGTGGCATAAGTGGAAGACCAGGGTAGTGTATTATTAGGAGTTGAAGAAGCATTGAGAGGTTATGTTATATTGTACTGTAAGAGCAAAATGAGAACCGAAAGGAGGATATTGATAACCCTGGAAAATGAAGTGGGTACCTATTGAGAATGGCATTTATGAAGGATATAGTGATGGTTATAAATACCAAGTGCTTTAAAAAATAGTCAGACACTGAGTGCTCACTAATTCTAACTTTAATATAATTTATCCCTAGAGATTTTTAAGCTACAGCAGAGGTCAGCAAACCTTTTCTTTAAAGGGCCACATGGTAAATATTTATGGTTGTTCAGGGCTTATAGTCTCCAGGTACTAACTATGTTGTAGAATGAAACTAGCTTCAGACATTCTGAAACACATAGGTGCAGGTGTGTTCCAGTAAAACTTTATTTTTTAAAATATATTTTTATTGATTTCAGAGAGGAAGGGAGAGGGAGAGGAGAGATAGAAACATCAGGGATTGATCAGCTGTCTCCTGCATACCCCCAGTGGGGATTGAGCCCGCAACCCAGGCATGTGCCTTTGACTAGAATCGAACTGGGGCCCCTTCAGTCCTCAGGCCAATGCTCTATCCACTGAGTCAAACCGGCTAGGGCTAAAACTTTATTTACAAAAACAACTGGTGGACTAGAGTTTGCCCATCCTTGAGCGAAAGGTATGTCTACTTCTCAGCACTTTTTCTTTTTGCTTTAAGATTTAAATTGACATTGGTTGACTTCTTGTTAAAGTTATCAAAACTAAATATTAGTAATGAGATTGAAAAAATCTAGCAGAGAATACTATTCTGTTGATCTTATAAAATGTAATAAATTTGACTTAAGCACCGTTCTCCCCATGCCCTCACATAGGAGATGGTGGAACTGAAATAGGGACATTTGTTCCCCATAGTGCTACCCCTTCCCCCACTCAAAATCTAATGACTAGTTTAGTGTGGTTTCAGTTGATTATTCCCTTTTAGTATTTTGCCAATTTTGATAACAATTTGCTTTTACTTTTTCAGTCTCGGAGAAATCTATGTGAAGAGGCTTTGTTAAAAATTAAAGGTGTTATTAGCTTTACTTTTCAAATGGCTGTTCAAAGATGTGTGGTGCGAATCCGGTCAGATTTGAAAGCAGAGGTTAGTATTTTAAATATTCTCAAGATTTTTAAATATGCTCAAGATTCTAGGAAACAAATCAGTGTTCAAATTTGTCCCTTTTTTATCTTGGCCTAGGCTTTGGCATCAGCGATAGCATCAACCAAGGTTATGAAGGCTCAGCAAGTTGTGAAAAGTGAAAGTGGAGAAGAGGTAAAAGTTTTACAGGCTTTCTTTATACCTACCTCTGACTCCCGATTGTTCTTTATGGCTAGCAGATTGTTTTTAAACTAATAGTTGCCAAGGATATAGCAATGTGATTGGGTCAGATTATCTCAGTGTTTCTTGGTTAACACTTAACTCTTTCAGAAGTATAGCAAGATCTTTTGTGGATTTCAGCCTGTTTTTATATCTTATATTTTGTGGATTTTAGAATCTTCTTTATTTCAGTGCAGATGTCTTGCCGATATTATATAGAAATAAAGGAGATGTGGTTTCCTTGCATTGGTCTTTATTTATTTATTTATTTATTATTTTTTAAAAATATATTTATTTTTTTATTTTTATTATATTTTATTGATTTTTTTACAGAGAGGAAGGTAGAGGGATAGAGAGTTAGAAACATCGATGAGAGAGAAACATCGATCAGCTGCCTCCTGCACACTTCCCACTGGGTATGTGCCCGCAACCAAGGTACATGCCCTTGATCGGAATCGAACCTAGGACCCCTGAGTCCGCAGGCTGACGCTCCATCCACCGAGCCAAACCGGCCAGGGCTAAAATATATTTTTATTGATTTCAGAGAGGAAGGGAGAGCGAGCGAGAGAGAGAAACATCGGTGATGAGAGAGAATCACTGATTCGCTGCCTCCTGCACGCCCCCTACTGGGGACCGAGCCTGCAACCCGGGCATGTGCCCCTGACAGGAATCGAACCCGGATCCTTCAGTCCGCAAGCCGATACTCTATCCACTGAGCCACACCAGCTAGGACTGCATTGGTCTTTAAATACTTTTCTAACCTTAATTAGTTTTGCCAGTCCCAAAAATAAAACTCTAGTCCCACCCTTTTTACATAGTAAAAAGCTTTGCCTCTTGCTGTTCTTTCCACTAGCTGTGTGGTAGGGAAATGAATCTATATGGCTTCAGCTCATTTGAAGTGCCATAGAAAGGACATTCAGTGGCTCTCCAGAGGCCCACACAGTAGCCAGATGGCTTGATTTTTTTGTTGTTAATCCCCACCTAAGGATATTTTTCATTGATTTTTAGAGGAAGGGGGGTGGGGGAGAGAGAGAAAGAGAAACATCGATGTGAGAGAGACACACAACAATTGGTTGTCTCCTGCATGAGCCCTGACCGGGGCAGGGATCAAACCTGCAACCCTTGACCAGAAATTGAACCTGAGATCCTTTAGTCTGTGGGCCATTGCTCCTAACCACTGAGAAAATCTGGCAGGGGCCAGCTGCTTGCTTTTGTCTTTTTTTAAAATACATTTTTATTGATTTCAGAGAAGAAGGGAGAGGGAGAGAGAGATAGAAACATCAATGATGAGAGAGAATTATTGATCGGCTGCCTCCTGCATACCTCCTGCTGGGGATCAAGCCCACAACCAGAGCATGTGCCCTGACCAGAATAGAACCGTGATCTTCTGGTTCATAGATCGATGCTCAACCACTGAGCCACATCTGCGGACCTGCTTTTGTCTTGTTCATTTATTTTTAAATTTTTTAAAATTATAGTTGACAGACAATATTATATTAGTGTTAGATGTATAGCACAGTGATTCAACATTTATATACTTTACAAAGTGATCCTCACAATAAGTCTAATAACTGTTACCATACACAGTTATTATGAAATTATTGACTCTCTTCCCTATGCTATACATTATCTCCCAGTGACTTATTTTGTAACTGGAAGTTTATACTTCTTCCCCTTCCCCTTTTCCTCCTAACCTCCGTCATCTTGAAGTAGACAAAGGTTACACATTTATTCCTGTGTAGTTCTGCCTTTCTGTGCTTACACAGTGTCCAGCAAATGGCTCTCCCTTTATGTAAGAGGAACATTTTCAAAGGACTATAGCCCCTGAAAATAAATACTGTGGTGATTAGAATGAGGAGAAAGTTGATCTTTCACTTCTGACATAGAACTATCAATTATGTTGACTTTGCAATAACTCTTCACATGTTCTCTGTGTCAGATGCTGGTCCCATTCCAGGATATGGTTGTGGAAGTAGAACAGAACACAGAACTGCCCGACTACCTGCCCGAGGATGAGAGCCCCACGAAGGAGCAGGATAAAGCAGTGTCCCGCGTGGGCTCCCACCCAGAGGGTGGGGCTAGCTGGCTGAGCACAGCTGCAAACTTTCTATCCAGATCGTTTTACTGGTGACTTCAATTTGGGGTGCAAGGACTGTGTGAATGAACAAGGGGCCAGTTTTCCATTGTCGTGGTGAACTGTCAAGTGCAATTTGCAATAAGTTATCATGGAAAATTTTTAGATTACATGATTGCGTATGCTGCGTTTTACATTTTATTGGACATTTTGCCCCACTAAGTGGTAAAAAGGACAGAGGCTACAAGGAGAGTTGCTTTGTTTATGAAGGTATTTTGGTTTTGTTTTCCTTTGTTTAATTGCCTCACATTTTAAAAAAACATGGGTCCACAATTAAACCAAACATTATATGTGCAGCTTTACATCTTATTTTACATGAAACACCTGGTAAGGAAAACTCACTTTCTCCTCAGGTCTCAGGACCTATCTGAAGAGAAATTATTAAGCTCAAGTTGTGCATGAATTACTAAACATTTCCCTCTGTTTTTCTTCATGAAAGATGGTACTCTATAAGAGCTGAAAATGTTTCTCATTACCCCCCTTTTGTGCCTTTTAAAAAATTTGCCAACCATGTTTATAGAAAGGTCATTACTAATGACATTTTGTGAATTAAAATGTATTCATTTGAATGTAGCAATCCCCTAAAAATACAATTCTACAAAAACTTTGCAATCTTGTTATCATTTTAATACAATTAGTACACAATCATTCAAGAAGAGGGAAATATGTATATCAGCAAAGTGCTATTGAGACTGAATGTGACCAAATGTAATTTGACTGCTGTTCTGTTTGGTTTATATCAGCTCTTGAGAGTTACATCCACCATAATATTGGGAGCAACTGTCAATGGTCTCTAGGCCTTATTTTGTGATTACACACTATTTCCTGCTAGAAAAATAAAATAGTAAAGAACTGACAACTTGAAAAAGAAAACAAAAATTGGATGCCTATAATGCCGCAGTGCCATTTGGTAGAGTCTAATCTTAACACGTGAGTTGCTTGGTAGGTGCCTATTCAGTAGGTATTTCCTTGTATTGCCTTTTGTGAATTTATTATGAACTTGCAGTCGTGTTGAATGAAAAAAAAAATACTCAAAATTAATGCTTATAAAGAAATAAAGCCAGCATTGGTCCACTTGATTTTGTTTCTCATGTCCAGCCAGAAAAAACTTCAGTGAAGGTAAGAAAAATAAATATAAATATGTATACATATATATTTTTTCTAGGTAAGAGCTAATTACATATATGCAATGCTTTATTGCATTTCTGAAATATTTGGCAACTAAAATTTTCCTTTTGGAAATCTAACTAAATCCAGATAAATTTTAATGCCAATACGATTAAAAACTAATAGGGAGAAAATGAAATTCTTCTTCATCTTCATGTAGAGCTGCTATTTTATTGCGTGGAGAATGTGAAGTGAAAATTGGACCCTGGAAGGGTTTCTTGCATTTTCATCGCTTCTCTTTTAGAGAAAATTAAAAGCATCCAGTGTTACTAGAGAAAAATTATTGTAAAATGATTCACCAACAAGAATCTTGAACATTGTGACCTTCTGGAGGGAGGGTATTGAGGGTGCTGAGAAAGACAGTTTTCAGATGTCTGGGCTCTGCGTCAGGTGACACGCACAAATGAAAATATAAGCTTTCAGGGCATGCATTGCTTTAAATGCATAATATGACTTGCTGCCAGAACCAGACGTGTTGGGGAAAAACAACCCACCTCCTTTCAATAGCCATTAAAACAAAGTTTACTGTTCTGTTTTAACAAGCTTGTGTTTTATTTTGCATTGCCACACATCCGCTTATTTAAAAAACTACATCCCTTTGGTAGCAATGGTTCAATACAAGTGGTTATTATAGCTTGGTGTTCCTGTGTTCTAATTCTAAGTGTTCTTTTGTTTCCAGGTCTTATAGAGCAGTTAAGGCAACTGTAACAGCATTTTTTGAAATATATTGTAAAATAATAAAAGGTAACAATTAAAATTGAATGGATATTGCATTCTTGTGGTGTAAGCATTATTGATTACTCTTAAGCCTGTTTGTATCCACACTGCTTGGCACCTTCTCCTAGCTCCCTGCAGGTGCATTACCCAACTAATTCCCATGCATCTTCCATTCATCTTCTTCCCAGCACCAAACCTGCCCCGCCCCTGGCTTTGGATCAGTAGCCTCTTTATATATATTCATCATAGCATTTTATCACATTAGGTTGAATTTATATTTTCCAGTGTCTCTCCCTTTTTTAGCTCTTTGAGAACCGAGAGAGTCTGTAACTGTGCCTGGCGAGAATGAATGAAGAGTTTATTTTTAATTACTAAAAATATGTAGAAGGTACTAATTATTAAAACAGGCACATGGGGAAAATGTCAGATTGTAGTATTTTTTCTGGGCATGTTTCTTTCTGATTTATTCAATGTATTGCTTTTTCATTTATTTTGTCATTTGGTTTTTATTTTTTTTTAAAGTGGCAGAGTTATAATACTTGCTCTATTGGATGAAGTTAAGATTAACTTATAATATCCTGATTTTTATAGAATTATGATAGAATAGTATATACACTGAGTGGCCAGATTATTATGATCTCTGAACGCATAATAATCTGGCCACTCTGTGTGTGTGTGTGTGTGTGTGTGTGTGTGTGTGTGTGTGTTTAGAGGCCCAGTGCATGGATTTGTGCATGGGTGGGGTCCGGCCAGCCTGGCCAGAGGGAAGGGACATGGGCGGTTGGCCGGCATGCCTGCTAGTCGAACTCCTGGTTGAGGGGACAATTTGCATATTAGCCTTTTATTATATAGGCTATACACTGAGTGGTCAGATTATTATGCATACAGAGATCATAATAATCTGGCCACTCAGTGTATATAGGGAATCATTACCTCAAGGCAGAAATTCAGAGAAAAAATATCCTGCTTTAAGACAAGTTATATGTAAAAGTAAAGCTCTTTAAACAAGCTTTATTTACATGGGCATTTATACTTTTAGTTTTGATTTTCTTAATGGATCAAGTTCGTGCATGCAATATAAGGTCTGTTTTTAAAAAATTAGAGTCACATGATGCTCATGGAAGTAAAGTAAGATGAACCCAATGGGAACAAAACCAAGTGTTTCTGGTCCTACTGAAGTGGGGAGATTAGTTTAAATAATTAAATTCAGTAGAACAACTAGCATAAGGATGATAAACAATGTATAAAGACACTTCTGGGTGAAGATACTTATAGTGCTTGATATAAGGACTATAATCTTTTTCTGGAAGTGGTTGTAGCAAAATTCTTGGAGATGACAATCTTTGGGAATCTTTTCTCACTCTGATTAGGTAGTAGCAAGAGTAAGCTAGTATATGTTAATGACTTAACGAAAAATATATTCTAAATTAAGATCCTGGTCACAGAGCTATCTGTAATAATAAAAGCGTAATATGCAAATTGACCGAACAGCCAAACAACGGAATGACTGGACGACCTTCCGGACGAAGCCGGGGCTGTGAGGGCCTACTCTTGCTCGAATTTTGTGCATCGGGCCTCCAGGATGGGAAAGCAGAGCCGCCTCCTTCCTTCGGTATATGATTTAGGGATATAGCAGCAAACTACACCAGGCAGATGGTTTGTCACCTGCACAAAAGTTATTCTAGACATAGAACTTTTATATTAGAAAAGTTAGAAATTTTAAAAATGAAGGTATTTTCCTTACTCTTTGTTATACCATTTCTGGTTTGTGAAACTCAAGGGGGACAAAGTGATAGAGAAATGCCAACATTACTAACTCATGCTGAGAGTCACAGGTTTCTTATCAGAGTGTAGTGCTTAAGGGTGTTTTTCAGTTACATCACTAAAGTCAATTACTAAATGATATTTCTCTCAAAAAATTAATAAAAAATTAAAAAAACTATGTTGTCCCAGTCATGGTGCTAATTGGTGGAATTATAGACATAACCCTCCATGGGACTCGATCTACTGCGAAGGAAGATCTTGGAACAGATAATTACTAAAGTGATGTACCAGGAAGTAGTACAGTAGGTTTGGGAGAACTGATGTTGGTTGGGAATCAGGGGTTCAGGGAGTCAGGGTAGGCTTCTTGGAGAAATTAAAGATTAAACTAGAACTTGAATGATGAGCAGGCGTTAGTTGGCCACGTGGGACAAGGAGAATAGTCCAAGCAAAGGGAATAATAGCTTTGTGAAGGCTCATGTAAGAGTGATGCTGGTATGTTGAGTCTAAGAGAAGACTGGAAAGTTGGTGGAGGCTAGAAAAGTCTGTAGGTCCTTTGATTTAGTCCCTGAATAGTATTTCTTCTCCTAATGTAAGTAGTTCAATCACTATTAAGTATCTGTACATTAATAAACTGATGATAGCTACTATTTGTTATGCTTCGCAGCTGCTAATTACTTTCGTATTCGTTTTTACAACAATCTGTAAAAAAGAAAAAATGGACTTTACGTATAAAAAACTGAAGCATTGGTTTAGTAATTTGCCTAAGGTGCTGTTATGTAGGCTACAAGGTGAAGAGTGGACTTGAGAGGAGGAAAGTGGATCTGAGGATACCAGGTTATGTGTTAGGCTCTTAATCATACTTGTTATACAGGGGCATGGTGGCTTGGATTTGGGTAAGTAGCATTGGGCATGGAGAGAGGTAACATGTTGGAGATGGTTTTTTAGGCAGTATCAGAGAAGAACTTGGTGATTCGTTCTGAGGGGAGACTCCCAGGATTCTTAGCAGCTGCACTGAAGGGCTTGTTGGACACTGAGCTAGGGGACATTGGAAAATAGGATTGTGGGCAAAGACATTGATGTTGTATCCAGGGTTAGGTGTTTTAAGATGGGAGAGACAGAAATGTTTAAATGTTAGTCGATGGATCCAGGTGAGAGATAAGGTAACAAACATTTAATATAGAATGACGTTCAGAAGTAAGGAATCCAGAATAGGTGTGGAAGGACTAGCCTTTGATAGATGAATTCTTCTGGGTCCTTCCTTAAGGCTGAATGAAGACATGCTGGATTGACCCATTACAAAATTTCTTCTATTACTGTTCTTTAAGTCCAGTGGATTAAGAAGGCAAGTTGAATAAGTTTTATGTTAAGGCTATTTAAAATTAAACAGAGAATGTGCACAGTCTTTTTTTTTTTTTTTTTTTGCACAGTCTTAATAAGTTATCCACTCACATTTTTTTATATTAGCATGGATGAGTGCCAGGGCTGACTGGCAGACCCTGAGCGACGGATGAACAGATTGCCTCTGACACAAGTTTCTGTGAAAGAGAGGGGTAAGGGACTGTTTTACTTTAGAAGTAAAAAGCAGTCCTGTTTGCCTGCCTTCTTAGGCTTTTATTCTTACAACAGCTTGAACTAAAATTAACCTCTAGATACAATCAGCAGGGTAACTATCCTTAAGAAAGTATGTGCTTCTACAAGGTCGGGTCTTTAAAGACTAAACAGAGATTCTAGCAAAACACCCGGGGGATCGGACTTGTTTGGAAAAGTCAAGGTAGGAGCTGCCGCCTTCGGCAAGGTCCCTTCAGAGGCCCCCGACCTTTTGGAGAATCCTCCTTACAGACCTTCCAACCAAGTCCTGTGCTTCCCCACAGATGAGTTTATTTTCACGAGTGACTGTCAGACTCCTAGATTACCCTCTACTTTCTCTGATCTATCATGTGATCCTTGGCATCTAATTCCGTGGGTCTCAACTAAATAGCTTTGGGCATGGTGCCACCTATTTGATGGCCGATATTCTTTATTAACCTTGAAATTCTCTTTTATTTTAGCTCCAAATAATTTACCTATTCTAAAATACTTTGATAACATGTATATCCCAGAATGTTTGGATTCTCCAGGTATCAAGAATATAGACCATGATCACCTTAGTCGGGTAGTTCATTTGGTTAGAACATTGTTGTGATACACTAAGGCTGTGGGTTTGATCCTCCATCACAGCACATACAAGAATCAACCAATGATTGCTTAAATAAGTGGAACAACAAATCTATGTTTCTCTCCAAAATAAATCAAAATTTAAAAAAAGATTATAGACCAAGATCAAAGGAAAAAGATACCAAAAAGACAAGAATATAGTTCAGAACTTTCTGAATGCATTGTGGGCAGAAAGCTTAAATGTAAGCAATTGAATAATTAAAATGATTATAAAAATTTTAGAGCTAAATGCTATTTAAGCATAAATGTTTTAGAATGAAGAAGCTTTTGATAGTTGTAATAAGCTTGCACTTCCTTTGGGTATCTTATAAATTACAGCTTCTGCAATTACATAAACATGGAATTATGTTGGTCTCTGGGTCTTGTTTAATGGATGTCACACATTTCCTGTATATAAATTCTCCAAATTAAAAATATTAATCCAAAAGTCTAGGAGCAAAAATATCATCGGTAGAAAAGCACTATTTTACATAACTTTGTAGCTATGACTGTTACTTTTATTCACCTGTTTCAAAGGAATGCCTAGGATGTTTTATAAGTGTTTATGTTTATGTCTGACATACCTATTAGTGCTTACTATAGAGGAATGGTATTGACTATTTAATTTCAGTTGTCTACATTTTCAAAACAATGAAGACATATCACTGACCATAAAATAGAAATAGCAGCCATTCAAAATAGTTGAACATTTATTGTACCGTTTACAGAAGCAATCTCATTATTAAACCAAATATAGCCAGTTTATGTGCGTATGCAGATGCAGGGATCTATCGTGTATATTACAATTTGTAACTTTAAAATACACAAATGTAATGGATATTTGGTTTATTTTCAATAGACTCTATAAAACAGATTCTGTACCTGTGTGCTCTCTAAGGAGTCATTTTGATTTCAACTGAAGATTTGAAAGTTGTTTTTTTATGAAACTAACCTCCCCCACCCCCCTTTTCAAGCAAATGAACCACTGAAGAAAAAGTATTAAAGGAGAGTGATTCTGTACCCTTTAAATTTCAGATTTACATTTGTGGTTTCTTTTTTAACATATATTTTTATTGATTTTAGAGAGAAAGGGAGAGGGAGAGAGAGAGAGAAACGTCAATGATGAGAGAGAATCATTGATTGGCTGCCCCCTACACTGGGGATTGAGCCCGCAACTCGGGCATGTGCCCTTGACTGGAATCGAACTCGGGACCCTTCAGTCCTAGGCCAACGCTCTATCCACTGAGCCGAACCAGCTAGGGCCAGAGCCCTTCTTTAAATTAAATGAACAACGGTGAGAAATCTACAAAGCGTAGCCTGTGCCTGCAGAGTTTGAAGGGACCTTGGCGTGGAGTGCCTAGATAGAAGGGTTGGTAACTGCCATCCTGTTCTAGGTTGCCACAGCCCTCAAGGCTATGGAAGAATTATTTAGAAGTTCTTTGGGCAAAACCATGGTCTGGAGCTGAATTTGGCTCAGATTTTCTTTTTCTTAATCTTTACCTGAGGATATTTTTACATTGATTTTTTTTTTTTTTTTTTTTTTAGAGTGCAAGCGAGTGGGAGAGACAGAGAGAGAAACATTGATGTGAGAGAGACACATTGACTGTTTGCCTGCAACTGAGGTACATGCCCTTTGACCAGAATCAAACCTGGGACCCTTCAGTCCTGAGCCAGATTGGCTAGGGCTGGACTCAGGTTTTAAAACAAATTGAAACAGAAGGTATTTGTGTTATATATTCATTAAATCTCAAAGGAAAAGACTGGTAGCCATTAGGAAACCATGAAGTCCTAAATCACTAATGGGGCAATGCCTCTTTAATCATTGCAGATGCTCTAATGCAAGGTGGCTCGGTCGGTCTAAAAATCCTCACAAACACTAAATCTAAGGAACAATTACATTTTATTAAACTGAGTTTAAAAAATAATGATTTGAGTAAATATAACCAATTCCTTACATTTTGAAAATTTTAAACCTTATCTCTCAAGAAATATATTTTAAAAAATTTTCCTTGACTGGAATCAAACCCAGGACCCTCCAGTCTGCAGGCTGACACTCTGTCCACTGAGCCAAATAAACTAGGGCTCTTTCAATAACCTTAAGCTTCCTTCCTTATACTGGTAGTTCTGATTTTTTAAAAAAAATGCACCAATAGGGAAAGTAAAACTCAGATTGTTTAATTGCTTTAGTGAGAGAAATAATATGCTAAGGGAAAGGCAGTTTTACTAGGAACAAAGTCTTTTAAGCTTTGCCATCTTCCTGTAGCAGGACAGGGATAGAGGGCATTCCCAGTTTTCACTGACCCTATAATGCCCGTTGCTACAGGTGGAAAATGTGTATGTTCTGGCTGCTACTCAGGTCACAGACTGTTGTACCTTTTCCTTGTGATTATTTGGAAGGTATCTGTACTAAGTAAGGATGGGCCCATGAAGTTGCCTTTGTCAGAGGAAAGTAGCCCACTGCAACCTGGTCTGTGTGGAATAGGAGTGTCTGCATTTTGTCCTGGTGTGGACTCAGCCATGGCCATAACTTCAGGGATCAGAGACGGGTGGTGATGAAATGACCCAGCCAGCTTTCCGCTTGGATTATTTGGAGTAAAAAAAAAAAGCTCTGGCAGTCTGGCCAGTGTTGCTCAGTGGTTGAGTGTGGACCTCTGAATTAGGAGGTCATGGTTCGATTCCTGGTCAGGGCATATGCCCAGATTGCAGGCTCAATCAGTAGGGGCATGTGGGAGACAGCTGATCAATGGTACTCTCTCATCATTGATGTTTCTATCTCTCCTCCTCTCCCTTTCTCTCTGAAATCAATAAAAATATATTTTTAAAAAGAAAGACATGGCATAAACGGAGATAATGTCAAAGTACTAGTGCCATTAGTGAATCTGATATATCTTTAAATCTTTTTCCTTTAAGTTTGTTTACCTGGGCATGCTTTTTATTTGTAACCTGAGCAGAGCAATAACAGAAATTGGTACCAGGAGTGAGATAGGACTACTCTTTTAAGGCCTTTATTTCATTATCAGTATCTTCATGAACATAGGGAAGTCCCATTAGAGGCACATTCTTTTATGACTCCAAACACTGTATGCTGTGGGGGACAGAGAGAACTTAAGACTGCCTACCATTTCTCTTGAGTATTCCCTGACTAGATGTTAAAAGGGAGACGTTAATCTTTCAACTGATCCTAGATTATTTGTGCCGTGTAGTATGAGCTTCTCACTGTGCTAAGTGTGATTCTAGTGTTTAAAGATAAGTACTTTTAAAAATATATATATATATACAAGATGGCCTCAAATGCAAGCCAACTACTTCATCTGGTGCTCACCCAAAGAATGAGCCATCTGTTTGAACACTCAGGAAAAATTGGCTGTGTTGGGCGTATTGAGAGTCTGCTTCCAACATGGTCTGTAAATGTTGTATACTGTATTTTAAAGGTGACTTAGATTTCCAAGCATAATTTTGACTCCGTGAGGTTTTTTTTTTTTTCTTCTTGTGTATACATCTCTGTATGAAATGCAACTCCACTGAAATAAGTGCTGTATCCTTCCAATTTTCTTTTGTTACCAGACAACATAGATGTCTGCAACAGTTCTTTATCTCCCAAGGTGTATGGAGATCTTTTTTTAAAAAATCTTTTCTTTAAAGGAATTAAAATAATGATCTGAATATAAAGCGAGGTTTTGAGCAAATATTTAAAAAGTTTACATATAGTTATAGATGACCCATACAAAGTCAGGGCTATTATAAATTTTTGCCAAATGGTCTATTTAGTGAAAGAGGTGCATAGATAAATACTTAGGCAGGTATTCATCCAGTGATTTACCCAGCCACGTGCCATCTCTGGACTCAGGGAGAGGCAAGATCTGTTGCCCTAAAGCAGGGAAAAGCAAGCAGCACAACCAAGACCTTGGGCGATCATTGGCAGCTGCCCCAGTTGTGTCTACCTTAGTCTCCTTTTCCTTCTTTCTTTCTTTCTTTCTTTCTTTCTTCTTTCTTTCTTTCTTTCTTTCTTTCTTTCTTTCTTTCTTTTTCTTTCTTTCTTTCTTTCTTTCTTTCTTTCTTTCTTTCTTTCTTTCTTTCTTTTTTTTTTTTGTGGCACTTTCATAACTACTAGTATTTGACCATCAGCAGTCAGTCCTCATCCACATTAACTCTTCATAGATTTTTGAAAGTGGTGACAGGCACATAGGTGACCAACACATAGACCTTGTTCGGTGAAGCTTCATCCTCATTACGTCTTCTGGACAGCCACACCTGGGTACGGTATGGCACGTTCCTTATTCCTTGGACCCAGACAGCTTTGCGGAGCCTGGTGTCAATGCGCACATCTGGAGTTCCCATCTCCTTCCTGGCAAATTTCCGGATCTCTGAGTGCTTAGGGGGCACCCTTCTTGAAACCCTGTATTCTCTGGTCACTACCTCGTTGATGGCAGACTAGCCTCTTTCTCACTACCCTTCTTTATGGGAGCCATTATGCAGGGCCCGAGTTGGAAAAGCTACGTCAGTGTCCTTCAGTTGGGAATCACCTGGGATTTTTAGGTCCTGCCCATGTCTGCAGATGAAGCTCTTAGCCTATAAAATCTTCATGGGTTTCAAATTAGCTGCTCTCTTTCTGATTGATGTATCGGATTGGCCTCTCTACCCGCGTTTCTACAGTTTTATTGCGTTGTTTGGAGCTGTGCTTTAAGGTGTGGCACTGTGGCTCTGGGGACTTTCATTAATCCTCCCGATGGTGGTCAGGCACTCCTGTCTTTCTGGCCTAGCCAGGTAGTCCTGTGGCGAGCATTGCATTGCTGATTCTCGACTCTCTGTGTCCGGTCATCGCAGGAATGATTCTGTCTTGCTAATTAATTTTTAGTGTGGCTTGTAGATGATGCTCATGAAACAAGTGAAATGTGACAGGCTCACAATCCATAAAGAAGCCCAAGTAAAAGCAACTCTTCTCTAGATGGTTAAGTCTACTTGGGACTTACTGCCGGCTTGATCCCCGGGTCCTAAAGCACTTGCTAGGAAACCCGGTTCTCCTCTGTCTTGTCTGACAGTATGTGGGTAATTTCCACCATTCATCAAGGCTCAAATATTGTATCAAAAATATTTCCCAAGTGTTGGCTTTTTCAGCATAAATCTTCGAGGCAACAGCCACTCAATGTGAAACATTTATAACAATGGAGTTGAAAGGAATGGTAGTAATTCAGTTCTGCTTTGTCACCCGATTGCTATAATAGCCATCACCTTAGCCCTTTATAGGCAGCCTTTTTGGTTTTCAGACAGTTCTGATTATTAGAAAGCATTCTTGTTGCTCTGCCTTCTGCTTTCTTGTTGGTGCTAATTCGGTTCTCTCAGGACAAGGTCCAGCAAGCAGGCTGCTCTATCTAAGCATCCTGTCTACTCCCACCCACTCATCTTCTCTCCAGGTGAATTTTAAAGACACATCAGACAAGGAAATGTCTATGGGGTGATACACTTTCACTGGTTTTCTGCAAGAAACTAGTTTCTATTTCTGGAAGCTTCTTATTAGGGTCCTAAAATGGTCAATAGCCCCTAGCACGACAAATTTAAGAATATAATCTTTCCCTAAAAGTTTTTATTTTCAATTGCATTTGATGATGCTTGTGAAATACAAAAAAAACAACTCTTCAAAGAAAGGGAGTGTAAATTTGTGGGAAGTTAAGGAAATTCTTAACTTCTGAAATAAATCCTTGTAAGAGTTGTATTATTAGAACATAAAAAAGTCCAGGCAAGTTTACTGTTGGAACAATGGTTTGTTTTAAACAATTCAAGCTGTGTTAAGCATCTCTAAGTGTTACTAGGTGACCACTTAGCTATGGGGCAGTGCGAGTATAACAACAGCTTTTTGGACTTTGGTATATTCCTTCTTGGTTTAATCCCAGCATATGTCATATAGAAACCATGCTTGTCCTGAAGGTAAAGTTATACTTTTAAAGTTATTATTATGATCAAAGTAATATTTACACTTTGTTAAAAATTAACTGATATAAAATGGTTTTAAATAAAAAGTAAAAATCTCCCACTCTATCCTCAGTACCTCTCTACAGTTAGTCACTTCTTGACTGTTCTAGTTTTCATTCTAAAGGTGGCTACCTCCAGACCAAATAATATTCTTATTTATCTGTTTCTTGATATATCAAATTTAGACAATATTAGTCAATTTTCTAATATAAAAGATGACTCCCACCTTTCTTTCCTGCCTCCTGGTCAATCTGTCTCAAAGGCCCCAAACTTAGGTTCTACAGAACCTAATGGAGAGGTGGTATTTTCAAGGTCAGGATCTGACTCAGAAGATATGATCTGTGAGGTCAGTGCCCCTCTCTTCCCATAGAACCAACTCAATGACAACCAGAGGCCAAAATATGTCCAACTGCGGTCACGTATTAGTAGCCTGCGTCTCCACCTTTCTTTAAAACTGATTTTCTGTATACAGTATGAGCTGCTGGAAGATGCCGGTCTGGCCATGACTGGAAATGCGAGTCTTGTTCATGGGATTCTGAAGAACAAATATAGGGTCTCATAAAGAATCTCCTAATGCATCCTTTGAAGTCCTTCTCAAGTGGGAAAACTCTATACTTTCGCATATTTACTGGGGACATAAGGAGGGGACTAGGAGACAGACCCTCCCACCCCCCAGTTTCTTCTTCAGTTCTCTCACATATACATTATGACTAATGAGAATTTCTATTTTTTCCTCCTGCATCCCTTTCTGGGTTTATTGCTGACCCTAAAACTTGGGTACTGCACAGAATGCCTGTAACTCCAGAAATGGTATAGGAAGTGAGGATGAGTTAGTCATTGCACTTGACAGTGGGTTTGGCAGCCATGTATTAAACAGATCCCCGCATTTCACAGTAGCATTCGCCTACTAGGACCACATTCAGCATCCGAGCAGGGATGAGGATACTTAGGATTCTGACACCAATTCCGATGTGTTTCCCAACACCACCAAGCAATTCTCTGACACCAGCTGGCTGTCCTACAATTCAACTCAATTCCAGTACCATCTGGAGCTAGCATCAGGCTCCACAGGTTAAGGATTCGGCCCCAAAAGACTGCCCACCCCGCCTTCAGATGCCAATGCGAGCCAGGTTGTCACATGTGCTTCTGACTAGCCAGCTAGAGCCTGCAGGTTTTAAGGACCACTTTATTGGGTTTGACTAATTTGGTAGAGCTGCTCACAGAGCTCAGAGAAACATTTTACTTAATAGCTTACCCGGATATGTAACTCAGGGAGAGTTGGGGGAAGAGATGCCTAGGACAACATTGGAGGCCTCACCAGGATCCCCATTCTCCCAGCACCTCCACTCATTCACCAACCTGGGAGCTCTCTGAACCCCGTCCTTTTTTAAAAAAAATACATTTTATTGATTTTTTACAGAGGGGAAGGGAGAGGGATAGAGAGTTAGAAACATCGATGAGAGAAGCATTGATCAGCTGCCTCTGCAAACTCCCTACTGGTTATGTGCCTGTAACCAAGGTACATGCTAGAATCGAACCTGGGACCCTTAAGTCCGCAGGTCGACACTCTAGCCACTGAGCCAAACCAGTTAGGGCAGTCCTTTTGGGGTTTTAAGGAGGCTTCATTACCTAGGCACGACTGATCCAATCATTGGTCGTTGGAGATTGATTCAACCGCCAGTCCCTCTCACAGAGAGTTCCAACTCTCCAATCCCATGATTGGCCCCTTCAGCAACTACCCCACCGCCCTAGGTGTTTTCCAAAAAAGCACCTCATTAACATAACAAAAGACACCTTTATGCTCTCTTCATTAGGAAACTCCAAGGATTTAAATAGATGGTGCCTTTTATAAATCACACTATCACAATACTGGTTCCCCTTTCCCTGCCCCAGTCCTTCCCAATCTTTGCGGAGGGAGACGGCTCTGAAGACATCACACTCCTAGTTCACTTCGGAGAAACCAGGCTGCCCACAATACTTTTGGTGGCTGTTCCGATCCCAACTGCAGTCATATCACCAGGTGAGTTCCCATGTCCTCCGCAGGGGGTCTTGCTTTGGAGATGACTGGTGTTCACAGATGTTGGGGAAGGGTGCTTGGACAGAGCCCAGGTATGGAGGTGTGGTGGTGCCCATCTTTCCCCTGACCCTCTCTTGGCTAAGACCACAGATTAATTCTTGCTGTGTATTTTGGAGTCATTTCCCAGAGGGATGTGGGTTTGGAGGGACTGGGCCTGGAGTTAGGCCGAAATGCCATATATATTATCATTTAGGTAGGGCATTTTAACTGTCTTTTCTAAATGTTAGTATTTCGTAGTGGAGATAATGCCAACAGTGTGCATGAAAAACTAGGCTTTTTTTTTTTTTTGTCAATGACCATTGCTTTAACATAGGATTTTATAACATCTTTTATGTAATTATTGCCTAAGCAGTGGCAAAAGTATTTTGTTTCTCTATCAAGATAACAGTTAAAAGTTAAGACCCTAAACTTAAAAGTAAACCTAATTCTTAGCAAGAGGTTTAATGTTATAAGTAGAATGTCGTATACATTAAGTTATATTTTGTTTTGCCAAACAAATGGCTTTAAGGAATCATTAGGTCTTTTCCTATCCTTCGTAATTTTGAGAGGAAGGTCTAGATTTGCCTGCTCCCGAGCTTTGACTACCTTACCTAAATAATCCACGAGATGGCAGCAGAGAAATGTTCATTTAAATTTATCATCCACAGAGAGGTTGTTAGAAGCACACTTTAACAAAAAATAGTGTCATCTTTGTAATTTGGTCCTTTATAAGCATCGAGTAGTCAGCGAGAGCTTTCAAACGGTTTCTCAGGTCTTTTACGAGAGACGTAGTGGGGACTTTATTGTCTTTATCCATCTTCAAGGTGTTTTCCTTGCTGACCACTTTTTGCAATGCGAGTCAGGACTAACTGATGCGATGTGCAGGCCAATCTATGTGTTCCTGTCACAGTTAGCATTCTTGTGAGTATCCTTAGCAAATCTGGGAACAATACACTTTGGAATCTTACTGAGTGTGTTCTGTATGGTGATTTACCATCACTAGGAGCAAGCAAGAAAGTGAAAGTGTGCTCAGGTGTGGAGGCCTGAGCTTTGTGGGACTGAGGGGGTGGGGTGCGGGGTAGGGTCAGAAGAGAGGGAGTGCAGGGCAAAAAGGATATTTCCATGGAGCCTGCAGTTTTCACTTAAACTTGTATCATATTAAAAGTATTGGTTTCGTGTTCGCTTAATTTGTTTATGTGAGTTATTAGATTTAACAATAGATAGTTGCAGATGCTGCTTTTATTTTTTTAAACCCTCACCCGAGGATATATTTTTTATTGATTTTAGAGAGAGAGGAAAGGAGAGGGAAAGAGAGAGAGGGAGGAAAGAAAGAGAGAGAGAGAGAGGAAAGAGAGAGAGAGAGAGAGAGAGAGAGAGAGAGAGAGAGAGAGAACGACATGGGTTGATTGCCTCCCATACGCACCCCAACCTGGGATCAAAGCCACAACCCCGGGCATGTGCCCCCACCGTGTATGGAACCTGAGACCCTTTGGTGCACAGTATGAAGCTCTGACCAGCTGCCCCACGCCAGCCAGGGCTGCAGGTGCTTTTGAGTCAAGAGAAAAGAAATTGTTTTTCTGTGAACCACCTCAGTTTTCTAATTTATGATTCCATATTCCTTATGAAGTGATAAAAGGCATAATATAAGTTTGTTCTATAGATGTAATTAGTGAGAAAGTTACTCTGTGCCACTTATTATTTTGGATTGCATTTTGCCCTGAGCCTAGAGAACAGGCGCTTGCACACACACATATGAACATGGTTTTTGTTTATAGGAATAGTAGATGCTTATCGCAAACTTTTAAATCTTATAGGAACATATGAAATAGTAAATGAAGTCCCCCATACTTCCCTGAGGCAGTTTGTTAATATCTGGCTAACTGTTTCTCTATGTAAAGACAAACATTTACGTTTTTAACGAAATGAGGTCATACGTAAGTTTTACATTTACTCTGTCACGGACGTCTTTCCCTGTCTAATTTTTATAAGTTGTGTGTTATTCCTCTGTACGTGCCACAATTTATTTAACTACTTCTATTGATGGATGCTGTTTTCCAGGTTACTTTTTGTTGCTATCACAACAATGCCGCTCCAAACAATTTTGTATGTTTATCCCTGTGTACTTAAAATCTAAACTTTCCACCATCTGAACATTTCAAGACTGGAACACCTACTGTTGAAATTAGTAATAAAGTCCTGCAATTGCCTGGTAGCCAGAGTAGGCAGAGCCTGTACCTTAAGCATAAGGACATAATTGACAGAGTCTCTTTTCCCTTTTTGAAAGTATTAGGGGGAAGCCTGACCTTGAACCACGGCAGCAAAGGACAGAAGACAAGCTTTCTCAAGCTGGACACAGTGTAGCAGAGCAGTGATGGACCACCCCTCCTCTCTCCCGGCCACATCTTTACACCCGTGCGGCTCTGACAGTGCAGGCTCACGTGCACCCGGCCCAGCAGGTTCAGGTGCAGGCTTGTGTCAGGCAGCCAGGCAGCTCTGAGACGTGCCCTTCCCCGGGGAGCCTCCTCTCTGTGATTCTTCCACGGTGGGCAGATCAAGGCGCTGGAGGTTTGAAGTCGGGGAACTCAGGGGCAGGGTGTTCTCAAGGAGGGACACCGGGCCCTGGAATGCGCTCCCTCCCGCGGCCCAGCAGAGCCCGGTCTGTTTGCCTCCAGGGCACTGAGCAGGCCCATCTGTTTACTGGAGCATGTTTCTGAGTGGTCGCCTTCTGGCGGCTCCCCTCACCCACGAGCCTGAGCCGGGGTAGCAGCAGCATCCTCTTGTCATCTTTGCCGCTTCACAGGGAGGGGCTGACGCTGGCAAAGAATTGTTTTATAATAGGGCTCGTCAGCCAAAGGATGCAGGCTCTTATTTACTCCATGTGACGGATGATAAACATTTTATACAAACGGCAGAAATTAAAACCCAAGACAACAAAGTGTTTCAGAGATCTTTTCCAAGCCCATGATTATTTCGTTATTTACTGAATCTTATATCTCACTGGTTATAACAGCTGAGAATCTGGTTGCCTCCTCCCCCACTTGCCCGGCCGACCCCCACCCCACATTGTATGAACTGGAGAAAAAGATCTGACACCTTATAAAGTCCTAAGATTTGCAAGTAAGACCATTAGAGACAACCTTTTCTGTGTACTGCACGTATCTTTTCCTTATTCTTACACAGTCACTTATCTTCTTGTTCCACCTTTGAGCTGTGTCTCCTGTCCTACTTGGGACTCCTAGCTGCATGCCTGCTGTCTCAGAGGCCCTTTTTAGGTTCTGAAAGCACTGAACGCTTTGTCATTTCTAACTTTACAAGCGAAATATGATGGCTCTATCGCTTATGAATAAAACATATCAAAAGGTAAAACTATCGAATGTGTACTTCCACACAGTACAAACTGCGTTTTATGTGTTCTGTATCTCTATGAAGTTTTTTTAGAAAATGTTTTTATTGATTTTTAGAGAGAGAGGAAGGGAGAGGGAGAGAGAGATAGAAACATTGATGAGAGAGGATCATCTATTGGCTGCCTCCTGCACAACCAATACTGGGGATGGAGCCCCACAACCCAGGCATGTGCCCTGGCTAGGAATCGAACCGGTTACCTCTTGGTTCATGGGTTGATGCTCAACCAGTGAGCCACACCCACCGGGCTCAATGAGGTTTTAATAGTAACAAGAGCAAAATATAAACTTGCAGTCCATTAATAGTTTGGTTTTATTCATTCTACCAATTTGCATTGTGCCAGGCACTCTTGTCACTGTTTTTTTTTTTGGGGGGGAAAAAAAAATAGACACAAATTCTTGACCTCGGGATATGGGATTTTCACTGGGTAGAGACAAATAATAAGCAAATAAATCAATCTTAGCCTTTTAGATGGGGATCAATGCCAAGCTGAAAAGCCGGGAAAGGGAATGTGTTGCATTTTTAAGTGGGGCACTCAGGGTAGGCCATGCCACTAAGATGAATTAGATGACCTTTGAACAGTGACTTGAAGGAGTAGCTAAATGGGGAAATTTATCCCTCCAAGTAGGAGGGACAGCCAATGCCAGGACCCCAAGAGAGCACATTGCCTTGCCAGTGTGTGGTTGGAGAGCACTGGGCAAGGGAGAGAGTGATGGGAGGTCAGAGAGGACAGAGGTGGGACTTCATGGGCCTTTGTAGGCCATGCAGGGCTGGCCTTTCTTAGGAGTAATTGGGAGCCATTTAGCCTTTTCAGCAGAGAAGGGAAGTGAGTTGGTTATATTTTTAAAGGATCGATGGAGCTGCTGTGTTGAGAACAGATGGAGTGTGGCAGGCACGGAGATTTGCAGAGGTGGTTGCTGCAATCTTGGGATGGTGGCCCACCTGGGCAGAAGCAGTGGGCATGGAGATGCTGCATGCATTTTGAGGGTCATGCTGACAGGGTTTCCAGATAGTATGGGATCTACCTAATTAATAAGACTCCATGGAAGGAGAGGATTTCTGAAATGATTTAAATGGACAAGCTGCCCTGGCCTGTGTTGTTCAGTGGTTAGAGTATCAGCTCATGCACTGAAGGGTTTCAGGTCTGATTCCTGGTTGAGGGCATATACCTGGGTTGCAGGTTTGATCTTCGGCCCCTATTGGGGCACATGCGGGAGGCAACCAATTGATTCTCTTTCTCTCTCTTCCCTTTCCTCCCCTCCATCACTCCCTTTCACTCTCTCTAAAAATCAATGGAAAAATATCCTCGTGTAAGGATTAACAAAATAAAAATAAATAAATGGAGAAGCAGAAGAAGAGAGGCTTAAAGTGCAGAATGGGTGAGCTCATTAGGGAGGGGGAGACTTCCTAATGAGCTCACCTAATGAGTGAAAAAATCGGTAAGGGCTTTTCTGAAAGGACATTTTTACAGTAGGAGAGTCAGGTAAAGTAGAGATAGGAAGAGACCTTTTAAATTTGTATAATATCCTTACGTAAAACACTGACATCTGCTAATTACATTATTGCCTATGATTTGGGGCTCTGGCTTTATAAGACCCTTTCATGTAATTTTTAAAAAAAATATATCTTTAATGATTTCAGAGAGGAAGAGAGCGGGAGAAAGAGATAGAAACATCAATGATGAGAGAGAATCATTGATTGGCTGCCTCCTGCACACCCCCTACTGGGGATGGAGCCACTACCCGGGCATGTGCTCTTGACGGGAATCGAACCTGAAACCCCTCAGTCAACAGGCCAATGCTCTGTCCACTGAGCCAAACTGACTAGGGCTCATGTAATCTTTATTTCAATCACACTGACACTCAGCTCTTTGCAGCTTTGAGCTTTATTGGGGTGTTTCCACCTTCTTGCAAATATCACATCCATTTCAAATGCCACCTGATCCAGGAGACTTTTGTCACTTCCAGAAGTCTGAACCTTCTCATCTCTTTGACTTCCCTTAGCACCCTTTCTGCTTTGTGAAGTTTCTTTCTCATCATTTGCAAGCTTAG
This sequence comes from Eptesicus fuscus, assembly GCF_027574615.1. Classification (NCBI taxonomy): domain Eukaryota; kingdom Metazoa; phylum Chordata; class Mammalia; order Chiroptera; family Vespertilionidae; genus Eptesicus; species Eptesicus fuscus. The sequence continues at coordinate 35,620,772 of NC_072491.1, read as the reverse complement.
CCCTGGAGGAAAAGTTCTTCGGGATCAGGGCTTGGCTCTTATTCATATTTGTATCCTCTGAGAACTTAGCTCCACATCTTACACATCTTACATGTAGTAGATGACACCTTAATATTTGTGAAGTTGAATTTGGTTAGGCAAGCCATTTCCTGTCTTATAGCCACAGAACAAGGGGTAATCTGTAGTTGTACAGGGTTCTGGATCATTGAATAGAAGCTGTTCTCTCAGCAGATCATAACTGTACAAAGCTAGTTAGTGTATCCTTTTGAGGAACAGGTTTTGTTATGTTGCTGCATTCATGTTACCATGACAACCTTAAGTGTTGGCACTTTCTGAATTTAGTGTCCTACTTAATTTCCTGCATTTGGCTCAGACAGTAAAGGGGACTTTGCAGAAGTGGTTAAATTCGGGATTTTGAGAGAGGGAGATTACCCTGCGCTGTCTGGGTGGGCTGATGTAATCTCAAGGTGTTTTGTAAGAGGGAAGCAAGAGGATCAGAGCCCATAGTAGGAGATATAGTGATGGAAGAAAGATGTTGTAGTGACATGAAGAAGGGGCCACAAGCCAAGGAATTCAGGAGTTTCCAGAAGCTAAAAAAGTCAAGAAAATAAAAATTTCCCTGAAGGAATGCAGCTCTGTCTTCACCTTGATTTTAGATTCCTGACCTCCAAAACGGAAAGAGAATAAATTGGTGTTGTTTTAAGTAGCTTAGTTTCTGGTCATTTGCTATGATAGCAATAAAAAAACTAATGGAGTTGGGTAGCCCCTTTTAATAAGTTTCAAAGACCATCCAGTGGAGTTGTTAAGTACTTACCTAATCAGAGGTATTTATCAGTTAGATTCCAGACAATACTACTTCTAGTAGTACAAAATGATTAAGTGGGAAGGAAGCATAGAGATTATCTTGTTAATTACAATGTCCTTGCTGTCAGAATTCCAGTAATATATACGATGGATTGGAGTTGTCTACTAATCCACTAAGTTTAAAAATGCCATTCATTCAAAAGACTTACATTGACTGTCAAATAAATGCTAGGCAGTATGCCAGATGCTGGGCCATTCAGACCCCATGGCAGACCTCATGGGTCTCAATGATGATTTCCTATTGCTTAGAGGGAACTGGATCTTATAGTCATCTATAAACTAATAAGTGTTTAGGGCCTCATGGGGACTGAATGTGACTTGACTTATTGTGAAGTGGGAATTGGTAGGTCAAACCATGTGTCTTCAGGATCCATGTGAACTTTCCACACAACTGTTCTCAATTTTGACTTGGCATCAAACCCTTTGATCGAGTTTTTTGAAAATACTGATGCTAGTGTCTCACCCTTGGAGATTTTGACTTGGTTTGTCTGGAATAGGGCCTGGGAATCTATGTTTGTTTTTAAAAATATATACATTTTATTGCTTTCAGAGAGGAAGGGAGAGGGAGAAGGATAGAAACATCAATGAGGAGAGAGAATAATTGATTGGCTGCCTCCTGCACACCCCACACTGGGGATTGAGCCTTCAACCTGGGCATATGCCCTGACCACAGAATCGAACCATGACCTCCTGGTTCACAGGTTGACGCTCAACCACTGAGCCCCGCCAGTCAGGAGGAATCTATGTTTTAAAGAGTCTTGGATCTGTGGTGTCCCAAAGTGTCAAACATGCTACCTGTTGGTAATTAAGACTACTTAATCCTAAACTGATAACACGGTTTGCTAGGGTTCATACTGTGAACAGCATTTCCCAACATGTATTCTTTAGAATACACGCCCCTAGGATAACATGGCAAAGTCAGTTGCACGAACATTGGAAAACAATCCCTAGTACATTTTTAGAGGTTGATGATGGCCATTTACACGTTAAAAGCTTGGAGGTATTCTAGATTAAAAGAGTCTGTTTAATACTGCTTAACCCATATTCTCCAAACGTATTTGATCATTGAACTGCCTCATCATGTAACGCTAATTAAATATGCGGTGCAATAAGGGCTCCCCAGGGTACACTGAGAAAACACGGACCTGGAGAAATGGAGGTAGTGATGGTGTTGGCCTTATTTAGAAGGTACCAGATGAAGAGTGGAGAGCTCTGCAATTATCATAAATTCACAGGAAAACAAAGGTTACAGTGTTTTATAACCCAGAGAGTGTATGCCCGTTAAACGAGTATGCTTTAAGAGCGACAGAATCACAAAACTTCTATCCAGATGGTCATCTCCATATTGATCCTGGGTGGGAGGATGGGTGTTCATTCACTGAGTGCTCACTGCTTCCCACACACTCTGCAGGCTTTCTTTATCTTCCATTTTAGAGCTACTCCACATATTATCATTACCATGTTAGCCCAGCCCGTGTGGCTCAGCAGTTGAGCGTTGACCCATGAACCAAGAGGTTGCTGGGTCCATTCCTGCTCAAGACACATGCCGGGATAGCAGGCTCCATCCCCAGTAGGGGGTGTGCAGGAGGCAGCTGATGGATAATGTTTCTCTCTCATCATTGATGTTTCTAATTTCTCTATCCCTCTCCCTTCCTCTCTCTCTCTAGTATATATATATATATATATATATATATATATATATATATGTAAAAAATATGGTATAAAAGATAAAGTGGATGTGTGCGGGCATGTGCATTGCAGGAGCACGGGGAGGGCTGTGGAGGGAGGTGCCCTGAGAGGAAGCACAGATGTCAGGAGGAGGGAAGAAGGGAGAGAGAGAAAGAAGGGAAGGGAAAGAGAAAGGGGGAGGAAAGAAGGAGAGGGGAGGAGGAAGGAGAGGGAAGAGGGAGGGAAGTGTGTGTGCATGAATGTGTGCGTGCGCGTGTGCAAGTGTGCGTGCGCGTGTGCATGTGTGCGTGCGCGTGCGCGTGCAGGGCGTGGGGAGGCTCTCCTCCGCGCCTGGCTACTGCTCTGGCTCACCAAAGAAGGCCCCAGCCCGCAGCGGGTAGACCGAGTGCTGAGCCTCCTCATCTAATATTTAAACTCCCTGGAGCTTGCTGTGCATTCGACATCGCAGTCAGGTCCAGCCTTTTCTTTCAATATCGCAGACAAACTTTCTGCTTTTAACCCACTGTCATCTTATGGGGCCACCGTGGTCCTTGCGGTTGGCTGCCGAAGCATTGCTATGTGGAGCGTGACTGTATTTGCAGCCACAGGACTAAGATTTCCGCCTCCTCACTGCTCCTAACCTGGGCCTGCTGCTCTCAGCAACTAGATGCCCCCCGCGTTCCCTGACACCGGGCCTCCAACCTCAGGCCAGCGACGGTGAGTCGAATCCTCTCATGCTCCAGTCTCTGGTTTCCTCATTTGCCACCAGCCAGAGGTAACTGCAAGCTTCGAACGGCCTCAGGCCATTAGGCGATGTACGTACATCTCAGTCACCTTTCTTTCTGAAAGTCACCTTGCCGTGTAACATAATCTAATCAGGGGAGGAAAAGCCAGCAGATTCACAGTAGGGAGGACTATGCAGGGCGCTTATGGGAGTGAGGGGAGGAGGTGGGACATATTGGGGACCATCTTAGAGTCCTGCCTACATTGCACCCCTCCCTGAAACTAGAATGAGTCAAATTTGTGAGCTTTAAACGCCTTTTCTAGAATACCTTGGACAACCCAGATTCCTTTTTGTCCCAGTCTGCCTCTCTCACATGTCATTGTTCTCCTATTGTCAACCTTCCCCCAAGGCAGCATCTCATGGAATAATTCCCAAATGTTCCCAAATGCTCACTGAGTTCCATCACACCAGTCCTCAGAAGCTCCAGCTGCTCAAAACTCAATCCTTGGGGATCCTTGGCCTGTAAACAATCTATGTTGTCAGACACAGGGGGACACCCTGCTGATTTTCTCCGAGTCTGACGATGAATATTAAGATGTTACAATTATTAAGGACAAAACAAAACAAAACAACAAAACTGAAGACAGACAATTCCCAAATCTACAGTGCCTGTAGTCACTTGACTGAATTACTTAAAATCTTAAGAGCTGACAGTCCTCAAATTTCTACCAAGAGACCAGAAATTAACTTTTTGCCGCCTGCCATCTGGGCCTTGAATGAAAAAGAAAATGGTATCTAATCCTCAGTTCCAGTTTTGTTCAGAGACAAAAAACAAAAAAACAGCAAAGGTCTTTGGCAGGCAGAACCTGAGGAATGGTACAGCATCCTGTTCTAACGTCACACCTGCTCATTTGTCACGGCCCCCGGGTGGCCTGGTGATGAGCATTGTATACAATTGTAGCTAGAAGTGCTTATTTAGTCTTTGACATGGTACTTCTTAATTCAGATTTTAAAAGAGATATAATTGAACCCTCCCTCCCCCATCTATCTGTACTTTTGTATTGTTGCAAATAACTGAAAACCTATGTCAAACTGGCTTAAAATTAAAAGAGATAGTTACCTTTTTTTATGTCACTGAAAAACACAAAGCTAAGCCAGGATTTGGGGCTTGATTTAGAGCTCAATTATGCTATGAAGGGCCCTATTTTGTTCATTTTGTTTCCCCCTCTCTCCACTTTGCCTTCTGAGGTGTCAACTTTATCCCAAGTTTGACTCCCCCTAGTGGTTACAAGGTGACTTCCAATAATTCTCAGTGCTGTGTGGGGTTATCATTTATATTTAGTGGGAGAAAGAACATGTCTAGACCAATATTCTGAATTTCATATTTACTGGATGTTGTTAAGGACCATGGCCACACATGAACAATATTGTAGGCTTGGAAACAGAATGTGTTAGTGGGTTGAAGTCAATGTAGGATACCTGGGGAGGAGCAATATCAGAAAATAAATCTTGGTATTATGTGTATATAAGATACCAAATACTATACGATATAATTCCTGTATTTTAAGAAAGCCTATAGCCTGGCTGGCATGGCTCAGTGGTTGAGCATCGACCTATGAACCTGCAGATCACGGTTTGATTCCTGGGCAGGGCACATGCCTGGGTTGCGGGCTCTATCCCCAGTGTGGGGCATGGAGGAGGCAGCCCATCGCTGATTCTCCCTCATCATTGATGTTTCTGTCTATCTCTCCCTGTTCCTTACTTTCTGAAATCAATAAAAAAAAGAAAACCTATAAAAGAATCTTTTTATACTCTTAAGGATTTTGGCATATAATCTCTTTAGCTGTATTTGAATGAGCCATTTATTGGCATTTGTATACTTTTCATGGTTTTTATCAACTTTATATCTAGTCTAAAATTTTAAGGGGTATTATGTGCTACCTATACATTTGACTATTCTTTCTGAGTGGAGGAGTACCAAATATTGCTGAAATAATTTTACATTTCCTTAATAGGCAACATGTAAAGACTGCCCACAACGTATTCCAGGAGCATTCTCCTAAAAGGCTGAAATTCCTCTGGTCACTATAAACAGAAATATAGCAGGTGGAGTGTTGGGGAGAAATGGGAGAAAACTGGGGGTGGAGCCATTTTTGTCTAAATGAAGGGTTGGATTTTTTTCCAACTAATACAAATAGCAGTATTCTCAAAATCTCTCACTACGTCCGTCAGTAGCAGAGAATAACTGTTAGCAGCCAGAAGAAACGGTCATGTGTTTTGAATAAGCTAGTTCCCCGAGTGGCAAAATCATGCCTTTCTTAATCTAGAGACAAAAGATGAGACCCATCTCTGCTTTCAGCGTTCTCCTAACTTGAAGCTTAAATACTATCATTGCTGAGAATGGATAGTTCCATAAAAAAGGTCAATATCTGGAATAGAGTTGGAGCCATATACTTGAAAAGGACCTTTCATGATGGCAGGTGTCTCTCTGTCTTTCTGATTAGCCTATATCCAGAAACCTTTAACTACTGTTTGGTGACACCTGACAGTGAGCAAGACCTTTCCTTCCTCTAAAATATCTGTCAACTCAAATGTTTTTTGTTTTTTTAAAAAAAGGTCAAATTAGTCTCATCTATGCTCTACATGGGATTTTCTCACCAAATACCTGAGCTTTGGTGTGGTTACAGTTTCCCCCTAAATGCCATTAACTCCGTCATTCCTCTTCAGTGGCTTTCACATCCCCATCATGATACATGTTGCCTGTGCAGCTTGGCAGCTTCCGTAGAAAAATATTGGCCAAGCGAGGGCTGTGGTCTCACACACAGAGCTGACAAAACCACGGTGTCAAGGGTATGTGTTCAATGCGGGAAGAGGATTTCTCAGCACCTTGCCCTCAGCCTCTAGGACTTCCTCTTCAATACTTCTTGGAGGTCTTATAAAAGACTCTTTGTCATCTATTTCCTCCAGTGGGATATTTTACCTGGGTTATTATCACAACTATTTTGCTACGTGCAGTGAAATTAGTGGTGATTCCATTTGTTGAAATCATATGTAGACGGCAGTGCTCTCTGCCTTATTACCAAATGAGAACAGCGTGCCCTTCAATAATTCTTTAAACTCTCAAATGCCTTGGAAATAATATGCTGGAATATTACTGAGCTGTGACTGAAGCACCATTTGTGCTAAATATGACAGCGCACAAATGATATTCCTCTATAAAAGTTCAAACTACATTAATCTTTTAGGGAGGTTCATTGACTGGGAAGATGGCTTAGATATAAAATAAAGACACCAAGGGCTCACTGAGGAGAGCTTTTCTAGCCAGGATTTCTAGGAACCGTGGGAGGTAAGGTTCACAATTTAACCCTTTAGGATTAAGATGTGAGCAAGGGAATGCGGCTCCGAAGAGGAGAGAATGAAATGATAATGCAGGTATTTCAATGTAACAGGCTTACCGGTCTGAGAAATAGAAATTAAAGAGCAGGTATTACATGGCTGAGACACATAGACAATATTATTGTCACTGGGAATCTGAACAAAAATGTGATGAGAATTCCCAACTTGATGTTTATAGTCCTTATCCACATAAGGTTATATTTAGAAGAATGGCAGGCTCTTCCTGTGCAGTCTCTCCAATGACGTTTTGTCAGTCACTTTTGCTTATTTGAAGGGCTGCACAAAAATAAATGAGTGCAGGAATGTTTTCTTTTCCTGGGTTTCCAGATGTGGCCAGTAAGTCAGTATTAGTACCTATCAAGAGGTGAGAATGTATAGGAAATTTAATTAGTATTAACGAAAGCAGTTTATATAAATATGTGATACTATTAAGTTTTTTAGTACTAGTTTTTCTAAAATGTATGGAACATATAAAAACAACATTGCTCTTCTTAAAAATTATAAAATTAATTTTATAAATATGTATATATTTATTATAAAAGTAATATATATGTATATATTTATTCAATGCATAAAACATGTGACAGTATAGAAACACACCAAGAGAAATTCACATATCACTGTGTCCAGAGAAAACCATCACTAACATGTTGGTGTGTATCTTGTAGTCTCTCTTCTGTAAAGACAGACACATTATCATTGTATAGATTGATTTTTACTCAACAATGTACTTCCCAATGTCAATAAATAAGTAGTATGAGGCTCCCCTTGCAAATGAAAGAGCTTATTCTTAACTTTTTACTATAAAATTATTATATTATTTATTATAAATGTAGCATACACTTTTCCAAAGAAAAAGTAAGCAATACAAAAAGTTCTGAAATACTGTGACATACCTTTCCACTGTACCGTATCCATCCTCTTTACCTTACTTTAGCTTTTCTTTCTGTTTTTTTTTTTGTGTTTTTTTAACTTATTACCTGCTACCATACTATATAATGTACGTAATTGTGGTTTTTGTTTGTATATTTTCCCAGTAGAATGTAACCTCCTTAAGGACAGAGGCTTCTGTGTTTGGTTCCCAGGTACCTAGAATAGTGTCTGCTGCATAAATAGCTGCTCAAGTAATACATGGTGAATGAATTAATTAAAGAGCACTGGAAGTTTGGGACTGTTACATTAAAGGGTCAGAAAATGATAGTGGGTACGGGTAAGAGAGAAGGGGAAAGATATGAGAGCTATTGCAGGGGCAGAAGCTATAAGACTTAAGGAAAAAAATGAACAGAGATGTCTCTAGATTCTGTATGAAAGTGATTCCCTGCCTTTTCACTCTTGAATTATCCTGTCAATTATTTTTTAGTCTTTTCCCAATAACTTATAGATAGCTTCCTAATAGAGAGAGATTTATAGAACAGGGTAAAGGGGATCTGTTATTTTTAGGTTAAATAGATATTGAATACTTGGAGCTAGAACCAATTGACCTATTGATTTGAGAGCCAAGACAGAAAGTCCATTTATCTGCCAAGTTCTGATTTTCCACGTCAGAAAGAATCCCTGCACTATAGATTAGCTGCTCCTGGGCGCCATCAATATAATTCACAACTGAATGTTTTTAAATAGGGATTAAGGTATATTATTGCAATTCATGCAATAATAACAGCGACCATTATTGTAAATAAAGATTTTCTATTTAATGAGCTTGTGGAACAAGATTTGACTTTGCTATTCAGCCTCACTTATTACAGGGAAGTCATTCAATTTCCCCCCCACCACTCCTCCCCGCATTTCTGTTTGGCTTTGAGTCTTGCCTGTGGCACTAAGATGATAAAGAACATCCCTGCCTAGACTCTTAGCTGTCAGAGGTATGTGGTGTGTCAGTGCTAATAAGCTACTTGGTGATAGGTAAATATTTTGCATTTTTTTCTGACTTGCATATCAAAGAATCTATTTAGCTTCAATCTGTAAGCTTCACTCTCTCCCCGCCCATTAAACCCCTAATACTTGCACTTGAATGCTCAAAAAGCCAATAGATTAAGCCCCAAATGTTTATATCCATCCATCTGGAGACTGATGCAGTGTCTAATATTTGACACTTGACGTATCTTTTCTTATTTACATATCCCGCCCATAATGCCTTTATGAGGAGGTTTCCTTAATAGCTTTGTTTTCCCTTTAAACATCCGTATCAGAGTAAAAGGAATCACATGCCTCTGATTACTTAAGTGGGAAAAACAGCAGTTATCCATGATTCCACCATTATTCTTACCCCCATATTCAGGCCATTCAGGAACCCTATCTTCAGATACCTTCACTTTTACCTCTTTATATCTCCACTATGACCACCTTCATCTTCCTAACTGCCTTCTAGAGGATGGGTTATACAGGGAAAAATTATGAATCATGGTGACTAATAGAGTTAGAGTTGTGGTCTCTACTGGTTGATTGGTGCTAGGTGGGGGATGCTTGATCATTGCATTTGGGACCGATGTAAGCCATGGAGTTGTTCTGTCCAATTTCACAAGGATTTGTTCTGTGGGAGTGTTGCGCTTTCCTAGGTCTGGAGCTAAAACACAACTAAGGCCAAGATATTCTGCTTAGTTTGATTGAAAAGTGTCTCAGTAGTCAGTAAACCCAGGACCTTGCTTCTAAGACTACTGGATGATGACCAGAACCTCATTGTCCCGAGGGATTGATGATTGACCAAGGGAGAGGGAGGTGGGTGAATCACGGCACTTAGGTTGGGCCAATTTGAGTCAAAGGGAAAAAATAAAAATAAAAGGCCAGATTTAAAAAAATAAGGTTTCTGTGTGAATACAGAATTATTATTGGGCCCCCAAGATACAGGGATAAGCACATCTGTATAAAGAGGAGAAACAAAGGCTATTTATTTTAATAAAATAATAAAGGAGCTGTCCTGGTAAGAAAGGGAGTTGTTTAAGGTCAGGTACACTGTCTGAAACTAGGTCTTGATTGACCCCAGGGCAATATATTTGTCATATTTTCCCAAATAAGAAATTAGATTCAGGCCCTAGCTGGTTTGGCTCCGTGGATAGAGAGTCGGCCTGTGAACTGAAAGGTCCCAGGTTTGATTCCGGTCAAGGGCACATGCCCGGGTTGTGGGCTCAATCCCCAGTAGGGGACTTGCAGGAGGCAGCCGATCCACCATGATTCTCTCTCATCATGGATATTTCTATCTGTCTCTCTCCATCTTCCTTCCTGTCTGAAATCAATAAAAGTATATTTAAAAAAAAAGAAATTAGATTCAGGAAAGTTTAGAGTATATCATAACCTCTATAGATGTGTGTGTATGAGATAAAGTATACTATTTACATTGGCAGATTTAACATTTTTATGTGAATGATGTGGCCAATTCAACTTGTAGATTTGCTGAAGTGTGAATGAGAGTCAAGGACATTATGAAACTGTAATTTGAAGGTGAGTGAGCTATGAAAGAAAATACCTCAATAAATATTTGCTATGTGAATGAATTGGCCTCATTTCTCAAGGAGTAAATCTCTTGGAGTGATGAGTGTTATTTCTTTGTGAAAGTATCCTTCAAAACACAGTCCATTGCCAGTTCTGTTTAACTGTTCCTGAATGTTCTTAAGATCTGGAAGGTCACAGGACATATCTCTTTGGGATGTCAAGGCTGTGCTGGGTTTGGTCACTAGAACTCACTGTGCCAATTTGGTAATAGAGACATTTTGACTCAAAGAGAAATTGATACTTGGGCTTTGGCCATACTTTGTACTCATGACGTTGGAACTTCCTGATCATGGATCATGCATCCATTCTGAGGTACACTTCTGTTTAAAGCTGATGATAGTCCTGGCCAGGTAGCTCAGTTGGTTAGAGTGTTGTCCCAGTACACTAAGGTTGCAGGTTTGATCCCAATTAGGGCACATACAGGAAACAACCAATGAATGCATAAGTAAGTGGAACAACAAATCTCTCTCCCTCTCTCTCTCTCTCTCTCCTTTAAAGACCCAATATTATAGGAGCTAATATTTAGGAAGAAGCATATCCAGAAGGAATCTGAATCATTCTTTGTAATAACATGATTTCCTACTTTGATAAGTCTCAACTCAGACCATATAAAGAGCAATACAAAATTCCTGGTTTACATGTTGCAATTCTGGTTTGCCTCTTAAAATACTTCAAAATGTATGCATATAAGCATAACCAATGGACACAGACAGTAGGGGGGTGAGGGCACGTGCTGGGGGGTGGGAGTGGCTGAGGAGAGGTCAATGGGGGAAAAAGGAGATAAATATAATACTTTAAACAGTAAAGAATTCAAATTTAAAAAATGAAATAAATCAAATACTTCAAAATGGTCTTCTCATGTGGTATGACTGGATCAAAAATTTCTAAACAGCATGTTCTTATCCATAGTAGTTCACAGAAATGTACCTATAAATGCCAACATCTGTGCACATTTAGGTGGATCTGTCCATTGGCAGGGTGAAATAATCACGTTCTTTAATCTTTAAATCCAGCTGTTCATAGACATTAATTGCTATGTCATTTACACTCCTTGAAATAGTATCATTACACAAAGACACACATTTTAATTTGTTTGCTGTGTCCGGTCCTATTACACTTGATACCTGGCCATTGTTGGTGGTGAAAGGGTCCCAGTAACTGTGTGGCTGGCATTGTTGCGCAGAATGTAATGATCCAAATAGGACATCTTGAGAATAATTGCATTCATATAATATTAATTTGGAATCTAAGTCTTTTTTAGTTGAAACCATTACATTTCCAATGAGAGCCTAAAATAACTTAGTGCTGACTTAAAAAAATTTTTTTTTTATAATGGTAACATTTATTTTTGAAGTTAGGTGGTGATGTAGGAGGTTTTGTTTCTTCAACTGACTAGCCTCCCTGATGTACTGACATTTTTATGAGAAAATAAATAGTTGTATATTTAATGCCTGGGTCAGTATATTTTCCATTTTTCCCCCCTTTCACTAAGATTTTGACAATCATCCAATAAAACAAAGAAACTATTTCTCATCAATTATTATCATTAGACACTTTCATGTAAAAACACATAGTATATATAAATGCACCTCTCATTGACATACAAGAGAATTTTACAGAACCTAATGACTAATGATTAATTGACTTATTTTTTCATGTATTTATTTGATACACATGTGTAGAGTAGAAATATTTTCCAGGCAGTGTGCTTGACTACAGAGTTATAAATTAAAGCCTAACATTTCTGTATACTTTAACCTCAAAAGCTAGAAGTAGAGCAAATTGATTATAATAACACTAGAGGCCTGGTGCACAAAATTTGTGCACTTGGTGTGTGTGTGGGGGGTCCTTCAGCCTGGCCTGCGCCCTCTCATAGTCCAGGAGCCCTCGGGGGATGTCCGACTGATGGCTTAGGCCTGCAGGGAGTGGGCCTAAGCCATCAGTCGGACATCCTTAGCGCTGCAGCAGAGACGGGAGAGGCTGCCACCTCTGCTGCTGTGCTCACCAGCCGTGAGCCTGGCTCAGGGCTTCTGGCTGTGCAGCACTCCCCGATGGGAGCACACTGACCACCAGGGGGCAGCTCCCCCATTGAGCGTCTGCCTGCTGGTGGTCAGTACACGTCATAGCAACCGGTCATTCCACTGTTCGGTCGTCAATTTGCATGTTAACCTTTTATTATATAGGATTAGTGAGAGTGTATGGTGTGTTAAGGTATCATGTGAACCTAGAATAGCCAATGGTTAATTCTTCCTGGAGAGAGAAAAAATCGACATAGTGGCAACCTCAGAGGTCAGAAGTCAAACTGATTGTAACTTCTGCCTTCCTGTCTTGACCCTGAAGACAGAGAACAACTTAACGCACAAAGTCTGGTGACCTGGGTTGAGAGATGGAGATTTTATGAACTTCTTAGCTTGCCCTCGCCAGGGGACCTGAGTATGGGGAACACAGGTAAGCTCACTGCCCTGCTTACATAGGAGTCTTGATTCCCTCTTCCATGGCCTTGGTCATCAAATTCCGTCTTCCTCCTCATTCAGTGCTTCAGGTCATTCTCATTTCCTGCCACTTTGCTGGCTTATTCCTATTCATTTTGGGCTTAAATATCTTTTTTTCAGCAATACTTTCCCTGGTTTCTTAGTCAAATCCCCTTTCAAAATGGTCATCAAACTCTTTAGCTTTTCTCCATTGCCTTTATCACAGTTTGTAATCATGGATTTATTTGTGTGTCCGTTGCTCCACATGGCGAGGACTCTGTGTACCTGTTACTGTGTCACTTTCAGTATCTACCACACTGTGTGGCACATGGTAAGTGTTTAATGCATATTTGGGGAATAATTGAAGTAGTTGTGATTTATACAGCAACGCAGTCCTGGATGTAAAATGCCAGAAGAAAGGAGAACTTACTCCTCTGAAGATGTAAGCACTGCTTCTTAAATGCTTTCCTCTTTCTTCTTGCCAAGGGATTATTTACTCGTTGCAGTTGCTCTAAACTGAGTTAATTCTAGATCTAGTCAATCCCGAGGGTCCACTCTTCAGGGCCATCCAATTGGGTAGCCATACCCCCATTCTTCACCTAAAACCCTCCATTCTTGGCTTGTGTGAATAATGACATCAGAATTGCTCCTTTTTCTCTTTTATGATCATGTATGTGTCTGATCCTGTGAACATTTGACAAAGGTGTTTTATTAGCACCATGCTCTAACCAACTGAGCTAACCGGCCAGCCTGACAAAGGTGTTTTAGACTGAAATGGCTTAAGGGGTGCTCCAGTTGGGCTGATAATACAAATAATCTTGTAGTTTATTTTCATTAGTAGTGGTGATAGTAACTAACATTTGTAGCAGCTGGTTATTTATAGGATGTTGTCTGTTTTAGGTATTGTTTTCCCCAGGACAAAGTTTTAAGGGAGGAGAATCAGATAGGTTGAAGGATTAAATGGAGTTGAAGGGATTAAATGAAAACATCAGTACCACAGAGGCAAGAGTCACCAGGAAAAGACAGTCCTTGATAAAAATCAAATTAAAATAAATCAATGTCCAACAGTTCCTTATGTGTACATGTCAGCACTGACATTTCAGTTCTGGATGGTGGACAAATGGTGGTAATGCAGGTCCGACTCTGTCTGGTTTGGTCCTGGGCAATCTGCAGTGATGCACAGCTCCTAACTGCTAGTATGGGAAGGCACATCAGCGCGTCTTCCGTCTCTGGACTGCTTCTCTTCTGTCTTCATGGCTGGAGTAGTCCTGTCGATTCCTCTCTTGCTAGAATCCACATGGTCTCGGAGTTGTTTTCTGAAAATATACAAACATATTCTCAACCAATAAGGAACTGTTGGACATTGAAATTGGGTCTCAAAAGAACTGTTGGCCCAGAAAGAAACTCACTACAGACCGATTCATTTGCCTGTCACCATAACCATTATTGCTTGTCTCATTTTCGGTTCTTATAAGTGTATTTCTAATAGCACATGATCTCACTCATCTAGGGGAAATAATGAACAACATAGACTCATGAACAAGAACAGACCCAGAAACAAGGAGGCATGGATCAGACTGTCGGGCCTCAGGGGGAGGGTAGGGAAGGGTGGGGATAAAGGGGGAGATCAACCAAAGGACTTGTGTGCAGACATATGAGCCGAACCGGCGGTTAAGGACAACAGGGGGGTGGGGGCATGTGTGGGGAGGGGTGTGGGATGGGAATGGGGGGACGAAGACAAATATGTTATACCTTAATCAATAAAGAAATTAAAAAAAAATAAATCAGAGTCGGGGTTTTGGAAATGAGAATCCGAGAAGAAAGTCAATGGTATAATAAGTTATTATTATTATTTTTAAAACTCTGATACCATCTTCTCTTTGCAACCATAAGAGAGCAATACTTGTGTACTGTGATCCACAACAGAGTACTTCTCTGGCTATGATCTCATCCTGCTGACACTTCTCATGGTCAGCTTCAGGGCCACTTGTCACGCATGCTCCCTGAGTTGTCTGGACAGAATGGTCCCCTCCCTCTTGACAAGGTAGGCCAAGTCCCTCACCAGACAGTACTTTCCCTACCACAGTCTTTTTTACACATTATTATGGCACAATATCTAATGTCTGTTTCCCCTGCTAGACTTTGCATTTTGTGAGAGAAGGGATGATTTTGTTTTTAGTCTTCTCTATAGTACCAAAGTCTAGATAGATTCTGTCTAAAGGGTGGTACACAATACATGTATTGAATGACTAAATATAAACAGAGACCCTTGCGGCCCTGAAACATGGAAACTGATTATGGCAACATGTAGGAGTCCCTTCTCTGGTGAGCTGGGGCAGAAAATGGCACGTTACTCAGGGTTTGCTGGGCCCCAAGGAGAACAAACTCTCAGTGCCTTCGTGAGAATAGGTCATGGCTCATTTATTTAACTCTAGCATTTTGCATCATCCAGTCTTCTGCCCTCATCTTGTCCCTTGTCTCCACTCATGGCAACCTAGCTTTCAGTCTCTGTCAGCTCAGAGTTTTTCCCAATGATGTCGTTTATTTCAAATCTACCTAGAAGCCCCCCCCCCCAAAAAAAAAAAAATCTACCTAGAAGCCATTTGGCCACCTTTTTCTACCCTGTCCTGACTGCCACTTAGCTGAGTTGCTTTATTCTTCTAAATTTAGTTCTTCTTTATCCCTTAAAATAAAAATGATAGTATCCATTTCATGTGTTTTCTCTGAGAGTAAAACGAGTTAGTATATGTAAAGTACTTAGCATAATGCTTGAGACTTAAACATATTCCACTTGACAATGTTAGTACTGCACCAATAGCACAGCTTCTTGAGGATCTGGTGTGAGAAATGCTATAGTCTTCGTGCCCAGACTGGGTGAACCAGGGATTCTCTAAGCCTAAATCTACACTTGCCATGGCCACGACTGCCCAACTGGGGACGACGTTTCCTCTTCTCTGGCTATGGGATGTGAGCAGAAATCATAGGTGCTACTCTACTTTCTCCTTCTTCCAGACTGTGGTGTAGTTAATCAGCTCTGAAGATGGGGATGAGGGTAACACCTTGGAAATAGAGGAACAAGAATATAGAAGGAATGTGGGTCCTTGCATGATTTCATGAGGCAGAGCTACCAACCTCAGGAGTCTCTGTCATCTCAGGCTGCTATGGGGAGAGAAAACGATCTTCTGTATATAAAAGGCTAATATGCTAAGTGTCTGTCGGACCGGTAGTTATAACGCTCAACGCAGGAGCTGCTGTGACATGCACTGATCATTTTCAGAGAAACAACATCATGGACCTGGCACCCACAAAGCAACACTCGGCTTCCCCCAAGTGGGACACAGGCCCTGCTATCACCCCAGAGTGACAGCCCACCAAATCGCAGCTGATGCTGCCGAGACCCCATGGCACAAAATGCGGCCCACAGCCCAGCCCAGGCCAGAAACGGTCGCTGTGGGTGGGGAATGATGTCACTTAGTAATGCCCGGCTTCTTCTCCCTAGCGACAACTAGCCTCCTTGCCGTTTCTTCAGCCCAGGAACATGACTTGCTTTACAGCCAGGTGCAAACATTTCACACTTTAACCAAATGTCTGTGAAGTTGTTTTCCCATGCCTCATCTCATTTGATCCTCACAGAAGTCCTGGAGTAGGTAGATAGGAGACTTGGTGGAATCCTATCTTCTTTTCATTAGCTGAAAAACAGAGATTTAGAAAGTTTAGCAACTTGACCTGACTGAAAAGAAGTAAGAAATGGCGGAACTTGAAAATGACTTCGGGTTTTTCTCATTGCGCAGAATATAGTCAAACACTGCTACACTGAAATATTTCACCCTTTGTTCTCCCTGCGTGATCTACAATGATAATCTGCTTCGTGTTGATATTTACTGCTGTGTTGCTGACAGTTAACTGAAAGAGAAGTGGGGGTGCTTCACTGGGCTGGAAAAAGTTTAGCTACATCAGAAAGCAGGTCTAAATAAGCAAGTTTATTCTATATCTATAACAGGCTAAGTTGACTTGCGCATGCACGATACATATACCTAAAACACTTGCTGGTGCCAATCACATGTGTGTGTTTCGAGCTGTCATTGTCGATTGTGAATTTGGTTGACACTTCTATTACAGAGAAAGGGCGAATAGTGATATTAAAATATTTCTTCTAATTAATTTCCTTTCAATGTGCATGAATTCCTGCACTGGGCCACTAGTCTTCTATATTACTGTGTTTGGGAGTCTCTATGGTAAGTGGCTTGCCGACAGTATGACTAATACACCAGCCTGGTGAGAACATCTGAGAGTGTGAGTGGGTTGGGCCCTGGGAGACAAAAGAAGAAACAGTAGAGGAGAGCGTGGGAAAGCAATGGCTATACTGGCCACCTGTACTTTATTCTCTTTTTCTTTTCTCTTGTCGTCATGTTAGCAAAAGCAGACTGCAAATACTCACACATACACTCTAGTGTCATTTCTTCATAAGTAAACAAAAAGCCCTATAGTATCCTGTGTGTGCAAAAGAGCCATGAGACACTTTCAGTGTTGTTTGAGTTTTTATGATGTATGTGAGAAATGCATGAAAGCAAAGCAAAGCGTGTGGGCTTCTTCACAGAGATGGCCTGGAATGCTCCTCCCCCCTCAGCAGCCCAAGCAGTCACCTGGGCAGTCACCTGGCTGAGCTGTTCTCTGAGAAGCAGGCGTTCTGAGAGGCAGGTGGCTGTTCTTATTGCCTGAGAGAGAAATACGTCGGGATGGATAGAGCGGGGGATAATTGACCTGAATGTGCCAGTTATAATTTAGCAGAAGCACACCTCTAAGGTAATTCACCTCCAAAGTTAATGGGGTGTCAACTGAGGGAAACATTTCTGTGATCTTGAGCGTGGCCACCACAAACTGAGTCACCGACTAAGGCAACCGAGAGGCATCTGGAGAGAGAGCCCTCGAAATGGACCCTGCAGAAAAACGCCAAGTGAGGACAGGTCTGGCCTCAAGGTTGATCTTAACAGAATAAGAATGTCTCTAGCCTGGTTCAATTAATATAATCTTATGTAGGTTGAAAAGAAATAAGTGTTAGTGACAGAACTGATGCTCTGGAAGCTGTCGGACTCCTATCCAGAGATGACAGGGAGCTTTTGTGACTGAGCCGGTGAGTGACTGCAAGTGACGGACAGGGTCACGTTTGGATATGAAAGACAACGTTAAAGAAACTGGCTACCTCGAGTTCAGAGACTAGACTTAACATAGTGCTTGCAGTTTCCCTCTGTAATTGCTATGTTGACTTTTATTCCAGTAATAAATTTAATACTAAATTTCTTGTCATTTTAAAAAAAATGATTTTAACTTTTAATGATTGGCAGAACTGTTTCTTATTTACAGTGTCTCAGTACATCAACTTTGTTCAGATACAGCCAGAGTAGTTGGCACCTGGAACTATCTAACAGAACTTATGTCTTGGGCTAAGGTACTAACAGCTTAGTTAAAGAGGTTCCTGTTGAGAATAGTTACAAAAAAAAAAGGTGAAGTGGAGGTTAGAAAAAGAAAGGGGAGGAAAATGAATGCTGCATAGGTCAGTGCAACCTTGGGAAGACAAAGGCAGCTGAGGCAAAGTCGTCCATCTGGGCCGTTGAATTGCCCTGCCTTCCCCTTAGGTCGGAGGAGACTACAGCCTGTGTAAGGAGGGCCAGTGGGATTCCAGGGAGAGAATTCGCATGATCTGCCGTGGAAGGTGTGTGGAGCCAAGTCTACATATTGCTGTGTATTATGGAAGGAATGTGAGACTAACTCAGAGGTGCACTTTGGGAGTTTATCCTCAACTGTGTGAGTCGGTTTTTCATATCTTAAACATCTGTAGTACTCCATACAAGTAGTAATATATTTAAGTGTGCTGTTCTTACAGTGCCACCTGTTTGCTTCTACAGGCAGATAGATTAAAAAAAAAAAAAAGCATTGTTTTTGCCTGCTCATTTGGGGCAAATACCAATGTTTTCACAAGAGAAACAGCCATTGGCAGCACAGTATATAGATTAGCATAACATTGATTAAAAAATCCAAGCTGGACAGAGTTTAATACCATCACATAGACATTTTTCTGTGACTACTAATACAAAGTCATGCTCTAATGCCTTATTTTTATACAGAGCTTTTGTAGAGATAGTGTCATTTGATTATCATGGGCACCAAGCAGTGGGTGTTATTATTGCCCAAATCTCTACTACCTCTTGGAGGCTGGACTGGGACCTTCTTGGACATGAGTAGGAGCAGTGGCAGAGTTGGTGGATGGAGAAGAAAATCTGCATCCAAGGCAATAAGAAGGGGCAGAGTGAAGGAATGAATGAGTCAAGTCCAATGCTTAAGGTATCCTAAAGTCCAGAAAAGTCATCTGGGGACTTTAGTGGGTACTCAAAATCCAAGAAGGCCAGAGGGACAGATAGCTAGTCTAACAGAGAAGGGTCCCTTAGCTCAAACTGACAGACCAAGCTCATAAAACATTGAGGCCTTGAGAGTGAATTTTCCTGCTCACACAGTAGAAGCAAGACTAGAATCTGTGTTTACTTAGGCTGATTCCAGTGTCAGTGTTGCTTTCAGTATGTTATATGACATATTTAAGATGTTTTTTAGTTATGATTTATATTTTGGCATTTATTTAAATATAAGAGTTTTGATTTAATAAGTCATCATTTTTTACATATCTATATATATAAAAGGCTAATATGCAATGTGTTCCCCTTAGGTGTTCAACCAGGAAAACGAGTTCGATTCCTTGCTATGATGTGTGCTGATCACCAGGGGGTGGTGCGGAACATGGCGGGTGATGGCTGGGCACTGAGGGAGTGAAGGAAGGAGGAGGCTGGGGGGGGGGGGGGAGGACCGCGTGGGTGGCAAGGGAAGGAGGAGTCAGGAAGGCGGGGAGAACCGCGCGGGTGGCGAGAAGGGGAAGGCGGGGGGAACCGTGTGGTGCTGGTGCGTGGATGGTGAGGGAAGGAGGAGGCGGGGAGGTGGGGAGGCGGTGAACCAGATAGGCCCTGATCGCTGGCCAGGCCTAGGGACCCTACCCGTGCACAAATTTTGTGCACCGGGCCTCTAGTTTTAAATAGAATATCATTTAATTTTAGCTTCCTAACTTTGGTTTCTTCCTAACTTTGGATTGGTCCAAATATATAAGGGTAGAATTATGTAAAATTTCAATATTAGATATATGAATTAATAATTGTAGCCAGAGTAGCCCCAAGTCCACCAGTTTTTATATTTTGTTTAACATTTATTCTAAATAGAGCAACTAACACTTTCATCACATTAAATGTTGGAGGCCCAGTGCTCTTCCCGATATTTTCAAGGATTCCTGGTAGCACTTACATTGTATCCTGACTTTCTTGCTCTAATCCATACTTGCTCTTCAGTTTCATTTTCCTCTGACCAATCTTCTCTTCTTTGGCTCCTGCCCTTTCCTCATTCCACAGTACTCTACTTGCGACCCAATCCTTAGTCCTTTATTGCCGAAATCACCACTGATAAGGTACTATGAACACCATACTGTTAGGAAAGTTTGAGGGATAAATGGGCTAATAGCTCAGAACAAGAAACAACTTCAAATTCAACATCAGACATGATTATTAACTCCTTCACATTACAGGGCCAGCTTTTCTCTTTAAATATTACTGTTTTTTCTTCATAGTTTGAGAGCTCATCGCCTCTCTTTTCCAAGTTTCCAGGGCTCCTGGGCGTCCATAATTGGGTTATCTTGTACAAAAAGGAAATTTCCTGGCCCTTAGGATACATGATACAAAGAACTGGTAAAAACTTTGACTTTGGGTGGAAAAAATCAAATTCTCAGGCAGAATTTTTCCCACACACAGCTTGTTAGCGAAGGAGTACAGTTAAAATTTTATTTTCCTCAGTTCAGGGGTGATGATTACTTTTTTTATTGCTGTTGTTTTTCTTCCTGTTACACGAAAATAATACTATTACTTATTTTACTTTGTGCCAGGCACAGAACTTAGTGTCAAAGATTCATTTATTGCATTTAATTTTTACAAATGTCACGTGAAGTAAATACTGCTCTTGCCCTTCATTTTACAGTGGGTAGAGCTGAAGCTTGGAAGTCTGGTATCTTACTTGAGTTGTACAGCTCATGCACACAGGAACCAGAATGGGACGCAAGCCTGCGGGACCAAGTATTTGCACTGAAGGGCTGTATTGCATGACCTGCTGAGTAGGGTGCACTGCACTGCACATTAGTATCATGCAGACAACACCCTCTCCCAGTGTCTTTTTCTGAATGAATGTGTATATATTTAATAAATAATTTATAAGTTATTTATTTCTTTTAAATGTATTTTTATTGATTCCCTTCCTCTCTGAAATCAATTAAAAATATTAAAAAATTTAAAAACCATTATGGGTACAGAAATAGGAGTGTGATGAAAGGGAAAATGCTGCTTGCCATCAGACCATTGGAGATATAAACAGTTTGGTTCCAATAGTTTAGCAGCCTCCTTTCATTTATCTGGCATGCAAATACCAGGAATATCCAATGAGGCAACTTCTTGTCGAGGGCACCTGTTAAATGGACAAGGATGAGGGGGCAATATTTGTTGGACAAAATTATTTGTTGTGAAATACTTGTAAAACACAGTAATAAAATAACCTTTAGGTGATAAAAACAAACTTTATTACACTGAAGCTTTCTTGGAAATGCATAATTATTGGAAGTTATCTTTAGCTTTATTTGGAACAGTTTTAAAAGTTATTTGCCAAATTTGCTTAGAATACTTTTTTCTATATTTTCTTATTTCTACCTAATTATCAATGCCAATTACAGTGTGCTTTTCAGTAATTATGCCCCTTAAAATCCTGGGGCAACTTGGAAAAAAAACACAGGGCAGCTTAATTAAGAGGTTACTGAAGTAATCCAGAAAGGAGATGATCTTGGGATCAAGGTGCTGATAGTAAAGATGATGATAAGTGCTCAACTTCTTGATATATTCTGAAGGTAATGCTGGTAGAATTTTCCAAGGCACCAGATGTATGAGGTGAAAGAAAGAGTTAAGATTTTTGCCTAGGGCTTAATCACAAAGAACAACAACAGCCTGTAATTATTGGAATCGAGAGTCTAGTCCAGTGGTCGGCAAACTCATTAGTCAACAGAGTGGCAAACCGTGGCTCTCGAGCCGCAGTTTGCCGACCACTGACCTAGCGTGCCTGGAAGGATATAGTTGCTTTAAATGAGATGTGGAAAACTTTGGGAGAAGTTGTTTTGGGGGAACTATCAGGAGCTCATTTTGAGCTAAGCATCTAATGGCAATATCAAGTTGGCAACTGAATTACTGAATTGACCTTTTTTTTAAAAAAATATTTTTATTGATTTCAGAGAGGAAGGGAGATAGAGAGAGAGAGATAGAAACATCAATGATGTGCCCTTAACCAGCTAGGTCTGGGTTGACCTTTTTATCACTATAAAATGCCATTTTTCTTTTGTAACAATTTTTGTCTTAAGTCTATTTTGTCTGATACTGACATAGTCACTCCAGCTCTCTTTTGATTCCTGTTCGCATGGTCTATCTTTTTCCATCCTTTTATTTTTTACTTATTTGTGTCTTTGGATCTAAAGTGAGTCTCTTGTAGAAAACATATAATTGGATCACTGAAAAATTCATTCTGACCCTAGCTGGTTTGGGTCAGTGGATAGAGCCTCAGCCTGTGGACGGATGGGTCCCAGGTTCGATTCTGGTCAAGGGCACATATGTCGGGGTTGTGGGCTTGATCCTCAGTGGGAGGCATGCAGGAGGCAGCCAATCGATGATTCTCTCTCATCATTGATGTTTCTATCACTCTTTCCTTCTCCCTTCCTCTCTGAAATCAATTATATATATGAAATCCATTCTGGCCCTGGTCAGGTAGCTCAGTTGGTTAGAGCGTCGTCCTGATATGCCAAGGTTGTGGGTTCTATCCCCAGGCAGGTCACATACAAGAATCAACCAATGAATGCACAACTAAAGGGAATAATAAATTGATCCCCGACTCTGCTTCTCTCTCTCTCTAAAAACCAATAAATTAAAAAAAAATTAAAATCTATTTTGTCAATCTCTACCTTTTGATTGAAGTCATTAGTCCATATATTTAATGTAATTACTGATAAGGTAGAATTTAAGTAGGCATCTATGGTGATTTTCTTTGCTTTTGTTGTTTTCAAAATTTCTTCTTAGTCTTTGTCTTTTGACCGTTTGGCTATGACATGTTGAGGTGTGTATCTCTTTAAGTTTATCCTTCTTAGAGTTTCTTGATCTTAGACATGCAGGTTAACATTTTTTTTTTTTTTATCATTTTGGGAAGTTTTTGGCCATTGTATCTTCAAACATTCTTTCTGTACCTTTCTTTCCTCTCCTTCTGGCGCTCTCATTATGGGTATATTGGTATGCTTGAATGGAATCTCATACATCTCTGAGACTTGTTTATTTATTTTTATTCTTTTTCTCTCTATTTGTCAGGTTGGATAATCTCAATCTGTCTTCAAGTTTGTTGATTCTTTTTTTTTTTCTGCCAGTTAAAAATCTATTGTTAAGTCCTTCTAGTGAATTTTTCACTTCCATTTTTGTACTTTTAAACTCTAGAATATTTGGTTCCCTTTCTTCATCTTCTTCTTTCTTCATCCTCCTCCCCTTCCCTTTTTTCTCCCCCCCTTCTTCTTCCTCATAATTTCTTTGTCTTATTGATGATCTCTATTTGGTGAGATATTATACTTAAAATATCCTTTTATTCATTATACATGGTTTCTTTTAGCTCTTTGAATATATTTATGATAGCCACCTTAAAGTCTTTGCCTAGTGAGTTCAATATCTAGGCTTCCTTAGGTACAGTTTCTATTCCTCAGGTTTTTTCTTGTGTATAAGTTACACTTTCCCTTTCTTTGCATATCTTATAGTGTTTTTTAAAAAATCTGAACACTTAATATAATGTAGCAACTCTGGAAATCACATTTTCTTCTCTTTCTTTCTCACTGCTCCCCTCCTCTCCCATGAGATTTTGTCATTGCCTTTTACTTGTTTAGTGATGTTCCTGGACTAATTATGTAGTCTGTATACAGTTTATGAACTTGTATGTAGCCACTGAAGTCTCTGTTTGGTGATCTTAGAGATCTGCTAAAAATTGGACAGAGATTTTCTTAAATGCTTTGAACCAATGAGGCTCCCAATGTTTGCTAAGGGTGTGTGTGTGTGTGTGTGTGTGTGTGTGGTGTGTTGGGGCACACTTTCATTGCTGTGACAGGTTATGTTTGAGCAGAGCTTCAAGGTCAGCTTGGGGTATGAGATTATGACCAGGTCTTTTCTGGGCATGCACAAAGCCCAGCTCATACACATGACTTTCTTGCTTGTCAGGGATATTTTAAAACTTTTCAAAGTCTGTGTGGACATATTATTCCATAGTTTTTCCTTTTAAGAGTTTTGGTCAGCCTCTTATTAGCCCCAGTTGGTAATTTTGCCTCAGGCAGCAGCAGCGTTGAACAATTGCCATTGATTGTTTTTGACAAATGCCCAGTAGACAGGTCTGTTTGCAGAGAGTGAGTTCTAAGTCCTGTCAAATAAAAACCAGCCCTAGGAATGGAGCTTTTCAATGAGCTGCCAGACAAATAAAATGGTGACAATTCTCTGGGAACAGAGCTTTTAGGGGAGCTCCAAACTCATTCTGTTTGCTCCAGTGGCTGCTAGACTGCTGTTCTTCATAGCTACCATACAGCTTTTATTTTCATGGTGTCCATCTTGAAGCTTTCTTTAAGAAGTAGAGAGGAGGTAAAAAGTGAAGTTTTTATTTTTTATATTAAAAAAGAAAAACAATAAAAAGAAGGTATTATGTCTTTTTAAAAATGAATACCCTATGTTTACAAAGGATTTTATTAAAGAAAAGTTAATAAAACAAAAACAATATTGATTTCTCTTCATTGCTGGGTATATGAGTTTCCATGAATCATAGAGAATCCTTTTTTCAGAGAGATTCAGATCTCTCTATGTTGATTCAGGCACAGAATAGTCTAGATTCATATAATTTTATAGAGAAACTTGGGTTTGTTCCACAGTAGCTGAGTTAAATGCTTTTGCCTAAGATTAATTTTCTTTTCCTATATTGTGAATTACCATAGCCTGAGTATGTAAGAGGGTTACAACAATTGGACTTCTGGCTTTATTGCCAAGTAAATTCGATTAGGCTGACCTCTAAGTTCTAATCTACCGAGCAAAATTTCCAGCCAGCACCATCCTTGAGTTTGCTACACTCAGTATACAACAACAAAAGACAAGCAAATCTATACATAAAATAGCCACAAGCATAAGGATCTGAACTTTATTAAGATGAAGCTAAAATAACCAACAATTCATTTTATTATGATGCTGACTTTATGGGACGTGGGGCTTAATTCAAAATTGTGTGATTTGGCTTTCCATCTTTTTCTTTAAGTGTGACTGGGTCCACTCAGTTGAATAGAAGATGGTGTCGAGTGCCTGGTATTTTGGGTTAAACCTGATATGCTCAGCTTTAATCAGTGATTAAACTTTTTGGTCAAATAAAGTTATTCATAATTTCAGTATTCTTCCTGCCTTTTCTTAAACATTAGAAAAACAAACTAGTTGTTTTGCTTCTTTTTTTCCTATATATCTTTTTGGGGTGGTACTTTAACCTTTTGCACTCGGATGTCGAGTGTGACTAGACACGGTTAGCATCGGTAGCAGCTCTTTTTATACTCTTTGAATGTATCAATAATTTGATATATAAAAAAATCCAAATAAATAAGTTTGTATGAAAAGAAACTCCAGTTTTTTATTCTACTGCTACGCTTTGTAAAATCTGGGGTATTTAAAAAATTAAATCCCGAGTAGAATAAAGGAATCGAGAAAAAAGCAAGCGAGTGCAAAGGGTTAAATTGTTATAAGATTAAGTCTGAACATTGATACAATTTTTTTGATGGGGTTCTGATAATAAAATGGTAAAAAGTTGATATTTGTGGTAGAAAGAAAGGGCAATCTTATTTAGCTTTCTAATCATATCTGGGTCCTGAGCAGCCAGACATAATTATTTGTCCTAGTATTGAAAGGAGTTTTTAGGGGTAAAATAGGCAGGTTTAGGAAGTTTTAGGAATTAGGGGGTTCATGGGGAAAACTAGAGGGCTGCAAAGCTGGGAGCTGCAGAAGGTCTATATTCACAGGCTAAGGGAGCTGCCAGAAGGCATACATTTCCATAGAATAAGGCGGCTGGGAGCTGCAGAAGGTATACATTTGCAGAGTAAAGGAAAGGAAGTCACTCATTCAGAGAGGGAAGAGAAAGGCCAAAGGGAATCCTATCTAATAAAGAGGGAATATGCAAATTGACCACCACACCATCACAAAGATGGTGGCTCCCATAGCCACAAGATGGTGGTGCCCAGTCCCCTCAGCCCTGCCAGTCCCCCAGTCCTTTCAGCTCCACTGGGTGGGGGCAGCCGGACCCACCCTCAGCCCCCCAGCCGCCCAGAGCCAGCCCGAGGCTCAGGCAAGCCTTGGATGGCAGCTGCCCAGCCGATGCCCAAGGCACAGGCAAGCGTCTGATGGTGGCTACCCAGCCACCCAGGGCCGCCTGAGGCTTGCGCTGCCGGCAGTGGCAGCATAACTCATGCATAACCCAGACAATAGCGTGATGATGGTCTGGAGGGAGCTTGGGTGGACGGAGGTCAATAGGGAAAGAAAAGGGGACATGTGTAATATTTCCAACAATAAAGACAAATTAAAAAAAAATGTTGTTACACAGGGATTAGTCCTAGTGCAGCTTGGAGTTTCTTTCTTGTATTTGATGCAACCTTTTACTCACAGTGAAACTTGGTAAATATTTGCCTAAGTAATTAGTTGACCAGCACTTTAGAAATAAATAGATTTGATTTACACGTGGGAGTGAAGTACTATCAGTGTTATTATATGTGAATGATAGTTTTGGTTATAGACACAACCTTACATACATGTTCCCCTGCCCAGTCTCTTCGTAGAAACACGTGAATGTGGCAGCTGGTTTATGGAGTGGGGGAATATCCATTAGTCTCTGGTGGCTTGAGCCAACATAAATGATTCCTTAAAGCAATGAAATGGAAAACTAGAAATCTAACTAGCTGTATGGAAGACAAGGAATAGACTTCCTCTTGTAATTAACGTGCGAGGTGGGAGCATTGCTCCTGGTGAGGCTTGATGGCCTTTCTGCCTCCTGGGTGTGAATGATATCTGCTTGTTTATCTGGAAATATGGAAGTTTGCCTTTGTCTTATCTTTACACCTCATTGCTCCTCCATCTCCTTTTCAAATCTCATTTAAAAGGTATTTAGATATTTTCTCCTTGCCCATCTTTCTTAATTTTACTCTGCCTCTCTCGGTGGCCTTGTGATTCCAATGTCTAACATTTTTTTCCGGGGTGTTTGCTAACCTTCTTCTTCGATTGAAACCTTGCTATAAAATATCTGCAAATTTGGCTTATGAAACTCAAACTAGTACCTGAAGATACAGTTGTCTAGATTAGTGCAAGACAGGAAACAGTTTCTAAAAATATAAGTTGGTTATTTGTGTTAACTCAGTCACTAATAATTTCACAAGCTAAGTTATTATCAGTACATTGTTCCCAAACACTTAATTATTTAAAGAATATTTATGGATTAAAATATACAAATGTTCTGAAGTAAAATGATCTTTTAAGAAAGGATCCTCTTTTTGCTGTAAAGGAGTTATTTCAGCCAGCAGAGGTGGTGGGCACTGAGTTTGTGAAGATGTTAGGTGGGTTGGTAGTTATTGAGAACTATGGAAAGGAGTTCAGAAAGTTCTGACCAGTATTTTGTGCCATGAAATTGGAGGGAATGTATAGGGTGTCCCCCTCCCCCCCAAAATGTATATACATACTTGGAATAATTATAAAGGCAGTGTTTATTAAAATACATTTCATTTTCAAAACTGAGCTATCAGCTGTTAAAATGTAAGTACATTTTTGGGGACACCTGTATAATAACAGTTTCTGCCAAAATTTAAATCTCTTATAACTTCTGCACACTTGTTATCTCCTTGTTAAAATCACTGAGGGACAGAGGTCCAAGGTGGGGGTCCCCTACTCTCTCTAGCCTAAGGGCATTTGAAAGGTTGGTGAGACAAACTTTGAGTTAGCTTTACCAAATGGTGCATGTTACTGGATCAAGACTGATGTCAGCCTGGCTGGAGTGGCTCAGTGGTTGAGGGTCGACCTATCAACCAGGAGGTTATGGTTCGATTCCCAGTCAGGGCACATGCCCAGGGTTGCAGGCTAGATTCCCAGTGTGGGGCATTCAGGAGGCAGCCCATCAATGATTCTCTGTCATCATTGATGTTTCTATCTCTCTCTGCCTCTCCCTTCCTCTCTGAAATTATATATATATATAAAGACTGATGTCAGTTAATTAGTTTTAGTTGACTTAGTGGAGAGACCCTTGTCCTCTAACTTCAAACATCAAGTGGAATAGAGACACTGGCTGGGTCTGGTTATGTAACACTGGGAGGCACTGTTCTAAAGAATCAGATTTTGCTCAATCTCCAATTTTTTAGCATAAGCTGCTTTTTCCAAAGACCTAGTATTGGGTTAGCTAAATCCCTCAGGTGTGATCGGTAATCCAGACAAAGAAGTGGGGGTGTATGTCTTTCTCTGCTGTGAATAGGTTGAGCATTTCAGTTTCTGGGCTACCTTCAAAGTTTGTGAATGCCAACATGTTTGTCTGTATTATTCTTGGCAATATTGATCCTGGAGAGACTTTTCTTGGATGGATGCTGCACTGCAGGAAATAACATTTTCTGGCCAATGTGGTACCATTCCAAGGAGCTCTGCCTTCCAGGGAGAGAGGCTTTCTGTGAAATGTACCATGTCACTGCTTTGAGAGATGTCTCTCAGGATCTCAAGGAGACCGACTGTGATCAAGTGGCTGTCAGCAGAGCTTAAAGAGCAGGCGAGAAAGCCCAATAGATCTTTCACACTCACCCCATTTGCAAAAACATTTCAGATCTTAAGATCTAGAAGTGTGTCTATCAATTTTCCTCAGAGAAAGAAGACACATCTTTAGCTTACGCTTGCTCCAAAGTGTTCTTTCTTTGATACATAGGTCTTCTCTTTTAGACCTCCTTGGGGAGATCTAAGATAAAGGATTTAATTTTGCTTGTTGTGAGGGGAAACTATTTGTGGAGAAATTAATAATCTCCAATAGTTTCTGCTTTAAGGAACAGCCTAAGGAAAGGCCAACACATTGAAATGGAAGAGACCAATACAGGGTGGGGCAAAAGTAGGTTTACAGTTATTTGTTTGGAAAATAATATAATAATGAATAAATAACAATAAAGAACCAATCCTGTGTTTTGCATACTCACAACCGTCAACCTACTTTTGCCCCATCCTATACACATATCCTGTGGTATGTTGTCATGGTTTTCCAAATTCAATCTTTAGAGTTCCAGGATCCTATGAGGCCTCCCTAAGGGTCTTTGAAGGAAGGTTGACCACAGCTGATATTTAATCTCTGTCTGCTCTACTTTCACCAGATCTTATCCTCATCAGTGTTGTCAGAGAAGAGATGTTAAGTCACAACTTCCTATCTTCAGAATAACACAATGAATTAAGCTGGATGTACTCATCCCTTTATTCTTTTGCTCAACATTTAGATGCTTGTAGTCTGAAAATAGAAGTCTATAAATTTTCCTCTGCTCTAGTGATAGAGTGCTTTGTGCTTTTAAGAAGTCAGCCACCCATTGGTATCTGGCATCGCTTCAGAAAGTGGAAGGTCACTTTGCTCACAGCAACAGTGTGAGGGCTTAGTTTTGAAAAGAACCCGGTTGCTGGGCCATCGGTTCTTTCTCATGCTGCTTCATCTGGGTTTTTTTTTTTTTTTTCCTTGTTCAGGATAAGCTTTCGTGAGTTAAAATGATTTCCCCATGGTCTGTCTTGTCTCCTCAGAGTATCTTTCCGTTCAGTGCCCTCCGATGATGATGAGTATGCCTAGCTATGAAAGGTTTTGGCTGAGGCTGAATAAGCTCACTCTAAGACAGATGTTCCGTCTGTAGAAATGTAATAGAAAATCCACTCAGTGTCTCATCAGCCCCAGGTTGATGATGTGATTCAACTTTAGGTGCTTTGTCTTCAGTGTAAACTTTTTCATCTATTACTTTGAAGATGGAATGATGGTTTCAAATTGGATTTGGAATGCTGATGGAAAGCCGTGCCTACCTCATTGCTCCTGGTGGCCTGCACACTTGTCATTCTTGTCAGCCAGAGAAAAACATTACATTTTACCTCCTTAAACCTCTTTTTGTCCAAGATTTCCTTTCTAGTCAATATTGCTTCCCTTTCCTTAAGCTCCACAGTACTAAATTCTTTGGTTGCTGTGATAAATTATATTTTCCCTGACGCTCCCTTCTTTCTTCCCTTTTCCCCCCTCCTACCTGTTCCACTGTGTTCTGATGGGAGGACCTCAGGTGCATCTGATTCGTGTCTACATTTTCAGTGCAAATTACCAGTCTCTTTTTGAAACGCTTCTTCTCTAGATCTAACGCAGTGTGGCAGATGTTTCCTCTAGGTAAGAGCGAAGTTCATGTGAGTCAGTGCACACAGGTATACCTACACTAGTGGCTAACAATGGAAACATGTATGAACTGGTCAATAAATGGCCCTTTTCTTGAGATCTTGGATACTCGACTTTTGCGTTCGCTTCCTTGGCTCCTCCCCTGGAACTCATCCCTTGGAACTCACCATCTAGGAGTCTTTCAGACCCTACTCTGGTACAGTGGCATCCAGGAATCCATTCTGGTCAATTGGTGTGCACGCCTATCAGTTATAAATATTTTCAACATTGCCTCTGGGAATGAGTCAACAGAATGTATTTGCAAAGCTTTTCAGACCTTAACATGTGTACCTCTTCTCGGGACTAAAAGGATTAGATGTCAGTATGCTTCTGGGAATAAGGTGAATGTTATATTAGAAAATAAACATCATATTCATGTCAGTCCAAAAGTATGGGTAGCTTAAATCAGTTTCTCAGACCAAGGCTAAAGTCTTCATGTGTTTTTTTTTTTTTTAATTTTTTTTATATTGCTCCAACATCCCTTTCCTCAAGGGAGTACTTGGAGCCAACTTGCTTTTTGAAGTTTTGGGCAATGGGAGAGTGCACATTTAAATATGTTTTCTTAATTGATTTTTTTAGAGAGATAGAAATGTCAATGAGAGAGAAACGTCGATTGGCTGCTTTCTGCACGTCCCCCACTGGGGATCAAGCCCACAACCCCGGCATGTGCCCTGACCAGGAATCGAACTGGTGACCTCTTGGTTTATGGGTCGATGCTCAACCACTGAACCACACCAGCCAGCCAGATTGCACATTTAAGAATAGCCACCTCCATGTCATTAAGTAAAAGTTCAAATCTTTCTGAGCGGTTTTTGGAAAGCTTTTTTATTTATCACCTCTTTGTCTAGTGGTTTGGCAGGAGGAGATATTGGCTTAACCGGCTTCCAGGAATTAAGATTTGTCTTTTCAAGTAAGAAAAACTTGTCCTCTGTTTGACATACAAATGAATGTGATTCAATTTGCACTGTACACATAAGCTCTAGAGTTACATTTAGGAAACCTGCAAACAAATGGAACGAACTCACTTTTGTGTGTCAATATGTGGTTTTATGGATGGAAATGGACGGGCACATGCCTGGTGCAGGCTCATTCATTCCTCTCATGTTTTAAAGCTTCACTCCAAAATGCCTTTAATGGAAGATGTTTGTGTAATATAGAGGTGGTTGTTCACTGTACCATTACTGATGTGCTGCATTTTGACCAAATGACTAACTTTGCAAATAGACTGTTTATGTCGAGTAGGAGCAAAGCTTCTCCACCGAAGTGCATTTTTAATGATCTACTTTAAGAGTAAGTGGGTTTCGAAGTAGCTGCCCAGGAATCTGATTGGCTGGCACCAGTGCCACTTCCCATAATTACCCAATAAACCATAAGGGCTTTTTTGGCACATTTATTCATGCCTGTCATGTCAGACCAGCTGCCACCCAGCATTCTAAGTCCACTTCCAGTATCATCTTTAAAATCTTTGTGGAGAAATTGGTGCCTACATACCTTTGGAAAATCTTTGTGGAGAAATTTGGTATCCATGCACTACAAATTTCATGATGAAATGTTGTGCTGTTTTAAAAAAAATGTTAATGTTTTCCCTAAATAGCTAAAATTATGAAAATCATGTTCTGGACTAAGCTGTTATATTGGAGTTTTAAAAAATGTTTTACTGCTTAGTACATTTAGGATATGCACTAAAAATGTAGATGTAATCTAATGTAAAAGATGCAAATTGTAAATTTCATCTTGAAACCAACTCTTGAAACTTGGGGAAACAATGCACTTAAAAAAATTAAAGAGATAAAAAGAAATTTAAATTGCATCCTGGAGGGAGGAAGTAAACTGCTCAGTTTCTATGGTAAAAAAAAAAATAAGTAAAACAAAGAAACTATAATGTAAGAAGTCCGAAAAGCATCCTGCACACGAAGTATTTTAAAATTTCTATATGGAGTATTTCAATTGTATTAAAACTGATAAATTGGTACGTTTATGGGAAAAAAACATTTCATTTCATAGGAGTATAGAGATTTTAGATCTTTCACTTACGCCTTCAGAGGTTTCTTCTAAGATCTCCATTGGGGTTTTTATTGACTGGGGGGTGGGGAGAGGAGCAAATGCCCGTCTGTGGGCTTTGCCATTTGTTGTTGAATCTAGAGTAACTTTCTCAGACTACCGTGGCACGCCCCACATTATCACACAATTAAGTGGCGCATGGGAACGGTGACCTACCGAATAAAGAACAGGGGGCCGGGGGGCAGGCACTGAAAGGCGAAAAGAAACCAGCTCTTACAGTGGCTGTCTAGGCCTTCCAGAAAAGAATGGCTTCCCTTTCAAGAAAACATCACAGACTGACTCTCTGTATCGGTGCAGAATAAAAACCCAGAGTTTCTCCAGCGGAAGATCAGCTCTGTGGGGATGAGAATATTGGCGATGGGCTAACATGAAAAGGAAGAAATTAAATGCACTTGACAGTAATTGGCTGAAGAAAATTCAGGAGACGTGATAGCAGCAGAGCACAACAAAATAACACAATTAAGGACACATTAGCCATATGTCTCTATTATTTTGAGAACACAGCAATATAAATGACCGGGTGATGACCTTCTCCCCAAACTGGAAGGTGGATGACAAAGTCCATGTTGGTTTGGAAATTAAAGGGGGAAAAAGAGATTAAAAATTATAAGGCACAGGAATGCCAGTCTACAGCTTGGAGCTGATGACGACTTGATAAATAAAGGTTCATTAGGATGCAATTGTGGAAAACATTGTCCCAGTATACTCTGTGGATTAAGTGAAATTAAAAAGAGTTTTTGTTAGATCTCAGCATGATCCCTTATAATCTGTACTTTCTGTCGAGAAATATTTATATGAGGCACAAGTTAATACAAAATAATAAGCCTGTCCTTTGTATTCAAGGATGAATATACTTCCATAGTCACTGTGTCATATGCATGCTACAGTTAGAGCCCCTATCAAATGTTCTTGTAATTGTTGGTTTCCATATATTCCTCCTAAAAATCCTCCCATCTTCTAATAGGTGGGCACTGTGTCCTCAGAATCTAGCCTAGTGCCAAGCACACAGTGGTCACTCAATAAATACATAGGCACTAAATGCTTGGTTCTTGTGGTGATTTTGGTTATGAGACCATAAGAGACTTATGGGTTGGCTCTTTAGGAGCCTCACATGCAAATTTTTTTTATGGGTTTGTCATAAGGGGGAGCTTGGTCATAATACTGTGTAGTTTCCTCATTTTCTTTCATTCAAACTGTCCACACAGCTAAAGTAAAATATGTGGTTAAGAAGAAAAGGAAGGAGGAAAGGCTAAGTTAATGAAGCAGTTTAATTAAATTCCAAAAATGTCTATTACTAGTGGCAGGGTGAAGAATTTAATTAAAAGTATATTTATAAATATGTCTGTAGAGCCATAGGCTAGATAAGTTCTGCAGAAAAAAGTAAGAATATGCACATATACATGTATGTACAATACCTGATACTCACACATACCTAATTTAACATGATTGAACATAGAATCATAAAACTGCCCATGTTTCCCATATATTCTGTCTCAAATTTTAAGATGAGCACTGGTTTTACAAGTACTCCAGTGGTGGGCAAAATTTCATGCTTCATTTATATGGTTTCTGTTTTTTTTTTTTAAAATATATTTTTATTGATTTCAGAGAGGAAGGGAGAGGGAGAGAGAGAGATAGAAACATCAATGATGAGAGAGAACCATTGATCGGCTGCCTCCTGCATGTCCCACACTGGGGATCAAGCCTCCAATACCGGCATGTGCCCTTGACTGGAATCGAACCTGGGACCTTTCAGTCCGCACGCGGACGCTCAATCTACTGAGCCAAACCAGCTAGGGCTAGGGTTTCTGTTTTATTTGCAAAAGAAATAAAGGTTTTTGTCTACCTTTTTATAGGTGCCTGGTGTTGCTTAAGTATACTTAGTTTTTGAGTCTATATTGGGTCCTATGTGAAATAATTGTCATGCTTGTATTTTGCATTCAGTTTGTTTTCTTTTATAGAAGTGGATAGTCAAGTTTGCATCAATATAGTTGACTGGAATACCAGTCTCAGACTTAATAGTAAGTTGGCTTGGTACCTGCTGGGGAAACCGTAAGCCACAGGTGAAGGAAATAGCCTTTGAGGCAGATAAGTCTGTATTTAGGTTCCAACTTCTCCCCTTACAAACTGAGTAATCACAAGCAAACTACCTAGCTCTTCTAAGCCTCAGTTTACTCATTTGTAAAGAGGGGATGGTACATTCCTCATTGGGTTGTTGTGATGATTAAATAAAATAATATAAAGGACCTTGGGGGGTATTCAGTTAATGGTAGATCTTATTAGAACACTTCTTCCCTTTACCATTTGTCTTTATAGTTATTTAATGGGAGATCTGTCACTTTACCTCTTATTATCTTATCAGGGGCCCGATGCACGAAATTCGTTCAAGGGGCTTGGCCTCAGCCCTCACAGCCCTTGCAGCCCTCACAGCCCTGGCTTCGTCCGGAAGGTCATTTGGCTGTCCGGTCTAAATAGCATATTACGCTTTTTTTATTATAGATTTTCTCTGTGACAATGTCAATACTATAACATTATTAAATAATACGGTTTATTATATTGATTATTATATATTAGGACTTCCTCAGGCTCAGTGCAATGTAATGCATTTTAAGTGAATAGATTCTGATTCTATAAGAATGAGGCTCCTGTTTTTGCTGATTATATACGTGACTATAGTGCGAAAGCACTAACAAAGCAGGTGGTTTGAACTCTCTGAACATCAGAATTATATTAAAATATATTATTATCATCATCATCACCGTAAAGTGTCCACTGACTGGGTGTTGTTATGTGCTCAGGGGAGTACTAAGCACTTTATGCAAGTTTAACTTTGGAACAACCCAAGGACACAAGTTGGAACAGGTAGTCTAAACTTTTCCAAGATCAGAGCCAGATGCAAACTGAGATCAGCATCACTCTAATACCCACTTCCTAAATTGTTGAATGGTTATTGTCATTGTTATTATTTCAAAATTTGTATCATTCCTATGTCTCCTATTAGAGTGTTTAAAGCATTGCAGAATAGTCTTAGATTTCTAGAACTCTAAGGGACTTCCTGGGATGAGCTTACTCTATTTTCCTGGATATCACAAGCTATTTTATGGTGTGTGTGTTACTTTAATTGAAGCTATTATATTCTATCAATTAAGACTATTTTGCTCTAGCTCATCCATCCCTTGAACGTTGTCCTAGATGAGTGAAGGGAAGTTTCTAGGTCATTGAGCTATAAGAGAATTTTGATTTAGGATGCTACTGTTTCCCCCTGTCCCCCCATTGATTTTTAGGGAGAGTGGAAGAGAGAAAAACAGAGAGAAACATATCAATTGGTTTCCTCCTGCACAAGCCCTGACCAGGGCCCTGGGCCAGGGAGGAACCTGCAACCAAGGTACGTGCCCTTGACCGGAATCGAACCCAGGACCCTTTGGTCCACAGGCCCACGGTCTATCCACTGAGCCAAACCGGCTAGGGCTAGGATGCTACTCTTGATGTAGCTACCTTGTGAGGACCATGCCTCAGATATTACTTAACCTCATAGCTTTTCTGACTTCATCAGCCAAACTCAGCTCCCAGTACTTGGAAGTAGTTAGCCTGGCAAACGCATGTTTATCACCTGACCCATCATTCTCCCTTTCCATCTTCTCTTAGCCTTTGAGACTCTTGCTCCAGGTTCTGAGCCCCAGAATGATGCTCCTCTTCACCTCTTATCTTCTTGTCAACCTATTGGCATCTTTCTGATCAATGACTATATTGGTTTCCTGTTTATCAGCATAAGTCCTTATTCCTCCATTCACATAATAACAATTAGTAGCTGAACTTGGCCTCTGTTGCCAAAGTCTTGGTTTTGATGTAATAATAATAATAATAATAATAATAATAATAATAACAATAATAATACCTCCTTCTCCCCCTTTCTTATTTCTCTCTCTCTCTCTTTTTTTTTTTAAAGACAAAGGCACTCCCTAAGTTCTATTAAAGTAAAAACATAGACATTTCCTCCCAGTCTTTTCACCCAGATAAATATACCAAAGGAAGCACTGGAGGGGAAAGGCACCACTTGGAATCTCTATTTCAAGAGCAGGAAGCACCCTTGAATGATCTCATTGTCCATGGGACTGTTTCAAACAGGGTCTTAGGTGACCCTGCTAGTGACCCACAGTTTGAGAACCGCTGCTGTAGAGCCTAGGACCATCGGAAAACACAGATATTTACATTACGATTCATTAACAGTAGCAAAATTACAGTTATGAAGTAGCAACGAAAATAATTTTATGGTTGGGGGTCACCACAGCATGAGGAACTGTATTAAAGAGTCGTGGCATTAGAAAGGTTGAGAACCAATGGTTTTGGGTCTTTCCACTGACTGGTGGTACTATCTAACATTTGCTTCCAGCAGCGTATATTGGCTTCTGTTTCCCGTATAGCTCTAAGGCATTTCTGAGTAGGCTCCTTCTTTTGGACTTTAATCCCTAAAATAAAGTTAAAATAAATATTGGAGATAGTTTTGGGGAACAAAAAGGTAATTTTTCTTGTCCATTCCCACCAAACTACTTCAAGTCCATAAGGCCAGGAGTGGGGGTGAATTGGAAAAACTTATATTTCTCTTGTGTCTTTCTCCTTTACTTTGACACAGAACACTTCACTTCTGACATTTATGGTTACCAAATGTGTGTTTTTTTTTTTTTTCATACCAACCACTTTTGTGATGCCAGGTGGGTGTCCTTTAGTATAATTCAATTCTGACACTGTCTACCTAGTGATAGTGTCAGATCCCACAGGTTAAGGACTCAGTCCTATGAGATTGACCCCACTTCAGATGTCAGTCATAAGTAGTAGGTCCCCAGGTTACCCACAGTTTCTGTCTGACCTGGCTACAAATCTGAGGTTCCCATGACCTTCTCCCCTATGGATTCAGTTGTTGGCTAGAATGGCTCACATAATTCAAGGAAACACTTATGTTTCCCAGTTTATTCAAAGACATGATAGTTTTCTAGTACAGATGAAGCGATGCAGAGGGCAAGGTCTGGGAGCTTCTCTCCCTGTGGAGTTGGGGTGCCCTGGAGCTTCTATCCCTATGGAGTTGGGGTGCTCTGCCCTTCTGGTATGTGCTCACCAACCTGGAAGCTCTCCAAACCCCGGACTTTTAGGATTTTTTATAGAGGCTTCCTCACATAGTTATGACCCATGAACTCCATTTGCAGTCCCTCTCCTCTCTCATCTCCAGAGAAGTGGGGGGCAGGACTGAAGATTCCAAGCTTCTAATTGTGGTTTGGTCTTTCTGGTGACCAGCGCCCCACTCAGGAGCCATCCAGAGTTGCCTCATTAGAACAAAACAAACTCTTAGTGCTCTTTGGAATTTATAAGGTTTTTAAGAGCTATGTGTCAGGGAGAAAAAAGGGGACATATTGAGTAATACTTTCAACAATAAATAATTATTTAAAGAAGAGCTGTGTTGTCAGGGACCGTGTAAAAGATCAAATATTAGAACAGGGGATGTTCCTAGTGCTCTTATCACTCAGGAAATTATAAGGGTTTTAGAAGCTCTGTGGCAGGAACCCAGGGCAAAAGCCAGTCTATACACTGAGTGGCCAGATTATTATGATCTCTGAACGCATAATAATCTGGCCACTCAGTGTATGTATATATATATTAGAGGCCCGGTGCATGAATTCGTGCATGGGTGGGGTCGGGCCAGCCTGGTCAAGGGGAGGGGACATGGGCGGTTGGCCGGCCTGCCTGCTGGTCGAACTCCTGGTCGAGGGGACAGTTTGCATATTAGCCTTTTATTACATAGGATATACACTGATTGGCCAGATTATTATGCGTTCAGAGATCATAATAATCTGGCCACTCAGTGTATGTCCCAATATATATTTTCTATCATCTTACAGAGGGGTATGGAAGAAGGTAGTGGTAAGTCCACATGGTTTACTCTGGTTGGAATGTGGCTAAAGTTTTGGGCTGCAGTGCACTGTTCAGCTGAGTGTGCAGAAAGGCTGATCAGTTACCCCAAACTGAAGACCAGGGTGAGGTAATTACATCTGAGCAGTCTACAGTCCTGGGACCTGACCTGTCAGTCACATGAGGCTGGAAAGGGATCTAGCATGCATTTGTCTCAGCTCTTGTCGATATACACAAAACATCCTTCCTAACTGAATGAAGTCTGGGTTAATGAATGGAAGTTGATTCTAATTTTGGGGTTAAGGTAAAGGTTTTGAAAGTAGAATTTCCTACATAGTAGAGTTTAATTTTTCTACTAAGTTACACTTCATACAAATGGATATTTTCTTGCCTCTGAAAGAATTCAAGCCATATTGGGGCATTCTGATACTTAGAATTTATCCATTAAATTGGATGGAAAGGTCATAAAGCATTCTGTAGAAGCAGCATTGATGTATCACTCTTGAAAGGTGTTAATTTGGTTCTCCAGCGCTGATTTGTTTAGGAGAACATATTAATTGCTCGGTAGACAGAACTAAACCAGTTTAGGCTTCAAAAAAATTGGAAGCTCTGAAAAATAAATAGCTTGATCATTGCTGCACATTCATTCTGATTACAACAGCTTATTTGATCAAAGACAATATATTTATTCCAGGAATTCTTAACAATTGCTTTTAGAATGGAATTTGACATTGATACAGTAGTTCAAGTGAAATAGTTTCTTTCAACAGCAAAATAAAAATGGTAGAAGTGATAATATTGTCACTCTGTTCTTGAAAGCATTATCACATGAAAGTGTAGTAGTTGGGAAGAAGGAAGGTGTTTTGGCCCAAGCTGATGGCACACCAGCTGAATATTAAAATGATTAATTCTATATTGATACCTGCCATTTGCTGAGTTTTTACCTATTATGTGCCTGCCTGCCACCTTGTGAGTCTTTACACGCATTAACTCATTTAATCCCCACAAGACTGTTCTACAGATATGATATTATTCTCATGATACAAGTAAAGGGACTGCAGGCCAGACAGGTATGTCTTGCCAAATGTCAACTACTGCAAGTGGCAAGTCTTTTTGATTCCCAAACCTGTACCTTCAACCTTTGATCTCCCAGTCTTTCTGTGATCACTTCACCTCCCCACAGACTCCCCAACTCACTGTTGAATATAACAATACCATTTCTGCTATCTAACATTCTTTAGACAAACTTTTTTTGAAAAAAATGTATTTTATTGATTTTTTACAGAGAGGAAGGGCGAGGGATAGAGAGTCAGAAACATCGATGAGAGAGAAACATCTATCAGCTGCCTCCTGCACACCCCCTACTGGGGATGTGCCCACAACCAAGGTACATGCCCTTGACCAGAATCAAACCTGGGACCCTTCAGTCCGCAGGCTGACACTCTATCCACTGAGCCAAACCGGTTAGGGCAAGACAAACTTTTAAAATACTTTTAAAGTATTATTGGAATGTGAGGAATGTTCTATATCTTTTTTCAGCTTTATTGAGGTATAATTGACAAATAAAAATATTATATATTGCAGGTATACAACATGATTTACATTAACTTCCACCATCAAGTTAATTAACATATCCATCACCTCACATATGTATTTTATTTTTTTGGTGAGAAGACTTAAATTTTACTCTCAGCAAATTTCAATTATACAATACAATATTATCAACTATAGTCACTATGTTATATATTAGATCCTAAGACCTTATTCATCTTATAACTGGAAGTTAGTTACCTATTACCAACCTTTCCCTGTTCCCCCTACTCCTAAATCCTGGCAGCCACCATTCATCTCTTTATTTCTGTGAGTTTGACTTTTTAAAAACTTTATTTTAGAGTCCACATATAATATCATACAGTATTTGTCTTTCTCTATTTGGCTTATTTCACTTAACATGATGCCCTCCAGATTTATCCATGTTGTTACAAATGGCAGGATCTCCTCATTTTTAAAGACTGAATAATATGCCATTGTTTACTAGTATATATATGTCAAATTTTCTTTATCCATTCATCTGTCTGCAAACACTTAAGTTGTTTCCTTACCTTGGCTATAGTAAACTATGCTGCAGTGAAAATGGGAGTACAAATATCTCTTCAGGAAAGTAATTTTGCTTCCTCTGGATATATACTTAGATGTGAAATTGCTAGATCATATGGGAGTTCTCTTTCTAATTTTTTGAGGAAACTTAATATTGTTTTCTATAAGTGGCTGTATGAATTACAGCCACACCAAAAATGTTCGCGTGTTCCCTTTTCTCCATATCCTTGCTAGTGTATACCCTCCCCCCGCCCCTCTTTATTTGTAGGAAGCAAGAGAAAGACACGAGGGAACTAGAGTGTTTAACTGTACAGCTGAAATGCAATTGATTTGGAGTCCAGACCAGGTTTTACCATTGTCTTACGTGAGTAAGACAAGCTTGATACACATAAAATTGCCTCTATGAATCTTATTTGTAAATGGGGACGATGTTATTTTAAAGCCATTTAGGATTTTATCCAAATAGTGAATTCATGTTTGTGATGTGCTTAGAGAGGATCATAAATACCTTTGCCTTTTATAAAAAAGCAAAAATGTAAAACCCTAGTAAATATAATAAGTCCCATTTATTTATACATTAATCACTTTTTATGAGTCCCTTTTAGTCCAATAAAAACCAAAAAAGTAATATTTTCTCTCTTGATTTGGCACAATAGAACAATGTGTTGTTCAAAATTCTGGTTGTGTAAGTTGGGAGAAAAAGTGACATTTATCATTTAATTAGTTCTTTCAACCCAGGATCCAAAATTACAGTCCAAATTTCCTAATAAGCCGAAGAATGTGAGCAAATGATAACATCTTGTTATTATTATAAAAAACCTAAGGGATACCAGCAGCTTGTGTTCTGATTTAATTATTAGTAAGATCTATTTCTGATATATTTACGTTAATATACAGTGGCCTCTCTGATGCTTCATTATTTTATTCATGATATAGTAGGGGGTGGCTGAGAACAGACTAAAGCTATAGATTAGGAAACTACATTTTAAAATTTGGCTGTTGTTTCTTGTCTAGTTTTTTTGGAGGGAGGGAATGGGTGTTAGTTTTTAAGTATCCTTTAGGATTTATATATAACATTCTAAGACTATTGCTTATGCGCAAGGTATCTTATAATGGAAGAAAGGATGAATTTAATGGTGTGGGGCTGGTGATTGGTGTTTGGGTCAATTATTTGGAAGGGAGATAAAGTCTGAAGAAATTATTAAGGATTCTGTTTGGATATTATTTTGAAGACCATAAATAAAATTAAAAAAATTAAAAAGTAGACACTGTGGGATTGGTTAGATTCCAAGAGATTTTAATTAAAAAGGTTTGGGAGTTCTCTTTTGGTCACATTTCACGTGGTGCTTTTGAGGATAGCACAGAATGAGAGGAGATAGAGTCCCTCTATGTACTTTGGTGTCAGTATAAGCCATCTGAAATAGCAATAAACACTGGTAAATTTCACAGAATCATCTACTGCCTAACCATATTGGTGGTACTTGGTTTAAGACTCAGATTTTCTCTTAGGACTTTGAATGGCCTCGTCTGTTTGATATCTGG
The DNA here is from genome assembly GCF_027574615.1 of Eptesicus fuscus. Classification (NCBI taxonomy): domain Eukaryota; kingdom Metazoa; phylum Chordata; class Mammalia; order Chiroptera; family Vespertilionidae; genus Eptesicus; species Eptesicus fuscus. The sequence continues at coordinate 35,578,958 of NC_072491.1, read as the reverse complement.
CTGTGTAGCTAACTCTTAACTCTGCTGTGCCTCATGCCTTCAGAGATTTCCCATCTGAGTGCACATGGATGACCCCACTCCCTACTCTGATTCTGTTACTAGCTTTCACTGGAGACCTGACATACTTCTTTTAGGGATCTGATATGCCCTGCACACTTTTGCTAAGTCCCGGCAGACTGGGGAGTAAGACTTGAGTTAGAACTTTAGAGACTGTATGCTATAGGCAAAGTGTATAATATTGGCATTGGTAGCAGTAACAAAGATCCCCTAAAACTCATTAGATTAAAACAGAAAAACACACACGATTGCCATAGGGTGGAGGTTGTGGGGGCTCTATTCTCAGTTTCATTTCACTTATCTTATGGTTTCACCAGTCAGCATGATACTCAATATTCACTATGGCTGAGGAAGTGTAGAGATGGAATTTGTCACTTCAACAACTAAATGCTGTAGCTCAGAAATGACACATTCCCATAGGTCATGGGCTAGGACTACTTGGATTGCCCCATATAAGAACAGGGTGGTTGGAAGTATAAGTCTCCCATATTCCAAAAGCAGAGCTTGGGTTTGGGTGAATGTTGGACATCTCTACCTCAGCATTCATGATTTATAAATAATATTGTAAATTCACAACAGTACATTTTATACATTGTCTAGGAATGATTCAGAATGTCTGTGAAGTAAACGTTTTCTATACCATATCTATGCCCAAAATGTATACACAGGTCTATGCTACCGACGCATCATTGCTACGGCAGATGCTTTAAATGGACTTTGTAATTGGTACTGGATTTGTACTGACCCAATTACATTCTATAAATCAGCGATTTCTTACATCAGTTCTGATTGCAGGTGAATATATGAGGTGAGTAGCCTGAAGTGAGCTGGCCTGACTGAGAAATGAGCCACTTCTTTGTTTCATTTGGATTGTGTTTTAATGTGTTGCATCCATCCTTTGCCCTAACCTGGCCTCAGGTATCTCAGAATGTCATGTGACCATGAGTTAAGTTTCTTCACCTTTCTTCTTGTTTTTTTTTTTTTTTAAAAAAATATTTTTATTGATTTCATAGAGGAAGGGAGAGAGAGAGAGAGAGAGAGAGAAACATCAATGATGAGAGAGAATCATTGATCAGCTGCCTCTTGCACGCCCCATACTGGGGATCGAGCCCAAACCCAGGCATGTGCCCTGACTGGGAATTGAAACCAGACCTCATGGTTCATAGGTCAATGCTCAACCACTGAGCCACACCAGCCAGGCACCTTCCTTCTTTTTATTGGAGTGAGTAGGTAGTAATTGATGAACAGAATAGTTTTCTAGAATTTTTGTGTAAGGAGACCGAGGTGACTGATGGCTAAGAGATGATGTCTGGCTGTCCAGAGAGTGATGTGAGCTTTTACTCTGGTGCCTGAATCCACAATATGAAATCTGTAACTTGGAGAGAATCTTGCTGGCAAATGGAAGTTTTGCTCTTCTAATTTTTTATAACTTTTGGGGTATAATAAAGGTCATCCAATTTTTCAGATCCATCCATCTAAACTTTTTTGGTCCATCTGTTTTTGTCCTGGCACACGCAGTGGTAAATTCTTCATTTCAGAGCTGCTTCACTGCTCTTCCAGAACAGAGAAAAGAGAGCACTCAGAATTATTATTAATTTCTAAATAAAATGGGCCAGGTCTTATGCGCTCCTAAAAATGGAAACAGTTTTTTTTTCACAAACCATCCAGGGGGTAATTTTTTAGTGTCATTTGTGGGAGAGTGGCTGTCAAACTCTTTGTATAAAAACGCAATTAACTGTTTGGGAAGCTGGCAGTGGGGCCCTGGAGAAGGGGGAGGAGAGGGAGATGAGAGGGTCAGGTTCTGACTCCCTTCGGCAGTCCATGTGGCTCTTTCCTGGCGGAGCGCCCCTTGATGTCAAAGTGAGCTGTGCACGCCAGAAATGAGGCAGTGTGAGGAGAATTAGATACCAGGTCTGAGTGGTTTGCATTTTCCTTTCTCGTTCCTCTCTCTTTCTTCTTCTTCTTCTTTCTCTTTCTTCTTTTTCTTCTTTTTTTTTTTGTGATGACAGTTTTCCAAATTAAGGGACTTTCACTATCTGCAAAGAAAACAAAATCTCATAAAATTATTTTGAAATGCTGCATTAAGAAGCACTAGAGACAATATTTTTGGATATAGAACTAAGTGCACAGTTTAAGTTGAAAAGGGACACATTGAACTAGGGTTATTGTTATTATTTTTATTATTAAAACTTGGCTGAGTTGGAACTTTAGCCTCTATTTGGTAAGTTTAGCTGGTCAGTAGGGGAAGCAAGGTCAGTGACTCCCGAGGTATTTGTTCTTGTCTCTGCCGTCAACCTGCTTGGTGCCTTTAGGTGAGACCCTTCAAATCAGGTTCTTCGATTACAAAGGGAGACTGGGTAAGTGTCGAGGAGCCCGGAAAAATGCAATGTTTAATCTAGCCTTTATCGTGCTTTGGTGGGGTGGTATACCCTGTACTGTGCCTAATAAATGATTTTTAATCAGGAGGATGCTTATGAAAGGGCTGAGGAAATATGGTAATTAGTACTATGGGACCAGACATAATTAAGTACAAATGGTGCCTCAAGGTCATCTGCTCCTAACATTTGCTTCATGGCGGGGAACAATTCCAGCTATCTGATTGACTCCTTTCATTTGACTCTCCTGATCATACTCACTTGCCAGTGGGATGAGGACTGTGTGTGTTTGTGATTTAATATTGTAATATCTTGTACCATATCTAGCTGTATTATTAAGATCTTACCCTGTACCAGCCTTACCCTTGCTAAATGCTTTGTAGGTATTAACTCATTTAGTTGTCACAAAAGCGTTCTGAATAGAGTTTAAAAATAGTGTTCACTGCTCTGACAATCACAATTATTTTAAAAAATTGAAGTGGTTTCAAATTTATAGAAAAGTTGCAAGATTCGCACAAATATTTTTTTCTTCTTGAGCCATTTGAGAGAAAGTTGCTGACATGATGCTCCATGACACATGTATTCCCTGACTTCTGTTACCATCGATGGTACATTATAGATGTGAACTCACAGACCTTATAGGGAAGGGATTCAACTCAGGAGCATGTGTTGCATTTAGTAGTTCACGCCTTCATAGATTCCTTCAGTCTGGAACAATTCCTCATTTTTTTTTTTTTTAGTTTTATGATCTTGACATTTATAAAGATTATAGGCCGGTTATTTTGTACAAAGCCCATGGATTTATTCAGGTTATACTTTTTTAAGGGAAGGAATATCACAGAATTGATGTTGTGTTCTCATCAAATTCTATCAGATGGTACACAATTTTATTGGTTTCACTGCCGGTGATGTTAATCTTGATTCCTTGATTAAAATACTGTCAGGGCCGTCACCATCCTCCCCTCCCCATGTAACAAATCTCCCAGCATCACTCTCCTTCTTGGGCTTTTGTGCTGGGCTATGGTATTCCTCTTTCTTTCTATAGGAAAGGCTCCAACACTCTACAGGGCTGCTGGGCACTCCACTACTCCCAATACACACACCCTCCTACCCTGCCCCCCAGATTCCTACTTGTTTCAATCTAATGCCTTTTATTTTTATTTATTTTTAAACTATTTTTAAAATTGATTTTAGAGAGGAAAGGAGAGGGAGCGATAGAAATATCAATGATGAGAATCATTGATCAGCTGCCTCTTGCACGCCCCCTACTGGGGATTGAGCCTGCAAACCCAGACATATGCCTTGACTGGGAGTCAAACTGTGACCTCCTGGTTCATAGGTCAATGCTCAACCACTGAGCCACACTGGCTGGGATCAATCTAATGATTTTTTGACTGAATTATTCATAAAGGGAGAGAGGGAGTAAAGAAAGGGAAACAAATTCCTAATTTTTTATTTAAAGCTGTTGATGATGGAACTTGCTACTCATTATTCCTTCTTTGGTTTCCATTGGGAAGTTATTCCTTCCATGTATGGAATTGGCTCACACAATTATGGAGGTTGAGAAGTCCCGTGATCTGCTGTCTATAAGATGAAGACCCAGGAAAGCTGATGACATATATAGTTCAGTCTGAATCTAAAGGCCTGAGGACCAGGTGTACTGATGGTGTAAGTCCTAGTCCAAGGGCAGGAGAAGGCCAATGTCCCAGGTCAAACGGGGGTGGGGGGTGGGGGAGTGGAGGGGAGAGAGAGAGAGAGAGAGAGAGAGAGAGAGAGAGAGAGAGAGAATGAATTCTCTCTCAGCCATTTTGTTTTATTCAGGCCGTCCATGGATTGGATAATGCCCACCCACATTGGGAAGAGAAAGCTGCTTAACATAGCCTACTAATTCAAGTACTAATCTCATGGAAAAACTCTCACAGATACTCCCAGAACAGTGTTTAGATAAATAGCTGAGTACCTCGTGGTCCAGTCAAGTTGACACATAAGATTAGCCATCACAGTGTATTTCACAGATTCTATCTCAGTGCATTGAGAAGTCTTGAAGTGGGTAGGGGAGAGGTGGAGGAAGGTATGAGGGGTAAATGGTGATAGATGGAGACTTGACTTGGGGAGGTGAACACACAATACAGTGTACAGATGATGTGTTGTAGAATTGTGCTTCTGAAACCTATGTAATTTTGTTAGCCAGTATCACCCCAATAAATTCAATAAAAAGGAAAAAAAAAAAGAGAAATCTTGAAGTGTTATGCAGATAAGAGACATCTATAGACTTGCATGTTCAAAGTTCCCTCTGGCTATTTGATCACAGGTGGGCAAGAGAAGAGATGGGCAGTTGTTAGGAGGTTCTATTCCAGGATCTCTCTTTTCCTTCTTCCCCATCAGCTTTAGAATCAATCTTCCCAAGGACATTCTTTGTTATTATTTTATTGCACAGTTAGAAGTTTTCCTAAGTGTAGTAAATATGTACTAAATATCAATTAATCCCCAATTCTAACTTCTGTGAAATTTATTTGTGTTTAGGAACCAAAGTTATGAGTGAAATTTTCGTGATGGTGTTAATCTCCCTCCTTAGTTCCGGGCTACCTTCAAGTACTTCTGGACTCTTGTGACATTAATATTACAGGCTTTCCTATGCATGTAATGCACATTCTGACATTGCCTCAGTGTTCTTCATTATAAAATGAAACATCAGACAAAACACATTTCAAAGTTCCTTGCATCTTTATTGGTGTTTGGAGATTTAGGAAACAGTTCAATACCATTAATGTTGAATGGACAGGCATAAAGTTTGTATTGTTCAAGCCTCTTCTCTCCAGGACTTAGAATTGTGTCTGGAACATAAGGTGTTCAACAAATATTAAGTAAGCCAATGGTGGTAGAATTTCTGGGTAGCAACTGGCCCATTGTAGGTATTGGAAAAATTATTGTTGATTTCATTGGAACCTCTTGGAAACAGGAGAAGAATGTTAAATCATTAACTTAGAATAAACGTGTTAATATTATGCATATTTAACACTTAATATTGAATGTTTCCATTAGAACCAAATTATATGTAAAACTCTTGACATGTTTTTATCTGTTTTATTTTGTTTTTCTATACCTCAAAAAAGTTTTTGTTTGTGTGTTTGAAACTAAACCCAATGGATTAAACCATATGCCTACTATTTTCAAAATGAAAGAATTATTTTCTCCCAAATGAATGAGATATCTTAGAATTTAAACCCTTAGAGGGCAAGAATCGGTATTTTCATATTATTTAACTAGAGGCCCGATGCATGAAGATTCGTGCAAGAATAGGCCTTCCTTCACCTGGCTGCTGACACTGGCTTTCCTCTGGCACCCGGGACCAGGGCCTTTGCTCTGGCCACCATCTTCCACCTTCGCTCTGGCCGGAGCTGCCTTCTGCCTTTGCTCTGGCCCTGCTGCCCTCCTGTAGCTCCCTCCACTCCCCACCCACCCCCCATAGCAGGTGTCCTGCTCCACACTGGCCGCTCTGCACCTGCGTGCCTGTGCTGCCCAGAGGCCCAGAGCAGCTGGGGTGGGGCAGAATGCCTGTGTCCCGGTCCGGCTGCTGCCATCTTTGTCACATCAATTTGCATATTCCCTCCTTATTGGCTGTGGGCGCTGCCATCTTTGTTGTGGAGTGATGGTCAATTTGCATATTCCATCTTTATTAGATAAGGTATTCCACAAAGGAAAATGCCAAGCCATGCACTCAGGAGACACTAGTAAACATCATCTGATTATGATAAAGCCCCTTGAAACTAGGCTTAGAATAGCCTTTGTTTTCAGGTTTGTATAAATATTATGTATATTTAGTAACAAAAATTTTTAAAAAGTATATAGTTCTTTATTTTCCAGATTGCTGAAAAATATATTACCTATATTTAACATCACAAAATTTAAGAAACCTGAATGTCTTTTAAATGTTTTTTTTTAAATGTGTATATAAAAATCAAAGGAAGGCCTGGCTGGCATGGCTCAGTGGTTGAGTATCTACCTCTGAACCAGGAGGTCACAGTTCAATTCCTGGTCAAGGCACATTCCCAGGCTGTGGGCTCGATCCCCAGTGTGGAGCGTGCAGGAGGCAGTTGACCAATGATTCTCTCTCATCATTAATGTTTTTATCTCTCTCTCCTCCCTTCCTCTCTGAAATCAATAAAATATATATATTAAAAGAGATTAAGCAATCTTAAAAAAAATCAAAATCAAAGGAAGTACCTTAATCTTATATTTTATATTTATTTTAGATTTCATATTTGTTTTTAGTGGTTTTGTTTTATCTTTAGTTTATTTATGCTCTCAATTATGCTCAGACTTGATTTATAGCTTCTCATAAGAATTTAAAAATATATGTTATGTTGCTTGTAGTATAAAGCTCATTCAACAGAAAACTGTTCTAAATGCTCATAAAGCATTTTTGAGGCAATATAATCACAGGCGGTAAGAATAGGAATTTGGATATCCCTAATAATCTTATATTGTAGCTTTTGGCCAGTTCTAAACAGATGTTCAGAACATTGGGATATAGCACCTATTGCAAAAAGAGTGGCTAGGGAAAGGCAGCTAACCTTTCTGGAGCACCTACCAAAACCAGGTGCTTTGTATATTGACCCATTTAACCCTCAGAACAACTCTATGATTTTGGAATTAGAAAGCTGAAGGAAGCAAGGATGTGGACTGCACAGTTTTCCAAGGACACAGAGATGGTAAGTGGAGTAGTGGGGCTAACACGGTTGTATCGCAAATCAGCGAGCTGGACAAGACGCCTAATGAGCCAATTAGTTAGGAGTCATCTTTATTGCGTGTAGGTTCAGAGCAGATTACCTCTGTCAAATTCTGAACAAACACAGGAGGGAGTATTTCCTTTTTATATCCTTCTAGTTCTTTGTGTAGGACAGCTTGTAACCTTGAATACATATCGTATCTAACAAACACCCGTCATATCTATACAGGCAACTTGTAACTTTGAGTACATATCATATCTATATAGACACCTGGCATCAATATCAGCGTATCAGTTAGATGGCTAGCTTGCAAGGTCAGTCAATTAAGCTTATCTTTTCTATTATTCAAGCTAAAGACAAAGTTATTTTACACTCTAAAAATAACAGAGTTGACCTACAGAATAAGAGACTAAGAATAACAGAGTAGTTCAAACAGCAGTTTTCCAAAGGAGGGATTGCTATGCTTCAACACCAGGCTGCCACCAAGCCCATGTGCTGCCACTACACCAGGCTCCCTGTCTTTTTTTTTTTTTTAATATTTTTATTGATTTCAGAGAGGGAGAGGGAGAGAGAATTAGAAACATTAATGATGAGAGAGAATCATTGATCGGCTGCCTCTTGCACACCTCCTGCTGGGGATTGAGCCGACAACCCGGGCATGTGCCGTGACTGGGCATCGAATTGTGACCTCCTGGTTCATAGGAAGATGCTCATCCACTGAGCCATACCAGGTGGGCTACCCGTCTTGATGTTAGTCACCAGAAAGCTCAGAGCAAGTTGGCCATGTGCCATGAGTACTTGAGATACCAGTGGGCAAGAAGATTATTTCATCATGGAAAAGTTGGGAAGAGTATATAGTCTATAGAAGAATTTTGTCTGACCTCTAACACCAGAACCATCATTAGACTGTAGCATATGAATGGGACTCTGACTTAGAGCAGGAGATGGTTTGATGTGATTCATCATGCATAACCCCTTTCCAATATTCCTCTTGACAGATTACCAAGGAATTTTCGACAGTTCCTTCTTCACATGCAAACTTACTGTTATGTTCTCTGTAGGTCTAATATGTCTATAAGTGCCATTAACCTTCTTTTGGAAGCTGGAAAATGTAACTGTAAGATGTTTTTAGCTATAAAATGTTTGAGGCAAAGGATATAAAGAAGGAATATCATCATGAGCACAGTTTGCAGTAGCTCATTATGGATGAGTCTGCTACTATTCCCTGTTTCCTTCCAATTTTTTAAATGATCTAAAACTGAGAAGCCAGAAGATTCACAGTGTTTTGGCAAACTGAGTTTTGAGAAATTCACATAAAGATATATTCTGATAACAATCATAAAACATTTTAAATATAAAGAATGAAGCTAATGGATTAATAATGCTTTATTTCACAACTAGTGGCAGGTAAATTGGTGATTGTCATTTCTCTTTGTTTTGATGGGGTAGTTATCTTAGCACTATTTATTGAAAATGCATTACCCACTGATTTGAAAAGCCAACTCTAAATCATATATGTGCAGATTTCCTTCTAGTCTTTCTGTTCTATTCTATTCTACTGATGAATTTTATTTCGTTTCTATGTCTTTATTAATACCACCTGGTCTTAATATTTAAGTTTTGATATTTGATAAGGCAAATCATCCTCCCTTATTGTTTTTCTCCTGAGTTCTTTGTCTCCTTATTCTTTCACATAAATTTATAATTGCCTTATAAAATTTTAGTTACACACATGCATACAAAAATATGCTAAGATTTTGATTGGACTTGTATTGAATCTATATATCAATTTAGGCAATTAAGGAAGTCAAGGCACTATCATGGAGAAAATAGTCTTTTCAAAAATGCTACTGGAGCAACTTGACATCAACATGCAAAAACAATGAATTTAGACACAAACCTTAACCCTTCACAAAAATTAACTCAAAATGGATCATAGGCCTAAATGTAAAATACAAAGCTATGACTATAAGAAGATAACATGAGAGAAAACCTAGGTGGCCTTGGGTATGGTGATGGTTTTTTAGATACAATACCAGAGGCACAATCCATGAAAGAAAGAATTATAACCTGGACTTCATTGAAATTAAAAATTTCTGCTTTATAAAAGACAATGTTAAGAGAATAAAAGAGAAACCACAGATGGGAGAAAAATATTTGCAAAAGACACATCTGATAAGGACTGTTATCAAAATATGCAAAGAACTCTTAAAACTCAACAACAAGAAAACAAACAATCCAATTAAAGAATTGGCCAAACGCCATAGTATACACTTTATCAAAGAAGATATACAGATGACAGATCAGCATATGATAAGATGTTCCACATCAGATGTCCTCAGGAGAATGCAAATTAACCCAAGAATGAAATATCACCACGCCAATTAGAATGGCCAAATGCCTCTGGCCTGACTGCCTGGGTTCTTTCTGGTCCTGGTTGTGCCCGCTACACGTGTGTGGTATCTCAAACGCCTCGTCTTTGAGAGCTGGAAATGCTCCTTGACAGAGAGCTGATCTAAAATTACATTTCCATTGGGCAGAATGGGGGAATTCCAGGCCCTTCTTGTACAGAACAACTTAACATTCTCTTATTTACACAGGCACAGAGGAGTGTCAAGTTAACTGTTTATTCTCCTCACTGAATGGGAAACTTAAGTTCTCAACCTTTAGGTTCACGTGGCCCATTCAGGCCACAGGAGCTCAGATATTTATGGAGGAGAAAATGAACGTCTTCTGTTATCTTTGAGAAGCTCATTGCTCTCTAGGTATAGACCTACCTTAGAAAGCACAGTGAACGGAACATCTTTGCTTCTGGATTTGACCACGGAAGGACTCCTTATGAGTCCTGGTATGACCTTAGCAACAATGTTTCTCCCATCATAGAAGGAGAATGGAAGTAGAATTTACATCTCAACCAAAAGCAAAAAGAGCAATATTTAGTCTCAGCTAACAGACTTTCCCGAAGCCCTATTGTAACTTAGGCGCACTGGTGGCAGCTTTGTACTCATAAGAAATACTTGTTGTAGAACACATACCACTCAGTGAACCAAATGTACAAAGTAGGGTTTTCTGTTTAAATAAATAAGCACCATTTGACATCTGGTGAAAATATCTCCGCAGCACCCTTTGTTCTCTGCCGCTTACATCGATGAGGTTTTGAAGTGGAGAAAACTGCCCTGTTAGGAAAGGGAGCTCATGAAGAGGCATGACTATTAGTTTTCCTTTGCTGCAAATGTCTGAAAATTTCACATCTAGAGTCTGTAGTTATTATAGGGTTTGGCGTGTGGGTGGCTGAAAATATGGTACTTGGCCTTTTGGTGCCAAACTTTCACGCAGCTTCAGCTGTCTGTATACAAAAGACACGGCAGAATGTGTCGCTTTACTTTTAATATTCGGAATTGTTCGTCTTGCCAGTGGAGCAGTGAATATGTGGATGGTACTGCTGATCTTGGAGCCTGCCAGTCTCATAGAATCTTAATTGACGAAGATGCTGGTAGGAACGGAGTGAGCATGTGGATGGGGGATGGCTTAGCGAAATCTGCAAATTAGAAAATGCTGTCCTGGGCACCATTTCCTCTTGAATCCCCTACTCACCCTCCACGCCCAATTAAAAAAAAATGTTTCCCCTTTTTTTTGCCTCAAATTAATGTCTCTGATTTACCCTGGCCCCTGATCGTCACGTAAACAGAAATTAAATGACAAATGTCAAAAATCCAAAGGCCATTCTTTGGTTGAAATTTCTTTAAATTTTGTTAGGTTTTAGGAAATGAGAGAGAGAGAGAGAGAGAGAGAGAGAGAGAGAGAGAGATCTGAAATCCCTGCGACTTCTGGACAACCTCCTCTGGAAGGATAAAGGCCTTAGATCTGAAGTGAGCTGTGATGGTCATTTTTTCTTTCTGACTGTCCGCATTTCTGTCTTCCCTCCTTAGCTTGCTTTTCTCCCTCCTCCTAATGTTCTCCCAGCTCTTTTGTCTTTCTCTGTGTTTCTGTCTAGTTGAATAGAGAGCTATGAAAGCCTTAACTCCCAGGGAAATGGCAGACCATAATGAGACAGCTAGGCTGTGTAACCTAGGGAAGTTGTGAAAAATCACATCTCAGGAGCGTTTTTAAAACTAGTGTCAATATGATTTGCCTGGGAGGAGTGCCTGTGTGGTTTTCTCGGAGGTGGCGGAGGCTCGGGGGTGGCCACTCTGGCTGTGGATGCAGCACACGTCACATTCCGTACCTCTGAGGTGGATCCCACCTGTGGATTCCAGCCTGGGAAAGACCAAGGGACACAGTCTCTTCTTCATTCTTGGTCACGTTCGTGAGACTTCTTTCCTCCCATGAAGCTGGCCCTTCCTGCTTTTGCAGGTTTTTTTTTGGAGTGGGTTTGACACGGTAATAATGAGGAAGGAATATTTAGTGCTGTGAAATAAAGGGCTCCCTATAGTTTCCGTCATCCATTGTGCAACGGATATTGGTTGACTCTCTCCTGTGGAATTGCTTATCCGGCTCTGGGTTTGGGATTGGCGATGCAAAGGAAAGTGAGACGGATTCTTTCCCCCTAAGAGGCTTACTGTCCGGTGGGGGTAAGACTAACTGCATAATCTGTGAGTTTGCCCCATTTGGGAGGTGCAAAATGAAAATTTGGGGCTCCTGTTTAAAAGTTACTGAGATATTTAATATTTGAGCGTAGTGCACTAACCCAAGTGTCCTTTTGAGTGTGGGGCTCTGAGACTGCACAGGTCGAATGCCCATGAGGCTGGAGAGAGTGGGGAGAGACGATGTGTGTAAATCAATGCAAGGCTGGGGAAAGGGCCCAGGAGAGCTCTGTCCCGAGCCCCTGGCGGCACAGAGGAGAGCGTGTTTCCCCAACTCAGGGAGGAGTGAGAAGGCAGCCTTCCCTCTCAGAGACTTTCCGTCTCATTGCAGTGTCACTAAAGACTTCAAAAATACATATTTCTCACTTACTCTCCCTGGGACACAATAACCAACAGCTTTGTCTTGCCAGACTGAGTATATTTTAATATCCAAATCCTTCCTTGTTCTGCCAAAAAAAAAAAAAAAAAAAGTTAACTCATTTTATGACAAAAGCACACAAGAATAAAATAATGTTTTAAGCCCTGGCCAGGTAGTCAGGTGGTTAGAACATGGTCCTAATATGGCAAGATTGTGGGTTTGATCCCTGGTCCCATCAGGGCATATACAAGAAGCAACCAATGAATGCATAAATAAGTGGAACAACAAATCGATGTCTGTTTGTCTGTCTGTCTGTCTGTCTCTCTCTCAAAAAAATCAATAAAAAAATAAAATAACATTTTAAAAGAGTCAGTGAGGAAAATAAAGCAAAGATAATGTCAGGGTAGAAAGAATACATGAAGGCAGTAATAAGATAAGTATAAATGCTATGAGATCCTTTATATTTTCTAGAGATCTGCTGCAAATTTAGTTTTTTTTTTATTGTGGTACAATATATATCGTACAAAATTTACCATTTTTACCTTTTATAAGGGTACAGTCAGTGGCACTAAGAATATTCACATTGTTATAGAACCACTAGAGGCCTAGAGCACAAAATTCATGCACTTGGGGTTGGGGGGAGTCCCTCAGCCCAGATTGTGAGAGGGTACAGGCCAGGCCGAGGGATCCCACTGGTGCATGATCAGGGCCAGGGAGGGACGCAGGAGGTTGGCCAGCCAGAGAGGGACTATGGGAGGGCTCCAGGGCATGTCCAGCCCATCTCGCTCAGTCCCCATCAGCTGGACCCCAGCAGCAAGCTAACCTACTGGTCGGAGCGTCTGTCCCTTGGTGGTCAGTGCACGTCATAGTGAGCGGTTGAGTAGCCTTAGCATATCATTAGCATATTACGCTTTGATTGGTTGAACAGCCAACCAGACTATCAGACACTTAGCATAATAGGCTTTTATTATATAGGACCCGAAGCACAAATTTCATGCAAGGGGCTTGGCCCCTTGCAGCTGCTGCAGCTTGCCTTGGCCCTCACAGCCCCAGCTTCATCCAGAAGGTCATCTGGAAGGACGTCTGGAAGGTCATTGGGCTGTTCAGTCTAATTAGCATATTATGCTTTTATTATTATAGATTATTATAGATTACCACCATCCACATTCAGAACTTTTTCATCATCTTAAAGTGAAATTCTGTACCCATTAACAATAAATCCTCATTTCTCCCTCCCCTCCAGCCCCAGTAACCACCATTTTACTTGTCTCTATGAATTTGAATACTTTAAATACCTAAGAGCAGTGGAATCATGCAGCATTGGTTTTTTTTGTGACGGGCTCATTTCACTGAGCATAGTGTCTTCAGGGTTCATCTGTGGTGCAGGATGGGTCAGAATTTTTCCTTTTTAAGGCTGAATAATATTCCATTGTATGTATATGCCACATTTTGTTGACCCATTTCTCCATCCACGGAAACGTGGGTTGTTGCTTCCACCTCTTGGCTGTTATGAGTAATACTGTTATGAACACGGATGAACAAATATTATGTTTGAGTCCCTGCTTTCAGTTCTTTTGGACACACACCCAGAAGTGGAATTGCTGGATCATCCGGTAGTTCTATGTTTAATAGTTTGAGAAATAGCAAATTTAGTTTTGAGGTTTCTGGAAGCCATCTCAAAAAAGGAAACATGGTAAGTCATATGATTCCCAGTGCCCCCAAGGTAAACACAGATCAGCTGTTTGTGAGACTAAAAAACTTCCTCCCGGCGGTATTTATAGAGAAGGTTCTCTTGAGCGACAGCAGCCTTTGAGTAAAGACAACAGCGCGTTTCCCGGGGCTGATGGCACCACCCAAAGTTCAGGCCGGCGACTGCAGACCACGATGTCCAGTCTCGGAGTGGGGCTGGATTCCCTTCGGATGGAAATTCAAAAGAAGAACATGGTTAGCTGGGGAGAGAGGAATGGAGACACACATGCCAGGGAGAAAGGGAGTTTCCTATAAGAAAGCATTCTAAGCACTTTGCCATTTAGGACCATTTCCACTCCCCCATCCTCTCCCAGGATAAACTGTTCTTTATTTCTCTCTGTGGCAAACCACATTCCAGATTAAGCACTGCCTTCCTAAACTTCAAGTGGGCCATTCAAGCTGCCTTACTGCTGCTTAATGTCCTGCACTGAGCTGGCTGTTCCTGCAGCGCCTACCTAGTGTTTTGTTTTTATTAGAAATTCATCTCACCTCGTCTACTGAGGGGAAAGAAAAGGGAAATTATACCTCAGAGCTCCGGGAGCCCATAAAATGGCAGAGATTCCCGAGGAAGACTGCCTGAACCGCGAAGCCCTGGCTGCCTGCGCTGTAATGAAATGCATGACTACAGGAGATAATAATAATTGCAGCAATGGCTCGTTACAGCTCCCGGATGATTTGGGGCTGTCAGGAGTGCGCTGTCCTCTGACATCCCAGGAGGCGAACGGCATCCGTGACTGCAAGCCCTGATTGGGGCAGTGAAATATTGCTGGCAAAAATTAAAAGGTCCCCGTGTCAAAATAATTCATGATATGCATATCTTCCATTCTGATGAAATGGCTGATATCCGGATTAGCAAGATAATAAAACTGATCAGGCTACAGTTAAACAATTTAAGTTGGAGAGCTGTTCATTTTGTAGGTGTCACTTGTCAGATCAAGGGGTCAAAGCAGAATGAAAGGCTCTCCCCGGTAACCTTCCGAGGATGTGGATATGGAGTGTTCTTCATGATTTGTCCAAAGTTTTCATCACCGGGCTGCCGACAAGCATTACCGCGGCAGGCTGTATTCTGACATTCAAATCCCCGGAATGACAGGTTATTAGGAGAGCAGAACTGGCTCTACATACATTAAGCGCCATATCTCTGACCTGTAATGTGAACTGATAGTGATATTGTAATTGAGTGAGTCCGGAAAAAAAAGCCCCACAAAAAAACCCGAGGGTCTTTATTAAAACATGGAAATGGAAAGAAAAGCATTTATATTTCTGATGATTTGTGGCTTTGTAAAATAAGGTTTGGGTGATGATTTATTTTCCTTTTCTAAGAGGCTGAGAGGTGTGCGTCGTGTTTATTTGGCGTAACAGTTATTTAACTAAGATAACACAAACTCTCTCGGCCTCCTCTCCACATGCTGAGCAGGCAGCGATCAAAAGAGATTTGTTCTATGAAAGGCAGTGGCTTTACAGTGAACAAAATGGACCCATGCACAACCCGCGAGCGGGACTGCCACTCAGGGTATTTGCCTGGTCACTCTGGCTTCACGCCCTGCTGCACCTGGGCCCAGAGCTCTGCCCTCCATGAGCCCAGCCAAGGGGGCAGGGAGGGGTGGCCTCTATTACTGGTGTCAGCGACTCCATTGTGGGGCCGTGTCATGTGCTGAATGACTAATTTAATGTGTATTAATAGGGTCTCAGGTGACTCCTTTCAGGCTTCTCATGAAATACCCTCCTCTGAGGGAATAAGGCAGGGAATAAAGATCACTGAGTTCGAGGGTGGTTGTGGATCCCTCAAACAGCCTGATTTTTTTGGTGAACATAAAGAAACTCAGCGTTGTGTGTGTGTGTGTGTGTGTATGTATGCATGCACACACATGTGTGCATAGGGGCATGCCTGTGTAGTAAAAGTCTGAATGTAAATACACACACATTTGGAAATCTGCTACTGGTTTTGTAGGTTAAGAATTGCCCAGAGAAAGTTCTAGTGTAATGTGCACTGTACCAGGCATTAGGAAACTGAGGTTCTAGGAAGAATTTCAGCAGTGACATACAAAGTGACCTTGGGCAAGTTAACCAGTATCCCCATCTGTAAAATGGCAATAGTAGTTGTCATGGTTCTGTGGCAAGGGAGCAATGATCTAATGGGCATAAGAGCCATTATAAACTACTAGAGGCCCAGTGCAAGAAATTCGTGCACGGGGGGGGGGGGGGCGGGGGGAGGTGTGTGGAGGGGGTTGTCCCTCAGCCTGGCCTGCACCCTCTCACAATCTGGGACCGCTGGCTCCTAACCGCTCGCCTGCCAGCCTGATCGCCCCTAACTGCCTCTGCCTCACCCTCACCACAATTGCTTTGTCCCGAAGGATGTCTGGAATGACATCCGGAAGGTCGTTCGGCTGTCCGGTCTAATTAGCATATTACGCTTTTATTATTATAGATAATATGAACATAAAATATTGTCATTAATAATAAGACTAGGACTGACAAATGTTTTAGCCCATGCAAATGTAAGGGCTTATTATATCTACATTTATTGGATACTAGAGCCCCAGTGCACAGATTCATGCACATTGAAAGGAAATTAATTGGAAGGTGGCCAGCGGGGCAGGTCTGGGGAAGACTGGGCTACACGGGCCGGACACGCACCTGGGGCATCTGCGTAGTGAGCGGGGCCGTCTGGCAGGTGGAGTCCCTTGGCCTGGCTTGCAGGGATTGGGCCAAAACCAGTCTCCAACATCCCCTAAAGCAGGCGTCCTCAAACTACGGCCCACGGGCCACATGCGGGTGTTTTTGCAATTTTGTTTTTTTACTTCAAAATAAGATATGTGCAGTGTTCATAGGAATTTGTTTATAGTTTTTTTAAACTATAGTCCGGCCCTCTAACGGTCTGAGGGACAGTGAACTGGCCCCCTGTTTAAAAAGTTTGAGGACCCTGCTCTAAGGGGTCCTGGAGTGCCAAGAGGGCGCTCTGCAAAGTTGCTGTCACTCAGCAGCTCCTGCGTTAGTATCTGCCCCCTGGGGGTCAGTGCGCGTCATACCTACTGGCCAGTCAGCTGGTCACTTAGGCTTTTATATGTATAAATTATCCGTGGAGCCTACACTCAGATTCTTCAATATTTGAGGTATGTTTTATAAAAATACCCCCATGATATATGGCATTTTTAAACAGTTTAGAAACAGTTATCTCCAGTCTCTGTTTAGTTCTCACTGTTATAATAATCACCTATTTCTCACTTTACCAATTTGTTTTGGTGAGAGCTGTACATGCAGAAGAGGCAGTGCAGCCTTCTCCAGCACTGAAGCTAGTGAATCTCACTGTTCTCATTTTATAGTTGGTTGTGTAACAAGGGTATTCATAAATGCCAATTGTGAGTTAGCAGTGAGTGAGGAAAAGATGATCTAAGATTTTTAACTTAAGAAACTTGGTGAATTATGGTGACATTTTTAGAGGTAATGAATGCTGGGAGAAGGAAAGTTTCTGGGTATAAAAATTTAGAGTTCTGTTTAGGACATACTAAGTTTGAAATGCTGATTATGCTACATTTTTCTCTGCTATAAGTTTAAGGATAGTGTCCTTGAATGGCTTACTTTTATATTCACATAGAAATATTATATATTAACTAACTTAGAGATGTTATAAATGAATTTTAGTTAAATGAATAAATTACAAGCAATGAATCAAGAATTTGCTTAAGCCCTAGCTGGTTTGGTTCAGTAGATAGAGCATCAGCCCGTGAACTTAAGAGTCCCAGGTTTGATTCCGGTCAAGGGAATGAACCTTGGTTGCAGGCTTGATCCCTGCCCCCAATTCCCAGCCCTGGTCAGGGTGCTTGCGGGAGGCAACCAATCCATGTGTCTTTCTCACATTGATGTTTCTCTCTCTGTGTCTCTCCCCCTCCCTTCCACCCTCTCTAAAAATCAATGGAGAAATATCCTCAGGTGAGGATTAACAACAAAAAATAAAAATAAATTTAAAAATGTAAAAAAGAATTTGCTTAAATTCAACAAACATAATGAACACTTAAATGTATAAGACCCTGTGTATAAAGAATATATAAATAGCTCATTGGGCTTACAGGTGAGAAAAATATAATATACAACAGAAGAGAGTAGTGATCATTGTGGATTAGGTTAATCAAAGAATGCTTCCTGGAGGAGATCAAATTGGAAGGAGACCAAGGTACATGGGGAATATAAGGGCATTCCAGAGGGACAATCATTAGTGCTAGCTTCAAATGTATGTCTGAGTGAAGGCCTACTCTAGTATGAATTTCATATTTAATAAAAGTGTAAATAAATGGTAAGTAGAGACAGAAGTAAAGGGAAGTTGAGATAACGGAAGAACAAAAGGAACTAGCTGTGTGGAGTGAAATAGGTATCATATGATGCCTTCACGAATTCATGTGCACGAGATACTTTTTCAAGGTCTATCTGGGACTGTGGGTCAAGGATGGGAAAGTTAAGTCATGCTGCAATTCAGTGAGCTAACTCACTCTTACACTCGTATACAAACTGATGAAGTTCAGTGACCAAAGGATTCCTGGATGGATAGCAATCCCGGGCACTGGGATCTTGGATAGCTAAAGTCCAACTCTCCACCCCTGTGTATGAAGATGTCTATGCATGGTCTGTGTCTGGCCATTGGGTGCCACCTTGTCGAGTAGCATAGGAGGGACAGGAGAATTGAGAGTAAAAGTGTTTGAATCAACACTGCTCATAAATAAAGTATTTTGTGCCTATCCATTTTAAAATTTGTCTGAGGTCACTGTGGTAACTGGAAGTAGTTTTGCTATGTCCTGGGCTAATTCACACGCTGAGGACATGTGGCTCAGTCTAAACTACTCATATCAGTATAGCTATATTGAGTTATTAAGCCAGAGGACTTGTTAGCAGCAAGTGTGACAGGGTTGATCTGGAATCTTGTTTTCAGTTTTGGGGTCACTTTAGGTGGAAATTAGATGAATATGCACTTTACATTAAATGTCCAATGAGTACAATCCCACTGTGTTTATAATTTGAAAAAATAATACATAACATTTTATTTTTATATGTTTAGGAAGTTTGTCAATGTTGATTGTGCCTACATGTAAGAGATAATAAAAAAAGAGAGGAACAGGTAACACGCCGACAGTGTCACCCCAGTCTTGCTATAGCTGAGATGCTTCCATGGGGGGACCCATTATATTATCCATTGGGTAATTTTCAGAAGTAGTTTTTTGTCATTATCATCAATACCAGGTGAGTTGAGACTAGCAAGCTTCCTGAATTGATATACTCTCCAGGTTTACTTACAGGTAATCATAATTCCATAAAACGTGAAAGTTGAGAATAAAACAAGGAATACAATAAGGTACTGAATTAAAGTTGGTCAACTTTCTGTTTATATTGAAAGTATAAGTAGAAGAAATTTCAACTTAAATGTCTTGCAAGGAGCAGCACAGATAATATAGCCTTATGTAGGGTCTATAAGGTTACCTGCGTATTTTAAATACTGAAATTATTTTTCATTTCCAAAATAATGTTATTCTCTTTGTAAACCTTTGGTTTAGTAAATACACACAGCACTTGGTTCAAGTGTGAAATCTTTAATCAGATGTTCAATGTAGGTCAGAAGACTTTTTGGTTGCTTGATTAAATTTCTGCAAACTCTTATATATCATAGATCGACCACGTTTCAGGATTTTGCAGAAAGGAAAGTAAAAGTGGAGAGCATTCTGGGAGGGTCTAATCTAGTGTCAAGTAGTTCCCTTACACCAGACCTTTGGGTTTCAGTGCTCACCTTCCACTTTGTGTTGCCATAATGGTCCATGTCTGCATTACCATATAACCCCATTTTCTTTTGTTTCATATTTCTTTCTAAATATGTATCCTTCACCTAGCAGAAAGAGAGCAAACGAGGAGAGAGCACCAGGGCCGTTTAGGATTGTGGTTTGCAATAGTCTGAGATGATAGTGTCCAACCTAGTTTTTCTTTGGGTCTTTCCTTATCCAAGAGCAAGTGGACAGTCTGTGCATGTAGTTCTGTGTCTCGCCTACAGGGGGCAACACCGCCACTCTGGTCATTTGTTTGTATCCTCATGCTTTTTTCTTTCCCATTCTCTCTCTGAGATACATTGTTTTTACAGCCCATCTAATTTGGGTGTAAGCTTGGCTAGCCTCGTTGTCATTTTACTATATATTATTTCAGTTTCTCACACAATCTGTAATTTATTTTATTGACTTCCTAATAAATAGGGGGGAGAAAATCTCTTATTTCCATATGGACTGTGCATTTTGGAGACGCTTCTCATGGCTCAGTACTAGAGCAAATCCACTCTGGCTCATTTTCATCCCTCCCATTGGATGTCTCCTCTCCTAATTTTTCATTGGAATATAATAATAGCCTGAGGAAAGGGTGATTTGATATGTGATGTATTTCATTATGTTCTTATGGTAAGGGTAGCGCCTAAAGTGGGAGAGCATCACTAATTTTTCGGCGCAGTAATTTATTCCGCAGTATTTAAATGTTGTAATTTTCACACGGAGGCACATGCTGCCACATCTATCTTCCCCTGGACCAGTCTGTCTTGCTCTTTCCTTTTCATCTGTTTTGTTTTTGCATATTTTTTTCATAAATTCGACAGATGGCCTCTTGATGAATCCTTGATAATACTGTCATGTAAAGCAGCTAAGACTAGAAATCATCTCGCCACCATTTTTCACTGCAAAGGGAAAATCGAACAGAGACAAACATCACCGAGTCCATAACAACAGCCACAAAATATCTTACTTCATGTAAATAAAGAGGACGGACAGGCTTGCCTCTTAGTGCTTCCGCACAAATGTCAGTGTCCTTTTAACGTCCTCTGAATATTTTATGTTGTGTTTAGACATAAACACAACCTCGGGCCTCAGGTTGGTTGAGATTTGTGGGTTTTCATATTCTGAGCACTTGCACAGCCTCTTTTAAGCGTCCCGTCTCTGCTCCCTGAGCCCCTCCTTTCGGGGCTTCGTAATTGTGGATCAGGTGAGGTTTGCGTCCCCTCATTTCAAGGTCATGCACCAGTAGGACCATTTTCCTGACTCAGAGGGCACGTAATTTCACAGCCGTGTACTCCTCATTAATCCCCCCCGAGTGGGGGCTCGGGAAGTTCCAGATCACAGGTTTGTTTTTGTCTCGTTCTCTGACTCAATGCTTCACAAAGGGATTAGATTAACCCCTTTGATTATATTTGTATCTTACTGCATCATGCTGGAAATAAAGTGATTTCTTCTCCCCTCTCTCCTGCCCCCATACTCCGCCCCTTCCCATTTCCTGTCCTCATATTTTTTCCTCCCATTTAATGAATAGGTTGCAGTTCATTAAAGAGAGATTTGTGGCAAATACAGGGAATTGTTCATTTACTGGTAGTAATTATAGCTTTCTTTTCTGATATACATATACATACATAGATATCTATAATAATAAAAGCATAATATGCTAATTAGACTGGACAGCCTAACGACCTCTGGGCATCCTTCTGGATGTCCTCCCGGACAACCTTCCGGATGAAGCCGAGGCTGCGAGGGCTGAGGCAGCCACCGTGGCTGTGAGGGCCGAGCCCCTTGCACGAATTTCGTGCATTGGGCCTCTAGTGTATATATAATTATACATATCTATATATTTCCATTCTCCTTCAGAAGCCCGTCGATGAAGCCTCCAAGATTACCACGAAGATGAAAATTTGTTGTACAATGGGTATACATTGAATTTCCTGTGGGTCTGAAGTCTGATGGTTTCTAAAAATTAGAATATCCTGAAACTAGAACATGATCAATTTGCTTCTCTATGTTGTTGGCTTCCAGGATGAGTAGGCACTGGATCTGAAACAAGACCTTTCCTAATGTTAAATAACTTCTCTCTCCTGGCCTCATTCCCGATGCCGATGGCCTCTGTGACCCTCAGTGACCTCGGAAAGGACCCACCTGGGCTTTTCATGATTTCTGAGACTGTGGGAGCCATCGCCAGCCCTCTTTGCGGGCACTGAGATTCACTGCTGTCCATGATGGGGCCAGTTATCGCTCTCCTAGATCCAGTGCTTTTCTGTATCGGCTCTCCATCACCTCCCACTGCGGTCGGCATTATTGTGCCCGTTTCACAGGATAGGAAGCCACGCTTCAGAGAGGTTAAGTTGCTAAAGTCCACCTTGTCAGAAGGGTTGCAGCCAGGACTGAACCCTGGTCTCCCGGATTTCACCGCTCACACCGTCTCCTCCCTCAGTACCGTCGTGTCTCCTCACCTGAGAAGCTGTTCTAAACTCCATACTCAGAACCAAGAGATCTGGTTTCAAGTTTATGTGGCTATGAACACAAAATGAAACTGTACTCCATGTGGGGAGAGGATGCACCCCCTCCTTTCTCTTTCTCACCCCTTTGACAATAAACATGAGCTGGGAAATAATCAAGCAGACTTGGGATGAGCTGTGCTCAATTCCAAAGTAAAAGACAGGACAGTAAGCCTGAGGGACAACTGCCTCTATGCAGGGAAGCAGTGGAAGGCGGGGATTGAGGGCACCAGCGCCGTGTCAGGCACACCAGGTTTGAATTCACACTTCTCTGCTCACTAAAGTTACTTCTCTAAATCCAGGACAGAGGTTCTTGTGGAGATTAAGTTAATACACGCAAAGCACTTTAGAAGGCCTCTGGCACAGAGTGCACACACAATAAGTGAGAGCTGTTGGTTTTGTTGTTGTTAGAGGCATGATTCTTCAGCCCACTACAGAAAGAGGGCCAGGAACACTCCTGGAGTCACCCAAAAGTCAGGTGTATTTAGCTGCTGCAACCGATGGGGGTGGGGAGGGGGGGAGGGGACTGCATAACAGGGAACGCCAAGGTGACTGGCTAAGAGGGACTCAGAGGAGCTTATTGCAGGATTTAGCCTAGTGGCAGGTAATTCTAAGGAGGGTTTAAAGAAGTAAGGGCTGGTTTTGGATGGGGTGTTACCAGGAGGTAGGGTCAGTTTAATGATTGGATAGCTTGGTATTGTTTTATCCAGGAGGGGGGAAGATTAAAGTGGGATAGAGCTGTCATTAGTAAAGCAGCAAAAAGTCACTCATTTAGTTGTAGGCGAGGGGCCTTTAGTATCTCTCTCTCATTTCATACATGGCTCGAACAGACCTTGTCTCTACCTTGTTCCACTGCATCTACAGAGTGATTTTGTCTGATGTTTGTTTATTTTTGTGAGCATTATTTATATGTGGTTGCAAACTTTGTGGCTTAGGAGGCAACTGCAAGGCCTTTTTTAAAAAAAATTACTTTCTCATCAATTAGAAGTCTTCAATACTTTTTAAAACTTCATTTTTCAATTACAGTTTTCATTGAATATTGTTTTGTATTAGTTTCAGGTGTACAGTATAGTGGTTAGACAATTATACACTTTACAGAGTGTTCCTCCTCTTATTTTCAGTGCACCATATACATCTATATTTATATAAAAGCCAAGCGACTGGAACGACAGATCGACCATAATGACCAGTTGCTATGATGCGCACTGTGGCGGCCAACTAGCCCGATTGGGACCCCAATTGGCCCCTCCCAACCTTCCTTGGCCCCTCCCCCGTGGCTGGCCTGGCCCCTAATCATCCTCCCACTCTGATCAGGTGTGGGGCTGTTGGGCCAACTTCCTGTGTCCCCTCTCCCCCACTGGCTTGGCCCCAATCGGCCTCCATCGGGGCGGGTGGCCAGACCCCACCCATGCACGAATTTGTGCACCAGGCCTCTAGTTATTATAATATTGTTGACTATATTCCTTTTGCTGTACTTTACATTCCCTATTGACTATTTTTTTTTTTTAATCCTCAGCTGAGGATATTTTCCCATTGATTTTCAGAGAGAGTGGAAGAGAGAGGGAAAGACAGAGAGACACATTAATGTGAGAGAAACATGTTAATTGGTTGCCTCCTGCATGCTCCCTAACCAGGGCTGGGGCCAGCGGGGAGCCTGCAATGAGGTATGTGCCCTTTAATAGAATCAAACCCAGGACCCTTCAATTTTCAGGCCAGTGCTTTATCCACTGAGCCAAACTGGCTAGGGCTGGTGGCTATTTTGTAACTGCCAGTTTGTACTTCTTAATCCCTTCACCTTTTTCACCCAGCCCCCTTCCCCTTTGGCAACCATCAGTCTGTTCTCCGTGTCTATGTTCTCGAACATTAAAAATAAAAAAAGTACTCAGTAGAGTTTATTGAAGGCCTTGTTCTTGATGTTTTAATATATAAACCTCATTTTAGCCTCATAAAACTCTAGGATGCACGTGCTATCGTCATCTCGATTTTAAGATGAGGAACTTGAGACCGGGAGCAGTTCAGAACTTGTCTGGGGTCACAACTAGTAAGAGACTCCTGATTGCTTTTCTCTGATATCCTCCGTTTCCCCATGGGAGGAAAAACGCATCAGGGGCATTTCACATTTCCTTTGGACTTGGGAGACTTCCGACAGCCTCTCCTGTGATTAAGGCATAATTAAAGATGGGGGTTTCTTTCTCCTCTTTGCTATATGGTATTTATGTTATTTAAATGTGCAGGTGGGTGCTAGGTGAGAAAACAGATAAAGTTATGTTGTGGACTTGGGTCAAAAAGTAGGCTGACAGTTGTGAGTACATGAAACACAGAGTTTATTTTTGTATTATTATTTTTGATTATTGTATTATGTTCCATAGGAGCAACTGTAAGCCTACTTTTGCCCACCCCTGTAGACACATGGTGTACAGTATAGTGCAGGGAAGACAGGGCCCCCGACCAAATTCCTCCCTCTCTTAATTCCATTCAACAAGTACTTACTGAGTAGCTAACATATGATAGATATTACACACCGGAAAAACAAATCAACCACCAACCAAAAAACAACAGGGAATAATACCCAAACCAAAGACAGGCAGAGAAAACAAAACAAAACAAAATAATCTTTGTCTTCAAGTTACTCATCTTTGTCCTCCAGCAAATGAGGAAGACTTTTTTCTTTCTTTTTTTTCCTTTTTTTTGTTTTTAATGTATTTTATTGATTTTTTACAGAGAGGAAGGGAGAGGGATAGAGAGTTAGAAACACCGATGAGAGAGAGACATTGATCAGCTGCCTCCTGCACACCCCCAACTGGTGTCAAGGTGCATGTCCTTGAATCGAATCTGGGACCCTTCAGTCCACAGGCTGACGCTCTATCCATTGAGCCAAACCGGTTAGGGCCTGAACCTAAGTTTCTGAGCTTATAGTAGCTCTCAAGCTCATTTACCAGTGTTTAGATTGCAGTTCACATTCTGTCCAGAAGGCTAATGTTGAAGCACCTTTAGAGGAAGTATTGCATTCCCCTGATGGAATTTTGCCCCCTTTTTTTTCCTAAGGGAAGAGTTGGAGTAGTGTCCTATTGCCCATCCTGAAAAGGAGCTGGCAGCCCTCATGCTTCACCAGAGTCAGGGATTCTGTCCCAGTCACAACTGCACCGCCTTTCTGCCGTCCTGTGTGTTCGTGCACATTTCCCATCATGCCTCTCCCTTTCTCCTCTAGCTCTGCGTTCTGAGCTCACGGTGGCAGCCGCAGTCCTGGTGCTATTGGTGATTGTGATCATCTCACTGATTGTCCTGGTTGTCATTTGGAAACAGGTAGATATTTTTGAGGAAGACTTTTTTCTTGGTGACATTATTTTGAGAGAGATAACTCTTATCCCACGCTGCCTCTGACTGCTTTTAGTTGTCAGCAAAATGAATTTCTTTTTGGCTCCCAGATTAATATCCAACTCACCTTTACTGAGTCCAGGCACTGTGCTAAGAGCTTCCACTATTGCATTTTCCTGTCTCAGCAAGAATGTACTGTGGATATTTTTTACTCCACCATACAGTGAGGGTGCTGAGGCACAGAGTAGGCAAATGACTTGCCTGGGTTCACACAGCTGGAAATGATGGAGATGGGATTCGAACCCAGGCCTCCTCCCTCACCAAATGCAGAGCTTTAGACAAAATTCCAGAATCTTATTACCTTTATTTTTTTCATTTGCTGTATACATCAAATGAATTCTTCACTAATTGTCACATTTACTAACTCCCTGTAGCTACCATCTTTTTAAAAACAAATTAAAGCTTCTTTTTTTGTTAGATAGGCAATGCTTGTATGTAATCATGTACTTCATCTATGGGATAACAGAGGGGAAAAAGGTGAGTATGAGTGATTGGCTTTGCTTTGACTGGCTATTTGTTGCTTTTTATAAGTTTGGGATGGAAAATCCTTTTCAGGATTCTATTTTCCTCTCAAGTTCTTTACCACTAAGCAAGGAGAGATGTTTTGTTTATTTTCCTTTGCTTCAACCTGGGAATTTCGATGGCCTCAGTTGCATATGGTTTTTGGTAAGGCAAGTCATTGAATCAGTCTCTGCCTCTGTTTCAAACTAAAAAAAAAAACCCAAAAAACTTTTTATCAATGGTATTTCGCTGAGAAATAACTACTGAACATTTTGGAAGGGAGTTTGCAGATGCATGTGGCAGAGAACACAAGCTCTGTAGTTGGACAGGACGCTGCTGTGTGCTCTGTGACTCACGAGGGGAATTACTAGGCTATCTCAGGTCTTATTCATATGATGATACTACAGCCAATCTTCTTCATTTGGGAACTCACATCTGGGGTTTCTACTGGAAGAAAGGATCTTTTGCAACTCAACCTTTGTGCTGTGTTCTTTTCTTTTGCTTGGGGTGCGGAGGGGAAATGGAGCATGTTTTTGTAGCCCATGTATCTGAGCAGTATCACCCTGGTATGATGTACATATTAAAATTCACATCTTTCCATTAGCAGGAACTTATTCTACATTATCTCAATTCCTTAGGGGCTGGGTTATTCCATTTATAATTAATTTTTTTTTTTTTTTTTTCAATTTATTACGCAGGTGAAATTTTACTTGCAGAGAAGCATCTCGCTAACCTCTTGCCCTTCCCACCCATTTTTTTTTTTTTTTAAATCTCTTAGAAGCCCCTACTTCCAGTGAAGTGCCTGGAGATTTTTTCAATAGGATACTAGAAAAATTCCCACATTCTGTAGCCGTTTCAGTACTAGCAGAGGCATCAGCTGTTTGCAGCTGTCCCTTTGGGACCACAAAATCAAACAGTAATATCCCTGATCTGGACAAAGCATGGGCTTCAATTATTCAGCAAGACTCACAGTTGCATAGGTAAAGCAGCATGTCAGAGTGGATCCTGCACAGACAGACCCCAGAACCAGAAACTGCATTTTATTTTAGACTAGAGGCCTGGTGCACGAAATTTGTGCCCTTGGGGGGCGGTCCCCTCAGCCCGGCCTGCATGGGGGAGCGGGCCTAAGCCAGCAGTTGGACATCCTTAGCACTGCTGCGAAGGCAGGAGAGGCTCCTGCCACCGCCGCTGCTCTCACCAGCGTGAGCCCAGCTTCTGGCTGAGCGGTGCTCCCCCTGTGGGAGTGCACTGACCACCAGGGGGCAGCTCCTGCATTGAGTGTCTGCCCCCTGGTGATCATTGTGTGTCATAGCAACCGGTAGTTCCACCGTTTGGTCAATTTGCATATTAGTCTTTTATTATATAGGATTCTACCCCTGATGCAATGTATTGCTGGGTAAGTTTTGAACCTTTCTATGCCTAGGCCTTCAGGTGTGAGATGCATGGCCTGCAGCTCTGGGTCATGTTGGGAATGTATTGAGAAAATGATATCTCTCCTGTGTGCCTTTCTCTATCTTGTTTTTCAATTGTTAGTCACAAAATGCTCATTATCTCCCAAGGAGGCAAACCTTGATTTTTCTCACCTGACTAGATTGTCAGAAATGTCACTTTTCCTTCAAAGCCACTCAGTCTTACGAGTCAGTTGTACCTAACATTAACCTGTTGGATGAAAACACTGTGTATCTGACCTTGGTGAGGTGAGAGAAGACCAGTGTTCAAGTCCAAGCTCTACTGCTTTTCTTATTTTATTGATTTGAAAACACATTTTCAACTTGTCTAAAGTTGAGAAGCATTTTTTTTTGAGAAGCATTTTAAATTCAATGACATCTTAGCATGTTGTCATATTTTAACTTCCAGAAATTTCTTATTGGAATATCAAATAATGGTGAATCTTACGATTGAAGTTGACTTAGGTTCAATGAACTGCTACAATACACTGGGTATATGCAAGTCATGTAGAATCTCTAAAGCTCAGCTTTATTTACAGAATGACAATGATGCCAGCTGGTTGTTGTGAAGATAATGTAAGATAAAAGCATGTGATTGGACTTATCAGAGAATTGGACAATAGAAGCCATTCAATGAATGTTTGTGGATGGAATCTTTGGATTCAGAAGATATTGGGGTAGATAGAAGCCACTATTTAACATTTCTGTTCACCTTTGTCATGAATAGTTGGGGCTGCTGTCTTCTAAATGATGCCAATTCTGATACAAGTCCAACTCTTATTACTAAACTATAACAACTTTTTCTCCTGTTCATCTCTCCTGTTCCAATCCCACTTCTGATGGTATAAAAATAATAGGGAAGGAATAATTATTTAAAATTTGAAGCCTAGTGTGTGTGTGTGTGTGTGTATGTATATATATATATATATATATATATATATATATATATATATATATGTGTATATATATGTATACATATATATATGTGTATATATATATATATATATATATATATATATATATATTTTGTTGCTTACTACATAATCCCTTGTTTAATAATTCTTATAAGAATGCATTCTTATCATCCATTGTTTCTATTAAGAAATCAATTGTTAGGCTTATTTTAACTCCTCTGAAGATAATGTATCTTTTCCTCTTGGCTCTTGTGTGTTTTTTTATAAAGATATTTTAATTGAATTTTAGAGTGAGAGGAAGGGAGAGGGAAAGATAGAAACATCAATGTGAGAGAGAAGCATCAATTGGCAAGCATCAACACCACACAATGCTGAAACACTCTGATATCTGGTTGACTACTAGACATAAAACTCACTAACACTACATGAAGGGCAAAGAAGTGAATTTTGCTTAACTTGTGAAGTCTGCATCACTGAGGACAAGAGAAACAAAGGAAAAAAATAAACAAATGGGACTACATCAAACTAAAAAGCTTCTGCACAGCAAAAGAAACCACCATCAAAATGAAAAGGGAACCCACTATATGGGAGAACATATTTGCCTATGATACATCTGATAAGGGGTTTATTTCCCAACTATATTAAGAACTCATACAACTCAACAAAAGGAAGACAATCAATCCAATTAAAAAATGGACGTAAATAGACACTTCTCCAAAGAGGACAAACAAATGGCCAAGAGACGTACGAAAAAATGCTCAATGTCACTAATCATCAGAGAGTTGCAAATTAAAAGGACAATGAGGTATCATCTCACACCTGCCAGAATGGTTGCCATTAATAAATCAACAAACAACAAGTGCTGGTGAGGATGTGGAGAAAAGGGAACCCTAGTACCCTGCTGATGGGAATGCAGACTGGTGCAGCCATTATGGAAAACAGTATGGAGTTTCCTCAGAAAATAAAAAATGGAACTGCTGTTTGATCCAGTGATTCCACTTCTTGGAATATATCTTAAGAAACCCAAAATACCAATCAGAGAGAATGTATGCACCCCTATGTTCATAGCAGCACAATTTACAATAGCTAAGATCTGGAAACAGCCCAAGTGCCCATCAGTAGATGAGTGGATAAAAAGGCTGTGGTACATTTGCAGAATGGAATACTATGCAGCTGTTAAAAAGGGATCTCTTACCTTTTGAGACAGCATGGAGGAACCTAGAGATTATTATGCAAGGCAAAATGAGACAAATATATGACCTCACTTATATGTGGAACCTAATGAACAAAATAAACTGATGAATAAAATAGATCAAGAGGCATGGAAACATGGAACAGACTGATGAATCTCAGAGACAAGGGGGCAGGGGTGCAGGGAGAGATTAACCAAAGAACTTTTATGCATTGCCCATGGACACAGACAATAGGGCAATGAAGGCCTGAGGAGGGCAGGAACCAAGTGGAGGGAGGCAATGGGGAAAAGGGAGGGACATCTGTAATACTCCCAATAATAAAGACACATTTTTAAAAATCTTGTTTTTTCCAAATTTTCCCTCCCAAGATGTGGCATCTCCAGAAGAGCTGATGAGGGCATATCCAGCAATTAGGGTGTTATGATTTAAAGGATGATCCACAGACCAGCTCCAATTAATATCATCTGAGAGCTTGTTGAAAATGGAGAATCTCAGAATCTATCCCAGAACACCAGAATCAGAATTTCAACAAGATCTGTTATTTTAACACGATCAGGATAAGTACCAGGTGATCTCTGCGTTCCTTTTAATCTCTGAAATTTTATGAATTTTGAATGTTTAAGTATATAATCAAGTGAGTAATCACAGTTTTGAAAGTTAACTATGATGTCATCACTTGTATAGATCTATCCATTCCACACTGCCTGCACACATGAGCACAGTGGTTACTGTATTATCATGAGTGCTAATATCAGTTCTCTTCAGGAAACTGACTAAACTCAAAATCTACCTTCAGATTTTTTTTACTTAAAAAGATGTTTTAGAAAAAAAGCACATCTAAACCTTGAATGGGAGAAGCAGTTTAAGTTGGGTCATTACAGCTCCTCAGTGTGTCATGATGAACATGTTTGAATTTTATAGAATAGTGTCATGTGGAGGGGAAAAACCCTTAATTAGCTCATTAGCTCTGATTTTACTTTTACAGTGTAAACAGTCTTTTGCAAAAGTCACGATTACTTATCGATGCTGATGCTGACAGTATTTTAAAAATCTAAAAATTGCTGTCACTGGAGTCGTGTCTTGAAAATATGTTTATCTTAGTGCAAATGCTTTCTAAAATCCTGGAAAGCACTTAAAAATTTTTTTGAGGCCCTTAAGCTCAACAGCTAATGGGGGATCATGTATTTAAATAATTTACACTTCCATCTGGTTTGAAGAACACCAGGTGGAAGTCGCTGATCAGGATGAGTCTGCTACGTGGAAGGAAATGTTTGCTTAAAATAAATGAAAGGCAAACATTTACACGAGCCCCATCTCTTTGTCTGTGTGGGTAGACTCCTGTTTCCTGCTCTAATATTCTCTGGTCCTGGACTCTGTCTTTTATATCCACTGTGCATTGATGAGGTTCCAGAGGGAGCACGAGGAACTGAGTGCCTTCCACTGTTTTATTATCTTCTTCACAATCTTTTGATCATAAGCAATTATGGTCTCCCTTTCTCGCTCTTTCGGCATGCCAACCTGAAATCAAAAGGGGCTGTCCCCTTGCTGTAGGAGGTAGGAAGCTGAGCTTCCTGGATGTGCTTCTGCTTGTTGCTGGGCCAACTGGCAAATTTTATGCTTCCCACTGAGTGTCACAGTGTGTTGTCAAAAGCGTGGTTTTGTGAGCTGACTTTTGATAGGCACTTACTGTATCTTACCTGTCAACTCTGCAGTGGACTTCCTCATTTACAGCAGGTGGCTTGCAAGCACAGACCAAACCCTTCAAGCCAAGAAGAGTCCTATGGAGCACATGGCTCCACTCTCCAGCTCTCTCTTCTGCTCCTTGTGCTTGTCAGACACCTTCTCTCAGACATGGACTTTGTTGGTGTGTCTGGGTGTCTGGTTGTGCCATTTTATTGTAGATAAAAGCATCAGAACTATTTCATATGTTAACCCAACAACAACAACAACAACAACAACAACAAAAAAAAAGAGGAACTTTTGGTTCCAGCATCGCAAGGAAGAATTACTGGCAATGGAGGGCAGTTGTTCCCAGGGCTACAAACCAACTCACCTAACAGTTTCTCAGCTGACATGAGAGAGCATGAAATGGAGACCACAAACTGAGTCTGTGCTGAGAAACACAGCCTTTATAGTCCATGTATTTCAAAACATCATGACCTCCAGACTCTACCAGTAGGACACTAAAGTTTACCTACCCAGCCTCTAAGTCTCCCCAGAGAAGAAGACCACAGAATCTGCAGCAGCTTCAAACTTACCTTTTTCAGAGCCAAGTGAAATTCAAGTTCCAAATCTTTCACGTTTCATTCTAGGTTTAGAAATAACACCTGTATGAGTCAGTTCTAAATTTGACAACACCCACTTTCTCATTGCTATAAACAAGCCTAGGTGGGGTTTGACTAGGCCTGGGGAGACCCCGAATGTTACCTGAAATGACCATTTCTCTGGCCATTACAACCATATGGGGAACTCTGTGAGGGGGCCTTTTGTTAATTATAAAAAATATTGGCAATGGGAGGGGAAATGGTTTGATGAAATTACTTTGGGAGCATTTTTAGATATTGGTAGGCCACTCAGTTTGAAACGGGCAACAGTCATTCCTGTTACCAATTCTGTTCAGCTCCTAGCAACACACTTGGTTGTGGACTGGGAAGGATATTTGGTAGGAAATGTGGGCTCTGAGACATCACTGTGGCCCCTATTTCTTCCCATTGGATGGTCGAGAAGTCTTAAGGGGTGAGGCTGTAGAACTAGGGGGCTCTCAACAGTCCCTGTGTTCCACTCAGAAGATGCCACTCCTAGGGTCACTGTGGGCAGATGCTCCTGCCTTACCATGTATGGGAAGCATGTGGCAGAACCAGCTTAGTAAACTTGGTAAGAATGCTGTTTAATAAGCCATTGTTCTGATGAAGGGGGGTTCATGGCATGTGCTCTGGAAATACATTCATTCATCTCCCCCACTGCTTGCTTTTCTCCTGCCCTAAGGGCCCGCCTCTTGATTTTCTGGTTACCTCCCGATAACAAAAGATCCTCTGACTTTCTTTAGTAATTAATCAATTTCAGTTTAGTAATTAATGTGTCCAGCTAGGCTAATAAATACAACACCTGTTTTCACTTAATGGTAAACTTTCCCTTCAGTTTGGGCCTGCTGAAGAGAGAGAGTCCCCTTGCAGGCTTGTGGGTGCTGTTGGGGTAGTGGTGCTGGGCTTTCCCACTTGCCCATATAGTGCTCTGGTTTTCCAGGGCCAGAGTGGGAGATGGTGTGGAAGAGGAGTATGGCAGGAAGATCTCACTATTGGCATGGTTGCTCCCTGGATTTGAGAGATCTGTAAAATGACTTTCCTCTTGTAGGACACACACACACACACACACACACACACACACACACACACACACACACACGAATTGCTGAGGTTTTCTTATCTGTTAATATATCTCCATTGGCTGGTCACATATATGGTCCTCAGCCCTGGGAATTCAGCAGTTCACACCCTGTTGGGATTACCTCACCTCCCTAGGTAGATCTTAAGTTACTCTAATGCTGGGTTTCTCAGATCAGAGGCCACATCTGGGGACACTCGGGAATTTTGTGTTCCAAGGAGTCCTGGGAGCATAGTCTGAAAGCCATCTTTACCTCACTGTCAGAGTAGCTGGCCATTATCTTCATCTCTCTGAAACTCCCAAAGTCATCCAGTGTGGTTTTCCCAAGCTGTAGAAAATGCATGTCAAAGAGTTCCAACATTCACATAATGGGGGCGCCAGAAAGAGAAGAGAAAGAGCAAGATATTGGAAACCAATCTGAAGACATAATGACAGAAAACTTCCCCTACTTGGTGAAAGAAATAGATTTACAAGTCTAGGAAATGCAGAGAGTCCCAAATAAGAGGAACCCAAAGAGGCCCACACCAAGACACATCATAATTAAAATGCCAAGGATTAAAGACAAAGAAAGAATCTTAAAAGCAGCAAGATAAAAGCAGTTAGTTACCTACAAGGGACCACCTGGATGACTGTTAGCCGATTTCTCAACAGAAATGTTGCAGGCCAGAAGGAAGTGGCAAGAAATATTCAAAGTGGTGAATAGCAAGGACCTACAACCAAGATTACTCTACCCAGCAAAGCTATCATTTAGAATTGAAGGTCAGATAAAGAGTTTCACAGACAAGAAAAAGCTAAAGAAGTTCATCACCACCAAACCTGTATTACATGAAATGTTGAAGGGTATTCTTGAAGAAGAAGAAGAAGAAGAAGAAGAAGAAGAAGAAGAAGAAGAAGAAGAAGAAGAGGAAGAGGAAGAGGGAGGAAGAGGAAATATGAACAATAAAATGGTAATAAATACATATCTATCAATAATTAAATCTAAAAATAAATGAACAAGTAATCTAATGAACAAAATAAACTGATAAATGAAATAGAACTAGAGGCATGGAATCATGGAACAGACTGACGAATCTCAGAGGGAAGAGGGGTGAGAAGAGATTAACCAAAGAACATATGCATGGACACAAACAATAGGGTGGTGAAGGCCTGGGGTGGGGTGGGAACCAGGTGGAGGGAGGTAATGGTGGGGAAACAGGGGACAGCTGTAATACTTTAAACAATAAAGATTAAAAAAAGGAAAGAAAATGCATGTCAGGTTCTCAGAGGGATTCTTTCCTTATACTTGAAGGGAGGGTTGCACTGACTTATACCCGCAAGTCCCTTAATCTTGGGAAGGGCTGGCACACAGTACACAGCAGCTATCCAAAAAGTCCTGTTATAATCTCAACTGTTCTCTTCAGGCTGAGGATGTCAGCAAAGTGTTAAATACCAGTTCTGAAGCCAGTCTCATGCATGTTCTGATTGGTGGCCTTGCATCTTAATTTGAAATGTGGTATTTATTGTCTTGGGACCTCTGCTGAAATTAAAGTCAAAGTGGTTTATTTAGCATCTGGTTCTATTAAATCCAATTTTGAGTTTAAAACTGTAGGCTTTATGCTCATACGGACATGTGCATATCTATGCATCCTCCGTTGAACAACTTAAAATTTAGTTTCTCTTCTGTTTCTTCTTTAATTACATGTGCATTTGAATGAAGAGCTCACATGGGAAACAAAATCCTCCCAAAACAGAGAAGTTCTATTGCTTGTTTCAAACTAGACAATTTTGTGAGGAAACCCTTAACACAGCTTCAAGATATAGACAGAAGAACTATTGAGCCGTTTTGACCCCTTTCTCCAATAGCATCATCTTCTTCAGCAGCAAAGTAAAACAGTATTCAAAATGGGAGAAATAATATTAATCACAAAACAATAATTAAACAGTTATAGAGCACTCACACTGTCCCAGATGTTATGTTCAGTGCTTTATGGAGACTGGCCATTGTACCTTTACAATGGCCACATAGGAGGTGATGTTATTATTCTCATTTGATGAAGTTTTAGCAACTTACCCAAGGTTATATAGATTCCAGGTGATGGAGTTTTTATAATATATATTTTTTATTTCATAGAGGAAGGAAGAGGGAGAGAGAGAAACATCAATGATGAGAGAGAGTCATTGATCGGCTGCCTATTGGGAATTGAGCTTGCAACCCTGGCATATGCCCTGACCAAGAATCAACTGTGACCTCCTGGTTCAGAGGTTGACGCTCAATCACTGAGCCACACCAGTCAGGCATTGTGTAAA
The DNA here is from genome assembly GCF_027574615.1 of Eptesicus fuscus. Classification (NCBI taxonomy): domain Eukaryota; kingdom Metazoa; phylum Chordata; class Mammalia; order Chiroptera; family Vespertilionidae; genus Eptesicus; species Eptesicus fuscus. The sequence goes on along the minus strand of NC_072491.1, from coordinate 35,543,715 downwards.
TTTTTTTTTTAAAAGACAATTGGCCTGAGAATCCTATGACCAGTGTGAATGGAAAAAAAATCTCTAGAAAACCATGCCATTTTATTGTTGCGTTAAATGTAATCCAAGTAAAAATGTGTCAGATTCAGGATAAGCCTCCCAAGTCTTATCCTGTACACCACACTGCCTCCATTAAGAATTTTCTATGTAGAAGGCTATCTCTTCATTTGTTTAATAAATACTTATTGAGCATCTACTCTGTCCCAGTTACTGTTCTAGGCACTGGAGTACAGGGAACAAAACAAAACAAAATCCTTGCCCTAATGGAGCTTACAGTCTCATGGGTGGAGACAGAAAGTAAACAAAATAAATTAGTAACATATATAGTGTGTTAGAGATACATAGCTATGAAGAAAAATAAAGCAGGAAGGGGGAATAGAAATGCTAGGGTACGGGGAGGTGGTTTAGTTTCAAGTAAGAGCATTAAGAAGGCCTTGCCTGGATGGTAACGTTTGGGCAGACTTGAAGGAGGGCAGGAAGTGAGCTGTGGAATTGGGGATGGTGCTGGAAACAGCATGCCTTTCAGGAGAGCTGCTGCTCGGGAGATCAGCTTTGGTCCTGGCTGGTATGGTATATCTGGGCTCAGTTCTGGGCTCAGGTGACCTCTGCAAGCCAGGGCAAATGCAGTGGGACTTTCAGGAAAGAAAATGATGAGGAGGAAAAGCTGGCGATGCTCTTAGAGTCTCACCCTTTCTTCCCCAAGGAGGTGCCACTCTGTTTCAGTTCTCAGGTACAGAATCCTGCATCTACATGAATTGTCTATGCAAAATTTAGCCAACTGCAAGGTTAGACCGGGCATGGTTCACACAGCACTGCTCTCACTTCTGATGCCAAGTTCTAGTTCTCAGTTTCAGTAACTCACTGAAAGGACACACAGAACTTGCTGAAATCTGTTACATTCATGGTTACGGTTTATAACAGGGAGAGGCTGCAGACGAAAATCAGCCATGGGAAGAGATGCCCAGGGCAGAGTGCATGATGGGTCCACGTGCTGGGCTTCTAGTTGTCCTCTTCGTTTGGAGACGTGGACAGTGTTAACTCCCCCTGGCATCGATGTGTGACAATGTGCAGTATTGCCCACTAGGGAAGCTCTCCTGAGCCTGGGAGTTCTTATCAAGACTCATCACATGTTGCCCATATGGTTGTTCTTTATTCTCAAACCCTTGGGAGACCAGGTTGATACCTTTAGTTTCCGTTTCCTCCAGAGAGCAGTGAATGCCACATGGCCTACCAGAAATTACATTGTTACCTGTCTGGTGCTCAAATCCCCCAAGGCAAAGAAGACACTCTTAGTAGGTGTGACATTCCAGGAGCTGAGAGATCACCTCTCCCAACTGAGGGCAAAGGCCTGACCTCCTTTTTTAAAATATATATTTTTATTGAGGAAGGGAGAGGTAGAGAGAGATAGAAACATCAATGATGAGAGAAAATCATTGTTTGGCTGCCTCCTGCGTGCCCCCTGCTGGGGATGGAGCCCACAATCTGGGCGTGTGCCCTTGACAGGAATTGAATCCGAGACCCTCCAGTCCGCTGATGCTCTATCCACTGAGCCAGACTGGCTAGGGCCCGACCTCTTTTTAAAAAAAATATATTTTACTGATTTTTTACGGGGAAGAAGGGAGAGGGATAGAGAGTTAGAAACATCAATGAGAGAGAAACATGGATCAGCTGCCTCCTGCACACCCCCCTACTGGGGATGTGCCTGCAACCAAGGTACATGCCCTTGACCAGAATCGATCCCGGGACCCTTGAGTCCACAGTCGGACGCTCTATCCACTGAGCGAAACTGGTTAGGGCGGGCCTGACCTCTTTTTTGGGTTAACTTTACTTCTTCACTGCACAGTTGATAACATGCAACGACTTTTCTCCAACACATTTGTCTTCATGATATCACTCATAACTGCTCTTCATTAGAAACCCACATGGCAGGTGAGGAGGCAGAAGCAGACTGGGGCTCTTCGTCTGTACACATGAGGGAACCACACAGCTTACATTTGCAACTTAAGTTTTTTCACTATTGAAAATGTAGTAGATGGCTTTAAGTAACATTCTTCTCATTGTCTTTTGTCCCTTTTTAGGGCAGGAGGGAAAACATGGATTCACAGAAAAAAAATATGTATAAATTCTGCACAAAATCGTTGAAGGTAAGTAAACTAATAGCACATAGATTTCAGTGTTTACTGGTTTGTGTCAGTGTCTGGTTATACAATGAATAATTCATATCAAACTAGTAGAATGTAACATTTACATAAAATAATACTTTGCAAATTTATGGTAAGTACTAATTACTTGCCTTATTTGCCATGACTATGATATTAAATATTCATAAAAATGTGATTATTTCTTTGATTTGGCAGGCATTTAGATTTCTCTACAGCTTTTCACACTGCTAATTTTAATCCAGTAAATTATCTGGAAGAAAACAGTATGCAGCCTAAAAACTGTTCAAAATTCACTCCAACATTGAGCACATTATGGATGTAATGATCCATTACAACCAAACTTCAAGAAGGTCTTAGAAGAAAACTGAGAATTAAACAAAGAAATATGGAGGCTATCATCATGATTTGTCCGATATGTTTATCAGGATATTTTTTTTACACATACTATGGACAACCTTTAGAAGTACTATCCGGATATATGTCTATCAAATTCATTTTGGGTTGTTTTGCTCCCGCCAGGGGCCAGTTTAAGAGAATTTACCAGGATCTGCCAGTGTTCATTTCCCAGCTTGATGTTCAGTGAGATTATTTGTGAGGCACATTAACTCAGGAGCCTGAACTGTGGGTCATTGCATAAGAGATGTGCTCCTTCTGGGGTCAGGGAGGACACCCCTCCCTTCCTTACTGTTCCTGTTTATGATGGGAGTTCTCATATTCTTTAAAACAAAAGCAGAGGTCGATGGCACAAGACTCCTATCAAAAGAGACTATAGTGTGTGACCTGAATATTTTACATTCTGTTAACTTATAATGATTCTGGCAATAATTTATGTAGTGGTCCAATGAGCACAAAGTGGAACTCTCTTATAGATATCCAGCATTCTCTGGCCCCAAAATTCAGAGAGGAAGAAGAGGGCCTAAGGTCATAAGAGAAAAGGGAGGTGGCAGAAGAGGGGGAAATATTTTCAAGCGTGAGCTTGCTCATTGGAAAGTAGTTGGAGGGAGATAGCAGAGAGGGACCGGACAGGGTGTGTGTCTTGTTTACATCTTGGCTTCTATCACTGAATCCCTATAAGACAAAGAGATTACACAACCCTTTGAAAGCTCGTATTCAACAGGGTGAGTTTTATTAATTCAGTATTTGAGCAAAAGCTGAGAAGCACTCCCAGATTTGTTCATACCTGTCTATTCAGGAGAGATGCTTGAATCAGGCCATGATACTGAATAGCAAAAAGAAATTTGGTCACTCTGAAGAGTAATGGATTTAAAAGATAAGTTTGAGATTGAAGTTTTAAAACTTAACCAGTGGGTAGTGTGGCCTATAGACGCAAGAGGAGAGAAGGTGAGAGCCCTTCTTTCACAAACCTTAAGAAAAATGTGAAATGATAATTAAAATTTTAAAAGGGTAGCAACTCAACAAATCCTGTAAATGTGTAAGTAAGAGGGCACCTTGCCTTGTCCTTGGAGGTAAATCTGACGTAAGGGATGCTCAACAGTATGTCTGAAGGAAGGTTGGTTCTTTTATCATATCAGGAGGCAACGCGGGAGAGCAGTGAGGGGAGGAGCAGACAGATGGGGGCACCACTTCGTACGGGTGCGACTTTGGATAAGTTACCAACTTCTCTCTGCCTCAGGTCCCTCTTCTGAATTGGGGGAAACAACAGTATTGACTTCACAGAACTGCTGTGAGGCTATACTGAGAATGTTCATACAAGGCTTATTATAGTGTCTGGCATTTGGTAATTGCTCAATAAATCGTAGCTAATATTATTATGACTTATGTACAGGAAACTAAAACAGAAAAAAAAATAGTGAATATCTATTCATGTAAAGAAGACTTTCAGCTATGTGACTGATTCTGAACGGAAATGATTGAATGGACTGCCCCCTATGGTTTTTGATAGGAGAAAATCAGCATAGTCTGTGGCTCTGGGAACTCAGTCTTGGCAATAAGCAGGAATGAGCAAAGTAGACATTTTAGTCTGAGATGCGAGATAAATCTCAGTTCCAGAACACTTCTGATTCTGGTTGCTCTGGGTATATTCTAGGCCAGGAGTACCTAATCTGGTACTCATGACTAAGTGGAGCCCAGGCCTGTTGCTCAGAGACCCTCGAAGGAATCTGTGGACACCTGAAAAGGGAATACAAATTGCATGCATATGCATTTTTCTGGACAGACGGTCCATAAATTTTATCAGCTTATTAAAGGGTTTATGACTCTTCAAATTTTCAAAACAGCCAGTCTGGATTGTGTGGGTAATGAGCACTGCCTAGAAGCAAACAAAGTTCCAGGCTCCAGGTGAGGCCTGGACTGTGATTTGGAGAGCGGGAATCTTGTCTTTGTTTTGGTGTTAGAAGGCCAGTTACAGTGTGTGAGCTTTTTGGGCAAGCCACTTCACACTGAGTTTGTGCTCAACAAAATTTATTTGGTCATTCCCTCAAATGTTGCCATTTAGTTATAGCTACCTCATCATTCCTTACGTAATTGTTATTTTGAACCCTAAGAGCCAGACTTTACCTTTAAAAAAGATGTTCCAATCATGCTATATAATCATGTTAGACTTTCTCATAATTTTACTATGTTGAACTAATTTTAAATCCTGATTCTGCCATTCAGTACATTTATGATACTCTCAATTTCCTTTCAACGAGAAACTTGATAATCATGCCATCTAAATAAATATGGAAAATCCCGTGTCCATTTAAAAAGTCTTTTTCTTTTTTGAAGAAAAATTTATTAAGGTTTAATAAACCCTTTCAACACAAACACTGTAATCATCTTCCTGGCAAAACAGGAATGATATTTACAGATCATTTTTGAGACCCTTGTTATAATGTTGAACTGATAAATTAGGGAAAAGCAAGAATAGATTAAAATATGTTATTCTTTTTAGCCAAAGTCTTCTTGTGTCATTGTTTTGAAAATTAGCTATGATACATGAATATGATTTGCCTAAATTGAGGCTATAAAAGACAACAACGCGAAGAGCTTTGTAGTAGAGTGTGAAACTATTCTGACCCAATTTTTCCTTCCCTGACAAACCCACACAAAATCCTCAGAAAATCTGCTGCAAGATGGCACAGTACAAAATGACTATGTATAAGTTAACCCCACCCACATCCCCCTGCCCACCTATGTTGCTAGCCACACTTCTTACATTGAAAAAATGCAAACTGTGTGCTGGCTGGCTTTCCTTGAAGTCTCGGCACCACCAACTGAATTGCTTTTCCAAGCTAAGACTGAACCTTCTCAAGTACCTGCTTACCAGGTTAGAGAAAACAAAAAAGACAAAGCTGCTTTGAAATCAAAGATTCTGTCTGATGGAGCCTCTCCAGTTCCTGGTGTTAATTGTGGAACTGGAGCCCATGCTTTCAGGACAACAGAACACACACATTTTAAAGGAGGGAAAACCCTACCTTTCAAGATAAAATGCATAGTGTACTTCATTTCCCTTTCCACTAGTCTGCTCCGGGAAGCTTATTTTTATTCTGACAAGGACTTGTGGCTTCTCCATGTGCGTCTTGTTACTGTGGGCAATGGCCGTACAGAGAGTGGCAGGAGGGAAGTTTAAGGGAAAGTCAAATGAAATCGGCAGACAGGAGGTCAGAGCCGTTCTAGGCGGCTGTTAGCAGCTGCGGGCACCATCTGACTGATCCGAGCACATCCTCTGAGCTGCCTCAACAATATGTGGAGCTTATGGGAGATCCGGTCCTGGCTGCCGAATGTCATTTCCCATAAAGGAACTGGCTGAATTGGCACTGGTTCTGTCCTGGGCAAATGTGCCTACCAGACCATGTGTGGCCTTCATTTACCCAAAGTCTCCAAAAGGAACACAAAGGAGGGAGGAGATGGTTTCCTTTGTTAACACTGAGATAACGTTGTTTGCCTATGTTAATTTCAAAGGAGGACCCACTACAGCAGACATCTGGTTTTAAAAAGTCAAATCTGTGCCCTATACTCAGACTTTTTCATTTAATTGGGATATAATTATAAGCATAAACAACAGAAAATGGGAGGAATTGCCTAGACAGTGTTTTCACTCCTTTGACCTCTCACCCCACCTGAGGTCAAAGAGGTCCTGGGTTGTATTGGAAATAGTAAACTCATTTTTACAGATGGTGCGGTTACTAATGATGCCTTTCTTTTTAAATTTAACACTGCTGGTGTTAAGTTTGGAGTGGAGTGGAGTCTGGGATAGTTTTTCTGACAGTTTTGAGAGTATCATCCTGAGCAGCTCAAAAGATGTGATGTCCAGGAACAGTGGGAATAGTATTTATGGAAGCTTAGGTGCACATTGTGTGGGCTTTACGCTGTTGAATTGGAGGGTCCTGCTCTTTAGATGTCATTGCACTGCCTGTCTCTTCTTTTCTGCTGGGAAAGAAAATGCAAAGACTTTAGAGCCATCAGTCCATTGGTACCCATGAGCTTTTTTGAGTTTCAGGAAGAAGGAACTCAAGACAAAGCAAATTGGCTCAAGAAAGATTGACATACATTTTGCCTAGTACTGTTTTAGGAGAGAGGAGTTCATTTTCTAAGTGAGTCTGGGAAAATAAATACAGACTCACAGTGTATTAATTCCCCACGGCGGACATAACAAAATCCCCAAAACTGGATAGCTTAAAACAACAGAAATGTATTGTGTCATGGTTCTTGAGGCTGGAAGTCCAAAATCATGGTGTTACCAGAGTCATGCTCTCTCCTATGCCTCCAAGGGAAGGTCTTTCCTTGCCTCTTCCAGCTTCTGGGAGTCACAGGTATTCCTTGGCTTGTGGCCACATCACCCTAATCTTTGCCTCTGTCTTCATGGCCTTCCTTGTCTCTGTGTCTTCACATGGCTGTACCCCTTTTGTTTCACTCTCCTTTTCTTATAAGGACACTGTCATATTGGATTAAGGGCCCACCCTACTTCAGTATGATCTCATCTTACTGGGGCCAGGGATCCGAGGTATGTGCCCTTAACCAGAATTGAACCTGAGACCCTTCAGTCCTTGGGCTGATGCTCTAACCACTAAACACTTGCTAGGGCTCAAATAGTTCTTATTATGAGGTGCTGGGCACTTTAGAAAATAGACTAAATAGACTATCTATCTATCTATCTATCTATCTATCTATCTATCTATCTATCTATTATCTATCATCTATCTATTTAATCTAGGCACTTTAATATGCTCCCAAAAACCATACAAAGTAGTATTCCCATTTTTCAGTTGAAGAAACTGAAGCCTTGAAAGCTTCAGCTTACACAGTTTTACAAAGGCAATACAGTAGTAGTTGCTGGAGTTGGGCTTTGCACAATTGAAGTGCTTAAGTCAAGAATGGCAATCGTTTTGAATTATCTGGAGCAGAAGCACCTTGTTAGTGAGCATGAAAGATAAAATTGGAAGTGTGTGGGCAATTGATGGAGGGGTTCTGAATGTAAGCCTGAAGACTGTATCTACAACAGTGATATTACCAAGCAACTGTGGATTTTGAGCAGCTGGGTGAAGTGATGAAAACAATATTGAAGAAGAGGAATCCAACATTTGTGAGGAGAGAAAATAGAGGCAGGGAAACCAGCCAGAAGGTTTTTTACAGTAATTGAGGCATACGGTGCATCAGACCTTCTGTGTGTGGGGGCTGTGGAAAGGGAGCTTGTATGTTTGTTTATACCTTGTCTCATTCCAATGAAGACTTTAGGTAGTTTGCAAGAATCTATGAAATACAGCAAAGTAATAGAAACGAGTGGCAGGAGGAAGAAACAAACAAGGGTGCTGAAATAGCACCAAGGCCAATGCATTCCTGAGGTGGAAGTCATCTCATTCATCTACAATGGAATTTGATAAGGAAAAAAATCTCACCCTGGTCAGTGTGGCTCAGTTGGTTGGGCATCATCCCATGCATGGAAAGGTTGCCAGTTTGATTCCGGGTCAGGGCACATGCTCGGGTTGTGGGTTCGATCCCTGATTCTGAGTTTGCCTATCAATGCTTCACTCTCTTCCTCTCCTTTCCTCTCTAATAATGAAAAAAAAAAATCAATGAAAATATTTTTTTTAAAAAGGGAATAAATTTCTCCATTCAGGGACTCAACTCTGCTCCTCTGGCTTAATGCAGGGGTGAATTTTAAAGTATGTAGAGTAGTTTTGGGACTACATACTGTTTATATAATCCAAAACTTGCCCAACTTTTGATAGATATTGTATGACAGTATTTCAAGTACCAGAACTGTGCTCAGATGAAAATCAGAAACATACTTCTTAATCAAAGTCAAGATAGATAGGGTAGTTGTCTTTGACATCTATCCCTTTTGAGAAAGGAGATGTGCCCAGTTGATCATTCTACCTTCACTCACTGAGTTGCTGACTGCTTATCAACAACAGATGTAGAGTGACACCATACTTATATCAAAGCAACATTTTTTGGGTCTTTGTCATAAACAAGTGGATTAAAACAACTTCATTTAAGTCATAACAAGTAGTTTGAAATAATATCAAACCTATACACAAGATGTCCATGCATATGCAATGGACTAGCAACTGCAAAGAGGACAAAGGTCAAGAATCTGTTCATTTTAAAGTTATATTAATATCTCCATTATCTGGAGGGTGTCATGCTAAGTAAAATAAATTAGAGAAAGACAAATACCACATGATTTCACTTCTATATGTGGAATCTAAGAAAAAAACAAACGAACAAAGAAAAAACAAAAACAGAGAAGATACAGAGAAGAAAATGGGTGGCTGCCAGAGGGGAGGTGGATGCAGGGGTTCCGTTGGGTGGGGTGGGGGTGGGGAGTTAGGTGAGATAGGTGAAGGGAGTCATGAGGTACAAACTTTCAGTTATAAATAAATAAGCCATGGGGATATAATGTACAGCAAGGAAGTACAGTCAATGATTTTGTAATAACATTGTATGATGACACGTGGTAATCATTTTGTAATCTATAAAAAATACTGAATCACTATGTTGTACACGGGAGACTAATATAATATTGTATGTTAACTATAATTTAGTTAAGTACCATCTCATCATAACAAGCTGTACCACTTTTTCATCAACTCCTTTGCTCCTGTAATTTTGTCTTGTGTCCTTTTTTTTTTTTTATTAAATATATTTTATTGATTTTTTACAGAGAGGAAGGGAGAGGGATAGAGAGCTAGAAACATCGATGAGAGAGAAACATCGACCAGCTGCCTCCTGCACACCCCCTACTGGGGATGTGCCCGCAACCAAGGTACATGCCCTTGACCGGAATCAAACCTGGGACCTTTGAGTCCGCAGGCTGACGCTCTATCCACTGAGCCAAACCGGTTTCGGCTGTCTTGTGTCCTGACCACATTACACAAACTGCCCACTCAGAGCCATCTCTTAATTGGCAAGGTCAAGGACTTGTCTTCACACCTCACCTTTCCCAGTTTCTCTGTAGCATTGCAGAGGCCTGGCCACGTTCTGTTTTCTTTAAACCTTTACCTCTTGTCCTGTCTAAGGTAGCACTGTTTTGATTCTCTTCCCAATTCCTTTCCACCTTCTTTGTTTCCCTTCTGTCTCTTGTCAACCTTAAATGGAGGACTGTGGACCTCTCACTAGATGTCAGTGATGTTTTATGTCCACAGGTGCCATCATTATCTACTTTCTTGCCAATCTCCCTCTTTAGCCTTCATTTTAATTCTGTGATCCAGAATTGTGTGCTCCAAAATGAGCAACAACTGTGTAACATCTCTCATTTGCACCCTGTTCACTGCCCCCCCCCCGCCCCCCGCCTCAATTATTAATCCTCTTACAGGCAAACTTTTCAAGCTGAGTTTCTTCTTTCTAAGTAGAATTGAAACTAGGTAATCATTTTTGGCTTATTCATGCCATATATTGATTCCATGTAGTTACTTGGCAAGAAATGTGGATTTTATATTCCAAATATTTTGTAAACCCAACTCCTGGTGCTACCTCATTTTATATCAATTGCATGATTGTAAAAGACATCCAACAAACCTGCCTGTCTCTTATTCCTTCCCCCTCCACTCTCTTCTGCTTTCTGATTAATCAGTTTAGCTGGAGCTACCTCCTCAATAGATCTTAAATTCAGTATAAATTCCTTACCTGGGAGTTCACGGTATGTAGCAACTATAAGCCCTACTCTGTCTTTCCAAGCTTATTTCTATCACTCTGTACCTGGCGAACCACCCTGGCCTGTTCCTCAACCAGACCTCAGTGTTTTCCTCAGGTTGCTCCTCTAGCTTCACATGGTTTTCTCACCCACTTCTCTCTGCTGAAACCCTACATGTCCTTCCACCTCAGATGCCGCCTTCTGCACGGTCCTTCATTTTCTATTTAATTGGCTATGATTTCTTGAACTTTGAAGCCCCAAAGCCCTTTATTTGTACAATTAGATATAATTTCTGGCACATGGAAGCCCGTTATCTGTACTCTTTTCATTGGACTTCCTTTTTCCATGTTCTCTTTAAGTTGTGTGTATACTTACCTTTTCTATTTCGCTATCATATGCATAATGTAAGAGATATTTGCTGAGTTTATGCTGGGTGCCCTGGGGATTGCTGGGTGCCCTGAGTTTATGCTGGGTGCCCTGGGTGCCCTTGGCCTGGGGATTCCACTATTAATAAGACAGAGCTCCTGCCCTCACGAAAGTAAACATTCTAGATGTAAAGTTAATTTCTGAAGCCATCCTCTAGAGGGGTGGTCACTACTGACATTTTGGGTCAGATAATTCCTTGTTGTATGGAGGCCTAGCTTGTACATTGTAGAGCACTTAGTAGTATCACTGGCCTCTACTCACTAGATTCCAATAGCAACTTCTCTGCAATTGTGACACCCAAAATTGTCTCTAGATGTTGCCAGATGTCCCCTGGGGAAAAGTCATTCTGGTTGAGACTCATTGCTCTTCGTTGTCTATCACAATTCTTTTTATTCAGGTTCTTAATAAATGTTGGTCGAATTAAATTGAAATAATACTTTCTTGTCTTACCACTAGGCACTGTCCACAATTAGGCACTATTATGGTGGCAGAGAGAACATAAAGTAAACAATGGGTTTGAGAGACATTTTTTGATGTTTCTTCTACTTACTCAGGTTTTAAATCGCAGCTAGTACAGTGCCTCACTTATTGGTGTGAGAAAAAAATGAATGAACCCACACAGCATTAGCATGTTACATGGCACAAAGTGTAAAGTAAGTGCTCAATAAAGGTCCACAGTAAGTGACCTATGAAGTCTCTTCCTTTTGTTAGCTTACAAAGAGTATTTGCAGACCGAGGGACACATACATGCTTAGCACCAGATTGGAATTACACATGACTAGAGCACAGATCAAACATATGAAGTTGAGGGGTTTTGGAAAGAAATGAACTGACACAGTTATGGCTATTTTGGGAAGAATTTTTTGGAGAACATGAGTTTTTAGTTAGATTTTGAAGACATTAAAGGATGTGCATTAATGGGGAAAAGAGGATGAAATGCCAAAAACATAGGTAATTTTTAAAAAAATATATATTTTATTGATTTTTTTTTTAGATAGAGAAGAAGGGAGAGGGATAGAGAGATAGAAACATCAATGAGATCATTGATCACCTGCTTCCCACCCACAACTCGGGCGTTTGCCCCTGACCAAGAATCCAACTGGTGGCCTCTTGGTTCCTGGCTTGATGCTCAACTGTGGAGCTACACCAGCAAGCCAGGCTTAGGCAATTTTCTAAAATGGTTTAGATTACTAGCGATGTTTACCAAGAGGCTCAGCATTACACCTGTTTTGTGTTGCCTAACTTATTATCCCAGACATTAAAATGTCACAGATATGGGCTTACTTGTATGTAAAGTACTTTGTTCAACAAGCCTATACATCCTTCTAAAAAATATTTATTGTTGAAAGTATTACATAGGTCCTCCATCCCCTCTCCCCCATAAACCTCTCCCAGCCCACTCCCCTCCTCCGCCCATACACCTGTAGATCAGCAAAACTGTACTCTTGGAAATGTAAGTGTACACTTATCATTTGAGACACTCTAATATGGAACCCCTTTGGAAACTCCGCTTTGTTTGCAATGCACAGTTATTTCAGATAGGCCTTCGTGCCTGAGCCTTCTGTATTTTCCCCCCCATCACCATTGAGCATTCTGTGTTTTAATGGAGAGTTTATTTCCTCCTCTGTGGCTTACTGTTGCTTTTGGTTGAGGAAATTTTGATACGAATGGAGCTAGTTGAAAATGTTTAGGAGACCAAGAAAAGAGACTATCAAACTTAGAAAATTTTACGTTGTTGGAATTTTCAATAGCATTTCCTATTCAGTATAATGCAGAGGGAAACAATATATTGGACTTCTGTAATGAGGTTTAATAATTCAGTAATTTGAGGGAAAGTAAAAAAAACCCTCTGGATTTGCCTAACACCTTTCTGTATTTTTCTTTTCTTTTCTTTTCTTTTTTAAAATATATTTTATTGAGTTTTTACAGAGAGGAAGGGAGAGAGATAGAGAGTTAGAAACATCGATGAGAGAGAAACATCGATCAGCTGCCTCCTGCACACCCCCCACCGGGGATGTGCCCGCAAACAAGGTACATGCCCTTGACAGGAATCGAACCTGGGACCCCTCAGTCCACAGGCTGACGCTCTATCCACTGAGCCAAACCGGTCTTGGCTTTCTGTATTTTTCTCCTCAGAACTTGTGTATTATAAGGTAATTGCCTAAACCCTAGTTCTTGTCTTATGGCTTTCATTTGGTACACATGTGCATTATAGGTATAATTCTATTCATATGTTCTACTTTGCTCCCATTTGGGGAAGAAATAATATTTTCCCTTTTATAGCTCATCTTGCTTGTAATGGGGGATTCCTTGAGGGTGCTGGGAAGGCTATCAGTGAAACACATTGTTCTTCCAGGGTGGGAGAAATTTAAGCTTCCTTGGAGGAGGCAATAGCTTTCCCACACCCTTTTTCCTTGCCTCTTTTCCCAACTACTTCTGCTGGGTTTGATAAGCTGGTGCTCCAAGAATCACTATTTCTTAAGAAGACAAAGAACTCTTCGGAAAACCCACTTCTCTTTTCCTGAGCTGCTGCCCTCCACACGCTCACTGTCAGGCCCTGTTGTTGGCAGCATAGTGCATGGGGTTAAGAGCAAGGGCTCCCCCCCGCCCCCCCCCAAAAAAAAAAAATCCAAAAAAAAAAAAATAATTAATTAAATAAAAAATAAAAAAGAGCAAGGGCTTCCAATCTAGACGGCCTGCTTTCCACCTGTGGCTCTTCTACTCGCCTACTTTCTTCCGGTGCTTTGTACTCTGCTACACTGAGTTGTTGTGGGGATCAAATGCATTATACATGTGGAGCACTTAGCATATGGCTGGTACAGAGAAATTGTTATTATTACTCATGTTATCTGTAAACTGCTCTGATCTTGTTATATGAGTGTTTTTCATAGTGAAAGCACTTTTGCTTGTAGGTAAGCCTCTAATCTTTGAATCCAATACCTCTAAATATAAATGTAAAATGCCTCTTAGATGGATACTTTTTATTATTGGACTAATTTCTACGCCATCTTTAAGTTTACCACTTTAACTATGTCTGAATAGATTTATTTAAAAGACATGATAGGAATATCATAGAACTGTATAGAAATTATTTATAGATTAGCTTTATAGAAGGATATTTTATTTGGCTACATTTCTAAGAGCGTATACACTCATTTATTTGTAGCCTTATATAACACACACATGGGCACACACGTGCACACACACACACACACTATACTATTTCATGATATATATAAAAAAAGATCTGATAGTTTAGGAAAATATTTAAAAACTTTATGGGGTCCATTTTAGGCAAGTCATATATCTTATAGTTTGACTCAGAACATTTGTTAATGATCAAGAAATAAAAAATGTTTAGGGGAATTCATATAAAAATTTTAGACAAAATAATAAAACAACAGTTCTATTTGTATATGAAGGAAAAGGGGCTGATGAATAAGTTGGCATATTTCTACTTGGATTCTCTGCTCTGAAACAGAGCCTTGAAATCTTGGGTAATACAAATAATCACACAATTTGCTTTGGATGTTTGATTATGGGAATATTGTTCCTACACTGAGAGCGTGACACTTCCAATCATGTCTGCTCTGGGATTTGTAAATATAGAGACCACGTTCTTAACATGGTATGCTTGTCACTTAGAAGCAGAACCAATTACATAGTTTTTTTTCTTAGTCTGGAGATGACAGTATGCTAATCAGGGCTGGACTAAAATCTTGAATCAAAGGAGAAATATCTGATGAGAAATTAGAGGGTCCTTATGGCCCAGGAACAAGGTCTCTTCCAGTGCTTTCGTCTATTGTTACTGTGTGGGTGGCATCCCTGGGAGTCAGGGACAAAATAGTAGAAGGGAGAAAGTAAGGGTGAGGGAGAAGATTCGAGTCTGGATTAAGGCCTCAATTGAATTCCAAAAAATGTAGAATTCTCCTGAGAATTGTCCTGATGTAGTTTGTTCAACTCCAGAATTAAAAGGATTTGGTTAAAATATCATAAACCAGTGGTTCTCAATTGGACACAATTTTGGCAAAATAGGAAGATACTTTTGGTTGTCCTGAGAGGGGGTTCTGTTGGCATCTAGTGGAAGGTTAGGATGCTGCTAAACATCCAGTGATACACAGGACAATCTCCTACTACAGAGAATTATCCAGCTCTAAAATATCAATAGTGCTGAAGTTAAGAAACCTTTCCTTAAACCAGCCACACGTCATATTTTTAATACACACTTATTGGTTAGGCTATTGCTCTGTTCAATGCACTTTGTTCAAGTCTTTTATCAACACAGCTGATGTAGGAAGTGATCATGGCACACTATTTTTTTTTTCCCCTGGTCATGTATTACTGTTTTTCCCTTTTTCCTGTAACGAGAGGCAGCATGGGAGGGGGAAAGGTACCCATGGGCTTTAGAATGACTGGCTCTGTAATGTGTGATCATAGGAAAACTATTTCATGAGTGGGTGTGAGGATTACATGAAATGATAGACATTAGGGGCACATAGTAAACACAAATATTAGCTGTTCTTTTGCTAGCAGGGCACCTTGTGAAAGTTAACCTCAGCAAGCCTCCATCTGCAATTGAATAAAATGGAGATAGTAAACATTTGTAGAGTTATAGTAATGCTCAATTGGAAGTTCTTAGCACAAATAGGTACTCAGTGCATAATAGCTACTATTATTATTTATCATGGCCATTCATTTCAAAAAATATACCTAAGACCACAGTCAAAGGTAGGTGGATATCATTGGAAGCAGTATGGAGAAGAAGGAAGAATATAAACTGAAGTCAGAGAAACCTCTATTTGTATCTCTGGCAAAGTCGTGTCACTTTGAATAACTTTGACCCCAGTTTCTCAGTTGAGCCAGTTCTGGTTCTGGTGAGTGTCAAGTGTAAGAGTGGATGCTGAGTGCCTGGCATAGAGCCTGGCACACACTGTGTCCAGGAAGTGGTAGTTTCCCTTTCTTTCTAGCCAGCTGGACTCCGCTGTAATTTCTGAACCAGAACATCATTTTAACATGAGATCCATTGGAAGCAGAGCCTGAGGTGAAGGGCTGTGTGTGGCGTTTTGGAATGTGACCCAGGGGGCAGGATTGAGGAACTGAGAAAAAGGGAAAGCCAATACAAGAAGTTGCTGGTGCCCGGCCAGCGTGGCTCAGTGGTTGAGCGTTGACCTTTGAACCAGGAGGTCACGATTTAATTCCTGGTCAGGGCACATGTCTGAGTTGTGGGCTTGGTCGCCATTGTGGGGTGTGCGATCAATGATTCTCTCTCGTCATTGATGTTTCTATCTCTCTCTCCTTCTCCCTTCCTCTCTGAAATAAATAAAAATATATATTTTTAAAAAGTTACTGGTAAGTAATAGTCATTGCGTGGATGATGGTGCTCAATTCTTTGGGACATGCTAAGAGACTTAGGAGGCTTTTTTCTTTTCTTTATCATGTCTTTTGATGAGCAGAAGTTTTAATTTTTATGAAATCTAATTAACCATTTTTTTCTTTTATGGTTAATGCTTTTTGGGTCCTATCTAAGAAATCTTTGTTTCCCTTTAGGTAAAAAAGACATTCTTTTCGGTTTTCTTCTAGAAGTGTTAGAGTATTAATTTTTTATGTTTAGGTCTCTAATTTACTTTTAATTTATTAATGCATAGGTGTGAGATAGGATTTGAGATGTTTTTTTCTCACATAACTATATAGTTCCAACTCCATTTTTTGGAAAACAAAACACCTATCCTCCCAACCCCAACCCTGATCATTTCTCTATTTGTGTCTTTGTTAAAATCAGTTGGCTGTGTATGTGTGGGTCTATTGGTGAACTCTGTATCCTGTTTTGTTATCTATTTTCTGTATTTATACCAGTACCTCATTGTCTTGATCATTATGGTACTTTACTTACTTTACAGTAGGTATTGAAATCAGGAATATGTTATTCAACATTGTTCTTATTTTCCAAAATTGTTTGGCTATTCTTTAAAAAAAAAAAAAAAAAAAATTATATATATATATATATATATATATATATATATATGTATATATATTTATTTTCTCTCTGAAATAAATATATATATATTTATTTCAGAGAGGAAAGGAGAAGGGAGAGAAATAGAAACATCAATGATGAGAGAACCACTGGTCAGCTGCCTCCTGCATGCCCCCTACTGGGGATCGAGCCTGCAACCCAGGCATGTGCCCTTGACTGGAATCAAACCTGGGATCCTTCAGTCTGCAGGCTGATGCTCTATCCACTGAACCAGACCAGCTAGGGCTTGGCTACTCTTGGTAATTTACATTTCTATATGAATTTAAAAATCGGCTTGCCAATAAATAAATAAATAAATAAATAAATAAATAAATAAATAAAATAAAATCAGCTTGCCAATCCTCCTATATAATAAAAGGGTAATATGCAAATTGACCCTAATGGCCAAACAACCGGGAACCACCAGTCCCTATGATGCACACTGACCACCAGGGGGCAGACACTCTACACAGGAGCTACCCCCTGGTGGTCAGTGTGCTTCCACAGGGGGAGCTTCGCTCAGCCACAAGCCATAGTTGGACATCCCCCGAGGGCTCCCAGGCTGCCAGAGGGATGTCTGATGTGCCAGTTTAGGCCTGATTCCCTAGGGAGTAGGCCTAAGCTGGCAGGTGGACATCCCCTGAGGGGTCCTGGACTGCTAGAGGGTGCAGGCTGGGCTGAGGGACCCCCACCCCAGTGCACAAATTTTTGTGCACCAGGCCTCTAGTTAAAAATTAAAAACTACTGAAGCCCGGCTGGTGTGGTTTAGTGGTTGAGCATTGATCTATGAACCAGCAGGTCACAGTTTGATACCTGGTCAGGGCACATGCCTGGGTTACGGGCTCTGGAGGTGTGTGCAGAAGGTAGCCAATCAGTGATTCTCTCTTATCATTGATGTTATTATCTCTTTCTTCCTCTCCCTTTCTCTCTGAAATCAATAAAAATATATTAAAAAAATAAATAAAAACTACTCAAAAAGAATAAAAAAAGAAAAACTACTCAGATTTTATTTGAACTGCATGGACTCCATTGATCAATTGGGGGAAGAATGATAATGATAATTTTAACTCTTCCAAATTATGTATTACTAGAGGCCCAGTGCACGAAATTCGTGCATGGGGAGGGGGATGTGTCCCTCAGCCCAGCCTGCAGCCTCTCCAATCTGGGACCCCTTGGGGATGTCCGACTGCTGGTTTAGGCCCAATCCCTATGGCAGTCGGACATCCCTCTCACAATCCCGGACAGCTGGCTCCCAACCGCTCGCCTGCCTGCCAGCCTGATCACCCCCTAACCACTCCCCTGCCAGCCTGATCAACGCTGAACTGCTACCCTGCCAGCTCGATTGCCCAAAACTGCCCTACCCTGCCGGCCCGATTGCCCCCCAGCTATCTTTCCCTGCCAGCCTGGTCACCCCTAACTGCCCTCCCCTGCTGGCCTGGTCACCCCTAACTGCCCTCCCCTGCTGGCCTGGTCACCCCCAACTGCCCTCCCCTGCAGGCCTGGTTCCCCCCAACTGCCTTCCCCTGTAGTCCTGGTCTCCTACAACTGCCTTCCCCTGCAGGACTGGGTCCCCCCAACTGTCCTCCCCTGCAGGCCTGGTCACCCCTAACTGCCCCCTCTTGCAGTCCTGGTCCCTCCTAACTGCCCTCCCCTGCTGGCCATCTTGTGGCGGCCATCTTGGGTCCACATGGGGGCAGCCATCTTTGACCACATGGAAGTGGCCATCTTGTGTGTTGGAGTGATGGTCAATTTGCCTATTACCTCTTTATTATATAGGATTATATATTTCAATGTAATTAGTTTTTAATATTTTTTTTCCTTAGTGACCGTTTTTTCTAATAAAGACATTTAAGATGATGAATTTTCTTTTAAGCACTGCTTTTGCTGCATCCTACTAATTTTGATATGCTGTATTTTCATTGTCATTCAAATAGAAATATTTTCTAATTTTCCTTGACATATTTTTTTTGACCATGGATTGTTTAGAGTATATTGTTTGCCAATTTGGGGGGATATTTTTAGATGTTGTATTTTTATTATTTTTTAATTTAATTTTTCTTATTCCAACATCCTCTGTAGTATTTCAACCTTTTGAAATGTATTGACACTTATTTTGGGGCTCAGCATATAATCTATTTGATGAATATTCTATGTGCATTTGAAAAGAATGTGGATTCTTTATTTCAGTATTACTAGATATTAGGTCAAGTTGACATTGTTCTTCAAATCTCTGTAGCCTTATTAATTTTTTTCTCATTGTTTTATCAGTTACTGAATTATAAAATATTTAATCATGATTATAGACTTATCTCTTTCTCCTTTTAGTTTTGTAAATATTTGCTCTCTATATTTCTAGGTACCTATACATTTAGAATTATACAGTAGCTCCCCTTATTCATGGTTTTGCTTTTTGTGGTTTCAGTTACTGTGGTCTACCATGGTCTGAAAATATTAAATAAAAAGTTCCAGGAATAAACAGTTCATAAGTTTCAAATTGTAAGCTGTTCTGAGTTGTGCTTTTGCTTTTGATCGCTGGTGCACCAGGCCTTTCAGAAGCCTCCGGCACGGCGAAGGCTTCTGAAAGGCCTGGTGCCTGAGTGGACAGGCACCCAGCTTCCACACTTTTGCTTTCGATCGCGGGGGAGCTGGGTGCCTGTCCGCTGGTGTACCAGGCCTTTCAGAAGCCTCCGCCCCGCCGGAGGCTTCTGAAAGGCCTGGTGCCTGAGTGGGCAGGCACCCAGTTCCCCCGCTTTTGATGGTCCGCGGCAGGATGTGAGCTCGCTGCCCTAGAGGCCCCTTCTGTGCCACAGCACAGCCATGGCGCAGACACTGAGCTCGAGCCTCTGCTGGCGACACGAGCTCAGCGTCCCGCCGGCCCAATCGGCCACCCCGGCCACCCCGAGTCCCACCCCCCGTGCCTCCTGGTCAATCGCGGGCATAGCGAAGGTACGGTCAATTTGCATATTTCTCTATTATTAGGTAGGATTGTTATAATTGTTCTATTTTGCTATTAGTTATTGTTGTTAATCCCTTACTGTGCCTACTTTATAAATTAAACTTTGTTATAGGTATGTGTGTGTATAGGAAAAAAACATACTATAAATATAGGGTTTGATACTATATCTAGTTGCAGGCATCCACTGGGGGTCTTGGAACGTATCCCCTGTGGATAAAAGGGAACTACTGTAGTGTCTTCCTAATGAATTGACCTTTTCTTCATTATGAAACACCCTTACTTGCCTCTGGAAATACTTATAGTTTTGAAGTCCACTTTGATATCAGTCTAATCATTTTAGCTTATTGTTTGCATTTTTACTCTGTTTTTTTTTTTAAACTCCTGATCAATATATATCTTTATATTCAAAGTGTGTGCCTGTATACAGCATGTAGTCAGGTTTTGTTTCTTAGTAATTCTGAGTCGCTTCACCTTAATCTATTTACATTGAATGTACTTTTTGATATAGTTAGTTTATGTCTACCATTTTGCTATTGGTTTTCTATTTATCCCATCTTTTTTTGGTTTCTCCTTTACTCTCTTCTTTATGTTTAATTATGTATTTTTTTATATTTAATTTATTTTTTATATTTTCTATTGTCTTTTAATTTTATTTATGGATGACTGCTCTAGGAATTACAGTATATATATATCTTTACTATAGTCTGCTTAAAATGAAGAGTGAATTACTTCATGTAAAATGTGATAAACTTCAGTAGCCTAAATCCACTTATACCTCTCTCATCTTTTATACTATTGTTGCTGTATATTTTGCTTTACATATGTTATAAGCCCCCCATGTTATTATTTTGTTTTAGTATGTTGTCCTTTAAGGAAATTAAAAAAAGAAAAAAGTGTAGATCTTTATATTTACCCATATATGTACCATATGCAGTATATCTTATGTCTTCAGATAGATCCAAGTTTCCATCTGGTATCATTCTTTTGAACCTGGAAATTTACTTATTTATGTATTTGTTTGCTTGCTTTTTTAGAATTTCCTGTAGTGCAGGTCTGCTGTTAAAAACGTTTCTTAGTTTTTGTTTGTCTGAAAATGTCTTTGTTTTATTCTAACTTTGAAGGATTTTAATTGGACATAGAGTTTGCCATGGTCTCTTTGAACATTTTAAAGATGTCCTTCCATTGCCTCTGGCCTCCACTGAGTTTTTGAGAAGTTTGTCATTAATATTGTTGTCATCCCACATGTGATATGCCATTTTTCTCTTTCTCTTTAGTTTTCAGCAGTGCGATTCAGACATGATGAGGTGTCAGAATTGTATTCATCTTGCTTGTGGTTTAACTTGGATCTTTGAGTTAATTTTAAAATCAAATTCATCCCAATTACACCAAAATTTAGTGACTTAACACAGTTGGTAACGCTTATTAACTCACTGTTTCTGGAGGTTGGGAGTCTGGGTATGGTTTGGCTGTGGTCCTCTGGCTCTGGGTCTCTCACAGGCTGCAGTCAGCTCAAGGCTTCACTGGAAAGGATCTGCTTCGTAGCCTCACTCATGGGATTGTTGATAAGCTTCAGTTCCTTGTGGGTTGTTGGACTTAGGTTTCAGTTCCTCATGATCTGTAAAAATCCAGTTTTATCATTATGAATTTTCTTGTTTTACATATCTGGATTTAATTTGCTTTTATTTTCATCAGGATTTTTCATCTATGTCCATGAGAAATTTTTTTTTTTTCATTTTTAATAAATCTTTATTGTTCAGATTATTACAATTGTTCCTCCCCCTTCCCCCACATAGCTCCCCTCCATCCGGTTCCCACTCCACCCTCTGCCCTTATACCCCCCCGCTACTGTCCTCATCCATAGGTATACGATTTTTGTCCAGTCTCTTCCTGCACCCCCCACACTCCTTTCCCCCCAAGAATTGTCAGTCCACTCCCTTTCTATGCCCCTGATTCTATTATATTCACCAGTTTATTCTGTTCATCAGATTTTTTATTCACTTGATTTTTAGATTCACTTGTTGATAGATATGTATTTGTTGTTCATAATTTTTATCTTTACTTTTTTCTTCTTCTTCCTCTTCTTAAAGAATACCTTTCAGCATTTCATATAATACTGGTGTTTTAAAAAAATAGTTTTGATTTCAGAGAGGAAGGGAGAGAGATAGATAGATAGAAACATTGATGAGCGATAAACATCCATCGGCTGCCTCCTGCACACCCCTTACTGGGGATCAAGCTCACAACTGGGCATGCACTCTGACTGGAACCAGTGACCTCTTGGTTCATGGGCTGATGCTTAACCACTGAGCCACACTGGCCAGGTGAGAAGGTTTTTTTTTTTTTTTTTTAAATTTACTTTTAAATTCTGTTTCCTGACAGAAAATGGCAATCGTTAATAAGGGGCAAAGCTGATACTCAAGCTATGCAGGCTGGCTCTAAAGTTTATGCTTTTAATTCCAATGCTCTGTCGACTTCTAATTTCTCTTTTTGTCTCTCATACATATATCTCAAGCCTCAAATACCCTGAGGAACCATGAAGAGGGAATCTAACATGTGCATATGCAGTACTTTACGTGAAAGGAGAGGAGCCCTAAGATTGGGAGCTCAAATCTTTTCTAATGGGCAGTAAGCATGCCTGCCTTTTGCTCTGGACAGGCCTTCTTTCAGTTTTCAAGTGCATCACGTTCCTTCTAGCTGCAGGATCTGTACACATGTTGTTTGCTCTTCCACTTCCCCACAGAAGTCTTCTTTGATCCCCATGGTTTGTGATTTGAAAGGTCAGTTTCTTCCTTAGTGCTCTTTGTTCGTTTTTTAAATAATATATATTTTTATTGATTTCAGAGAGGAAGAGAAAGAGAGAGAGAGACAGACAGAAAGAGAGAGAAACATTAATGATGAGAGAGAATCATTGATTGGCTGCTTCCTGCATGCTCCAAACTGGAGATCGAGCCCACAATCTGAGCATGTGTCCTGACTGCGAATCGAACTGTGACCTCCTGGTTCATAGGTCGACACTCAATCACTGAGCCACGCTGGCTGGGCTCGTTGTCGCATACCTCTCTTCTTTGAAACAGTTAACTACAATTGTAAGAAAATAATTCTTTGTGTAAAGTTTGTTTTCCAGCTAGAATATCAGCTCCACTAGGGCAGAGACTGAGTGAGTCTTATTCATGGTGAGTACACAGTAGGCACTTCACACATGTTTATTGAATGACTTAATTTTCTAATTAAATTGGTCAAAATCCTTTTAAAGGCCACATGCATATTACTGCAGTTTTGTGGATGGATAAATGGGTTGCCATCATAATACATATTTTTACTTTCCCACAAGATTCTACTGAGGTTGTCTCTTGATCTATTCTGTGCTTCCTGCGACTACAACCTTTCCTGGCCTTTATCTATATAGATCTTTTGTTGGCTTGAGTGACTGACAGAATGGGAGGAGGTAGGTAATGAAAGGTAGCCTGGATCATGGACAATAGATGACACAGGAAATAATAAAGAGTGATATATAATATACCTATAATAAATAATAATAGAATAGATAGCTAATATTTACTGAACACTTATTGTATGCCAGGTATTAAGTGCTATGCACATCTTTGTTTAATCTTCACTTCATTATGATCATATAGCTCAGTTATTATTACCATTTATAGGTAAGAAACTGAGTCTTGGAGAGATTAAGTAACTTTGTAAAGGTCACACAACCAGTGAGTGGCAAAGCTAGGGCTTGCCCCCATGTCAATATGACTCCAAAATCCATGCTTTTAACTGCTGGACCACCGATAGCCTTATACAATTTCCACTAGTTGTCAAAATATGGTGAGGATCCTAAGGAAAGAGACTGAAAAGTTATTTCTTTTATCTAATTTCAGCTCGAAAGTGACAAGCAAATCTAGTGATAAAGTATTCAGATTTAGAACTCCAAGTATCCCTCTAGGTAATTTAAAATTATTTGCCTTTGTAATGGGGTTGGTTCTGTGATTCTAATTAAACTTTTATAGGTTTCTTAAAGGTTGGTTGATCTCAGGATTTAAAAAATAAATGACTGTAATTTAGCAGGCCATAAGATCAGTTTACCACTCCGTGCACAAACATAAGTCTGTATAACTTTTTCATGAGAAGACTCAGTCAAGTTCTTGGTTAAAAGACATTCCTTCAACATGCTGGTGTGTAATGAGTGCTTTCCAGAAATTCCAGTGTCACTAAAAATTCACATTTTGGACAAGATTAAATCCCTTATTGTTCTGGCTATTGTGGAGATAGTGCCAAGAGAATGAAATCTTATGAAATACATTTATCTTTTCAAGGAACATATTAATATGTATTTAATTAAACCCATAACCTGTTATTTAGAATGTATTTATAGAAAAGAGAGAAAAACAGACTCTGCAATTAGTTTTCTTGTATCTAGGACAAGCTTGTTATAACAGTCACGGGAAACATTTGATGGGTGCTATTTCAGCATTGACTATTTTGAAAACTAGGAGAACTATGCTTTAAAGTTAATACTGTCCAATTTAAAAATACTAAATCAGACCATAGCATATGTTTAACTATTTCAAATCTCCTATGAATCAGGTATGTGCACCACTTTAGAAGTGGCTCAATTATCTTGGTATTTTTTGTGTGTTTTTTAATAAATCATGTCTAAAAAGATTACAATATTATTTCTCCATCAAGAGAGAGGCCTAGTTGAGGCAGTCTACATCTGACGTGTGCCTGTGCTCTTTATCCTGCTTATAATAATATTGACTACATAGGGAATACTACTCAGAATTAGTGGTTTGACTGGCTGTCATCCAGCCCATTAAGTCTCTCGGTAACTCTCTTCCCCTCCCAGTTTTTTCTCCTTTGCTTTTTCTCTTTAAGATGCATTAAAGGGAAATTCTGAGAAACAGGAAAAGATCCATTTGATGCCCTTGAATATACATAGACCCTGTCCTGTAAGAGCTTAGAGTTTAAGAATTGCCCATCAAAAGAGGTGATATATAATCTTAGTTGTTAAAGAAAGAGTGACTCAAATCATTCCTTCATTCATCCATTTCCACTAAGTTAGGCACTCTTACAAGAGCTGGGTATAATGTTGGAGCAAATCTAAATTGTTCCTGTCCTGAGATTATAGTCTAGTGGGAGAGCTAGACATTAAACAAGTAAATAAATGAATTATTACAAATTATAATCCAGGCAGAGAACAAGGTGCTGTGAGAAAGAACAACATGGTACATGACAGCCTAGCTAGGCTTGGCTCATTCAGTGGTGGTCAGGACCTAGAAACTATCAGACTATTTCCTGCCAGAACTATCAGAGGTGAGTTCTGTCTTGGGAGCCCTGCTGGTGACTAGAACCTAGGAAGAGCTCCTTAATTCATTAATGCATTAAAGCAGGCGTCCTCAAACTACGGCCCGCGGGCCACATGTGGGTGTTTTTGCCATTTTGATTTTTTACTTCAAAATAAGATATGTGCAGTGTGCATAGGAATTTGTTCATAGTTTTTTTTAAACTATAGTCCGGCCCTCCAACGGTCTGAGGGACAGTGAACTGGCCCCCTGTTTAAAAAGTTTGAGGACCCCTGCATTAAAGGGTAGTTACCCAGTGCCAACTATTTGCTAGGCACCATATAAATGCTAAAAATGTCAAAATATATAAAGTTTCTACTCTCAGGATGCTTACAGTCTAGTGGGAGATGAAACTAAACACAAAGTTAATGAGGGGTGCTAAGATGTGGATAAGCGCCCTAACCGGCTCAGTGGATAGAGCGTTGGCCTGCGACTGAAGGGTCCCAGGTTCGATTCCGGTCAAGGGCATGTACCTTGGTTGCGGGCACATCCCCAGTAGGGGGTGTGTAGGAGGCAGCTGATCGATGTTTCTAACTCTCTATCCCTCTCCCTTCCTCTTGGTAAAAAATCAATAAAATACTTTTTTTTTTTTTTTTTAAAAGATGTGGATAGCATTTATGCTATGGGTCTATCACCTTCCTTGGCCTTGGAAGAGCGGTGTGGGGACATTCTGAGAGATGTAACACCTAAGTGGTTCCTTGAAGGATGCTAGACAAAGCAATGAGAGGAAGATTATTCTAGGAAGAAAAGCAACATGTAGGACATAGAACTGAGTGCTCCAATCAATGAGCCCTCCATACCCTGGAGTGCCTCAAATAGGGTATCTCTGATGCCTCCTGGTTGTTGATCGACTTCTGCTAACTTATCCCAAAGTAACCCCTGAAAAAGGTGGGAAACACTGGTGTAGAAGTTAGAAAGAGCATGATGCGCTTAGGGAATTGCACAAATGTTGAACTCTTATGAAGCATGGAAGGGATTCTGGTCAGGTATCGGTTTCACCCATCACACTTAAATGTGTGAACAACAATATTGTCATCAGTATAATCTTCAAGCTAGCAAGATCAAAAACTGTAGGAATAGAGATAAGATTTACTAATGGGTGAGTGTTACAAACTTTCACTCTCCCAACACCATTTATAGAATATAATTTTACTTTTGTCTGTTCACCTCACCTCTTGGAACTTCAAAGAGAATGTGGTTGTGTGTGCTTAGTTCCTGGGCTTCTATGATGTAGCTTCAGGAACCTACTGAGAGAGGGACAGGATTTGAGAGACCAAAGGGAAGGGGAAAGGAACAAATGACAAAAGCCATATTGACCTAGCAGGGAGGGTTTAGAGAGTAGAAGAGAAAACAGGAGTTGATGTGGCTGTAGGGTATAAACTGAAACCGAATGTATTTTCTTCAGGATCTGCAGGTGCAGGTTTTGGAATTCTTTAACTAATCACATTAGAAGACTTCAAATGTGACACTGAAGAGACTGCGCTGTATGAAGCACCAGGGATCAATTTTGGTTGCGCTACACAGACATGCCTGCTCATACAGAGCAGGAGGGTGAGTGCAGTGTGGGAAATAATCTCTGGATTTGAAACTTGAGTGTATGATTTCTGCTTTTGACATTTAGTGGTGGCATGATTTTGGACAAGCCTCTGTCATTTCTCAGAGCCTTCTCACACCTCAATTTCCTCATAAGTAAATAGGGATATAATTCCTCTTCCCCCTCTCTGCACCTCCCCCTACCCCCACATTATATTACCTCATTGGGTCAGTGTGAACAAATAAATAAGACATGAACATGCTCTGCTAATTGTGAAGAGTTATCCAGAGTTTCATGATAGCAGTAATAATAGTGATGTTCATGTTAATATCTTTTAATTTTTAAAACTGTATAGAACTACACACTTAATGGCTTTTGAGAAATGATATTTGATGGTGTTAATAAGGAGACAATAAAAAGATAACTTTTCTCAAGTTTGGATGGCAATGGCCCCAATTTAGAGAAAACGAACTGCCTATTAGGACTGCCTCTAAACTGAAGAAGAGTGCAGTCTAAAAATCATAACTGTTTTCCTTTTATATTCTTCTTAATGTCTGAATGCTTATTGTTCTATCTGGAAATGCCTCAATATAGTCCCTGTGCTCTCTGGTTCTGGCATGCTGCAAACTCCCGAGATAGAGGGTAGTTAATAAATTATTTGACAGGAAATATAGAAAAAAGTCTTTGTAATTCACAGTTCTGACATAATGAAAAGCTTATAATTCACTAGTGTGACCTCACAGCTGTGAATTACAAGTTTCACTTGACTCATTCACAATTTGTCTTTGAATTTATACTATGAAAAGTGAGAACCATATTGTCAAACTGTCACTCCATATTGATATATTACTGCTTAAGATTAAGAAACACTTTGTCAAAGAGCAGGAAATTAAAATACTCTGAAAGAAAATGGAGTTGGATACAAATTTGAAGGGGTGTATGAGGCAAAGAAAATAATGCCTAGAAAAAAAAAAAGCAACGTGCAATATTTGTATCTGTACAGAAACTTGTTTTTAATTTCTCTGCTAACAGCAAACTTCTGTATAAAACTCACTCTGTGTCGGACACTCTTCTAATCACTTTAGATATAAACCCTTTAAAACTCAAGAAACCCCTTAGAAGTAGGTGTTATTTTTATTTCTATTTTTTTTTTCAATGCTGAAACTAAAGCACAGAGAGGTTAACCAACTTGCCTAAGGTCACACAATTATTAAGAAAACTAGAGGCCCGGTGCATGGAATTCATGCACTCGGGGGGGGGTGGGGGGGGGTGCTCAGCCCGGCCTGTGCCCTCTTGCAGTCAGGGAGTCATCAGACATCCTTAGCGCTGCAGTGGAGGTGGAAGAGGCTCCCGCCACCACCCTTGCGCTTGCCAGCTGTGAGCCCGGCTTCTAGCATGGTGCTCCCGCTGTGGGAGTGCACTGACCACCAGGGGGAAGCTCCTGCATTGAGCGTCTGCCCCCTGGTTAGTGCACGTCATAGTGACCAGTCATTCCACCGTTCAGTCAATTTGCATATTAGCCTTTTATTATATAGGATAGTGAGACTAATTTGGTATATTTGTTCATAAGTGACTCATGCTTAATCCAAGTGAATACCTTTGTCTTTTCTAAAGACTCATGTATTCACTAATTCATTTAGTAGTGGGACCATTTGTGACTAATACATTTAATAGAGTGTTTTTTTAATCTTTTGTGACAATGGGGTATTTGCCCTTGTGCAATCTTTAGCCTCTTTATCATTTTCTATAATTTTTTGAAAATTACCAATTGTGGTTCTGTGATGCATATGGAAAATTCCTATGGAATTTAACCTAACCAGGTTTGAAGTCTTAAAACACTTAAAGTGGTTATATCCAATCTCAATATGTTTTTTTCTCTCTTAAGGTTAAATTCTCTGTTTTTACTCTACACATTTTAGTTAACAGGTCCTTCATTCTTTTTTGTGAGGAAAAAAATATCAGATTAGGAGCTAAGTACTTTTTACTTCAAGATGCATTTGTAACAATCTCAATGAAAAACTGCAAATACAGTACAACTTAATTTTCCAGAATTATTGAAAAGTAAATTGCTGGCATGATAGTATATCACCCTGAATGCTTTTGAGTGTATTTCCTATGAATTGGGATATATGCCTATCTGACTATATCAGGAGAGTCAGAATCCAGGCAATAAGATTAATGTATTACTGCCATCTAATTCTTAGACTTCATGTAATTTAGGGAGTTGTTCCAATAATGGTCTTTATAGGCAGACGAATCCATGCATTGCATTTAGTTTTCATGTTTCCTGAGACTTTTCCAATTTGGACCAGTTCCTCAGTCTTTCCTTAAGTTCCAAGGCCATGTTACTTTTGCAGATTACAGTCCAGTTGTTTTGTTAAATGCTTTTCAATTTGTGATTGTCTGATGCTTCATATTGATTGGGTTCAGACTATGCATCTTTGGCAGAAATGTCACAGAAGCAATGCTGTGCTGTTCTTGTTGTATTCTATCAGGTGGCACATGATTTTGACATTCCGTTGTGGATATTCATTTTGATCACTTGTTTAAGGTGGTGTCTGTCAGGCATGTTTATTCCCTTCCCATTACACTTATTTTTTTACTTGTACACTTGTTTACTTATATACATAGGTATGAACTCATGGATTCCTGTTACTATTAAATGAGTTAAAAATTTATTACTATTGCTGCCTGTTTTGATGCTCAAATTATCTCCGATTTGTCCAACAGAAACCTCTTTACACTGGTATCCTTTTGACCTCTCTCTCTCACACACACAGCAGTGTTTCAGCTTATTCTGTAACATTTCTATCCCAGCTCTGGAATCAGCCATTTCTGCAAGGACTACTGGTAATTTTAATTGGAAAATAAAGATTGGAGCTTAGGTGTGCTCACTGCTGTTGGGGTGTCACTCATCCCAGGCCTTCTTATTAGACTAGGCTAGGTATTATATGTTTGTATATACATACCTGTACAAATATTTGAGTCCACATGTGTTTCAATATCTAAATATATTTAAAACCATGAATTCATAACAATGTTTCAAATTCTAATATCATATAGCTCATTCTTGTTTTCTCCCACTTAGTATTTGAATTCGCTGACAGTGAGAAACCTGACTCCTATTGTCTTTATCATATTTACTTAATCAATCAATCCCTGTCTGTAGCCAACCTCCTATCACCACTGCTGCCACACTCCCGTCCTTCCAATCCCACATGGACACGCTGCTCCAGCTTGGACTCCTTGTTGTGGGTTGCCCCTTGCCTCCCCTCATGGGCATCATACTTACCCAGCTCAGTCTCCAATACCAGCCTGATGCCACCTTTTCCTAGTACACCCACCTCATCCCACTTGGACTCTAAAATTCCATGCTGTACAACTGCCTCCCCCCACCCCATGAATGTCCTCCTGATCCTTTCACCCTACTCAGACTCTAATATGCTGCACTAGGATGTCCTTCTGAGCGTCCAGTCCCCTCCTGAGCAGACCTCCACATTGGACATCCTCTTCACCCTTGTTGGGTTCTGACATTCCATGATGGTCACCACCATTGCCTCATATCCACCTCCTCTGTAAATACCCTCCTTCCCCCATTAGGGGGCTATGATATGCTGCACTAAGTCACCCTTTCATGTGGACACAACCTCTGCTGGCCTGCTCACCACCATCTCTCCCCCCCCCAAGTCTGGACGCCCTTTTTATCCTGCTCAGGATCTGACACCCTGTTCTGGGACCTTCTACCTAAACATCCTCCTTACCCAGCTTGGGTTCAGACATCTGGGTATGGATGCCAGAGCTCAAGACGGGGGCAGGTAAGCATCCTGGGCAGGGCCTACCTACTCTGCCTTGGGCTCTGGGAGCCATGCTGCCTTTCCTTCCATAAGTGGAGGCTTTGTCAAGCCTCTCAGGCCCCACACCCTTGCTCTGCGCTGCCCTTGCTCACGAATGCCCTCCTGCCCTGGCTCGTGCCCTGCCTTCCCTCTGTGAGGACACTCTGTACCTTGCTGGTATTTCCCTTTTGTTTTCAGAGGTATTTGTTCTTTGAATGATCTGAACAGTTAGCCAACATTTCAGTATTCTGTGCCTCTTCCTCAGGGTACTGGAGAGGCTTATTCTCTGCAAACAGCTGTTCAGTTTGATACCACCAGGGCCCTCCAGTATATTTATAGCTTTGGAATTCACAGCTACCTATAATTTATACATGCATAGTTCTTCAAAAAATGCAAAAATTAAATCCTTCTAACTTATAGGGAGTATGGAAATCAATCAGTTTTAGCAAGCTTTCCTGTATATGAATTATCATTTATTTGAATGCTGTCTTAAAAAACCATAAATCTGTAAAAACTTACATTTTTTTGTAACCTTGATCAAACATTATTTTTCACCCCCCCTCCCCCATTGCAATTTGGGAATTTTGCAAGTCCAGAAACAAAGAACAAAATGTCATAGTGAAGCTGGTTTTTATGATGGTGGTTACAATATAATTATTATAATTAATGCTGAAACCTAGCTATAATTCAACGTCTGACCATAGCACTTCTCCAGTGGCTCTCGCTGTGACATATTTACTTCCAGGTAATGTGATGAGCTGTGGCTGGATGTTCTCATTTGTGTATGTGATGTGATGGTTCATTATAGCAATATCAGGACTATGGTGACGAAGCTTTCATACCATTGTTTCTTCTTAGGAAAGGAATCTAAAAAGAACCCCCCCCCAAAAAAACAAAACAAAACAAAAACAAAAAACACACAACACAAAAAAACACCCAAACAAACACTACTTTGCGTATAAACTTTTTAGTGTTTCTCATAACTAAGACTCCCTGAAAAGTGGGGACCAGCTGCAAATAAAACCTATTCTTTTATAATACAGCAAGCTGCCAAAAGCTAGAAAGTGATGAGTGACATTCTGCTTATCTCAGAAGGCTGAAGAATGATTTTTCAGGTTCACCGGGCAAGAAATACAGCTGTGGTCTCTGTGATCGACAAAAGACAATCCAGGCAGGATTCCATAGCTTCATTGCTTCAGTCTGTGACATTACGTTTCAACCAATGCACGAGACGCATAAATATCCTTTGGATCTTCTTCAGTAAGCACACACTAGAGGTTAATAATGTGGGGATGTTTGATTCCCTGCTGTTTTAAATAATTTCATGGAAAATCTAATGCAGTAGGACACTAGTTTAGAAAGGTTATTACCCTCATCAAACGATGGCACTTCTTTCCTATTATTTTCTACCAATTTTTTGCCCTTATAGCTAGCTCCTCTCTCTTCATTTACCGCAAATGATTCTTCAAAACGGCACTCTGTGGTTGGGTGGAGACGGGATTGGAGAAAGCTTAATCCCTAATCAGAGCCCTGTCAGTGCTGGTAGTAACGTGCATCTTTCTTGCTTCTTCTGCTTCCTGGAGCTTAGATACAAGACAGATGCACACTCTGCAGGGGTGGCATTGGGAACCAGTCCCTGGCCTCTCACTGGGGCCATTTTTCACGGGACCCTGAGGTCCAGAGCCTCCAGGCAGTCCCAGTTCTAATAATCCACCTCCGTTCTTCTCAACTCAATGGTGCTCTGGTTTGCTGAATTCTTGAGTCATTACCACTTCTATTGTGACAGTACTTACAACAGAACCCTAAGAATGCTCTTGGGCTCAGAATAGAGTTTTAGGGTTAAGGAATGACATGAGGTTCCATTGACTATTCTATTCCAGGCTCACTAAGTATAAAAGATACTACCTGTTTACTATCCATCTCCTCTTTTCCTACCAGGACACATAGTTTAGTCAGGTGGCCATGTGCATTTTCCAGCCCTCTTTGCAAATGGGTACCGTGTGGCAAAGTTCTGGCCAATGGGATTTGAGCAGAAGTTGTTTGAATAGGATTTCTGGGAAAGATTTAAAAAACAATATTTTATTGATTTTTTTACAGAGAGGAAGGGAGAGGGATAGAGAGTTAGAAACATCAATGAGAGAGAAACATTGGTCAGCTGCCTCTTGCACACCCCCTACTGGGGATGTGCCCGCAACCAAGGTACATGCCTTTGACAGGTATTGAACCTGAGACCCTTCAGTCCGAAGGCCGGCGCTCTATCCACTGAGCCAAACCGGTTAGGGCCTGGGAAAGATTTTTAAAATGGTGGGACAGAGCCAGCTGGCAGTTTCTTTTTTGCTTTTGCTCTCTCTTTGGGGTGACCAACTGTCCTGGTTTGCCCGATATTGTGGGGGTTCCAGAGACATGGGACTTTCAGTCTTAAAGCCTGGACAGTCCCAGGCGAAGTGGGTAAGTTACCACTCTGCCTTCCTTTCTTGCAGCAGAATGTCAATGTGAAGGTTGGATTCTAGTAGCTATCTAAAGACATTGTAGAAACAATTTCACTCTAAAGGTTCACAACTTTAAATTACAAGAATTTAGGCATTCAAAACAGGTAAAAAGCTTATGAATGTGTGACTGTATGTTTAAGGTGGGAGTTTTTTTTGGCCTCCTTGCTATGCCCTTAGAATAATTTATTCTGTTTCTATATTAGCCTGTAACAGTGGGAGCTTTAATGGTGAAATAAATTATCTTCCATGTGGATTTGGAAGCTGTAGGAAAAGTAGGAAACAAAAGTGGTATTTTTGAGAGGAAAAAATTGTTCTTTTCACTTACAATAGGCCATGAATATCTTTCCATTATGCAACTGTTTTTACTGTCTTAACTCCTTGCCCAGGTTTCCTATGTAGCAGCCAGATTGATTGTCCTTCCAGACCTTCTCCCAGCCTCACCCATCATCACTCTAAATAGGATGTTTTATACACGAAAGGGCGGGGGGAGGGAATGGGATTGAGTGAAAGTGATTTTGAGGTACGGATGAGTCGATGAGTCACTGCGGGTTGTGTTGTGTAGACGGAACAAAGTTGAGCGTTGTCCTATCCTCATCAAAGATTCTAATCTACGCATGTCCGGGATACGTTTCAGCAGACTGTTGTAAAGAGCCTTTCAAAGATCAACTAGATGGAAGCCGACTTTACATTTTGTAGATGTGAAAAGAGAAAGGACGCAGGACTCGTGGCCCATTGCTGGAGGGATAGGGCCGTGTTCTGGGATGATGTTGAAGCTGCTCTCCTTTTCTCGTCTACACGAGGACTCCCAGAGAAGCGTCCTGTGAAGTTAAATGAACTGACTTTTATAGGAAGCCTGGTTGACAAGGTGGAAGAGAGTTGGGCCAAGCTTAAACAGTCATTCCCAGGAGACGTTCGTGACTGAGAAGAGAGAGCCGCCCTTCCTACCATCTTCTCTGCATCGCAGCTTCTTTTGATCTCGGGTGAGGTGTTTTGCATAGATGGACTTTGCCATTGGGAACTCCCTACCACAAAGTGGAATTCCGTCAGCCCACCACTGAAGAGACGGGAGACGGGAGCCTACCTGTGAACCACATTTTAAAATGCATTTGGAGGTTTGAGCTAATAATGTGAATGACATTCAGTGAGGTTGCCAAATGCTGGTAATTTACTCTCATTTTCACATTAATATGGACCCACCTGTGATGAATTGGAAACTAAATAAGCACATCAGTTTTAATTAGGTATTTCAGAGACTGGATCTAGTTAAACAGCGGTATTCATTCTTATCCATTAAACAGGGAAAGAGCACATTCTTCAGAAAAAGTTTACCAGCCCCCACCCCATTTGTTCTTCTTTTTTTTGCAAATATGCTTTTCCGTAGAGGCTTTTGAGTTAAAAACAGCCTAGATTGGCGCAAAGAGGGAGGGAAAGAATTGTATTTAAGTCTTAAAAGATAAGCAGATCTCGACTTCAGGGGTGGGGAACCTCTGGCCCTCAGGCCATGTAAGACCCAAGAATTCATTTGGTCTGGCCTGCAAAGGCAACTGCAGGCAGGACTCAAAATTCAATAAATCTAGGAGCTTTTTTCTTAGCAACATAACTTTATATTAAGTGAATTATATTAAGCGAATGTTGTAACTATCCAAATGGCCGAAAAAAGGTTCCCTACCTCTGATCTAGCTCATCAGTGGTATGTCTTACATTAAGAAACATGAATTTGGGGACCCTTCAAAGGTTGTGGTTGCCTGGAAGATGCTGACTAGGGCCCTAAGCATTCTGTGTTTCTCAAACACTGATCCTACAATTTGGGTATAGCTAGGGTATAGCAAGTAGATGCCGAATGAACTTTTATCAGAGGAAGGAGCCATTTTCAGAATTTAAGACAAGATATTACAGTCCTAACAAAAGCACAGTGCTCTCAGATGCATAAGGGTCAAGACCTAGTGAAAGAAACTAGTATAGGTGTGGAGGTAACTTTGATTCATATTTATGAAGGATGAGGTTTAATAGCAGACAGTGAGCCTTAAAAACCAGTAGTCCTGAAAAAATTATAGGTGTAATTTTTGCATTGGTTGTAATGAATCTCCGCTGTTGGTTCTCTAAGCTTTTCTACCTGGTTAAACTGAGAACGCTGGATGAGGCTGTCTGATTTGCTATGGCAGCATCCCCTGTGCTCAGAATAGAGGCTGTCCTGGGGTAGCTGCTTAACAAGCATTTGTACTCCTCTCTGCATTGCAGTTCCAAGGTTGGTTCAGTAGTTCAGTGATGC
Source organism: Eptesicus fuscus (assembly GCF_027574615.1). Lineage (NCBI taxonomy): Eukaryota > Metazoa > Chordata > Mammalia > Chiroptera > Vespertilionidae > Eptesicus > Eptesicus fuscus. Next base: position 35,508,575 of record NC_072491.1, on the reverse strand, counting down.
CTTAAGACTTTTTTGTCTTTTGGCCGTCCTCTGTGTATCAGGAATGTATCTTTCATGCTTGCCAGATGGCTGAAGAGGTTCCAGACATCCTATATTCATGCAACAAAATCCTCATGGTGTAAAGAATTTCTACCTGTCATTCTGTATTTCTGTCTGGAATTATTTCCTGTTACCTTAAAGAACTCTTCTTAGTATATTTTTTTGTAACACATATATGCTGGTGATAAATTGTATATTTTCATATTTTATGAAAAAGATCTTTTGCTTTTTGTAAAATTCTAGCTTGATGGATTTTTCTCTGTGTTTTAAAGATGTTCAGTGATCCTCTACATTTCATAATTTTGGGCATAAAGTTAGTCATCAGTCTTAACGTTGCTCCTTTGCAGGCTCCTTTGAATACATTTTCTCTGACTGCTTTAAAAATGTTTCTCTTTGTCTTTATTTTTAGATTTTGAGTAGGATATGACTATGTGTGGTTTCTTTTGTATTTACCTTGCTTTAGGTTCATCAAGCTTCTTGATGTCTTTGGAATATTCTCAATAATTATTTCTTCAAATATTGCTTCTGCTCCATTTTCTTCTCTTGTTTTAGGACTCCAATTATACACATGTTAAAACTTTTGAACATGTTTCTCACTTATTTATAATGATTTCCCCCTTTACTCTTTTTTAAAATTTGTGCTTAAATTGTAATAGTTTCTATTGATCTGTCTTTAAGCACATTAACCTTGTTTTCTGATATATCTACTAGGTGAGTTTTTGATTACAGATATTGTATTTTTATCCCTTGGTTTTAAATAAGTCCAAACTGGTTCAATGTCAGATTGCATTCCTACCTTATGGTCATTTATTGAGAAAATGCATTTCACCAATCTCAATAAAATCTGATTTAGTGTTTATCAATATGACAATAAGGAAAAACAACTAAATAAACGTACAACTTTAACCTTTATATAGGACATTAAATTTTACAAACTACTCTCATATTCTTATGCCATTAGAAACTCACCATGTGAGGTATGTAGGGAAGGTATTGTTATTTTCATTATTATTATACATGAACTGAATTTGTAAAGGGTAAAGGCTATGCATTCCTTGATTTCATCTATATCATACTGCTTCAAAGCACATGCCCTGTCAATGAGGGAAGGGAGGAATAAAGATGTCAAGTTAAAAAGATAATATACTTTCTTCTAATGGTTATTATCTAAATGTAGAGTCACAGAGCTAGAAGAAACCTCCTCAGAAGATTATCTAGTGCATGCCCTCATAATATTATACTGTTTTAGTCATATGTTACCTCTTAAGCCAGACCCTATATCTGGAACTTGTAAGATAGGGAAACTTCTTTGTCATCTTTCATTTATCTATTTGTCTAAAACTGTAGGATACAGTACTGAATAAAATTATAATTAATACTTTTGATTAATATTAAGATGAGACATTACTATCTGACAGTGACACAATATTTAGAATTTGGAGACATTATTTGTACTGAGTTCTTAAAAAACCTGAACTAAAGTTATTTGAATTCAAAAGAGATGGTGATATAGTTGCATCATTGTTTTTAAAAATGAAGGCTGAGTTTACTCTAACTTTATTTTATTTAGTTTTAATAACTTAATTAAGCATCACTATGGTTTGTTTTCTAGGTTTTATACTAGTTTTTGTCTAAAGCAATAAAATTAGGACTCATTTCATAAACTTCTTAAAAAAAAGTCTATTGGTTCTCTTTATAACTCAATTGTCATCCCTTTTAGAATTATACTTCTTTTAATAATAATTTATTTACTAAAATGATATTTTACCTTAGTCAAATTAATGTACATATGTGATATAATGTACCTAATGTGTTTTAATTGCTTTGTAGGTTAACATACAGTCTTAAAAAAAAAAACCTCACTCTATAGGCTATGCAAATTTTGTTAGTAAAAAAAATTAACATAAATAGCAATAATAATCCAAGTTTTAACCTATTTTGCTATGATGCCTCCAATTCTGACCAACTAACAAATGGGGATTTTGGTCACCAGTATCAAGCAAAAAAAAAGCATGTCAGTAAGTTGTGTGTGAACTCATTACCACTGCTGGAAAGAGAAAACCCTATCACAGAATATAACAATAACAGCATCTTTGGATAGAAGATACATCCTTACTGTATCATAATAGCTTCTACTGGGCATACTTATAATTGGTAAATGGATTATCTTTATAATTCATTTGGGCTGAGAAAATTATGGCTTTTATTTCAGTAGGATTATTTAGTGTGAGATGCTGAACTCATTGTGGTTAGTGGGTATGGCTAGCTATGTAAACAGACATAAGAGAATACTGCTGTTTGCTCTGTCTGGGGAACTTCAGCCTACACTGTCATCTTGAAGACACTGATATAAGAGCTTTTAAAAAATTAGTGATCAAGATATTAGGTCTATATGTTTTCTGAAGGCAGAACATTAGGAACATGCCAAAGCTGGTGATGGGGAAGAAAAGGAGGTGTTGTCAGGCTCCTACTTTTACCGTGTGGATGGAAGAGCCAGTGCTCATTTTTGTGCGTTTCTAAGCCATTTTAATTTTGATCCAGCATGTGAAAGGAACTATCTGTGGAGTATTTCAGCTCTGAGTACTCGATGCCAGGTTCTAGTTTTGGCAAGTCCTAAGTAAAAGAGGAAATATTATTCATTCATTTCTCCCTTCATATCCTTCACCTTGCTTGGGGCCCTGCCAGAACCAGGGTTAGACTGCCAGCCCAGGAGGTGCACTTCACACTCTGAGAGGTGCCATTCGTAAGCATATTATCCTCTTCTATGACTCCAGACTAAATCCGCAGCTGAACAGTAGGATGCTGCTTGCTAATGTTGATCATTCTGGCAAAACAGACTGTCAGTTCCGCACACCAATGTAAGTAGTGAGTTTTGTTTGCAGCTGAAATACCTACATTATATGATACACAATGGTCTCTATTGCTGTCCTCTTTTACGTTTCCCTTCAAGTCTCTGTGCTCCTTCTATCTTCCTACCCCAGAACTCATTCCTTAGCACTGAAATGAGAGCACAACTGAAAGTATTATTAGAAAAATAAGCTGCAGTGGATGACTTAGACACACTTTAGCCGTGTCTGGATGATTAGTCTGTTATTTGTTTTTAAATTTCCAGGAAAAGAAAATTAACTGACTATCCATTGTTTAACATTGGCTAAATCTAAATGAAATCATGATTATTTCTACAGCAGATTTACCTTCCTAATTATGCTTGGCTAATGTTTACACTGACTGATGGAAAAGGATGGTGCCTGGGAGAATGCCAAATGGCAGAAGGAAGTCTGACCTGAGACCGAAAATGTCCAAGGGTAAATTACTGAGTGGACAATCTGCAGCAAGATAAAAAAAAAAAGAGCTGATGATCTGAATATCATTATTCCTTCAACTCTGTGTCAACTTCCTCCTTGATTTTGCGAAATAATTTCTTGGCTGAAATATAAACAGTGCACTTTAACCTTGATAATCCCTGAGAGAAAGGAAGCTATTTTCTCTTGTCTCCAGAGTTTCAGCACAATATGATGAAAAGGAGAATGTTTGCAAATGTTAATATCAATACATGTTGGGGAATTGCCCAGTTCCCACATTCTACAGCTCCCATCTCTTCACATTGAATGAGTCATTTGACCCCACAGGCTCCATGATCTCAGAGGCCCTGGGTGCAATCCCAACTATGGGCAGGAAGAATTACAGGGACTTTGAGTCTAGTGTTCTGGGCCTCAGTGTGATGGCATTTATCGTGACTGGGCAGGGTGCAGAACATGGGGGGGAGTCTGGTAATTTGGAGCTAGACTCTTCTAAGGATGGGCTGGGCAGGGCAGGGCAGTGGGAGACATTCAATTGTAGGTATTAGTTACAGACACTTACTAAGAGAAAAGAAGCAAGATCAGCCACTCTTTCTGAACACATTCTACAAAAGTGACTCACAGCCAGTGTTCTTAAAGACTATGATGAAAATAATGTTAGAGGAGGAAATATAAGTTAAGTGATTGAAAAATCAGTGATTGGACTATGAGGTTTAGAAAAAATAGTCTACTGTTGGCACCTTGGTGCATTTACTTTCAATGCCAATCAGTGGCGCAGGCCCTGCTCTCAGACTTGCTTCCCCTGGTGGTAGCACCTGGCTCTGTCTTTGGGTGAAGTCTACTCTGAAAGGTAGACCTGTGACCCGGGGACCATGGCTGTGCATAACAGGTTGTTGAGGTGCAGTTGTTGGATGGGCTCGGGGAAAAGAAGAGGAGCCAACATGAGGTATCCAGAGTATGCTGAGCACCTTGATTTTCACATGTCCCAAACTGAGTTCAGTCTTCTCCCTGAAACTTGAATCTCCTCTGTAGTCATGGTACACTTAATTGGTAATTAACATACTAGTACACACACAGTTAATTGTTAACCAAATCCAGCGGTCCTATTCTAGGAATGCCCCAGTCAGTGCCTTAGTCCATGTTGTCATTGTTACCGGAACTCTAGGAACAGCCTCCTTCCTGATTTCTGTCCTAATTCCCATCAGTCTTCCAACGGGTGCACTGGTCTGATCTTCCTTAAAATAAGATTGATTATGTCATGCCTTCCTTAGTGACCTCTAGTATTTCCTCTTTGTCTGCAGGAGTCTTTAATTAGTGTAACAAACAAGAGACTTTAGGATTTGGCCTCCAACTACCCTTCTGGCCTTATTTCTTGCCACTCCTATTTTTACTCTGCACCACATCTACATTGAACCTCTGTCCTTTTCCAAACCAGCTGTGCTCGGTTATCACTCTACTATTCTTCTGTTCCTCTCCCTACCTCTTTTTCTCTACCAAACAGAAATGGAACAACATGCCTTTTTCCTTCTGATGAAAGGATTGTTTAGGATAAAAATAGCCCCCTTGTCAAAGCAGATTGAATTACTAGTGAATCGCAAGATAAATCCAGGTCATTTTGAGACACTGACTTGCCTCAATTAGAACCATTAGGGGAATAGGCTGAGAGTGAAGTGAAGCTTATATCAATGGTCTTGGAGGTTTGTTATGTGATATTTTTAGTGTGTCAGATTTTAAAAAGCTTACAATTCAATGTCTGAAGTACTGTATATAAATTATATGGGAAACAAACTTTCACTCAATATGCTTATTAAAATAAAAAAGTTTCACAGTTTCTGAATAGGTTAATTGAGTAGTTTCTTGTATCCAAGGTCTTTATCTAAAAAAAGAGAAAGCTTAGGTTTAAAGGCTAGCGAGAATAAAATTTAGATGAATAATATGGTATTAAAAGCTGTAGCTGTAAAAGTAATATGTATATATTTTTCACTGTATTCACATTTTACATTTTTTCCCATTTCTGATGAAGAATCCTAAACATGGAACTAAAATCAGTGTCCTAGCAGCATATCATAAGGAATATATGAAAGAAAAAGGATTAAATTATCCAGAATGCAGAAGTTATGCCCCTGATCTCAGTGGGGTTGTGATAATGCTCTCGGCAGAACCTATTGCTCCTAGTTTTTCAATTACAACTTTGAATCATATTCCTTGATTAGTAACAAGCAATCAATCATAATTAATTAGTTAAAATGTTCAACCGTTAAAATCATTACCATTAATTAAAATAATTATCTCTATTTTGGCTGCACTTCATTACCATTTCTGGGAAATGCTTGCTTTACTGTCCCACCATTCTTAGTACAGATTATCTATGAATGCAATGCATGCAATAGATAATCCATGAACTACTTTAGAAAAGACTGCTTGAATCAGGTTTTAGACTTTTTTACTGTTGTATCTGGGGAAAACATTTTACTACACTGTATGGGCTCTATGAACAAAGCTCTTTGAAATGAATGTTAGCCTATCACAGGATGCTGGGAAGTGAGGAGTTTGGAAAGAACTTGTGCCTTGGAAGGAAATGTTTGCTTTGTAGGTTAAACAATAGTTTAGATACAGGAAGAGAGAAAACTAGTAAAGTAAAGTAGATAAGAAAGTTGAGGAACTCACCTGGAACTCACTATGGAGACATAAGGAGATGAAGAGAAGTTTAATGACATGGAAGATGTAGAAGATATAATGAAAACCTAAAACTTTTTCTATTAGAGATTTAGAGTGATAAAATAAAAATAATAGATGAGAGAATATTTGAAGAGGTAATGACTGAGCGTTTCCTAGAATGGAAAAAATGACATGTGTCCTAAGCAGGGTAAATAGAAATAAATCTACATCTGAACACTGCAGAACTTTAAGGAAAAAGAGCAAAAATATTTAAAGACACCAGAGAGAAAAGACAGGTTACTATCAAAAGTGGAAAAAATAACAATTAGGATTACAGGAGTTAATTACCAGGAACAATAGATCCTAGAAAATAATGGAATCCTATCCCAAGCACTGAGGGAAAAGAACTTGAACCTAAATTGTATCAAGTAAGAGTGATAAAGATATTTCCAGATATACACAGATGAAGTACATCCCTACTTTCAGACCTTCATTGAAAGAAATGCTCATGCAGACACTTCAGCAACAAGGACAATGAGCCTAAATGCAAGAAAAAGTTGTGACCAAAGACACCAATCAAGCTTGTTGGTAAGCCTGAATGCACATTGGCTGATAAATAATGGCACTATTAACTAATTTGGGTGGGAGATGGTTAAAATGATGGTTAAGGTACTAGACACCAACAACATGAAATTTGTGAGCATGTGATGCTATTTGGAGAGAAGTTAAAATACTTAAAAGATTCTTGTCTTGTTTGGGGAGTATTATTTTAACTTAATGCTTGTTAGAAAAACAAGATTAAGATGCATGCTATTGTAGGGTAACTTCTAAAAAACCCATAAGCCTTGCAATGTAGAGGGCATGGGATGTGGAGGGTGAGAAGTGTGCAGTGGGGACTTCAGTGTCATCAGGGGGAGCTATGTTGTAAACAGCAAGGACAGGGCTTTGGGTCACAGCTTCCTAGGATTGAATGCCATCTCTGCCTCTGTTACAGGCTGAATTGTGTCCCCCTGAAATCCATATGTTGAAGTCTTAACCCCCCAGTACCTCAGAACATGACGGTATTTGGAGACAGGGCCTTTAAAATGCAATTAAGTGAAAATAAGGTTATTAGGGTCCTAATCCAATCCTAATCAATATGATTGGTGTCCTTAGAAGAAGAAAAGATCAGGACACACATGCACAGAGGGCAGACGATGTGAAGACACAAGGAGAAAATAGCCATCTACAAGCTAAGAAGAGAGGCCTTGGCTAAAAACAGTTTTGTAGACACCTTGATTTATTTCAGATTTCTATCCTCCAGAATTATGAGAAAATAAATTTCTGTAGTTTAAGCCACCCAGCCTTTGGTACTTAGTTATGGCAGCCCTAGAAAACTAACACAGCCTCTTAAATCCGTGTGTCTTGGCATAATCTTAAAAAATTCTATACACCAGGTGGTTGTTTTTTTTTTTCTGTAAAGTTGAGATAATCAAAACCTTATTTCACAGGGTTTTTGTAAGATTTAATCAAATTAGTATGGCATTTGGAATACTGCCTATACATGGTTAACCCTCAATAAATGTTAGTTATCAATATTTTTCTTATTGAAAATCTTAAATTGACAAACTGTTAACACTAATGGATGATGAGCACTGGAAATATGAATACTTGTTATATTATACTTTGTACTTTTAGGCAAATCTAAAAAATTATTCTGGATAAAAGAAAATATATTCTCTGTAATTTTTGTCATGTGGAAACTTGAGAGCAAGTTGAAGAATACCGCAATTGATGTCATGGTAGAGGATTTATTAACAGCATTTTTTTTGAGAAATATTTTTAGAGCATCTGTTACCTGCCAGATACCAAGCTGATCCTTTGAGTATTTGCATTGCCTAACTGTCTTTCTTTTCTGAGAGTATGTTTACCACCAATAAATTAGCTTTCAGAACTTGTGATCTATTCTATAATTCCATGTCTGCCCACAGCTTGAACATGGACACTTGCCTTGCAGAGTTTATTATAGACAGAGAGCTAAAATACTTCATAGTCCTGCTTACTGGATTTGATGCATCTGCAGTAATAATAATAAAAAAGTTGCTTGAGAAGAATCAAAGATTTTGCTAATCAGACTACTAATTGGAGTTATCGGGATTCCAGAATTCAAAGGCAAAAAGAGTAGAGACTAGAAATGTCTCTGGAAATTAGAATTAATTATATATAAATCCGGGTCTCTTTGTGGTTCAGTCTCACTCAGATGCACCCAGCTATAAAAGAATAACATGAGAACTCATTAATTGGTAATTCTCTAAAATTTCAAAAACAGATCTCCACCACAAATGTGAGTTTCCTGACAACTTTCTAATGCCAGAGAGTTGTGGAGGAAGGCTTTGTCAAACCAGTGACTCACCAAGATAGCTCAAAAAGCACCCGGTAGGGCTTGGGAAAAGCTGGTCTCATTGAAAAATGTATCCATCATTAAAACACTTCACTTGGTTTTGCTAAAGTCACCCTCCAGTCCTTATTCCATTCAGCACCTTCCTCATGGTTGACTCTAGCAACATTGATTTTTCTTTTGGTCATGGTCACGTGGAGATCCAATAACTGTTGTAAGATATTGGCTGCCATGATAAGGTGGGGGTATTGATACCAGGCCTTGTAGTCTCCTCCTTACTTCATGAGCTACCCACTAGAATTTAAGTGACTGATATGAATTGATACTGTCTATAATAATAAAAGCGTAATATGCTAATTAGACCAGAAGGCCGAACAGCAGAACGACCGTTTGGACAACTTCCCGGACGAAGCTGGGGCTGCAAGGGCCGAGGTGGCTGGGGCAGTGAGGGCTGAGCCCCTTGCATGAATTTTGTGCACTGGGCCTCTAGTTGAATTATAATCATATGAAAAGTTGTTACAGATAAAACATACACCATGGTTTATACTTAGTACTATGTCTGGCAAATAGGCATTAATTAAATATCAAACAGTCACAGTTCATTCAAAGAAAATATATTGCAATTATCAAGAAGTTGTATGATCTTATTGACTCCTCTGTCAATGGTCAGAGAAGTTGAGGATTGCCACTGATGTTCCTTCTTATTTCCCTTGTTAGGCAAAGTGCAATGTTTATGATGAAGTGATGGGTATTAAAATAGCCTCTTCAGGCACTTATTTGGAGGGAGGGGAGAAAAGCTCCTGAAAGATACTCATCATTTACAAAACCATGGTGTTGAATGACATGAGGTCCAGAGACAGCATTTCCCTGGGCTGGTAGAAAAGTGCACTGCATGCTGTTGCTAAGCAACAGCCCATGCCAGCTTCTCTTGAATAAAGGCCAGGAGAATCAACAGAAACCAATGGGCTTATGAGGAGAAGGCTTTTCATGGAGAATGCTAACTTCTGTGTTCTTTTTACCGTTCCAGATAGTATACATCTTGACCAGTAGTTGTTGGGGAGGGGCTCTGTATGTAGCAACAATTTAGCAAATTATTCCCAAAGCCATTTCATGAAGTTTTGCTTGTGGTTGGGTATTAATTATACGATTTGTGTATAAAATGTAAATCCAGAAAAGAAAGCACATATTTCTCTACATGATGTTCCATTTACACCAATTTGTAGCCGCCCACCTATTTTTTCCTATTTGAATATTCCATTCCATTCTTTTCTCACTTTGGCTTCATGTTTCATGCAGAGTAGATCTGCTCTAGACAGCATGTTCAAAGTACACTTGCAACTAGAAAATTCTTTCTTTCAGCAGGTGTTCAGGGTGCTGTGGTTTGCCATGGGTAACTTAACAAATTCATCGCTTTTGTTGCCTGGAAGTAGTCCAGTGGAAGATATTGTGGCTATTACTATGTTGTGAATTGCACCCAAAATTTGGAATCACAGGATAACAAGTATCTTTCCTTAAATCCTATTTTATCCAGCGTTCTGAATGAATCAGGTACATATTCACTGAAACTGAATTGCAGACCTACTATGTGTCAGACATTGTACTTTCAATTATGCAAATTGTGTGTGCATAATCAAAGCACACTATCATGTACATTTTACAAATTCTAGTTAAATTACCCTCAAGTTTATTTTCCAGCTTCCCTTTGATTTATAGTCAAACCTACATAATTACTTCTTTTTCTTTCTTTTAAAAAAAATCCTCACTGAGGATATTTTTCCATTGATCTTTTAGAGAGAGTGGAAGAGAGAGGGAAGGACAGAGAGAAACATTGATGTGAGTGAGAGTAACACATCGATTGCTTTTAACACTGCAGTTGTAGGGAGGGAGAGGAAGGCCCAATAAACGAGTCTTGGGGCCTCATTCCCAACTCTACCCAGAACACTTCTGTTTAGATCCATTTTACAAACTGGAGTTTCTCGAATAAGATTTTACTATATCAATTTTTGGTATAAAACTTTATAACTCAGGAAGTGTAGTCTATTATTTCTCATAATGTGGTCCATGGCCCTGTATGGATTACCTGAAGTGTGCCGGGAATGTTTATTTTAAAAAGTTGAACCTGAGGTGTTCTCTTGTTCCCCAAATCTACTAAAACAAATTCCTTGAGACTTGAAACAGTGAATAAATGTTTTAAACAGGACTTCGTATGTACACTAAATTTATTCTTACCAGTATTTATTTATTTTTGTTTTAAAAATATTTATTGAGAGTATTACAGATGTCTCCCCGTCTTTATTCCCCCTTTATCCCCCTCCACCCAGATCCCACCCCACCCCAGACCTTTACCACCCTATGTAAAACAAATTTCCTATAAAATGATTAAATTTAGTGCACAGAACTTATGTGTACACTAAATTTAATCATTTCTATGTGAAATTTATTTCATATACAAAGGAGTATGTGTAATGTATATATATTTTAAGGACTAAGAACCCATTTGCCCCCTACCCAACTTAAGAAATAAAGAATTACCAGTTCCACCACCTGTCCCTCTAAAATCATATTCTTCTCTTTCCTCCCTCCCAAAGTAGTCATTGTAATGAATTTTGTGTGGATCATTCTCTTACTCTACTTTATAGGTTTACTCTACCATATATGAGTGTATATTACTTTAAGCAATCAATGTATTGCTTAATTTTGCCTGGGTTTGGAAAAATGGAATTATGTTCTGTGTATTATTATTTTTTATTGAACTATAATTGACATTCAATATTATATTAGTGCCATGTATACAACATAGTGATTTGACACTTCTACACATTATGAAATAAATCACCATAATAAGGCTAGTTACCATCTGTCATACAAAGTTGATAAAATATTATTGTCTATAAATGCTGTACATTTTATCCCCAAGTCTTGTTTGTTTTATAACTGGAAGTTGGTTTCTCTTGATCCCCTTTACCTGTTTCATTCACTCCCCACCCCCAACATCCCTTTTCTCTGGCAACCATCAGTTAGTTCTCTATGAATTTTGTTTTGTTTGTTCATTTCTTTGTTTCCTTTTTTTTTTTTTTTTAGATTCTACTTGTAAGTGAAATCATTTGCTATTTGTCTGATTTATTTCTGTTAGCATTAGATCTTCAAGGTCTATCCATGTTGTCACAAATGGCAAGATTTTATTTTTATGACTGAGTAATATATGCTTTATACAAACACCCACACACCCACATCTACATCTTTTTTATGCATTCATCTATTGATGAACACTTAGGTTACTTCCATATCTTGACTATTCTAAATGATATTGCAATGAACATAGGGGTGCACATATCTTTTTAAATTAGTGTTTTCATTTTCTTCAGATAAGTACCCAGAACTGGAATCACTGGCTTTTAAATGGTAGTTCTATTTTTAATTTTTTGAGAACCCTCCATAGATACTGTACCAATTTACATTTCCACCAACAGTATACAAGGGTTCCCTTTTCATCACCTTCTCACCAACATCTTTTGTTTCCTCTCTTTCTTCTTTTTAAAAATATTTTTATTGATTTCAGAGAGTAAGTGAGAGGGAGATAGAAACATAAATGATGAAAGAGAATCATTGATTGGCTGCCTCCTGCACACCCCCTACTGGGGATCGAGCCCGTAACCCGGGCATGTTCCCTTGACCAGAATTGAACCCAGGACCTTTCAGTCTGCAGGACAACTCTCTATCCACTGAGCAAAACTGGCTAGGGCTTCTTCTTCTTCTTCTTCTTCTTCTTCTTCTTCTTCTTCTTCTTCTTCTTCTTCTTCTTCTTCTTCTTTATAATAGTCATTCTGACAGGTGTGAGGTGCCATATCACTGTGTTTTTGATTTGCATTTTCCTGATGATTAGCGATATTGTGCATCTTTTCATGTGCCTATTGAACATTTGTATATCTTCTTTGGAAAAATATCTATTCAGGTCATTTGTCCATTTTTTAATTGGATTTTTTCAACCCATTGGAAAACATATGTACAATACCAAGAATGTATTGCTAACACATTCTAGGTGGCAATTGAATGAAGTCCGCTGAAGGTGTTCAAAGGGTACAGAGGGAGGAGATTGAGGTCTCTGGAAACAACAACAGTATTTCAAGGATTATGGGTCTGACAGGTTAGACATTGATGGTAAACTGGTTTCACAATTTTATAGAAGTCCCCTCACCAGTGTTGCTATATAATTTGAATCATCTTAAATGCACCATGACAGATGAAGGCATGTAAAAACCAAAAAATTTGGTTTGCTTGGGAGCCTGGAAGAACCAAGTGACCATCTTGGATTTCCCATAGCCTGATTGTTCATTTCATTTCCAACCATTGTTCACCCAGCTTAATTTCTCTGATTCAGGAGCACACTGTCGCCATGCTGCAAAGACATTAGAGTGGCAGAGGTCTGGTGGCAGGGGTCAGTTTTTGCAGAAGCAGAATGCACTTCATCCATAGGTGCCACAGTCTTTAGATTCTGTTACTGCTGCCTTTGCATGAAAGCAGCTATGAGGGCATTCTCTTGAAACTCAGTGTGAGCTTAAATTTTGATGACAGCAATTTCAGAAGGTAAGAGAATAGTAGTAAGAAGTTAGAAGGTCATTTATTTGTTGCCCATGTTTGATTGGGGTCTCAGAGGGTTTAAGAAAACCATGTTGTTTCCATAAGATCTCCAAATTACGGGCGGCCAGAAAGGCACTCTGCTCTCAGGATAAATAATAAAAGTTTGTCCTGATGATGGGAATGCTCTGGGAGGAGAATGGAGCTCTGCGTGTTGGGCTGATTTGTCTTGTGAGAGGTTTCCTTTTTCTTTCTTTCTTTCTTTTTTTAAAAATGTATTTTATTGATTTTTTTACAGAGAGGAAGGGAGAGGGATAGAGAGTTAGAAACATTGATCAGCTGCCTCCTGCACACCCCCTACTGGGGATGTGCCCGCAACCAAGGTACATGCCCTTGACCGGAATTGAACCTGGGACCTTTCAGTCCGCAGGCCGACACTCTATCTACTGAGCCAAACCGGTTTCGGCAGGTTTTCTTTTTCAAGTAATTTCTTTTGGGTAGTAATAGCATCACTACGTTGGGAATTCCCTTTTTCTACAGTATGACCCACCAACATTAAGTCAGGATCAGTTAAATGGATGTCTTGTAAACCAGGATGTGGTCTCACAAAATAGGACGCCATTACCTCACAGTCATGGGGCTCACTTTTCTCAAGCAGAAGTAGTAACTGTAGCAGGATTAAGGACATTTCAATGTTTAAGATTAGGTGGTGAAAGCAGGGGATCTCATAGGAGGTTCCTAGGTTTGCAGAGAAATGCTGAGTCAATTCAGAGTTAAGGAGACTTTGGACAACATGAGGAGTTTGTAAATAAATGTCATTTCCTAGGGTCAGATCTACTGAGGTTTCTACTAACTTTGGGGCTGCATCTATAGCCTTAAGTTGGTTTGGATATATATGCCCAACTGAATCCAGTTCTATGCTATGCTCTTGTGTGAGCATCTCAAAGTTTAGTTACCTATTCATGTACAAATGAGGTGAGTGGTTTTGAATGTTTGGTAGCCCCAGGGCAGGTGGCTCTTCTAGTACTTGTCTTATGAAGACCTGCTCAGGTTTATTCTCCCAAGGAAGGGGCTCAGGGACTAAAGTTTTAGTAAGTCTCTAAAGTGGGGAGGCCAATAGAGAAAAATTAGGACTTAATTTGAAATAGCCAGCTGGGCCTAGAAATACAGGAAGCTGTCACTTAGTTGTGGGCCTACGACATTCTTGGATTAGATTTATTCTTTTTGGAGATAACTGGATTCCTTCAGCACTTAGATTATGACCAAGTTAATAACCACTATCTAGAGATAATGGTATACCCTTTTTCAGCTAACTGTTGCAGCAAGTAAATGAAATCTTTTATGGACATCTCTTTGATAACTGAGCATAGTAAGTGATCTACATACCAGTATTGTAAAAGGGTCAATTTCCCGGGGAACTGGAGGCTAGTTAAATCTTGGTGGAGTACTTGGAAAAAAGAAGAAGGGGCCTCAGTGAGCCCTGAGACATGACTGTCTAGTTATATTGTTGATTGATCCAACTGAAGGGAATAGATACAGACCCTTGGGATCTATGAGGATGCTGAAAAAGGCTGAACAAAGATCCATAACAGTGAATCATTTTGAATCTGGTGGGACTTGTGGCAAAAGGGGGTTTTGGTTTGGAACAACTGGGAAATGTAATAGCTCTTAAATTCTGGACAAATTGCCATCCTCTCCCATTAGGTTTGAGACTGTCAAATCCGGCTGTTACAGGGGCTCATATAGGGAATGATTAACTCCTGGGCGATTAGGTCCTTCTATTATTGGTGTGATGCCTTGCATAGCTTCAGGCTTTAATGACTATTGAGGTAATTTAGGGAGAGGTTTATTTCTGTATATCTGAGTTTTTATAGGTTCTGCACTTTTTATTCTCCCAATGTCAGTATTAGAAGTAGCCCACAGATTTTTGGGCACCTCCATTACTAGTAAATTAGGAGACTTTTGTTGGAATTCTTCCTCTTCTATATCAAGGCCAGAACATAACAAATCAAGTCCAGGTTTGTCAGGCAATTCTAAGGCGAGGTCTCCATTAGAAGCAAAACATATTAGCCCTTTTGATTTAGAAAGGAGATATCTACTTAATAGATTGAGTGGGACAGTACCCCAAAGCAAGAAGGAATGCTTTTCAGTAAAAGGTTCCACGGTTATATTTACTGATTGAGGTGGAAATTCTCTCTGAACTTTATTAGACACATTCACTATGGAAACCTCTTTTTCACTGTGAGGGATTCATTGTCCTATGAGAGTTGGGTTTAGTGGATAGTTCTGTTATCGACTAAAATTTGACAAGGTTTCCCATTAGTTTTAATTTTGGTTTTCCCTTGGCTGTAACAGTTTATCAGAGAATCCCTGTAAACCCCATCAGTTTTGGAGGGGGCCATATGGGGGTCATCCCTTGGGGACATTTGATTGAATATTGAGGAATTTGTATAGGACCTTTGAAGACAACTTTTTCTCCAGTGCCCAATTGATTACAATTGAGACATTGACTTCAGGGCCAGTTGTTAGTTGATGGCCTCGTAAGGGGTGTGGTATGGGAGGCCCATGTGTTATTTTATGTCTCTGGCCTTGGAGCTGTGGTAGCTGTAAAGCTTGGTGGATTTTTGTTGGTGGTCTTGCTCCATGGTCCTTTAGAAATATTCAGCTATGGTCACAAGTTCAGTCAGGCTGGTGGTCTCTCATCCTATTTTCTGTCTCTGTCTATCCACTAATCTCAGGAAATAATCTGTTTACAAATAGGGCAGCGAGAGAAGGTTGAGTGACCTCATTTTTTGGTATGGAACCCTGAATGCTGTAGAAAGAGGGCTTCCAAATGGCCTTTAAAGTCAGCCACAGGTTCATCTTTCTTTTTGTTTTTATGTTTGTATAACAGACCGACCAGTGCAGGCAAGGAAGTCTCTAGGAATGGCTTGTACAAGTTCAGTTGCTATTTTGTGAGCTTTTTATTTAGCCCCTGAGATGTTAAAAATCAAGGGTTTTGCCATCTTGCTTCCTGAATCTATTTTGAGCTTCACCAGGTCCTAGCAACAAAGATCTGTCAGCCTGGGGTCATAGACCCTGTACTGACTCTATTTAAAAAAACTTTGGGGTTCATCCCTTAGGTTTACGAAATACTTTAACTATAGCTATTAGTTTGGTCCTTGATTCAGGGGTAAAGGATGCCTGAGGAGGTTTATCTGCAAACATGGGTAGTTTTATATTAAAAAATGTAATTGTTTAATAGTTTCTTCCGAGTGGAAAGGCCGTTCAGACGGAGAATTGCTAAAATGTGAGTATGAAATAAAGAAGGATGGAGGCGATCAGTAGGAGTCATGTCAGTCCTCTCATCTTTCATTTTAGGTATCTCTGTGCCTTTAATTTTTCATTAGCCCTGTGCATCAAGTCTTTTAATGAAGCTGTTTTTGATGATTGAAGCCTTTTGCAAGTTTCTGCATACCAGTTAAAATAGGTATCTATTCTATTTGTTTAATTTGGAATCCTTTGCCTTCAAGTACACTTCTTAAAGGAATGATCTTGTCTAATTGGAACATTCCCCTAATGGCCATTGTAATTCTAGGTTGTTTTTAGTCATATTTTTCCATTTTGTTAGGTAGCTGCAGGTTCTGGGACTAGCGTATTTAGACATAAAATAAACAGGTGTGCCAGAAGGTGGCATGCCCAATTCTTTGGATTTAAAGGATCCCATTTCTTGTAACTAGGCATTTGGGTTTCTCAAAGCCAAACTAATGCTTAAGACAAACGTGCTGCAGGGTTGGAAATTGTTGGGTGTTTTACAGTGTAGTTTGTTGCTTGGAAATTTTGAGTTTGGCAGGTGACTTACTGCCAATGTAATTCATTCCGTGACCAACTTATCCTATCCCAGGAGTCTTCTTGTGGTGGAGAGTGCTCTGAGCCTTAAAATGCTTCACCTGTGTTTACCAAATTGTGAGGCTTTTAGCCTTTGAGATCTCTGCTAACAATAGTCTTTATTTACATCGAGCAAGACAGACAGACACGTGCACTTTAACACACCAGCAGTAACCAAACGATGTTACTGTGGACCAAGAAGGCCAAGAAAAGGCTGTAAGCAAATCAGCAGACTCTAGTAAGTGAGGGCTGGGACCAGAATTGGGGAAGGGGATTCCGAACAACTGGGGAATAACAGACAAACCAAGGACTAGACACTCGTTCCAGATGGAACCTCTGCCAGCTCAGGCTGACCTGCTAAGCCCTGAACGGGAAGGCCAACTAGATTGGGAGCTCAATAGAAAGAAAGCAGAGCTCAGAACCGAGAGGGAACTGACCCATGGCCTTAGGAAATGAGAGAGATGGTGAACTAAAAAGAGGTTCACTAGTACCACGCCCGTGTTTCCCATTGTCCCCAAAGCCATCGGAAGTCTCCTTTGGCCTCTCTGCTGCCACCAAATCTGTTAAAAAACAAAATTAACCGAGTAAAATTTCAAGGTTTAATTTGCTTTATGATTCATGAATCTGCCAGCATCCCCTCTACCAAGTAAAAAGGAGCTCCTGAGTGGTGCAGAAAGGGAAAACTTCTAGAGACGGGAAGGGACAAGGAAGTCATAGACAAACAAACAAAAATGTTATTTTGGGCAAGTTCACTTTCTTTTGGGGGATAATAAGGTCTCTCTATTAGGATGATTACCTCATTGGTGCTGACCAGAAAATTCCAGACTGGCCGGATTGGATTACCTTCCTGGGAAGGTCAAAACTGCATTTAGGTCAGGTATTACGTTTTGGTGTCACGGGCTTAGCTGTTTTGGGCCTGTTGCTTCTTTTTAACAAAACCATTTGCAGGTATTAGTAATTAAAACCGAGTCGCCAGCAGACAATCTCATTACATAGGGGCTCAGCCGTTCTGCTCACAGATTTCTATTTTGTGACCATTTCCCGCTGGTTAGACTCTCTCCCAGACCTGGACAGCCACTGTCCATGTGGACAAGGAACTCTGGGTGCTGTGCGGGGTGGTCAGAAGAGCAGTGAGTCAGGAGGGGAGGAGGAGGGGGGAATAACTTGGATTTGTTATAGTTTATCGGCACAATTTGACCAATCCCATTGCCCTGCCTGCCTCAGTTTTTTGCATCTGTAAAATGGGGGAGTTGGATTCCATTAGTTCTGTATTTCCAGAACTCTGGGACTGAAGATGAAGCTCCTCAGAATTCGGAGCGGTTTGGGGTAAGACTCAGATGCCCAGCCCCAATTTCACAACAGTTGGCTTTGATCTGTTTTAAATATTGATTTCCATATAAGATGTCATTTGACTGAGGGCACCTTGTTAAAAGGTGTGAATTCCAGGGGACTAGATTTTCCTCAGGTTTCTTTTGAGCTCTAAGAGCCTCTGATTCTGGGAAAGACAGTCATGCACAAAAAGAGACTCACTGAATATTAATGAGCAAATCTTTCCTTTTTTCTCATTCCTTTTGAAAACAAATTCTAGCAACAAGAGATAAAAGAGTCTTTTGGCATAAATGCACATTATTAGACAGGCAGAAAATGTAGGGTTAAGCACAGTATCAGATTTTCAGCTCTAGTCATTTTGTAAGCACCACTGTCATATCTGCAAAGATTTGTTTATCAAGCTTTCTGATATGCATACCACTCTACTCACTGGCAAATTTATGAGTCTTTTTTCACATTTGAGGAAAAGATATGTAATAGTTTAATTAAATCTCCCCCTACTTACTCTATCACAGAGCTTCTTAACTATACATTTCCCCTTTTTTTCTGCTGTCTGCGAGCTGATAGAAATGACAGAAAGGAGAGATACTGCTTGGGCTGTGCAAATAGCTGGATATAAATTAATCTTAAATTAATCTGGAAAACATTAAATTAAACTAATACTTAATGAAGTTTAACTTTTGGGAAGTAAATTGTGATTTGCGCCAGTATGTCAATGCAGGTGGCTGTGGTGGTTTAGGGCCTGAGCAATTGCAAGCCACACTGGCTGCTTAACTATGTTAGAATGCCACAGGTAGGGTTTCTGCTGGGTATTTCTCTTTTTCTGAGCTACAGAGGAAACCTCTTTTTTTGTGTGTGTGAGGGTGTGGCACATTAATCTTTGCCCTGCTTTCATATGAAGCACTACCTAGATTTTATTCTCTCAATTATTCATTGAGCAAACATTTGCTAAGTGCTAGGTACTGGGAATGCTATGGTGAACGTGATGGCTAGATATCTGCCCTTGGAGAGCTTACAGTCTAGTAGTGAGCCACACTGACAAGTGCCCTTGGGACAAAGGAGTATTCATGCTAGGAGGGCATGAAAGGGGCCTCCAGCTGGGCCTGGGAGTTCATTTCAATAACCACGAGGTGCCCCTTCACCTGGCTTGGAGCTGTCCACAATTTACAGACCACGCTGGCCTGCTGTAACAACCACTTGGTGTTTACATTGGCCAAGATCAAAAGGAGACATTATCTAGTTCTCACGTAAGAAAGAATGCAGCCATTAGGTTCACCCTGCCAAAGCAGAGAGACCCTGACCTGAAACTTGTTTGGAATGTCAAGACTGATGGAGGATATGAAAAGGTTTGCAACTCCCATAAATGAGGTCCTTGGGGGAGAGCTGGGCAGAAGTGGCCTGAGAGAGAGCGAGGAGAGGAACCTGGCCTGGGTTTTTCATTGTGCTTAGGCGTCGGGCCTGGGGGACTTGTGTGGTTTGAATCTCCTTCACGCACCAGAGAAGGGGCTTTGTTATCAGCTTGTCCTGATGTGGGCACAAGGGCCAGAGGAACAGGATTGTCTTACAAGCTGTCAGCCATCAAAGATCAGGTGGAATCAGACTTCTCATTGTCCTCATCAACCCACTTCCTCAGAATTCGTCCCCCAGATGAAGACTAGCTTTTCTTTCCCTTGGAGTCAAAGCAAACCACTCAGGAGATTACTGTACAGGCAGAGGGCCCACCCATGACAGGGGACCATGCCCTTTCCCACAACACGATTTTACTAACAGCTGTGGGCGTGGATTTTCCTTATTGTGAAGCCGAAGCTCAGGGAGAGCAAGTCTGTGAAGCTCTTACATAATACAGTTCTCAGAGGTTGAAGGATAGATCAAGAGAAGGAGATCTCTGTGTGGACTTCAGATGATTTTTTTGTTGTTTGCTTGTTTATATAACTTTTAACAGCAGGATTTTTTTATAGGAGCTGGGTAGCCAGTAACTTAAAAGTGACTCGTTGACAATACTTGGAGTATTTTGTGTTGTCGACTAAAGGAAAGTTCTTACATTATTAATCACAAAGCAGTTAATGATGTTTATAACATGCTGTGAAGATTGGAGGATTCAACTAGGATGACTTGGTCTTATTTAAAACATTTATTTTTTCAAATTAACTTGCTTTCCCCCTTCTTTTCCTCCCTCCCCTCCCCTCCCCTCCCCTCCCCTCCTCTCCCCTCCCCTCCCCTCCCCTCCCCTCCCCTCCCCTCCCCTCCCCTCCCCTCCTCTCCCCTCCCCTCCCCTCCCCTCCCCTCCTTTCCTTCCTTCCTTCCTTCCTTCCTTCCTTCCTTCCTTCCTTCCTTCCTTCCTTCCTTCCAGGAATTAGTAAGTAAGGGCATGGAGGTATGGGAATACTAGGTTGAAAAATTGTAGACATAGCAAATCTGCATTTGACCCTGTAAACATGTATAACAATGACAATTCAGATATGGGTTGTTTTATTTCATATTCCTAGAAAACCTTCTTCTGGTCACTTTTCTTTGGTCTTTTATCAGTGCTCTAGACATGAACCTACTTTGGAAACAAACCTACTTCAGTCCAGGTCCAGCTGGCACACAGCATGCTATCTGCTCAGGAGAAAATGATGTGCAAATCAGGAAAAATGAAGAATAGAAATATTTGGGAAAAACATTAGATATATTTGAAAAGGTGGGCATATTCTCTTCCAAATTGTTCAATTAACCCTGAACAATCAGCAGAGTATTTGCATTGTGAAAAATGGAAATGAAATCACAAATTTGAAAGCAACTGAGCCCATTGCCAAGGATTCTGTTATTATTAAAAAATATATTTTTATTGATTTCAGAGAGTAAGGAAGAGGGAGAGAGAGATAGAAATATCAATGTTGAGAGAGAATCATTGATCGGCTGCCTCCTTCATGCCCCCCACTGGGGATGGAGCCCGCAAGCCGGGCATGTGCCCTGACCAGGAATCTAACTGTGACCTCCTCGTTCATAGGTTGAAGCTCAACCACGGAGCCATGCTACCTGGGCTGTGTTATTCTTTTTTCTTAATTTAATTTAATAAATCTTTATTGTTCAGATTATTACAATTGTTTCTCCTTCCCCCCCATATCTCCCCTCCACCCGGTTCCCACCCCCCCCTCTGCCCTTACTTCCCGCCCGCTGTCCTTATCCATAGGTGTATGATTTTTGTCCAGTCTCTTCCCGTACCCCCTACACAGACACCCCTTTCCCCCTGAGAATTATCAATCCACTCCCATTCTATGCCTCTGATTCTATTATGTTCACCAGTTTATTCTGTTCCTCAGATTTTTAATTCACTGGACTTTTAGATTCACTTGTTGATAGATATGTATTTGTTGTTCATAATTTTTATCTTTACTTTTTTCTTCTTTTTCCTCTTTTTAAAGAATACCTTTCAGCATTTCATATAATACTGGTTTGGTGGTGATGAACTCCTTTAGCTTTTTCTTATCTGTGAAGCTCTTTAGCTGCCCTTCAATTCTGAATAACTTTGCTGGGTAGAGTAGTCTTGGTTGTAGGTTCTTGCTATTCATCACTTTGAATATTTCTTGCCACTTCCATCTGGCCTGCATAGTTTCTGTTGAGAAATCAGCTGATAATCGTATGGGTGCTCCCTTGTAGGTAACTAACTGTTTTTCTCTTGCTGCTTGTAAGATTCTCTCTCTGTCTTTTGCTCTTGGCATTTTAATTATGATGTGTCTTGGTGTGGTCCTCTTTGGATTCCTTTTGTTTGGGGTTCTGTGTGCTTCCTAGACTTGTAAGTCTATTTCTTCCACCAGGTGGGGGAAGTTTTCGGTCATTGTTTCTTCAAATAGGTTTTCAGCATCTCTCTCTCTCTCTTCTTCAGGTACCCCCATAATTCTGATGTTGGTACACTTGAAGTTGTCCCAGAGGCTTCTTATACTATCTTCAACTTTCTGAATTCTCTTCTCTTCTTGCTTCTCTGGAGGAGTGTCCTTTGCCTCTGTATTCCAAATCTTTGACTTGATTCTTGCGTTCCTCTAGTCTGCTGTTGGGTCTCTGTATAATATTTTTTATTTCAGTCAGTGTATGTTTAATTTCTAGTTGGTCCTTTTTCATATCCTCGAGTGTCTCATTAAATTTATCAGCCTTTTCCATGAAATTCTTGAAAAACCTTATAACCGTGGTTTTGAACTCTATGTCTATTCATTTGTTCTCCTCCATTTCTTTCGTTTGTGATCTGTTTCCTTGCCTCCTCATTTTCGCTGCTCCCCTGAGTTGGTAGGGTAGCTTTGTGTATTAGGTGTCCTATTGGTTCAACAGGTCAGCCTCCCAGTTACCTGAGGTGGACACTCTTGGTGTACCCCTTTGTGGACTGTGTGTACAGCCTTGTTGTAGTTAAGTCTTGATTGTTGTTGGTGTCACTGGGAGGAATTGACCTCCAGGCCAATTGGCTGTGAGGACCCGCTGTGTCTATAACGGAAGAATTGCTGTGCAGGAGACACGTTTATGGAGCAGGACTTTTTCCAGTAGGGCTTTGGTGCTCACTGAGTCTGCCTCTTGAATGTGTCCCTTATGAGAGTGGTTGAAATCTGGTGTCGTCTCACACTGACCACTAGATACACTAGTGTCTGGATCTCCAATGGGGTGCAGGTCAGCTACTGTCTGAGGCCACCCAGCAGGAGCTACAGCAAGAACTACAGTTTTCTCCTCTTTGCTTGGAGTTTGGAGGATTTGGAGCTATCTGACTGGAGCTGCAGTTTATTTGGTTAAGCTGCCACAGAACAGGCCATTTATATGCAAAAGCCGCTGTGTGGAACCTGGGCAGGTTTGTAGAATGTGCGGGGCGGGGTCTCAGGGCATCACTAGGCTAGGGTGTGGCAAACGGTGATGGCTGCCATCAGCTGTCTCTGCCTTTCCACGTTTCTAAGTCCCTGCGTCCTGCGCTCCAGCGCAGTAAACAATGATTGCTGGGCGCACCTCTGCAAAAAAGTCACTCTCACTTTCCGACCTGATGGCCGAGAGTCCAGCTTCTCCCCGTAGGCGTCTGGGTCCCCCGAGTGTCCCCAGAAACTGGATTTCAGAGTGATCGGGAGCTTGTCTCCCTTCTGGTTGAAAAAAAGCCGAGTGCCCAGTCGCCCACCACCAGACCGATTCACGTGCCTCCGTACCTCAGCTTTTCAGATTTTGTGCTCCTTTCTCTTCTTAGTTGTAAATCTTCCACTCAGCCAGCTTTCCCGTGGTTCTGGGTGGTAGACGTTTTGTCTTTTAGTTGTAGTTTTGAAATTGTTGTGCGAGGCGGCAGTTTAGTTGTTTACCTTTGCCGCCATCTTGGTTCCTCTCGGTTGTGTTATTCTTAACCTTTGGTTAGTGATATGGAATTTAGAGAGGCTTGTGTGGAAGCCTTACTGCTCTCCTTGTGTCTCAGTTCATTTGGGTTTCCCTCACAAAATACACAGGCTGGGTGGCTTATAAACAGTAGAAATTTGTTTACACAGTTTGGGAGGCTGGGTGTTTTAAGGTCAAGTTGCTGGCAAATTCAGTGTCTGGTGGTTTCTGGTTCATAGACAGTATCTTCTGGCTGTGCCCTTACATGGTGGAAGGGACAAGGGATCTCTCTAAAGCCTCTTTTATATAAAGCCCTAGTTCCATTCACGTGGGCTCCACACTGGTGACCTGAGCACCTCCCAAAGGCTCCACCTCCTAATACCATTACACTGGGCGTTAGGATTTGGTGCATTTTGGGGGAACACAAATATTCAGCGTAGAGCATCTTTATTCCAAAGTTTGCTTTTTTCTCGCAGACCTATTACAAGGCAAAAGGAAGCCAGCCAGGGAGCCTAGAAAGAATGGAGGGGAGCATAGTAGTCCTCTTTTAGATAAGAAACAGGGCACCAGCCTGAGGGGAGGGTTTTCCCCATTTTTATTTCAATAGCAACAGCTTTGCATCTCACTTTGCGTACAACCGGGTCCCTACTGCAGCATCTTAAGATTGGCATTAAAGTGGGATTCCTCCTTAAGCCTGATTTCCTCACGGCAGAGACAATGCTGTGCTGTTTCTCTCTGGCTACCAGATTTCCAGCACGGTTTTGGCCCACTCCTAGAAGAATTATGCTACCCCATAAACACACTCTCTGCTTTCGAAACGAACAGCATGCTGTACTATACTTGTGCGACTGACTAAGCCAGACATAAAATGCATGTCTGTTTGTGAGCGTTGCTGCCTTTAGAATGTTGTGATTTGGGGGAGCCCAGGCCTGCAAAGATGGAACATAAGCCTCCCAAGTTTAATTTAATGAGGTCATACTTTTTGAATACCCACCACATGCTAGGCACTGGGGCAAATGTTATAAAACAAGCACAAGGCGTGGGGCCTGCCCTTCAGACCTCTTAAACCGGAGCCACCCCGTTGTTGAGCACGTCCATAACAGTGTGGGGTGAACCTGCAGAGAATCCACAGACAACTCTAAAACGTACCCAACGCGGGTCTGCTTCTTATCGTCACCATTTCCCAACAATCCTAAACAATGTCAGTGACAAAGGACTCTCTGGGAAAAACTTAGATATTTTGTGATCTAAGTTCTAACAATTGTTGGGATTACGGTTGAGTTTAAATCATTTAATTGGGCTGTTGTTATTACTTATTCTTTAGTAAACATAGTATTCCACACAAAGTTATTTTAAAGAATTCCTGGTTATATGGTTTGACCCCCAATACACATGGACTCTGCAACGTGTTCATTTCAGGAGAAAGTTCCTTCGGTTCAGAATTGGCCCAGTTTGCCTTCGGTGTAGTGCATGTGCCGATCCTTGGGGTGTGACAAGTCCCTGAGTTTAAATGATGGACGCCTTAGAAATAAACAGTGAAAATGGAGTTAGTGTTAGAAGGAAGAAAGACAACTTGTGTTTCTTTAATTCTATTACTCGATGTGACTACTTGGAGTTTTTATTAGTATTTAAAAATTAAAACCGAGTGCAAAAGGCAAATGCAAGATTTTTGCTGGTAAAGACAAATTTTAGCTTTTCATGAAATATTTTACTGAATTTAAATAGGTATTTAAAATGAAAATATATTATGTAAAAATAGTTAATTTCTTTAGAACTATTGAAAATCAAGACAATACAAAGTCACGTAAGTTGCCCTGTTTAATAATATCTAAGTTGTACCTCTTGCAGACATTTTGGTTTTATTAAAATTTATAAATTAGTTACTGGACAATGATTTACATAAAATATTATTATATTGAATTGTAACCAATGCATCAAAATTCAAACTACTAGATACATTTAAAAACTAGTGAATAACTAATGGGGCCCTTTCCCCTTTTTGTCCTATAATATTTATTTAAATTTAAAGTTTTTAATGTTTTTCCTGGCATAGTTAAAATCAAGCAGTACATTAAAAATTTTTTTCTATGCCTGCAATTCTTGTTTGGCTCTTATTTTATTTGTTTCATGGTTACTATGACATATTTTTGTCATATAGAGCAGTGGGGCATTACAAAATGTCAGGTTCTAGATGTCAAATCACTCTCAATTGGTGCGCCATGCTCCCATCAGATGGTGAGGCTGGTCCTGTGGTTCAAGTTCACAGGCGAAGCAAGGTCTGGGTTCAGGAATTCACTCCGCCACCACCAGCAGTGGAATCTGGAGTGCTTGATTTTCTCTCTGTAATTATAGGGCTTTGGAGGAAATGACTTCCAAGCTGCCCTCCAGCTCTGACATTTTGTGACTCAGATTGATTGTTGTTCCCATACACCCCCACATACACCTGCAGTGTTTGGGGATAAGGGGGTTCAACTCAACATTTATTTTAAGAAAATTGTCATTGCTTTTCAGATTCACCTACTGTTTAGATGGCTGTGAAAGTGATCCACATCAGGTTTTGTTTTGGTCTTGACTAAATTCCATTCTTTATTTGATGTCATTTTCAGCATAAACATTTTCTGTGAATGTGGTTATTGACTCAGACGTTTCCCCATCAAATCTTTGGATCTATTACCTCCTCTACATGTTACCTGCCATGAACTGCATTCAAGCTACACTTCTGTTTCTGATAACTCTGATCAATATGATTGTTTCAGATCTGATTAGCCCACCCCTTAGGCTGAGAGACTGCTCTAGGCACTTCTTTGGTGAGGCTGTGGAGCAGCATCCAATAGTGTCCTGTTGAGGCCGTACGGCCCTGGGCCTTCTCATGCTTGGTCGGGCAGCCAAGGACAGTGCTATTCATTCACATGTGTAAGCAGAATGTGCAAGGAGTTAATCAGTGTGGTGCCATCTCTGACCAGGAGCGAGTGAATGACAGCTTCCTCCTTTCTCCCTGTGGTGGACAGTTCCCAGGCTCCTTTCATAGATTCTCAGAGGCTCCAGCAGGACAAAGCAGTTGCTGAGAGCAGAGGCCAGTGCATCTTGTACTGGCTTTCTCTCCTTCCCCATCTCACTCCTGGTCTTCACAAGCCTTGTCCTAGTCCCTGCCCCCTGGGGAATGGAGGTCATGCCCCTTAGGCACAGTGTTGAGAGGGGGCCTAACGAAGGGCTCTATTTGTGCAGGAACAAGTTAGGGAGGTGAGGTATCCTGTTGTCCTAAAGCTTTAGTGCCTTGTGGGCCCAGCACTCATTTCACATTTCAAAGACCAGCCTTCACTTGAACTCTCTGCCTCGGCGCCTTTGACAAACCCACTGAAAAGAGGAACTCGTCCCTTCCGTTCCCTTTGCAAAACCTAAGTGAAAGATGACAAGAATGTCCTCCATACATGAAGACTCCCATTAGGGGTGCCCGTAGGTCAAGTGTTAGAGTATTTATCATTACTCCATTAGAGCCCACTTTCCCCCAGGTGATCACAAACTGGCTGCTCTTGCCTTCTAACGGCAGGTGTGGATGCTGGAGAGTCCTGAACGCATGCAGCCTGGGTGCACCTAGCTCGCTCCTGTCGCTAACTCACGCCATCTTCCTTTGAAATGCACTATGTGGCACGTTGGAGCACAAGCCTCTCTTGAGGCTGGGCCTGAAAGTTTTCTAAGCTGCTCTGTTGTGCTCCTGACAGACTGAAGAACGTATTGGGGCTATAATGAAAGGCAGGCTGCGATCGCTGTCATGTCAAGACGCTGCAGTGGAGAAAGACGACATGATTTCATGGCTAATGATTCACTCGCTAATATCAGTGTGGGCTGCCGTGAGGATAACCAAGTTGAGCTGTCTTAGATCAAATGATTCAATTAGGCCAGCTGTCCCTATTTGTCATGGCTCAACTCGCTTTCAAATTACCTTTCCAAAGTGCATACGTGCCTTAGCATAGAAGTTAACAGCTCAACTGTTTTACAAAAAAAAAAAGATACTTAGGCATGATTAGAAATAAGTCACCTTTTTATTTTTTCATGCACACAGGCTTCTCTCCCTCCCCCAGCCCTTGGAGGTGCTGCTTATTTTTGCTCAGCTAGCCCTGCAGGGTCCTCATGAGCTATTGTCAGGGTGGCTTTGCCTCTAAAGCCTTTTGGGGCATCTCTTGGCAAGAAATTATTAATTCTAAGAAAGAAGGCTTGGTTCAGGATCTCGAAGTTGCTTCAAGAAGTAGTGCCAAGGTTAAATTTATTATTTATTTTTTACCAGCTTCCAATCCCTCCATTGGCAATTGGGCAAGTTTAGGGTCAGAGAAGAATTTATGTTACATATCTGGATTCTTCCACAGCTGATAGAAAGACTCAGGGATGAGAAATAAATTGTAGCCTCAATGTGGCTTCAGGTCAACAAGGGGAGATATTAGAAGAGATAGTGATGTAACTAACGATCAATTGGAAGGCAAGAGAAGGCTAGAGTCTTAGTATTTCTGTGTGAGATATGTAAACATTCCCATTGCCCTGAGGGAGGAATGGTCCCCCTGCCACAAATAGCAGGAATAAAGGAATGAGT
This sequence comes from Eptesicus fuscus, assembly GCF_027574615.1. Classification (NCBI taxonomy): domain Eukaryota; kingdom Metazoa; phylum Chordata; class Mammalia; order Chiroptera; family Vespertilionidae; genus Eptesicus; species Eptesicus fuscus. The sequence goes on along the minus strand of NC_072491.1, from coordinate 35,480,542 downwards.
CAGGAAACATCTGTTTTCTGCCTCCTGGGTGAGGGGCACTGGCTCAGACACAGCAGGGAAATAGAACACAACCTAGGTACCTGCAACAAACTAATGACTTTGAAATCTTGTAGAGTATCTGGGGATCATGGCTATCAGAAAGATAAAAACAAAGTAAGTCTAAAATGAATAATGGAAATGGGCAAAGTAATAGAGGGCATTATCTAAAATGAAAAAAGAGAAAGAAATTTAGAACATATTCTTTTGGCCCGGCTGATGTGGCTCAGTGGTTGAGTGTCAACCTATGAACCAGGAGGTCAGGGTTCGATTCCCGGTCAGGGCACGTGCCCGGGTTGTGGGCTTGATCTCCAGTGTGGGGCGTATAGGGGACAGCTGATCAGTGATTTGCTGTCATCATCTCTCTTCCTCTCCCTTCCTCTCTGAAATCAATAAAAATATATTTAAAAAATATTCCTTTGAATGTAATGGCAAAAGATGGAATCTAACTGTTAAAAAAAACCCCTAAAGGTGATATCATGAAGCAGGCAGATAGGTGATTCACTGCCGTGTAAAGGGGTAAGAAGTAGGAGCAGTGAGATAGACGACATGAGGTTCTTGCAACCTCTCTGTTTTGAAATGTACTCTAAAGGGAGGTGAGGAGTACAATTTGGGGGAGGACCTTCATGGAAGGTTTGCTGAATGGATCACATTCCTCCCGTTCTTTCTTTTTATTGCATTTGAAGTCAGATTTATCTCAACTCAAGATACAAATAGAATGAAAACAGTCCGCGACGCTGTGGCCATTGCAGACTTTGCTTTTCCAGGCTCCTGCTTTCCATTTACTCCCGTCTCAGGGAGTAGCAGGGCCATTTCAGCTCCACTTCAACCCCTCACGACTGTCACAGGCTCAGAGAAAAAAAGCAAGCATATGCTCGAGTCTTTTCTTTGCCAGAGGGAACATGCCTTTCTTAGGCAGAGAGGAAGAAAAAGAGCCATCGAGAGTAGGGTTCTTCTGGTTTACCATGGTTCCTTCAGGCATTGGTTATGTTGATTGGTTTTTAACATCAAGATACTCCTGGAAATAAGAAAGATCATAGACTGGCAGCTTCAAAACCCAGGCACAGCGTGGGGACCTTACCAAAGCTGAGCAATATGGTTATTGGAAGTTCATTCAGAATCCACCTGGCTCTAGAGTCCAGGTGTTTTTCTCTCTGCAGAAGCAGCAGGCACTGTGTTCTGTTCTAGAATCACCATTCTGCAGCCTCCGCTTCTCCTTGCCTGCTCCTTTTGCTTCTGCTTCACCACGAGCCTGCTCAGTGTTCAATCTGTGCCTTGTGGACTGCCCCCAAAGCCTGAATGGCTCCAGCCCTTGGTACCTGCTGGGCAAAGCTGTCACAACAAACAGCTCTCTGGCTGTGGGCTGCCAGGAGATGGTACTCCAGGAGCTCACTGGGCCCTGTCCAATTTCCATCAAAGGGCAGGGTCGTGTGGCACCAGCAAAGCTGGTTGTGAAGCGAGAACTGGGAAAAGGCTCTGGGTTGAATCGTGTCCCTCCAATTCATATATTGAGAATATAACTCCCAGTACCTCACAACGTGACTGTATTTGGGGATGGTAACTTTATTCTTTTATTTTTACTTTTTAAATCCTTACTCAAGGGCATACTTAGAGAGAGGCAGGGAGATAGGGAAGGAAAGGAAGGAGAGAGAGAGAGAGATAGGGAGACAGACAGAGAGAGAGAGAGAGAGAGAGAGAGAGAGAGAGAGAGAGAGAGAGAGATATAAATTGCCTTTAGTATGTGCCCTGGCCAGGAATTGAACTGGTAACCTTTTGGTGCCCAGAGTGATGCTCAACCAACTGAGCCAGGCTGGCCAAACTGGAGATGGAACCTTTAAATAGGCATTTAAGTTAAACTGAGATCATTAGGCTAGGCCCTTATCCAATATGATGGGTTCTGTAAGAAGAGACTTGGACACAGGCATGCACAGAGGAAAGACCATCTGAAGACACAGGGAGAAGACAGTCATCTATAAGCCAAGGAGAGAGACCTCAGAAGAAACCAGCTCTGCTGACAGCTTACTAGTAATCTCAGACTTCTAGCCTCCAGAAATTTGAGAAAATAAATTTCTGGCTGTTTAAGCCACCCAGTTTGTGGCACTTTGCTTCAGCAATCCTGGAGAAGTAATAACACAAGGAGCAAGCAATTAGAGGCAGAATGATGGTGTGAAAAGAGCTCTGAAGGAAACGTTTAGCAGTAGGGTGTTTTTTGCTATTCTCCCACTGGGGGACCTTAGGGAAGTCTCCTCATGTCTGAAGTCCTCAGCTTCCCCATGAACTAGTATAAGAGAAGGAGGTTGGGATTATAGGAGCTGACATCTGTGACATGCAGGCCTCCTCACGGACCCCATTTGAGTCCTGCTGCTTCTGGAAGTTCACTATGAAATGTGAATGTAAGGGCTCTGGGGAGGACAGGACTTTGTGGCATTCATTCATTGCTCACTCGCCACCCTATTTGTACCCACAGTTTCCTTTCCACAGCAACTTGCCTACTTTAGGTCTATGTTCCCCTAAAACTAGGGGAATACCTGCCTGGAGACATAATTAGCCTAATTCCCCCACTGGTAGGAGAGTGACTGCAGGCAGGTGATGCTGTGCTGGTTTGACATACCAAATTCTAAAATAACATTTGGCCATGGGCTCCAGCCTCTTAACCAGGACACAACCTGGTGACCCTTCGACTTTCTTCCTCCTCCCCTGTCCTCCTTTCCCTTCCTCGAGTAGACTGGAGGTTCTGCTTCCTGCATCCAGCTCTGTGCTTCCTGGCCTGACAACAGCAAAGAGGCTGTTTTTCATGGTTAGGGGGGGCTGCCTGCCCTCATTGCTGGGGATAGGGGCACATGGGAACCTGCTTACCTCCAGACGGCCTCATTCTGTTTTTTGTGATCTAGTGACTAGGGCAGGTACAATGCCAAGGTGGAAGACCCGATGACTTAAGGACTTAGAGCTGAAATGGGAGATTTTTATCTTTACGCTGGGCTTTTCCCCATTGTTCTCTATCCCTGCCACCCTGGCACCCTGGGGTCCTGGCTCCAAGGACCCCACTTTAGGTGTCATTAGATTGTCATTGTTGCTGCTTTGTGGAGAGAAGCAGGAAGGAAGTTTCCTTACTTTGTATTATGGATTGAATTGTGCATCCCCTCCACCCGCCCGTGCCATGAGTTCTCACTGCCAGGACCTCAGATTGTGACCTTATTTGAAAATAGGGTCATTCAGATGTGTTTAGTTAAGATGAGGTCATGTTGGAGTAGGATAGGCCCTAATCCCACATGACTGGTGGCCCTAATCCAAAAAGAAGGTCATATGAAGAGAAAAAGACATGTGCAGATGGAAAACGATGTGGAGATGTGGAGACACAGGAGAATACTGCCTATAAGAAGTGTCAAAGATTGCTAGCAAACCACCAGAAACCAGGGGAGAGAACAGATTTTTTTTCTCACAGCCCTCACAAGGAACCAAACCTGCCACCATCTTGATTTTTATTTCTAGCCTCCAGAACTGTGAGACAACACATTTCTGTATTTTTTTAAAATCCTTACCTGAGGATATGCTTTTTTTGTTTGTTTTTTACGAGAGAGAGAGAGAGAGAGAGAGAGAGAGAGAGACCTATCTGCAGCCTCCCATATGTGCCCCAACTTGGGATCGAACCTGCAATCTAGGCATGTGCCCAGACCAGGAACTGAACCCACAACCTTTTGGTGCATGGGACGATACCTCCACCAACTGAGCTAACCAACCAGGCCACATTTCTGTATTTTAAGCCACTAAGTGTGTGGTACTTTGCTAGGCAACCCTAGCAAAATAATATAGAGGGAGTCCTTGTAACATACACTCCCCCAGAACTCTTCACAGTGGTGTTCTATGTTCTTATGCTATGCAATTGTCTTAATTCCCAACCCTAAAGATCGGTCTCTTGATGACAGCATACACAAGTGTGCCCTTAGGTTGGTCTGCCCCCTATACTTGGGTGTGCCCCAGTCCCTGCTGCTCCACAGCTGTCTCCAGTCCTAAGCCCTCTTGTGTGTATCATGCTCCCCTGGAAGTCCCTGCTACCCTTGGGGGATCCAAAGAGTCCTATCCGTTTTTATGCCCTGAGCGTGCAGGTGCTGGTGCAAGTCAGTCACATGGTCCAGTCTCTCCTCTTTCAGAGCTCGTCAGATCTTCAGCTCCTCTCGAGAGCCTTTCCTGACTTCCTGTCGCCACAGGTCTGGGCTAAGTGCCCCCCACATGCTCTCATGGAACCTTAAACTTTTCTTCTCACAGCACATTCCACACTTGCCCCTTCATTGTTTGCTTACCCATTTACAGCTCCTCTTAGATTGTAAGTCCAGAAACTGTGTTTTGATTACTTTTGCGTCTCTAGAGCTGAGTAGAGTATCTGGGCCTCTAGTCCTCCCTCGATGAGTATTGCTGAATGAATGAACAAGTGAATGAATGCGTTGTGTGCAGCTCTGGACCCCAAAGCTGCACCAGTGCTGGGCGTGGATGCGGTTCATTAAGTAATGCTTTCTGGTGCCTGAAGAACTCAAAACAGCTTTGATTCAAAATGTTGGCAAAATAGACTGCCTCCACTATTTTGACTTTTTTCAGAAATGAATTGATGAGGTAATACATTTTGAAGCAATGCCACATGCTGTGCTTTTGGAACTGGCGTACATCAGCAAGGTTGTGCTTCTGGTTTATGTCCTTGTCAGAGTTAGAAGGAATGTACGTCCTGGTCTCAAACGGTAACTGCAGACCAAGAAGTGACCTTTACCTTTGGCGACTGGGTTCACTTTCTTCATAGGTGAAAGAAGAAAATTGGCACATGAAAATATGTAATCTGCTATAAAGGAAGCAGCGAGCCAGGCCATGCTTGGCTATCACAATCCTTCAATATTTATGAATATTTGCTAAAATGTTATAAATGCTTGATTGTAAAGCTCAAGTGGAGATTCTCTGGGGTTCTAGAGCACCTAAGCTGCAACCCATACTTGGGGAGATGCTCAGTTGAAAAAGAAGATCCGAACCTCTGGGTGCAAGTATCTCATTTATGCAACTTTGTGAAGCCAATTCAGTCACCCAGTGAACATGCGGTGATATATTCCAGGCCAGGACTGGCTTTTAGCTCATGAGTTTGTTTCTTACCCTTGCATATTTAATTACATATATAAATATAACCACACTTTAAAAACCTCTCCCTAGGAGCTAAGGCAAAGAGAGCAATGTGTCGGGATTGCACCCGCATTTCCTACATCTCTGGAGGCTTCACTAATTGATCATAGCATCCTTTCTGCCACCCTTGAGTGCAGCCTCAGAGTTCAGTATATAGCACTTCAGGTAGCCCCAGCCCTGAGCTCAGGTATGTGGTATTGATATACCTTATTAAAGAAAATTAAATAAATAAGTAAATAAACTAAAGTAAATGAGCTAGATATATTTGTTGGCAACTCATAATTTAAAATAGATCACCAAACTTTTTCTATAGAAAGCCAGATAGTAATTATTTTAGGCTTTGTAGGCCACATATGGTTTTTGTTGCGGTCTTTTTTTTTTTTTTTTTAAACACACACAATTATTTAAAACTATAAAACCATTCTTAGCTCATGGGCCATATAAAACGAGCTGCTGGCTGTATTTGGCCCCCTGGCTATAGATTGCTGAACCTGAAGTAAAGCATCATGTTTTTAAACTATGCAAAGATGATGATTGTGTTTACCATGGATGGAAACCTTTGGTAGATAGAAAGGAATTCTATGAAGAGCATAGGGTATCTATTTTATGTGCATGATTACATAAAATTATGAAATTCTAACATGTAATTCATGTTACATTAGATACTCAAAATATAATGCTCCTGCATCTAGGGCCTGACTCATATGTTCTTATTGGGTTATAATCTTTGGGTTATAAGCTTAGGGAATACGTAATCATCCCCAAGTTTGACTGCTTGGATGTAACTTGCAATCTTATTTCCCACCCGCCCTCCCTGAAACTGTTGAACAGGAGGAATTTAGAAGTCTAGGCAGGGATCTGGGTATAGACATCTGTGAATATCTGTTGACATCAAAAATCATTTTGCAGTAGGTGGAAGTATAAATTGTTGTGGAAAGGTGACCAATGTTCTAGAAAAATCTGTTCACCCTGAATATGAGATTTGGCTTTGAGGTATAATAATGCTTTAGGACATTGCATTTGCCTCAGGACACACATGCATGGCTGCATCCTTCACACAGACACTCATTTAAAAAATGTTTTTATTGATTTCAGAGAGAAGAAGGGAGAGAGAGAGAAATATAAATGATGAGAGAGAATGCCCCCACTGGAATCAAGCCCAAAACCTGGGCATGTGCCCTGACCGGGAATTGAATCATGACCTCCTGGTTCATGGGTTGACGCTCAACCAACTGAGCCACACTGACCAGGCAACACTCATTTTTGTCTCCTAGTTGCCATGAAACTTCAGACACTCGCTGCACCTGGTTGTGGTGTCTCTCATCTGACAGTATTTTTCTTTTTTTTCCTGAAGGAAACTTTGATTCTCTTTTCAATCTGTAGAAACTGGTGATTCCAAAACTCAGTGTTGTGCATATCTTTTTTTCTTGCCCCTAAAATTAAGCTGCTCTTATGGATAACTATTTATGACTTAGAAGGAATAAAAATATATCGGTGAAAAAATGTGCCAACAGGATTGTTTTGATTTAGATGATTCTAGAAACAAGAATAAACCCAGAACTCTCTTTCTGGAGCATAATATCATTAAACTAAGATCATTACTTAGAATAAGTTTCAGGAATGCAGAATTGGCAACTTGCCCCATGTTGTCAACTTGTGAATCATAGAAACATATTGGGTTATTATTATCTGTCTTCACTGAAGCATATGCCTTGTTAGGTGTGGATAAGCCAAGAAGGTATGTGAAACCTGTCTGGGCTCATGTTTGTAGTTTTAGGGCCTCGTGGAACAAAATCCACTGAATTTCAAATAGATCCCATGTATTCTTCCACTCCTATTACTTTTCTTCTTTGCTTCCTAGTACTTTATAGGAACATAGAAAAGTGAAGGCATATATATAGACATAAGTATCTGAATATATGAAAATCTAGGGATATAATGCAATATGCATCACTTACGTTTGCCCTCCATCTCTATAATAATACATCTATATAGAGGACATTCATTACAGTACAAGGATATGTTTTCATTATCATCAGAAGTTCTTGGCACATGGTAAGTACTCAGTCATTATAGACTCCATGAGAAGACCAGGGTTCAAGGCCTGGCTCCACTGTTTACCAGCTATATGTAATCTAAACTTTTCTGAGTCTTACATATTTTTATCTGTAAAATGCAGCAAATAATACCAATTTATAGGGTGGTTGTTCTGATTAAATGAGACACTATATTTGATAGAAGTTCTTTATACCATGTAGAGAGTTATAGAAATGTTAATTAATATAATTTAAACATATATTGGCAATATTCCTCCTTTCTGGCTTTTTGCCCAGCAACTCTTCCCGGCCCCAGAGATCCATGCTGGCTGCTTCCATAAGACACTGGTGCAGATGAAGCATGTGGTGGCGGCTGAGTTCTACACTTCCATCTGGATGTTTTTGGCATTGTGCAGACATTGTTTCAGCATGCTGAAGTCACCATGTAGGCTAATATTTTTTTAAAAGTCCCCACACTGTATTAGTTGTGGGTAGTTGATGCGCACTGCGTAGGTTTGTGTCTTCTAGGAACTTTTCAAGGTTTTTTGACTCACCTACTCATCATAGGTGATGCTGTTGGGAGACTCGCTTGATCTTTAGGAATGCACTTTTATTTCTTTCAATGGGGTTTCAAACATCCTGACAGAAAGTCATTTGTGAAAAGTCCATCTATCAAATAACTATGCTCCCTCTATTTTTTCTGTACTTTAATCTGGGTGGGCAGGAAACTAAAGGTGCAGGAGCCATCTTGTGTTCAAAACATTAGAACGGCCTGAGCATCATGCCCAACACACAGAGGAAAAGAGAACTGACCAAGAGAGCAAGTTCTGATGATACCCTTTGAGCTCCTGAATTCAGCCATGCTCAAACTAATCCAACTACCAGACTAGCAGTTTTATGAACCAATAAGTTGCCTCTTTGCACAAGCCATTTGGGTTAGATTTTCTGTCATTTATACAGAAGACTAGTTAGAAGACCATGGTAATAGTCTAGTTGCAGTTCTGCAGATGTTTATTTTGGGATACAATGATTAAGAAAAAATAGATCCTGATCCTAAAGTCCCATGAACTAGATACATTCACAACTAACTATAATGGTAGCAAAAAAATAAAAATCATCCTTGATGCCCCAGTTTAGCCCAAATGAACAAAAGCCTGACCAATCTTAAACATTTCAGAAAATCAGACCCATATGGATAATAGCAAATACAATTTTTTTCTATTGTCCTAAAGGATCCTGGTTCTTTCAGAAAGCGGTCCACCATAAACAACAGTGGAAGTCAAGTAAATACAAATTTAAAAAGAGCTGTAAATACAAATTTAAAAAACACACCAACTGACTCCAGAAAAAAAGAAATCCTTTTAATCTAAACCTTTGTACTACTTCTTTCCGTCTTTTGCTCTTTACCCACCATCAACAAAGTGGCTTTAGTGGAAGCAAGGGAATTTTGGTCATCATGCTTTCCAAAGATGTCCTGGGGAATGGTTTCAACATAAGACTTACTTCTTCTCAACCTCTTACTGATCTCTAAATGGGGGAATATCTTTCATTGCTATATATTCATTTATATATATGGATGTATATATGTATATTCTTACTGTTAAAGTGTGTCACAATAGTATTGGCACCTGATTTTGCTTGGTAGCTTTTGAAAAGTGAATACTCACTTTGGTAGCCAGTTCTCACAGGAGATCTGAGCTGGAGAATAAAAAGGTTTGCTAAAACTATTCATAGATGACTTGACTTGAGAAGGTTGTTTCTCTATGGGCAATGTTTATCTTAATCAAAGATGAAAACATTTGGGCAAACTCATTTATAACTATAACTCAATATTATTAAATGTCATTCCACGGAATAGGTTGACTCTAAAGAGAGAGTTTAATTAAGGAGCCAGTGTTACACTTACTAATTAGCCCTTGCTTGCTTATCTTCTTACAAGAGCAGGTTTCTTGTCAGTTGAAAATGTCTCTATAACTGCCTTTTCCTCTCCATATGGCTGTTTCTAAGTCTGACTGTCCATGGACTTCAATAGAGAGAGCTGGGCATTAAGGAGGCTTTTTAGAGCAGTGGTCTGTCTGCTCTAGATGCCATGTATAAGAAGCTTCCTCCATTCCTCACAACTATGATTAGTCTTTAAACATTTGAAAATGCCCTATCTCATATACAAGCTATGGTTTGGAGTGGTACCTTATTTCCCCTCCTGGGCTGAAATACAATCCTATCCTTTTTATTTTCCCAATTAATCATTAAATCCCCTTAATCTGCTCATGTTAGCAGGAAGTCCATTTTCTGTCTCTTGTAGTTTTTCTTGCTCTTAATTATCCAAGAATTCTAGGCCTTGACTCTGTCTCAAGACATGACTTGTGCTTCTAAGGAGAGAACTGGAAATTCTTATCAGTCTACCAGTAAGATCCAGTTCTAGATGGCTCTTCATTTTAGGATGCTGAAAGCTGATGCTTCCCAGTTTGGCCTCATCCACTGCCTTTTACTAGGTTTTCATGGTTAAAGTTATTAATTTATTATTTACATGCTTTGCTGTCATTCCCAAAGTACAGCATGCAACTGAATGGCAACTACTGCCTCACTTACGAATATTAGGCCTTGGCTTTGATTCTAGGTCCCCAATCTAAACTCCCTTCTCCTTAATGAGTACTCTAGTTGTTGTGTAGAGTAAGAATTAGAGGGGGAAAGAGCAGAAGCAGAAGACAAGATAGAAGTCTCTTGCAGGAATTCAGAGAAGATATGGTTGTTTGGACCTTAGTGATTAACCTGGAGAAAAGGAGAAGTACTTGGGATTAAGAATTAACAGGAGTTGATGATGTATTTGACTTGCAGAATCAAGGGTGAATCCCTGTGAGTCTTTGATACTAATGTGAAGGGAAGGACCATTTACTAAAACGAAAGACTAGAGGAGGAATTAATTGTGTTGGTGTGAGGGTCAAGAGTTCAATTTTGGACATGTTTGAGATGTTTATGAAACATTTACCTTGACTCCTTAAGGAAGTCTTTAGACATATGAGTATACGATTCAAAGGAAAGGTTTGAGCTAGAGGTTTATATTTGGGCACTATTGGCATATGCATGCTTGGTGAAAGCCAAGGGAATGGATGAGATCACCTAGGGAGAAAATATAGAAAGATAAAAGTACCCAGGGCTGAACCAGGGAGAGGAGAATAGGATGACACAGGAGGCAAAGAACAACCCAAGACTAGGTAACTTTCAAAAGGAGGATGTAGACAAATTTGTTAAGTAATGCTGAAAACTGAGTAAGGGGACAAAAACTGTCCATTGGATTTGGCAACATGAATGTCATTAGTGACCCCAACAAGAATAGTTTCAAAGCATGATATGGTTGGAAGCCAGCTGGAGTGAGTTGAAGAGTAAATGGGAATTCTGGTGAGACAACAGACCAAAATCATTAGAAAATTCTCTTTCTTGAAACATTTACATATGCTGGATGGACTACAGCAACATTAATTTGCACAAATGGCTGAACTTTCAACAAACAAAATGGAAATTCCCAAGTGCTGGAAATTTATATAAGAATTAAAATAAATCGATAAGGACTTGAGCTGATTTTGTGGTTATCTTAGATCCTAGAAGAGGTTGTCTGTCTTAATCATCTAGGAACTTGGGTTTTAATATCCATGCAGGAACAAAATATGAGACCTTAAGATTACATGAAGTGGGAAGTTGGAATTAGGGTATCTGCATAAAGTTCAGACTGTACCGTCAGTTAAATAATAATAATGACAACAGAAATAATAATAATAATAATAATAATAATAATAATAATAATATCCATAAGCATGAAAACCCCCAAAAATAAACGTTTTGAGGGGTTGGGGTTTGTAATTATACTATTAACATTATTTAGGAACTCTTACACCAAGAAATCAACATGAAATTTGGTACCTGAATGAAGCAAGCATTAAACTCTGGAAGGATAGTTCCTCAACCCATATCATACAAGATTTCAATGAATAAAGTCTCAGTGTAGATGAGCTCATATCCCCAAATTACAAAACACCTAAGAATAAGAGTCAGCAACACGCATGCATAGATACACGTATGCATAAACAGGAATAGAGCAATCTGATGGAGACTGTATATTTATTATAATTAAAAATATAAAAGAAGGAATCCAAAACTTAAGAAAAGAATAAAATACTAAGAGAAATAAGCAGATATGAAGAAAATCGCACAGAATTTTTAAATATGAAAATTAACCTGTTAAAGATTCAATTGTTGGCTTATTGTTGGTTTGCAACAATGCTATGCTGGTTTGCATTTTCAGGTGGGTAGCTCTATGGCTGTGTAATGAAGACATAATTGTGAGACCCTATCCTCACTCTAGTTTTGTGGGGGGAAGATTAGTATAATTCAAATCACCAGAAAAACAAAAGTATCAGTTAATCCATTGATAAATTATTAGAATAGCTAAACAAAATGGAAGAACTAGCAAACTAAAAGATATATCTTAACCAGAAATGAAATAATCCAGTTACCCAGAATTTGGTTTGTGATATAAGTAGATACAAATATGAAAGGAAGTTTCAAAACTATGGATGCTAAAAGTAGAATGATCAATAGAAATTTAATAGGAGTCCCAGAGAAGCAGCCTAGAAAAGGCAATATTAAAAAAGACAAAGGCTAAGAATTTTCAAGAATTGATATACAGACATGAAGGTACCAATTCAAGAAATACAATGTATTTCAAGCAAGATAAATAAAAATACATCCATATAAATATATCATAGTGAATCTGCAGAACTAACCCCCAAAGACAAAGAGAAGATTATGAAAGTAGCTAGAGAGAAAAGACAGATTTTCTAAAAAGATAGAAAAGTTAAACTGACAGCAAATTTATAATTATGAACAGTATAATGCAGAAGACAATGGATTATCATCTTCAAAATGCAGTAAAAAACAACAACAAACCACTGTCAACTTCGAATTTAAAGCATGCCTAAAATGTAAATCAAGATTGGGGGTAAAAAAACACACAACAACAACAAAGATTGGGGATAAAATAAAGATTTTTTTTAGTAAGACTAAGATCCAAAACCTAAGAAAAAACTCTGCCTGAAATCTCTAGTTGACTGCTTTTAAAATAAAATAAAATAAAAAAAAAAACAAACCCAAATCCTGGAGTCATTTATCCCATGTATCTCCTTTACTTTTACACAGAACACTTCACTTCTGTCAGTTTTGGCTACCAAATGTGTGTTATTTTTTCTCTCCCTTCACAACAAGCAGTTCTCTGTGATACCAGCTGGGTGTCCTACAATTTAACTCAATTCTGACACTGTCTACTTGGAGATAGTGTCAGATCCCAAAGGTTAAGGGTTCAGTCCAACCTGACTGACGCCTCCTCCACTTCGGATGCCAATCACAAGTCCAGGTGCTTCTGACCTATTGGCTGTAAATCAGAGGTTTCCATGATCCCCTCCTAGGTTCAATTAATTTCCTAGAGCAGCTCACACACATGTCTCAGGAATACAGCTCACTTAACATTTACCAGTTTACTGTAAAAGGATATGATAAAGGATGCAGATGAACACTCAGATGGAAGAGATATATTAGGCAAGGTATGCTGAAAGGGGAGTGCAGCTTCCAGGCACACTATTCCGCCAACACTACCCTGTGTTCACCTACCTGGGACCTCTTCAAACCCTATACCTTTGGGATTGGCTGAGGCTTAATCATATAGGCCAGTGGTCGGCAAACTCATTAGTCAACAGAGCCAAATATCAACAGTACAATGACTGAAATTTCTTTTGAGAGTCGAAAACTGACTTCTGCACATGGGCCACGAAGTTTCAGTCGCACTGTACGTGCACGCCCACACGTGGTATTTTGTGGAAGAGCCACACTCAAGGGGCCAAAGAGCCGCAGTTTGCCGACCACTGATATAGGGCATCATTGATGATTAAGTACATTTTTAGCCCTTCTCCCTTCTCAAGAGAATGAAGGGCAGAGCTGAAAATTCCAAGCTTCTAATCACGGCTTTCCAGTGACTAGCCCCCATCCAGGAGCCATCCACAAGCCATTCAGGAGCCTCAATAAAACAATAGCTGCCCCTAGTGCTCTTACCACTTAGGAATTTACAAGGGTTTCAGGAACCTGTGCCAGGGACAGGGTCAAAAACCAAATCTTAGAACAAAAGATGCTAGTGCTCTTATAACTTAGGAAATTATGAGGATATCAGGAGCTCTGTGCCAGGGCCTGGGGACAGAGACCAATGCATTTATTCTATTATCTCGTAATTGCTAAATTATTCCCATAAATGAAAAATTCCCCAAGATCCCAGAGAAAAAGCAGGCAAAATAGAGGTCTATCCTTAAAAGGCAAGACAGTTTTCAGCGAGAGTGTGAGTTTTCTGAGAGACTTTGACAGACTGAGTTCCTTACACAGCACAAAGGTGAGGCTGAGTGTATATCTTCCCAAATCCTTGGCTGATCACTAGATTACTTAGGGGGAGGGGAGATGTCTAGGGGGCCAGGCTGAAAATCAGAAACTAGAAAAAGAAAACCTAAATATGGACATCAGTGACTGTCTATTATAGAAGGGATAGGTTCTTAAGTTAGAGTCCAGGAAGTTATTTACTAATTGTCAAAAGATCAAAACAGAATCCATAGTTCTCCAATATGTTATCTATAATTTTGAGTTTTGATCAAACTTCCTAGATATCCAAAGAAATAGGAAATTGTGACCCTTGCTCAAGGGGGAAAAATACAATTAATAGAAACTTACTCTAAGTGGGCTTAGATTTAGCAGATGAAAATTTCAAAGTAAATCTTAAAAATATATTTAAAGAAATTAATTAAAATATGTTCAAAGAATTAAAGGAAAATATGATAAAAATGAGAGAACCAACAGAGAATCAAAATAGCAAAATGGAAACTGTGAAAAAAACCAAATGGAAATTTTAGAGCTGAAAGCTATAATGATGAAAATAAATTCACCAGATGGATTAAAAAATATATTTAAAATATCACAGAAAAAAATCAATGACCCTGAAGATAGTTTAATAAAAATTACTCCAAAAACAAAGAGAAAAAATTTAAGTATAAATGAAGCCTCAAGATCTGTGAGACAATATTAATAGTTCCAACATACGTGTTGTTGGAATCTCAGAAGAAGAATTGTATAAAACTAGAGGTCTGGTGCACGAATTTGTGCATGGGTGGGGTCCAGCTACCCACCCCAATGGGGGCTGATCGGGGCAGGGCTGGCAGGGGGAGAGGATGCGGGAGGTTGGTCGGCTGGCCCCTCCCCTGATCTGGGTTGGGGGGGGGGGTTGATCAGGGGCTGGGCCAGCCGGGGGGAGGAGCTGAGGTAGGTTGGGAGGAGCTGATGGGGGCCCCGATCGGTGCATGAGAGTGCAGTGTGCATCATGGTGACTAGTTGTTCCGTTGTTCTGGTTGCTTGGCTTTTATATATAGAGATTGCAGGAAGACAAAAATTTGGCAGGTTATGGAATGTTTTGATTGTGGTCACATAATTATATACATCTTCCCAGACTCTACATACTGTACAGTTGAAATTAGTAAGTTTTAATTATTTATTTTTTAAATATTTTTTTAAAATTTATTTCAGAGAGGAATGGAGAGGGAGAGAGAGATAGAAACATCAGTGATGAGAGAGAATCATTGATTGGCTGCCTCCTGCATGCCCTACACTGGGGATCAAGCCCACAACCTAGGCATGTGCCCTGATCGGGAATTGAACCTTGACCTCCTGGTTCATAGGTTGATGCTCAACCACTGAGCCATGCCCAGCTGGGCAGTTTTATTTATTCTTTGTAGCTATCCTATATAATAAAAGCCTAATATGCAAATCGACCGAACGGTGGAAAGACCTGTGGAACAATTGGTCACTATGATGTGCACTGACCACCAGGGAGCAGACGCTCAATGCAGGAGCTGCCCCCAGCCTGCAGGCCCCACGCCAGCCAAGGCAAGTGCCAGCGGGTCCCCCCCGATCCCCCCACCCCCCGATCATCCCGCTGGTCACCCCACAGAGGGAGGCCACCGGCGGGGGGGGGCAGGGTGGGGTGGGGCCGGCGAGTGGGCGGCGCCAGGCCGGCCAAGGCAGGGTGCCAGCAGGGCTCCTGATTGCCCCTCTGGTTGCCCCACAGATCAGCCCTGATCGCTAGCCAGGCCTAGGGACCCTACCCGTGCACAAATTTCGTGCACCGGGCCTCTAGTACTGAAATAAAACTATAGAAAAAATATAATACACACATACACACATAAATATATACCACACATATCTATTTCATGGTTAATTTGCATTTATTTCAAAATACGAACAAAGATAGTTTAACATTAAACAAAGCCATTATTATAAATAATCATATTAAGAGATGAAAGAAGAAAACCACAGGATAATTTCAATAGATACAGATAAAATTCAAAAGTGATTCATGGTACTCTTGTTTAGTAAACTATTAATAGAAGGGAATTTCCTTTTCCTGAGAAAATATGTCTTCCAAAAACCTACAGCAAATATTCTAAGTCATGAAACTTGAGAAGTATTCACATTCACAGATACCATTGGTCTCAGTCTTCATCACACTTTTTCCTGGAGATCCTAGATAGTGAAATTGAGAATTCCCCTCCCCTAAACAAAATAGAAGCATATAATAATTAAAATGGAGGATAAATGGGTTTTTTTAATTTAACAATTATCTCGCACTGGCTGGTGTGGTTCAGTTGGTTGAGCATTGTCTCATGCACCGAAAGGCTGCTGTTCGATTCTGGGTCAGGGTCCATACCCAGGTTTTGGGTTAGATCCCTGGTTGGGGTGCATATGGGAGGCAACTGATTGATGTTTCTCTCTCATATTAATGTTTCTCTCTCCCTCTCCCTTCTTCTCTCTCTCTCTCTCTCTCTCTCTCTCTCTCTAAAAAAAAAAAGAAATAAAAATTATCTCAATAGTATAATATTAATACAATTAAATTGTAGGTGGATTAAAGATCTGGATGGAAAGTGCAATGCTATACACCTCATAAGTCAGTTCTGTTATACCAAAACACCTATCATACAAAATCAGTAAAAAGCACAGGGCTTAGGAGAGAAATGAGATTAAGACAACAACACTCAAAAACTTTATCATTGACACACAAAAAGGAAATATCGGAAAAAATGGTTACAAAATACATAAGTACAACAATAAATCTGGCACTTTATCTTGAAAAACAAGGTTGCTTGTGGAGTGGTCACCACAGGAGTTTCAACTGGTGAGTAATTCTGAAGTAGTGGAAGAGGTTATCTGAAATCTCATGGAAAGTTGTTAACACCAGATGCGAATGGGGGTGCCCTATAACATACCTGTGACCTTAGAGAGCTGCTGGGTGTTTCAGGTACATCCATGTGTGTGTTTTGTGTATTCCTACACAGCTTGGTTAAGCGCGTGCTGTTTTCTGCATTCATCTAGTGTTTCTTGCTGATGAAATTGCACATAAGTAAATTGGAAATTTGTGCTATGTTCATATATTTTTAAATTTGCATTTTCAAAACAAACATTGTAGCCAAACTGACTGTAAGAAAATATAGGATTGTATATATTTTTGGTATTGTGATATGGGAAAAAACTTTCTGAGATATGAGAAGTACAAATCATAAGACAAGGATACGTTTGATTATATTCTCTAATAATAATAATAATAATAATTTTACATAATAGCAAAAATGATATGAAAAACAAAGTACAAAGATAAGCTGTTGACTGCCTTGGAGAAGATCCTGATAATGTTTATATTTATAAAAAAATTCTATAAATCAATGAGAAACAGTAATTAATTTAAAAGAAAAATGGGCAAAGGCAATTTCTAAAGAAGAGAAAACAAATGTCTAATAAGCATAAGAAGCTGCTCTACCTCACTAATAATTAGGGAGCTGAGCACTAAATCAAGAAAGAGCTACCACCTACATACAATTTTTGCCAGTTATTATGTGTAATGGCACCAAATGTTGGCAAGAAAGTGGGAAAACAGGAACTTTTATTATTGATGGTGAAAACAAGAACTGATATAATCACGTTGGAAAACAGTTTGTCAGACTTGTAAAGCTGATGATGTTGGGAGTCTAGGCCTGAGCAGTTCTACTTCCTGGTGCCCACCCTGGAGAATATATGGCCTATGTATATAGGAGACATGACTGAGGATGTTCCAAGCAGGATTGTTTATAATAGCAAAACCATGGGATAATTTACTGCTCCCTTATTAGGGGAATGTGTCAACTTTTATTTATTGAAATTATAGGAAAGTATACAGTAACTAAAACTGTAACCTAGATCTGCAGATCTTGCACAAAGAAGCATAATGTTAAGTGCAAAATGTATGTAAATGTATGTGCATGATACTATTCATAGAAAATATGAAAGAGAGAAACCACTAGTATATGTACATTTTATGGTTACATGAATGTGTATTAGGACACTAATATTGCAAAAGAATAATGCTCACACATTTCAGAGTAATGGCTAACCTGGGGGAGAAGGAATGTGGTGTGGGGTCAGATGCTCCTGAAACATTATATATATATATATATATTTTTTATTTTTTAAAGAGAATCATTTGATGTGAAAATGGCAAGATGGTACCATCTGCTTAATCTCAGTGATGAATCCATGGGTATATGTTATGTATTTTTAAAAAAAATTTTGCTTTTCTGTATGTTTGACATTTATAAACAAATATATTTTGTGTGCCTTATTTTATGCTAAGCAATTTTTCTAAATAAAAAACCAAAATGTAAAAGAGTGAATGGAAAGAGAAATCATACATTGTCACACCTTGTTGGAAGTGTGTTTGGGCTGCCTGGGATTACAGGGGGCTCTGCAGTATAATGCAGGTGAGTGTGAGCAGGCCTCCTATACTGCCTCTATCAGCAAAGATATGTGAACTTGAACCAATGCTTAGGTCTGGGGAGGGTGGCAGAGAACTGAACAAAGTGGTCTTTTCTAGTTAAATCACGTGTGCATGCTTCCTTCCTTTAGGATGGGGCCAGCAGTGTGCTGATGGAGTGGAGAGTGGGCCTGCCAGGGGCCTCCACGGACAGCAGGATGTGAGTACAGCTGCTTCTGAAAATACCTCTGGTCCAGGCTCTGGGATGTAGGGTAACAGGGCAGTTTATATTGAAGCCAGGAAGCTATACATTTTCTAACATAAAGACAACTTTGCATGAAAGAGGCAGAAGGCCCCTGACCACCGGTTCTCTATTGGCCTTAACCTTTTCACAGCTGGACGGGAGGATTCTGGGAAATAGCACATCCCAGACGAGGGAGGCTGTGGTGCCAAGGGGTTAACAGGCACTTTGTGTGAAGTTTTAATATTCCACAAATGAAATGTGCATGTGAAATGGGAAAAAAGAGGAAAAGATTATATTTGTCAGCTGGGCTGCCATATGTTGTTCTGGCCGGAGCACAGAAAAAATGGTGACAATTCTTTCCTGAATGAGAATCTCTGTTAACTCCTGATTTCATGCCTTCCTTTGGACAAGCAGTTTTCTCCATGACCAGGCAGAGTCTAAGATATTGATTTTGATGGGGGCAATCTGCATATACCCCTAAACAGTAGAACGTTGGCATTGCTTGGCCTGATTTTCAGGAAGTAGAAGAAAGCAGGAAAATCATAAAATTCATCTGCATATTTTCTTTATTAAAATGATATTGGCCCTTAGGGTAAAAACAGTGCTCTGAAAGAGTAGCTAGCTGAATGACAAATGGAGAGGAGGTTATGTTGGCAGATCTGTAGGTTCTCACCAAAGTCATCATCACCTAATTTCAGAGAAGTAACTGTTACACTAAAGGCTTTTCTTATTCATATTTGGTGGGTTATGATGCCTATGCTAGTAAAAAATAAATGTCTGAGACTAATTGTTCAAGAAAAATAAGTAAGATTCAGCTTTGGTGTGAGAGGGTTATTTTTCCTAATTATGTTTCTGCACTTGAAAATGCTACACTGGACAAAATTACTTTTTCTTTAAATAATGTTTTATGGATTCTGTTTACTGTTTGTCTTTGTAATATAATCTAGAAATACTGAAAATTATAAAAAAATTAGAAAACAAAAATCTTCCATAATTCCAATATCTAAAGATACTAATATTTTAATATATTTTTCATGTTATGAATAAATAAATAAATGTATAAATAACTTTTACATAGTTGACATATTATTAAAGATATTGTTGTTAATATAATTCTTTTTTTTTTTAAATCCTCACCCAAGGATACGTTTTTATTGATTTTAGAGAGGGAGACAAAGAGAGGTAGAGAGAGACATTGATTTGAGAGAGAAATATCCATCAGTTGTCTCCTGTACAGGCCCAACCAGGGATCAAATCTACAACCTAGATATGTGCCCTGACCAGGAATTGAACCCACAACCTTTGGTGTGTGGAATGATGCTCCAACTAACTGAGCCACCTGGCCAGGGCTTAATATAGTTCTTAATAGTTCCATATATCCTACTGAGAGCATGTTCTGTTCATTGTTAACTATTTCCTATTATTTGTTAGTTTACTTTCCTCTCACAGACAAGTCAAATCATCCTTTTTCTTATGTGACTAAAAGCAAGTGAATGCTCCCTGGACCAGTTAAAGTATCTATATAATAAAAGCCTAAGTGACCTTTACGGCAGAACGACCAGAACAACCAGTTGCTATGATGCACACTGACCACCAGGGGGCAGGTGCTCAATGCAGGAGCTGCCCCTTGGTGGTCAGTGCGCTCCCACAGGGGGAGCACCGCTCAGCTAGAAGCCGGGCTCATGGCTGGCGAGCATAGCGGTGGTGGCGGGAGCTAAGGAGTAATGGGTTGCGGACTGTGAGAGCCCCAGACTGCGAGAAGGGGATCGGGCCTAAGCCGGCAGGTGGACATCCCCCAAGGAGTCCCAGACTGCAAAAGGGTGCAGGCCGGGTTGAGGGACCCTCCCCTGCCCCCATGTTCGAATTTTGTGCATTGGGCCTCTAGTAATTTATAATCTTACAGGAATAGTGTGAACTGAGTTGATATTCTCTGGGGAGGAGTTTGGAGAAATAACTATGAGGAGGGCCTGGAAAATGAGGGAGTGGATAATAGGGACAGAGTCAGATGGTGGCAAAGATCCCCAGGCTGCATTGTGTGAGGAGATAATCTGAAATAAAAGAGCACTCCTGCAAGAATGAGATCCTTCCCTTCCCCCCACTAAGTAGAGTGAACCAGCCACTGCAGATTATTTCTTGAAATCTAGGAATCGTGAGCAGAGAGCAAGCGGCCCAGCTAGGGCTGCACTGAGCCTCTGTTCAGCTGTCCTCTTACCTGTCCAGCCCTGGGGGCCCTACTTGGACTATGAAGGGATGCACAGAAGACTAAATACTCAGCATTAAAATACTTGTGTGAGGAGAAGGAACAGAACACAGGAGGCCAATTAGAGGGACGTCATTCATGTCATATCAGAGTAAATAGAACACAGAGATTAACAGCTAAGAATGAGCAAGGTGAGAAGGGACAGCCTAGGCAAGGGTACTTCAAAGAAGGAAAAGGAAGAAATAGGGGTGGGGAGGAGAATAAATGAATACTGAATTCAGTCTGTCAAGGAACTAAAAATAATTTCCCCTAAATGTTTCCCTCTTTAGAACAACATAATAAGAAAACGAGTAGCTCAAAGATGATGATGAAACAATAGAATGAGAAGGAAAGGTAGAAAGCAGAATTAAGAAAATAATTTCATGATTAAATCAATATCATTAACGGCTATTGAGGCAGATAATAGCAGCTACCATTTACTGAGCATTTAGTACACTGTTCGAAGTGCTGCATATGAATTACTTCCTTTAATACCTACAAAAATACTATGTGTAAGTACTACTTTTATTATCTAATCATCAAATGGCAAAGCTGAGACAAAGTGTGGTTAAGTTATGTCTACTCACTAGAAAGTAGGAGAGGCAAGATTTTAACCCCATCCATGTTCTATAACACTGTGCACATGTAGTTTGATCCCAATTATTTAAAGCCAATCTTTCCATCCATCCATCCATCCACCCATCCATCCATCCACCCACCCACCCACTCACCCATCCACCTATCATCTATCTATCTATCTATCTATCTATCTATCTATCTATCTATCTATCTATCCATCTTTCTATTTTACATGTGCAGAGGTGAAATTCATCTAAATCAATAGCTATTTCTGGATGAGTTTTTTCTTTATACTTTTCCTTATTGTTTCACTTTTAAAAATCAGTATTTTTTACCAACTTTATGAAACAGATGAGTATTATAATATCACAACAATAATAATATGATTGTAGTAAGCCTTTGAACTCTTACTCCTGTATCATACACTTCATAATTTACTTCCTTATTTATCTTCCAGTGACCTAAACATGTTATGTCACTTCCTTAATAAGGTTAGCGATTTGTTGTGATATTATTTCTTTTTTATCATTTGACACTTGAAGATGTCTCAAGACACCAGTCATATCATATTTTAGACATTCTTCACATTTGAACTGAAACTTCTGAACCTGAATCCCACCTACATTCCAATGTTTCTTATATTCCTATCCTATGTGTATGGTATAATTTGCTTTTTAAGTTTAATTATTGGCTATCTTCACCACTAGGATGTAAGTTCCATGAAGGCAAGGAGTTTCATCTGCCTTGTTGTTCCCCCAACACCTAGAATAGAGCCTGGCACATAGGGTGCTTCATAAATGTTTTTTGAATGAAGGAAATGGACTTTGCTAACGGAAAGCTGAGCAGAGAAAAAAAAATCATAGAATTGTAGAATCCTTGAAGTAAACTTGACTTTTAAGTACCATTTGACTTGACTTTAATTGTTCATGTGGCAATTTTTCACACTTAAATGATAGAATTCATATTTTAAAATACATAATAAATACTTATTTTATATGCTTAAATTATTTCAAAGCCTTCATATCACCCACAAATAGTCCTCTTAAGAGGTTTTCTTTTTGAAAGGATCAGTTGTAAGGCAAAAGCAAATATGCCTGGAAATGGGAGGAAAACCCCTATGTTTTTCTGCAGCCATGTGCTAGTAAAATATATTCTTGCGGAAGCCCCAGACTGGCAGCCTTTGAGGATCAGGTTTAGTTCACATAGCTTTTCATTTGATTTCATTGCCAACATAAAACAATAAGGAGCTTAAACATTTTTTTCCTTTTTGTTTTTTTTAGTGTTTGGCACAACTGGTTTTACAGTTTCACATGATAATTGGCTGTTGCTGAGTAGCTGCCGTCACCTTTAGCTAGAGCACAAGTCTGCAATTCGCCAGAGTCCACACCATTCCGCAGTGGTTCCTGCCCACCGTGTGCCTGGAACACTTTGCCCATTCACATCGCCTGCCCATTCCTGTAGGCATTTGAGTTTGTCACCTGTGCTCCTTCCTGCTCCCATGGCTTGTTGCCTGCATAGAACATTACCTTCCTGTTTCTTCTGTTTTTGATGGAATAGTTTCCTTCCTTACATATCATCCCATTATGCATATAATTAAAAACATCTCCTTAAGGATTCCCTAAGGAACTGGATTTGGTGTTTCTTTTCAATTTGATTTTGCTCATTGCACACACACACACATATATTTTTTGCCATTTTAATGTGGCTTTTATGGATGACCTCCTTTCCCACAAACCTTTACCATGTCCTGATAATCTTGACTGCATAGCTTATTTCACTTCTCTGTCCATAATCTTTATGTTGGATTTGGAGAAGAAAATTAAAAGAGGAAGTGGAAAGGAGGCAAGAAGGAGTAAGGGACATTCTGGAGGAATTTATCATGACTCATGAACGGGAAAATTGAATTAAAGTCATTTATAGAAGAATAATTTCACTGCTCCCTTTTCTTTGTATTTTACCATATGCACTTCAGTGTTTTTAAAACATCTATTTTTAAAAATACTTTATAATAATTAAAATATACTTTAATGATAAAATAAAAAATTTAAAAATAATTTTAAATATTTAAAATTGTTATGAATATATATAAGCTCTTCCAATTTTTAAAGCAAAATATGGACAGGAATTTATTTGTTCATATCTTTGTATCACCAGCACCTGATCCATTAGGTGTTTTTTAAGTAATTTTCATTCAGTTGTTTTTTTCATGTAAAACTGATGGGTCTGACACAGTCTCATTTTGTTCCTGGCGTGTCTCTCATGGAATGCTATAAATCGTCTACTGAAGGCAGGTAGCAGGAAGAAGCAGAAAAATGAGAGTGATATTGTCTTAGTAATACTAAGATTAGGTAATCAATAGGGTGACCATATGTCCTATTTGCCTGAGACAATCCCAGTTTATTCCTATTGACTTGGCATGATTATTAATAGCATCACTTCCACTCTCAAAGTGTCCTTGTTTGGATGATAAATTATATAGGCACACTATTAATCAGGGCCCAGATAATCAAAAGCTATTTGTAATCTAATCACAGGGAGTTCAGGTTTTTGTCTTGTTTTGGTGGAAAATGGGGATCTAGCTACCTAAATTGAAAATTATAAAATGCATGACCACTTTGAAAGATATTTTATATATGTACACACAGATGTAAAGCACTTTATAATACTGCCTTGTATTCTAATTATTTCTACAGTTATTTCCATTGGCCTTAGAACACTCTTCCACACTTGGAAATATACTTATCTTTATTTTCTCTTAATGCCTTGCAAAGAGTTTTGCACTTAGTAGACATTCAATAAACATTTGTTCAATGGAATTGAGTCAAATGGGATAACATTGTTAAGTTGCTTCATCATGGATAATTTGCATTGGTTTGTCTTCCTATCCACAAACTGGGAGGAGCCTGTATACCACTATAATTTTACATATTCAGTATACTAAAGTAATTTTTTATGCCTCCCTGCTTTGCTGTCTCCTTAAAAGCTCTAGTTGTGTATTGTTGCAAAGCATTTCTTCCCTGCAATGGTTAAAAAGAATTACGTTTGTTGAGGAAAAATGTCCACCTTAATTTTTTGGGAATATATTGAACAGAAATGGTATCATTTTTTTTTTCTGGCCAAGGTTTTGATCAGAAGTACAACAGGGGACTATCAATAGTATATTGGCCATAACTTGCAATTTTCATTAGTCAAAAATTCAATGAATGATTTTTTGGCCCTATTGAGATTTCAAGAGACTCAAAGAACCACATAGAGGACCAAGCTTTGAGAATCTGTGTATTTTGTATTTGAGAACAGAAACTCCCAGCCAACTGGCAAAGCACTGAGCTCTTCTAGCAAGTTATAGGGTGGAAATTATTTCTCTTCTCACCCATCTGCTCTAGGAGCCATAGTTCACATTTAGAAGTAGCACAAC
The DNA here is from genome assembly GCF_027574615.1 of Eptesicus fuscus. NCBI lineage: Eukaryota > Metazoa > Chordata > Mammalia > Chiroptera > Vespertilionidae > Eptesicus > Eptesicus fuscus. The sequence continues at coordinate 35,455,984 of NC_072491.1, read as the reverse complement.
TTACAGTGAGGGGGAAAAAAAGACCATCAACGGGAGGTAAAAAAGAAGAATAAAAAGCCATCATCGAAATAACAGCAAATACAACAGTAAAAACAAAGACAATTCTCTTTGTAATATTCATGCAAAACCCCTGATTTTATATTTTCGTCACCTGGCACAATCATTCTACATAGATTCCAGTACTACCTTTTGGAAGAATGAATAGGCCCTTTTAATGATATGTGAGAGTATTTCTCTGCAATGGAAAGCAATAGACCTTCACTAAGTGTGTTAGCAGAGGCAAAGGAGTGAGAGGTGAGCCATGGAAGGGGATTCATCATAAACAGAGGTAAATATCCAAGAAGGAAGGAGAGGAGAGAGACTGGGGGGAAAGGGTAACAGTACTGAAGACATTTCTCTCTCTAAATTTCTTTCATCAGCTTTGAGCAGCTAAGGGAATCAATCACATGTTTTCTTGGCTTACCTTAAAAAGGTAAAACCCTCTGCAGCTGGCAGAGAGGAATGCCCCTTTGAATCCCGTCTGCTACTCATTACAGGTGATAATACTCTTCTGTGGCTCAGCGTAGTTCAATTGGGCAGGTAAAGGGACGCCAAGGAACTTAAAATATAGCAACTGAAAGGAGCCTATTCAAAAAGCTGGACACATCCCACAGGGAGGCAGCTTTTCTTTTTCTTTTCTTTTTTTTTTAAAAAAAATATTTTATTGATTTTTTACAGAGAGGAAAGGAGAGGGATAGAGAGTTAGAAACATCGATGAGAGAGAAACATCGATTCAGCTGCCTCTTGCACACTCGCTACTGGGGATGTGCCTGCAACCAAGGCACATGCCCTTGACCGGAATTGTACCTGGGACCCTTCAGTCCGCAGGCCGATGCTCTATCCACTGAGCCAAACCGGTTAGGGCTTTCTTTTTCTTTTTATTAATATAAGCAAGACCAATATAAAGTAATTTTCAGGAATAATCTCATATTAAGAATCACATGGAAATACCTCATACTGAAGTATGGCCTTAAAATACCAATGTTTTCGGAAACCAGTTATAGTCAATAGTGTAATGAGTTGTATGACTTTTAAAGTATTTGTGTTTTCATTTAAAAATTATCTTTGGCCAATTGTCTAATCCTTCATCCTTTCATACACAGGATCTATTGATTTTATTTACGAGTGAGGAGGGTACCTGTTAAATCCCCGGCCTAAAAGAAGATGAGAAAAAAATTAGATCCAGGTAAACTATCTTGTTTAAAAGAGACTCTTCACAATGTATATAGTTTTTATTTATTGGAATTTTCTTATGCAGTTGTCTTCTACTCTTGTGACATTTGACCTGCAAAGAGTGTTGCAATTTTTTTTTTTTTTTTTTTTTACTAGATGAGGACACATCTCTTAATCAGGATGTTCTAAAATGTTGTATACTTTGAACATGTGGGTTACTCTTTAAGACAAAGTGTCACATCCTCTGAATTCTCCCCTGATCCTCTCACGAAATGAATTACTCTCACTCCTGGGCTCAGGGGGCCCGCTATCTGTAATACTCTAGTAGAGTTTCTAGGAATGTGTGGGGAAGGCCTGGATATAGGCCAGCTGTGCCTGGGGGAGTCAGGAAAGGCTTCAGAGAGGTGATGTGGGACCCGGATCTGGAAGGAGGTGTGGCTTGCCAGGTGGAGAAAGAATATTTTAGAGTTCAGTGTTTATAAGTCTCTGCCCTTATGTATAGAAAAGAGTCTCACAAAAAATAGCTCCAGCAATTATCTGGCACATGTAAGTACTTGATACTTGATTGAAAGGAGTGCTAAGCTGAGATGGGCACTTATCATCCAGTCCCCCAAATGGGATCACTTCCTTTTGTTAAAACCTTCATATGTATAAGAAAGCTCTATGGATCTGGAAATGCTTGGTGGCTTTATAGATATTTAATGTCTCTACTTATCTCTTCTCTATCCAGAGGTTTTCAGTGTGAGATTTTATTACTAGGGGGAAACAAAATTCCAATCCTTCTGAAAGGTGATGCTAACAAGTCTTTGGTATTCAATATATGATGACTATTCAAATAACTTGGCATTGTTAATGTAACTATCAGTATGTTTTAAAATGTCATGTGAAAAATAGTGTGTATGGTCTTTTATTATTTTTATATTTGGTTTTTGGCTTGATGAGTTTCAGATTAAAAAAAAGCAGGACAAATTTCTTTGAATTTCACCATCATATAAATGACGAGGATGACGTTAGTACTTTTCACTGTGCCCAGACATCATGGAATAGCCACATGGTCATGCTCACACGCCACAGCTGTTTTATAGGAAACATTTAAATATGCCCACTTAGAGGTCTTGACCCTAATAATGCATACTCCTTTCAAATGGAGTCATAACTAGAAATGGTAAGATACAAATTTTGGGTGGGTTTTGTGTTGTTTTCTTTTGCATTACACCATTCACAGATTTTTTTTTTTTTGGGTGCTTGATAAAATCATTAGAATAGTTTTTTATTTCATATTCTCTTGATTTTTCTATCACTGCTGGGAAAACACTCTTATTTTCTGAAACACAAAAACAAGTGGGGAAAGTGAGAAATCTTCCTGAGGTAACCTCAGAACAGAGGAACTTTGTGCATTATGCAGCCGAGGCCATGCCAAAATGCAATTTGGAGGGTGTCCAGCCCTTCATTGGAAAGTAATGGTTTTCACTGAACTGAGTTATGACCAGCTGTTTACAGACAGTCTGTGACATACTGATAGAGCAGAACACCGTATGTTGCTTTCCAAATCAAATGATACAAGAAGTGTGACAGAGTGGAGAAACATCTGTCATTAGCAATTTTCAGCACGCTTCACTAATTCTGGACAAAATACGAGTAATGAACTTACCGCAGGAAACTTCAAATACTACCACTGCTGAAACAAGGATAGAAACAGCGAGTCCTCCTAATGGCTTCTAATTTAATTCATTTGCAGTAAGAAACAAACAAAGTGGGTTATTTGTTTTTGATCATAGTGTAGTAAATACTACTGCTGATGACAAACACTTACTTTAATCAAAAAATGGGGATCGCCAAATGCAACTTTCTTTAAGTTCAGATGGAAAGCTTTACGGCTTCTTTATTTGTTGAACAGGGTGGGTTTTGTTTTTGTTTTTGTAAGCATCCTAACTACGGTGAAATCTCTCCTGGTTGGTGTCTGTGACACGCTGAGCTTGGGGTAGCTGTGGTTGTGACAGATTTGTTGGACCTGCGGTGATATTTACATAATATTAAATGTTCCTAGTCTTTCTACAAAGGAGCTTGTATAGAAGAATGTGTTAGGTCTTTTTCAAGCTGCTTTCTCCCTACCACTTCTCATCTCTCTGTGTTTTTTTTTTTTTTTCCCCTGGCTGATGATTTTTATTTTGCGGTCCCACAAATTTTCACAGTTCTGTAACGAGCGCATGGTCCTCGTACAGCATCCACATGGTTCTCTACCGGTCGACGTCACACTGTTGATGAGATCTTGGAGCCAAACCATGTGAAGGCTGCAATCTGTGAGCATTTTTCTTTTGTATCTTTGCAATCAATGGAGCTATTAAACCGTTAACATTCAAGGCCTACTCAGCTCAGCTTACTCTTGGTTAGCGCCAACATGGCAAAATTCCTAAATGGACAGAATTGAATTTGACTCAAGAAGAAGGGGAAAAAAAAAAGAAGAAGAAAAAGAAGAAGAAGAAAGATGGTTATTCTTTATCTGAAGTTTCCGCTAATGTTAAAAAAAATGGCAATGTAAGATGCAGGCGTGAGATCTTGCCCGATCCGTTGGTGTTCTACCGATGGGAACTGCTTTGGACTGTGTCCCAGAACAAAAAGACTGAACGCCATTCGGAACTGATGACTGTAAAATGAGTGTAGGAAGTCTTTGAGGAGCTTCTTAATTACAAAATTATTCATGATAAAATGGCACTAATCTCAAATTCCCAGTTTCTTGTAAATTTTAGTGTGGTACCACATAAAAATGGTTTATTGCTTTTCACACCTTAGATAAACCAGATCCAGCCTTGGTACGTTTTGGGGGAAATCATCTCCAAATCCTTTAAATCTTTCACTCTTCTTCTTTTTCTTTCCTTTTTTTTTTTTAAACGAATGACATATACTGACTGATCTATCTCTTTTTAAGTGATTTCCTAAATTATCTCATGGTTGAGAAGATGTATTCTAAGATATGTAAATGCCAAATTCTTCCGGTTTTTATAGACATCTGCATTGAAAAACAAAACAAAGCAAAAATATAGATGCCATTGAAACCCATCATTACGTTTGTGATCTAGATAATAAAGTAAGCAGACCCGAGCAATTCGCTAACACTAACGCTATTCTTTACATAAACAGTAAATGTTTAGATTTTCCTGTTCACTGACTAACAGCACACATATCATAAACACTAAGCTGTTATAGTACGTTTCGTGTGTTGATTCACTTTAACAGTTGTTAGTGTGAAGACAGGAAAAGAAAAGTGGGTGTAATGAGACCATGTGCAGTATGCTGTGAAAACAGAGGCCCTTATTTGGCATAATGGGTTGCACCATAAGGGCCATAAAATTGTGCATGTGTTAGTATCATTTTAATTATTACGGGTGCCACATGTTAAGCAGAATAGCGGAACTACTAAAACAGCTTCAAAATCCTTACTGCTGATCGCTGCATTTAATTACAAATAGGAACATTTGGAGATAGGTCACCATAAAACCCTTCTGTTGTCAAATGAGCTCAAATCTGATTTTTGTAATTATGTTTTTATACCACAGATCCTGTTGAATAACTATAGGGAATAAAATTTTAATAAGTGCTGATTAAATGTAGGTACATCTTGCTGCCTAAGAATATTTATGAATGCTCATCACATTTAAATCAAGGTACCATCACCATTTTCTTATGGACAGTGCTTTGATCATTCAACCTTAATGCAAATAAGCTGAGTAAATTTATGTGCCATGTAATATTGTGTGTTTTTTTCAGTGAAGCACAAAAGCACTGGATTTCAATTATTCATTCTGTTTGTGAGCACTGTGTACTGTACTGTAATTCTCCAGAACCCAAATGTTTTCATTACCCCTCCACACATCAGACTCAGTGGGGTCTTGTAATTAACTTTTCTAAGGCAGGGTTTTATCGAGGAAGATGACAACTTATGTCCATCTTTTGTTCCCTACTAGAATAAGATGGTAAGTTCACTTTTTTAAGAAATCTTTTTTTTATTCCTTTGGGATTACTTATTTGTTTGTTGGTTTGTTACATGGGCTTTAAAAATCATGAACACATTGTGTTTACCAAGAAAAATGGTGCATTGGGTATATCATATGTGCTATATCTCCATCTTGTGAAAAATGGTTTTGAAACCATGCATAATGGTTAGCCCTCCTAGCTCTTTTGAACATGAAATTATCACTGTGTTTCCAATAGAGATGAGAAATGTAAGATGATCTAAAGAAGGGTGATGGCTGATGGGTAATGGCACATGGAAGTCATGAGTTATTACGAGGAAATAGGCCAGCAACAGAGCTGGCACACTTTGGAAATTGATATCTGCTAATGTTGGTATGGGATCTCACAGATATTAAAGCAGGCATACTTATAAGCAATCCACATGGATACATAAATGTGTGGTCTTTATAAGTCCAAAAGGCATAAAATACTTCATGTGCCTTCTGGATTTAAGAAGTTTGATTCTTTGGATGAGTAATATTTCTTTAGAATTTTCATGTTTTTCTGTATATTCAGGAAGTCCATTTAGTCGGAGGCGTTGCTCAATGAACTTGGAGAATGGAATCTTGCTTTCTAGCAAAGGTATTTCTCAAGAACACGAAAGAGTTTTGTTTGTAGAACTTTACAGGATTATCTGTTGATGTTAAGCACTTAATCCACATTTTAGACAGCTTTTTAAATCTCCAATAGTTCTGCAGTGTAATCATTCAAAGAATAGTATGTGCTCCAATTCATGTTTCCTATAGCCACTGTTTCAGATAAATGAAAAGGCAGCATTTCAGTAAAGACCTGGAAGACACATGCACCACTATGAGACAGATGCCATCCATGTTGGCGGGTGTATATTGCTCCCTGAATATGCAAATCATTCTGTTCCAATACCCAAAAACAGGCTTTGAGGCTGCAAAACAGAGGAACAAATAGTGCTTTCCTCTGAGGTAAAGATACAATACATCTGAGTGGACCTAAGGTTTCTGGGTGGTCCCTGCTTGAGACCTGCTATTTGCCCAATGCTATATGTTTATCTTTTGGATATGTAGTTTTATAGTAATTGACATCTTTAAGGAGTCAGGGATGCCAAAGATAGAGGTTGCAAAGTTTTGCCTCCATCATTTGAAAGCATCGTTTGATAGTGTCAACTTATTTCTTCAGCTCAGTTCTGATAGATAAACTAGATGTCTTTAAAAGTCAGATTGCCACCTGGCACTGATTTGAACTCTGGTAATGATGGACTGTAGGAGGTACTAAATGTTAGCTGGAAGTGTGTCCTTTATGAGCAAGTTAATTAATTAATTGTGAAAAAATTTCAGAATCATTGATATTTGCCTTTATCATTCATGGGAATGGATAAAGGGAAAAACCCTACAGATATAAGAATCAAATTACCAGGAGTAGTGTGTAGCACAGTAATTCTGTTAATTTGTGCCCTGTAACATAGGAGTAGGTTTGATAATCAACCAGAATAAAAAGAAATGCAAGGAGAGATGAAATGACAGATTGGAGAGAGAAAAGGAATTTCTTGTTTTCCAAATAACTGATTCTCTCTTTTCTAATATTCAGCTTTTATAAAATTGATCAAGTTTGTTTTAAACAAATTTATAAAATAATCCAGAAAACTTTTAGTTAATAGGTGTTTACTGAGAAACCGTTCTTGCTGGGTAGTGGGTGGGGTGGTAGGGTACTGAGCAGTTCAGCCTAGGACCCTGCTCTCAGCAAGCATCCCATGGGCCGGCTGGGCATTCATAACCACCACTAGATCTTTGCCATCTGAGTGTTTAGAAAGGGTTTCCTTGCTTGTCAAAGGGGGTCTGGTTAATCTCTTGACCTCTGTCCAGCTGTTAATTCCTTTTATTTCTTTGAAACCTGGAGTGTGTATGGTGCTTAGTGATACAGATGGATTAGCGTGTCTTCTCTAAAGAGATAGAAAGATCAGAAAACATATACCAATCCAAGAAACTATCTGTTAAATCAAAACGATGTGGCCACATGTTTTAAATTGTAAAATGTGGCCATGCTTACTTCCTGCTCTGATGGACAAGCTTTATCACAACAATCAATTGTCAATCAGCAATTCAGAAGCCCAAATCAGACGACACCTCCCTCTACTCTTCCTGACCCACTATGAGTTCTCAAAATCTTTTCATTGAAAATCTTTCTTTCACCGAAACCGGTTTGGCTCAGTGGATAGAGCGTCGGTCTGCGGACTGAAAGGTCCCAGGTTCAATTCCGGTCAAGGGCATGTACATTGGTTGCGGGCACATCCCCGGTGGGGGGTGTGCAGGAGGCAGCTGGTCGATGTATCTCTCTCATTGATGTTTCTAGCTCTCTATCCCTCTCCCTTTCTCTCTGTGAAAAATCAAAAAAAATAAAAAAAATTAAAAAAAAAGAAAATCTTTCTTTGTGTCTCCTTTGAGAAAAATTGAAGGACTGATAGGGAGCATTGGTAATTTTAAGGAGGTTTGTTTCATAATTATTTTCTTCATGTCTTTGAGGTCAATAGATTTAAGGGCCAGAATAGACGTTTTAGAATCATTTGTTTTCTGAAATACTCAATGTCTCCTGCTATTTCTAATAGGAACGTTTTCATTTTGTTGTTTTATTAGAGGATGTAACTGCTGGTGAACTTGGTCAAAGAGTTTATTAGCCAATCAATAGGCATGTCTTAGATGCCTGGCACTTCTTGGCTGACTGGCTGCACTTGAGGCTAGCCATGCTAGCGGAGAAGCAACAGGCAAATGACATCATGGTTTCTGCTCACTTTCCATTCTGATGTTCAGAATTCATTTGAAAATTTCTCACAGATAAAACAGTTCACATGCTGAGCTTTTTAAAGAATTTTAAACACTGTAAAACAGATTATGACTATTTTATGCAATCTCTAAAAGTTCTTACTGTTATGAAATTTGTTTTGCTTTTCATGGGAAATTTGGTCCCTTTACCTTCAGTTTCATTTTCCTAAGACAGATGTCTATTTGTGTATCGTAAAGTACTTTAAAGCATTTTCCCAAGCTAAGTTGGAAAAAAAACACACCTGCCACTCCTTTTCAGAAATTTGAAAAAAAGAACACAAAAAACCCCCAAACAACCAAGCAAAAAAAGCCTCTTCTATAAGCAAGTTGTGTGGTGTTTGTGCTATGAACATATCACATTCATTGGTTTACCACAAATTTCCCAGGGCTCATATGTTTCCATGTGTCTTGAACTTTCTGTACACATTCTAAGTTATAAGTGAAACTAGTCACATTAATATTTGATATTAATAATTATTTAAATATTTGACAACAAAGTCAAGTATATTCATATTATCTGTGTAAGAGCATATAATGTATATTTATATATCCCTAATATAAACACATATACAATTCTTTTAGTTTCAGGTCCAAACTATGATTTACATAAAAAGCAGCTTGTAAATCAGGGAGTAAAGTTGTGTAGTCATGGCAATTCTTACTAAACAGAATAAAATTACTCAACTTGATTTATCAGATTTTCCTTCTACTACCTTTTGGCAGAGGGACAAATCAAGAGGAAACAAGATGATCCTGGAAATTTCAAAAGCAACTTCTAGAAGGTGTCTTGGCTTAGTACTCATTCAGGATTTCTAAATTTGTATCTATGTATGCATTCTCCTTTTCCCCATTCCTTTCTCTAACTTCATGATCAATTCCCATATCTTGTATATTCTTCTATTATTTCTCTTATTATTCTGAATTGCAAGTAATTGGGACTAGCCCATTTTTCTGTCCTGGGTGGAGTGTCATTAACCTGTCCTTCTTCCTCCCAGCCATGTCTTCTCATCTTTGCATCATGCCTAAAATGGTGCAGAGTCCATGGTGATCAATCAATACTTCTGTCCAGTTGAACTGAGTTCCAGATGTTTCACTAGTTTGATATTAACGGAAAGAATTAAGCACCAAAGTGCACTGGTTTCCACCTAATTGAACTCTCTAGTTAACTAAAAACTAACGAGAAGTTTGGTGTATGTATTTCCACCCTTGCTGAGAAATGTACCTGCTGAATTAGAGAAAGTCTAATGAACAGGCCAGCTCTTCTACTAAGCATTAGAGAGTTTCTATTAGGTCCAGATCCACATGAGACTCACCTTTGAATCTGGAGCCCAACACAGTCTGAGGGGCTTATCTCAGGGGCTCAACAATTATTTGTGGAACAAAAAGAGTTGGTTATTTTATTTATTTCTATAACACATAATTAATTTAATGCCTACATTTTGCTGAATTTTCAACAAACAGGATTGGTAAAATTATTTCTATGTAATTCTCAAAGAGAAAATGTAGTTCTTTGAAACCACATCCATATTGAGCCTTCAATTGCCCCAGTATTATAATATTTGTGGCTTAAAGATCATTTTTGACCAGAAACACTTTATGTCAGTAGAAAACATCTTGAGGACAGGAACTTCAGAGGCTGAATTCATATACCAATCTTCAACAAAAAGACTGTTTATGAAGTCGGAAATAAAAACACGCTTCAAAAACAGCGCAGAAATTTTAAGTTGATACCAACTATGAATATACTTGTATAAGTGGTGGGTTATTTTTTAATTATTGAAGATTACACCAAACTAGAAAGATATTTTACTCCAATTTAATTTTTTCACTCCTCCCGTTTTCCTCAAACCTTCATATTGTTTGACAGTATGTTGCACGACTGTTGCCTGTAAGTGTGAAAAGTCAAGATGAGAGTTCACAGCAGGTTGATGGCCTGGAGATGAGAAGTCTGTCTGAGGACATTTCAAAGTTGCAAAGGTATTATTCTCACATGGAGTTATTTCTCAGTAGGTGTGAACAATAGCTACTCATCAAGCTGGTGTAGTGTGAAATAGAGTTTCCTGAAAAATGATGTGCAGACATATGCAGAAAGCCACATGCTTAGCGCATGCACAGGCTGCGTGCCTAACTCCCAAGTGTTGGAATATTTGCCAGGAGATGAGCTAGAAATGCAGAGGTTCCCTTCAGAAGTAGCCCGAAAGAGGCACAGCTCAGAATCAGCACTGATCCATTGGGCGCTAGGCATGCACATGTTGAAGAACAAAGAGTGGGCAGGGCAGCTGCACTGGAGAAGGGAGGTTTGAAGAAAGGGGAGGGATATGGTTTTATGCAAGACATCAGAAGTCTTTCTATGTAAGGCTAGAAGACCCATGGCCCTGAAAGCAGTTTTGTTCATCCTGCTGTGCACCGTGTCACAATTTTGAGGTCACAGTTGCGTTTTACTCATCTCCGTTGCTGAATGAAGGGATTCCCATGTAGAGGTACACCCGTGCCCACGTGCGTGTGTCTGCTGAGGAAGTATCTGCCCAAGTTCATACAGGGCTCCCGGGCTCAGCGTATTATTTGGGTATTAGGTTTGTTTGTACCTTTTCTCCAAACAGCTCAGGCACCGCAAACAGACCTTTACATGAATATTTTTCTCAGCTGCATGGTTCTCCTCATGGCTTTGACAACTGTGCAGTAAGGAGGGAGGCAAGTTAGGGGAGTAGATAGCATGCTTTTGAGTACGACATAAGTAAAGCAGATATATCTGGAATGAGGTGGGGGGAGGTGGAGAGAAAACATTCAAGTGTTTATGTATATACTTATTTTACCCCACATGTTTAATAAAGGGTTCGAGGTGCCTTACTCCCCCCTAGCCCCCCCAAAAAGGTATATAGGACATAAGGCTCATGAATATATGAACAGCAAATAAAAAATTGAAAAAGGAGGTAGACTCAAATATGCTAACTCTGAGGGTTAATGAGAATAAGAGTGAGTCATTTCACTACACAGATGGAGGTTTACTTATGTGGTTTGGTTGGCAGGTGTGCTGACTCGGTGGTGTTAATCTTCAGGTTCATTGTGTAGGAGGCCCCAGTAAAGTCTTCCCTTCAGTTAGAAAGGACCCAGTAAAGAGATGCAACTTGCTTTGAATCCTAAAACTGGGCAGGTGGGGAGTCAGATATTGCTTCATATTCCAGAGTGGTTGCTTGCTGTTCTGCGAGGTTTGGTTGTCATGCAACAGGAGGTGGCTGACCAAAAAAAAAAAAATAATAAAATAAATAAAAATGTTCTGGTGCAAATTGTTTCTCATTCTCATTGGCATCAGTTCATTTTTTAAGTAGCTTTTAAATTACCGAAGTAACACATGTTTCTTGCATAATCCCAAACAAAAGTATAAAGATAAAAATAAAATCTTCTGTAAACCAATTACTCAGCAACCATCCTGTTATTTCAGCGGTGCGTTCTCTTCTGCTTTGGTCTACTTGTGCACGCTCACAACCATTTAGTAAAAGCCTGGGGTCCTCCTTGACTCTGCACTTTCTCTTACACCCAGTATCCAACATATAAGAGATTCCTGATTTCTTGACCTTCACTCTTCATAGACTTTCAGCACCTCTTTTCCTACTACTGGTAACATCCACTCTGAGCCACCATCAACCTTCCCCTGGCACACTCATCCCTTTCTCTCACAATCCGCCATACTGTCTTTTGTTTTTGTTTTCTTTTTTTAAATTTCTTTTAATTGATTTTTTAGGAAGAGAGGAGAGGGAGAGAGAGAGAAACGCCAATGAGAGAGATACATGCTGCCTCTTGCATGCTCCCTACTGGGGATCAAGCTCTCAACCCAGGTATGTACCCTGACTGGGAATTGAACCAGTGACCTCTTGGTGCACAGGACAATGCCCAACCAACTGAGTCACACCAGCCAGGGCCATAGTGTCTTTTCAACACTGCATCAGAGTGATGATTTGAAGATGTAAGTCAAATTCTTACTCTCCTATGTTCAAAAATCTTCAGTGGCTTTCCAATTCACACTTTTGGAACAAAAATCTAAATTCTCCATCGTTGGAGCCTACTAGGTCCTACACTATCTGGTCTACCCTACCCTAGGTGGCATTCCATTGTATTTTAATTATCACTTACATGGTGTTCCAGTTAATAATTATACCATATTTTAGTTAACCAACTGCCTACTTATTAATATTGTCTCTTCTCATTTTTTCCTGCTATAGACAAGGCTGAAACAAATGTATCAGTATGCATATAATTACACAATTATGTGAATCTGCCTTTATCAGAAACTTCCTCTGCAGAAACATTATACCAATTACTCCACCACCAACCTGCTTCTTTCAGAAGCCGACTCTGATTCAGCCTCGATGGCGGCCGGAGCAGACTAAGCAAGCCCTGGGATTTTGCATCTGAATTCCTATTTTGATGGTGGTGTGATTTTGAACTACTGTTGGCATCGAATTCAGTGCCAGTCTTCTGACTTTGCCTTGTCAAATTGGACAGGGAGACGGCTGTCTTGCAAAAGTGGAATTGTCACTAATTGGCCACAGAGGAAAGATTCAAAATCTTGCCAAAAGTCTCCTGCCTTCTAAGGGAATAAAATCCCCCATATAACTTTCCCTCTCATTAGAAAGAAACAAACCCAATATGAAAAAGCACTTTGTGGACGAGAAATCACTGTATGAATGCAAGGCATTGTTTTTCTTGTTGAGGTGCGGCTGTTACAGCCACTGTGAGAGGAATGCTAGTGAGAGTCCCTGGATGCTCGGATAACGTGGGCTGTCTGTCCAGCTTTCCCTTTTTACCAGCTTGTTATGTCCTGTTAAGAAATGTCAAGGAACAAGCAACAGTAAATAACTTTTGACTTCACTCTGGCTTTTTCATTTAGATTAAAGCAGATACTTCAGGTGCAGTCTACATACAAAATGAATGCTCTGTAAAATCTTTTGTCACTTGTAATGTTTGGAATCAAGTTGGTTTTCTTTATTATGACTAAATGAATTTAGCAAGAGTTAAACATTGCTTCACACTGCAAATGACAACCATTTATTTTTGTCCACTGAGTGGACACCGTGGAAAGATTAATGTTCCATAAGAAGTAGAGTTAAATAATGAACTCTGCTCCCAAGTAGAATACATTCCATAGTATTTTATTTTAAAAATTACATATTATTTATAAAAATCAAGCCAGATGATACTCTCCTGAACAGTTCAGAAGAGAACTGGATTTTAACAAATCTATTTCTACTTAAATTTAAAAAGAATGCAAATATGTTTACAAGTCTAGAAATATGTATATTGGCGTTTAAAATGAGATTGAATAAATTTTCAGGCGTTAAAACCACTTATTTTTAGAATTTAAAGTAGGTTTTAATTTTAGATTTTCCTAAAATGAAACAAAAAGAGACACATGCCACCATCTATAAGTTGTCAGAGTTTTGGGAAACAGTTAATCTTTGAATTATTTACTGAGGTAAATAATATCTAATAATGCATAAATTCCTTGCTTTCATCTTACTTTAAAATAGTTTTTATGGTAACTCTAACTTTAATCTTGGATATCTCTTGGCCAAATCTGTCAGGACATCAAGCTTACCACAGTCCACTCTTTTAAACATCTCAAGGATCAAAATTAGAAAAGGAAGGGAAATAAAATATAAGTTAAACATATTGCACGAATAAACCATGACATTGGATTTAGATTACTACATACTTCTAGTCCAATATTTGTGATTTAAAAACCATGCAAGATTACTAAAGATCCCTCTCCCCATTGCTTCATTGTCAAGTTATTGCATGCAACCGAAATAGTCTTAATTTGGAGAATTAAAAGAAGTTGGTTTAAAAATAAGTTTGAAATTTTATAATGAAAGTTTCATTTTATGAATCTTTAGAGATCACAAGAAATTTTAAATAACCTATTCTAATTTTCTGCCAAGCAAGTCCATATCCTGATTAAACTCATCAGTCCAACCCTTCCCACTAGGACCACAGAGCTGAAAGTTGATGGAGAAAAATTACACCACCAGGATAGCTGAAATCACCTCAACTTTATGACCCTAAATATCAACAAAGCACTCAGATCTGTCAAACATTATACTTACCAACCACAACAAAACAACACTGCCCCTTGCCAAAGACAGTCTTCAATATTTTTTCATTCATCCAACAGCGGATATTCCCTCTCTCTTCTTGGAGCACATTCTTACTCAGACCTAGGACACTGCAGCTGCCTGCTCTTTTATTTCTTCTCAACTCCACTTTCTCTGCATCTTTTACTGGTGCTTTCTCTTAGATCTGCCTTTTGTCAAGTTCTAGTATTTCTCTTTGGCTCTTATAGGTTCTCTACATTCACTCTTTTCCCAGGCAAATTCATTTAATTTCATGGCTTTTTCTGTTGACATTCTGATGATTCTCAAGAGGAAACTATGGACTCAAGAGGCAGCTCCTAGACCCTCCTCTCCCGTGAGCTCTAGATCATCTATTCCACTGCCCACTGCACACTTCCACCCAGATGTCCAGTGATAGCTCAGTCTTAACAAGGCTGAAACCTCTATAGTCAAGCCTTCCACACCTCAATGTCACAAGGCTGAGAAGGGTGTTTCAGGTGGAAGACACAGTCTGTGTAAAAGCCCATATGTATGAGGTATTATAGATACTAGAAGAATGCCAACTACTCCTGTGGTTTTTACATAGAGAGTGACAGGATCAGAGCTCTATTGTAGACAGATAACCTTTGTGCCTGAGTAAGAGCTTTTGGGATGCCGGTGAAGACAAACACTTGTGTGTGATGCCAGGAAGTTTTAGAGCTTTCACGGAAAGCACTGATCACATCCTGGGTGTAGAGGAGAAACATGCATGCGGTACCTCCTTAGCTGGATCAGACGAGGACGGACTCTGTCCTCCTCAAGGCGGTGCTCCTTCAGCTGGTGTGAATATCTATGGCCACCATTTTGGAATTTCTCTCTGGATAGGAACAAAGAGTTACCTCTTCTTTGAGTGTTGCATTTCAAAGGCAGGACTGCCAAAGAGTAGAGAGCAGGCAAATCCTGTTGGATTTGCACCCTGGGCCATTTTGGTGTGGTTCAGACCCCACCCTGCCCAGGTTGAACATTCTTTTCACATTCCTGACCTGTCTTCTGTCAGCACTCACGCAGCAGTTGTCTTCTAGGCCAAAATAGTGAATGCATATTTCTCACTTTCTACATAATGTAGTGCTCATTTGCTTGTTCAGAGAAACGGGAAAGAAACCCACAACGAGAGGTCTCAGGAAGGCTGAAGGATTTGCCTAAGTGCTGTGAGTGAAGTCAAGAGATTTACTTTTCTTCTTTAACTCAAGGGACAACACATTATTTTTTTTAATAATCTGCAAGGGGGCTGGGCTGAGAACCTCTGCCAGTTCTTTCTTTCCAAGAATCTGTCATCACTTAACCTCCCTTAATGAGAGTCTGTGTGTAAATTTCCCAAATTTTCACTTATAAATTCCGACCATAATGAAAATTATACACTATATATCATATGCATTCAGTCTTGATATAGTACTATCATATTTATTTTTATTTAAGATCATTTGTCATATGTTTTTTGTTATCTGAATTGTCAAATGTTTTTTTAAAATTGTCTGTAAAAATCCTACACAAAATATTCTGCTGTTCTACAACATATTTAATTTACTCAAGAACTTGGGGTCTGTGTAGGCAAGAAAGATTTAACTATCCCATAAATTTATACTTTGATTTTGAATATATTTTGGCACCAAAGGAGAATATGAAATTGAAAGTAATTTTAGCTTCCACACTTGATTTATATTTATTTGTGAGCTATGGTTCCATTGGCTTAAATGCTTTGAAAACTAATGCTAATGAGATTTAAATCCCTATGAAATCTGATTCTCAGATGCCATCACGTTCTAGAGTGTGATTTTTCTCTCAATTTTTCAATTTTTATTTCTAAAGTGATTATTATGCTAATCTATTTCCAACAATTCAAAATATGCTACTAGCTTTAATTCTATAATCCTTTATGAGACAGGCAAGAAGCAAGAATAAATAACCCTTAATTACTATCTCAGAGAAATGAAGCAAAGCTCAAAAAAGGACTTTTCCAAGTAAAGTATAATATATATATATATATATATAAAGTATAATATATATATATATATATGTAACAAGCATAGATATACATTATATATGTGATTGTTCTAATAATGTCCCCTCTCACCTTTAATATAGAAAATGACTAGGTTGCTATACTCTATAAGTATTTGTGAGTTCATGCTTGTAGAATTTTCAATGTGCATTTAAGAGAGTTGTAAATTCTATATCTTTTGACACCGCATTAAAAATAAGAACTTAGATGAACATCTTGTCTAATCAGCAAGACAGAATTTGATGTGTTGAATTTTTGTTTATTCAAAAAATAGTTAGAAACATTTGTTATATGCTTGCCCTGTTCTACCCAATGGGAGTAGAGTAGTGAACTAAACAATTTTTTTGACCACATAACTCTTAGGTGTATACAAAACTAATTTCCTTCTCCTCTCCCTCCCTCCCTTTCCTTCAAAATTAATTTTTTTGTTACTCTGTATTTTTACATGCTGAGCATGTAAAATCAAACAAACATGAAGTATACCTACAACAAACCTCAGTCTTTTTGTAAATTCTTATTCTCATTCCCTATTTCCATTTCCCAGGTTGCATCTTCCAAAGTCATTTGTGAATTGAAGTAGACTTCCTTTAGGTATATTCTTTTATTATTTATTTATCTTATAATTAAAAATTTTTTAAATTACAGTTGACATACAATATTACATTAGTTTCAGGTGTACAACATAATGATTAGATATTTATATAATTTACAAAATGATTACCCCGGTAAGTCTAGTATCCATCTGACACCATACATAGTTATTAAAAATATTGACTATATTCCCTATGCTGCACTTTACATCCTCATGACTATAGACCTAGAGGGTACTGCCATAAGTGAAATAATTCAGAGGAAGACAAATATTATATAATTTAACTTATAGGTGGAATATAAAAAAAACACCCACCACACAAAGTAAATAAACAAACAAAACAGGAACAAACTTATAGATACAGAAAACAAATTGATGGTTGCCAATTGAGGGTTGGGGACTGGGTGAAAAAGGTGAAGGGATTATTAAGTATAAATTGTCAGTTATAAAAAATAAAAGTAAACTTTTAATGTGTTTTTTTTTAAATTGATTTGAGAGGGAGAGAAAAAGATCAATGTGAGAGATAAACATCGATCTGCTCTCTCCCATAGAGAGATCCCTGCAGGGGATCAAACCCATAACCTGGGTATGTGCCCTGACCAGGAATCTTTGGTGCATGGGACAATGCTCTAACCAACTGAGCCACACTGGCCAGGGTAGACTTTTAAAATGGTATTTTCTGAGGCTAACTTAGGACCATAAGACACTCTTTTTATTCTCTTTCAAGATGACATATTTCGAACAGATATAAAGCAATCACTACTCTAGAACTTCTGTGACTGTATCTACCTTTTGTTTATAAGTTTACTTAAAGTGTACAGTTCTGAGCCATGTTTGTGGCAAACATGCTGATTCCACATACCCTTATATTCAAGTCCACATGTTGGGGTTGCATTTTGCTGCTCATTTATAGCCCTGTTTGGCTTTAAATGTTTCGTGAAATAGGATATTTGATTTCAACATTGACTACTATCCTCATGATCATTTATGAGAAAGTCAGAATTTGCACCTAGAACCATAGAAATAAAAGGAAATGTGTAAACCCAAGGAAACAGTTACTTTCCCATTACAACATTTACTCCTCTAGTCCTGTGTAGGTCTGTGTCAACACAGATTGACAAAGTCATAGAATTTTATTAGACAATGTGAAAACTCATTTGCGAATTTTATTGCCGTCCATCACTGCTTGCATTCACAGTTCAGGGCTCTCCATTGTTGTGAATGACAATTGGGAGTGATGGCTGGCTTTGGCCAATGTTGAGGTGGCAATTTCTCACTGACAGGTGTTCTTTCCTAATTACCTCCATTAGTTCCTCTTTATTGCAAGACTCCATGTCCTGATTCGTATACTCTTTACTGAACACCAAACCAGAACTAACAGCTCCAATGTGCAGCGAAACAATCACCGCTCACTCACCCCACACTATTGCAGTGCAGGGGCTGTTGTCAACGGGACTATCCTTTTTGTCCAGTCTGATGGGTAGGCTTCTAACCTGTGAGGAATTCAGGCTGCAGGGGAAAACATCATCAGTGGAAAGTCAAACCTAGAAGTCTGCAATTTGTGAAAGGTGCCGATGAGACAAGACACAGTCTTGGGCGGGGGGATGTTTGAGCTTAATGTCCCAGAAAGCCGGATCTTCACTGCCACTCCACAAGAGCCGACTGCACTCATCCTGGGGGAGAGATTCTGCAGTTTATTTCAAGGCAATGCTCTTAAGTATTCCAGCAAGCTTCCCTTGTTTCTTGGATTTATGTTTTTCAATATGCAGAGGACTTTAACAGTATCTAAAGAATCATTTTTTTTCAAGTGATACCACATACAACTTTTTGCATTGCATATGATGCTGTCAAAATTATTACATAACTCTATGAGGTCAGTATTATTAGTTCCTATTTATTTTTCTCATTCTTTTCCTTTCATGCCTTGTTCTTTTCTCTTTCTCCCTTTTATTCCTTTACTTCTCCTTGCTAATAACAGATAAGGAAAGCTGAAGTCCCCGTAAGTCAAGCATGATAAACTCACGGCCTACAACGAATATTTTTGCGGCCCAGCCAAAGTAATGGCTTGTGAGAAACATTTTAATAAAAATTTTGTAACTTAATTTTTACAATATCCTGTTATACATAATTATTAATAACGAACTACAACATTCGCTAATGACGGATTACTATAATCATGTTGCATTCATTTCCCTTACGCGCCGTACGTGCAGGCGCACCGTTTCTCTCCACTAATACTAGCAGCGAATATTTTAGCAGCTGATTTCCCAGTCAGTCTTGGACTGACTTGTTTGGTGTATGCAACAGGAAATATTTTGCTTTCGGAGAGCAAGAAAAATAGGTTTATTTGCGTTACGCTTGTTAATTTGTGCAGTTACTCAGTGTCTGGTAAGCTCATGTTCAAGAAAAAATATTAATTTTTATTAAAATGTTCTATTATTTTGTGTTAACGATTAGTCATTTATTTCAGCCCTTTGTATTCAGCATGTGTCTATTGAAATCCACATTTCTATGAAAATTGAAGCTTTTGTTTTTTTGTGGCCTGCATAAACTTAAACCTTGTTTAATTGGCCTGTGTTAGCCTTTGAGTTTGACATGCTTGCTGTAGGTCAATTCATTTGCCTGAGGCTACGCAACTTTTAAGTGGATGAGCTGGGACTAACATCCAGCCTTCTAGGTTCCAAAGATTACACTTTTTCTACTGTCCCATGGATCCTATTCCATAGGATGTCCATCAATGAATGATGACAAGAAACCTGCAACCTGTATTCATGAATTGACATACTTAAGTATCCATCATCATACAAGTGAAGCATATATGTGATTGATTACATTTTTACTTTCCTGTGAACAGAGTATGAATTTGATCACTTTTAAAAGTTACTCTTGTGCCCCGCCAGAGTGGCTTAGTGGTTGAGTGTCATCCTGTGCACTGAAAGGTTGCTGGTTCGATCTCTGGTCAGGGCACATATGGAAGGCAACTAATTTATATTTCTCTTACATTGATGTTTCTCTCTCCCTTCCTCTCTCAAAGCATGTCCTTGGGTGAGGATTAAAACAACAACAAAAAAAATAAATAAATAAATAAATTTTAAAGTTGCATTTGTGATCAAGTTCTATATTTTCCCCTTTTCTTTTCTGGGGCACTGTTTCTTCAGCCGTGACCCTGCTCTTTTAGGAAATATTATCAGTGAGAATTATAAGATGAAACCTAAAGGATTAAAAGTGAAAATCAGCTATCAACCAGATATCCGATATCACATATATTTGGGTGAGAAATGTAAAGTGCCAGTGTTTGGAGGAAATTTGATTTCATCATCTCAAAAAGAAATACCACTGATTCAGGGCAATTGGAGGGGGCATAGATATAAAAGTTGCAGTGGTTTCTCAAGGTCATGTCAAAGACAATGCTTATTTTACACTTTGAAATGTAAATCTTATATTACGTTACCATCCTATATAATAAAAGGCTAATATGCAAATTATGTCCCCTTGACCGGGTGTTCGACCAGGAGTTCAACCACGGGACAGGGCTGGCCGGCCAACCACCCACGGCCCCTCCCTCCGGCTGCCTGGCCTGATTGACCCTGGGGCAGGCCGGCCAGACCCCACTTGTGCACAAATTTATGCACTGGGCATCTAGTACTACTATATTTTGCTATCAGTTTCTATTCTCTTGGTAATTTTTAAGTGTCTGATGCTGTATGTTTACCTCAGCTGTCACAGAACAATTCAGCTTCTCTAAATCAGTTACATAACTTAAGATGGGATGTGGGAGTAAGGCCAGCAGAAAAAGAATTGTAACAGGAAGCGGCAGGCTGAGAGTTTGTGAACGTCTAATTCTCTGCCTTTGACTTATGTGTAGCAAGACCAGAAGAAGTCTTTGCTGTTCTAGTGATGATGCCCTTTCAAGTTCCATCATTATTCCTTACGACAGCTATGTCTTCGCTTTTGGTCGCGTGGAGGAATTTAAATTGACATAAATAGCACACCTAGCAGAGAGTGTGACACACAGGATGTCCTCTCTTCAGGTGGGTTTGTTTTCTCTTTCTGTCTTTTCATGATGCTGTCATTCTCCCTGGAGCTTCTCTTACTGCCTAATATTATCCTAGCTTCTCCAATGTTGCTCTGGTCCCCTCCAAGATCAGCCTACATCACACAGTGGCTCCTACAGAGAAGTCCTCTTGTTAGTTTAACCACCTATGGAAAAACTTGACTGTTTTATCTATTTGTACAATTGTTATGGTCTGATTTGTAACTTCAAAAATATTTAGAATTGTTTAAAGGAGGCTTGGCCCCTTTAAAAAGCAGCTTCAGCAGGCAGGATGACACAGGCGCATGAAAACCAAAGCTGTTGAGAGCTACAGCTGTCTGGTCCTTTCGTATGCAGATTTATGGAGCACGGAGGGGGGTTGAGAATGAGCTGTAGGAAGACTTAGAAGAGAGTTGGCAAACACTCCGTGAAGAAGAGGGGCCTCAAGCTTTGGTCTCTCAGGAAATGCAGGCTGACTCAAGGAATCAATAGCATATAGAATTGGACAGGACTTTTATAATTCCAACTAGAGGCCCAGTGCATGAATTTGTGCACGGGTGGAGTTCCTCGGCCTGGCCCGCTATCTATCGGGGCTGATTGGGGCCAATCAAGGCCTGCTGGCCAGGAGGAGGGACCGCAGGACGTTGGCCAGCCACAGGAGGTTGGCTGTGGGAGCACACTGACCACCAGGGGGCAGCTCCTTCATAGCGACCAGTCGACCAGTGGTTTGGTCACTTAGGCTTTTATATATATAGATAATATGATCTAGCCCAACCTTCTTATCTGATAGAAAGGGCAAATGATATACTGAAGGTCACGGAGCAACAAATAGAGCTTCAGAAAACATCTGAGGGAGGTTTTCTTTGCATGATCTCTTGCCCTGTGCTGGACACATAGTAGGTTGCCAATATATATATCTAATGAATGAATGATTGTATGAAAGCACTTATCATAACTAATGGGTGTCCTAAACATCTAGCACCTTCCTGCACAACTTAAAAAAGTTAAGAGTCAAGCCGAGGGAAAGTAAGCAAGTAAATCTCCTGGCATCTTTGTCTGGATGAAGTTGCATTTATTTGGTGGTTTAGTTCATTTAGAACCTGTAGTGCCTGCAAGGCCTTCAGTGGGCACTGACTACCCCGTGAGCCAATGCCCCTAAAACCCCAAACGGAGTGCTGCCCACCCCCTGCCAATCACACAGCATTTTGAACCCTTCACTCTTCATGGACTTCTCATCAATGGAATGTGGGCTCCATAAGCCAGAGCCTGTGTGGTGCTTACCTCTGAGTCTTCAAGGCCGAACACAATAAAGAGCACAAAGTTAAGTGCTCCGTTGAATTCACAAAGCTCTGCCTAAAGATTTGGCCTCTACTGGACTCTTCCTAGAGTGGGCACAGGGTTCTCAGTTCTGCTCTGTAAGGCTACTTCAGCTCCAATCCCTTCCTCTTGCCTCTAGATCATCTATCTCTAATTAACCTCTGCTTTTACTTCATCTTAAACTATGACCCAGATTTATTGAGTTCCTATTCTAGAGGTCAGATTCTGGCGTGCCCCTTGATTCTAGAACCCCTTCTGGACCCCAGGTCCACTGGGCACACAGCCCCCGGTGCTCCAAATCCTGAAGTGCCCATGGTTCTAGAATTCCCCCCTCAGCTGCTGGAGTGATGGCCACCTCCTTTCTGCTGCCCCTCTGACCACCAAGGAGGGAGGGAAGGGAGAGAGAGGGGCGCTTAGGTCTCCCCTCTGTCGAGGGAGGAGCAGGGGGAATCTCCAGGAGGGAGAGAGCGGGAGGCAGGAGCCAGGAGGGGCTCAGCCAATGATGAGGCCAAAGCCACACTGGAACTTGTTCTTGTGGTGATTCAGGAAAGCCCCGAGGGCCAGCGTCAAGGGCAGGGGCGGGAGCTTCTGCAGCGTGGCACCCACGATCCTGTTGCTGTCCACGGAGCCTTTGAAGAGGAGGTTGGCCTTGGGCAAGTCCAGCTGGCACCTGAAGGAGACACTCGTGTCTTGCATTCTTGTGCTGGCCTCAAACGCCATGCCTACCTGCAGCTGGTCACTGGCTTTGTGTAGTATGTCACGTGCATGCCCGCCTGGCCCAACGTTACTGTCGCCAACCAGTTGTTCAGTGTGTATTTCCCAGCTAGAGACATGACAGTTCCCTCCTCCCCAGGCCGCCGGTGGTAGACCAGCTCTCCACCCAGTGCCAGCCACGGCGGGATGCTCTGGAGGAAGTGGGCCACGAGGATTCCTGAACCCACCAGGACGTCTGGGTTCCAGAGGGTGATGGCTGCTGTGAAGTCAGAACCCCGGTACTCCCCATCCACCTGCCAGTTCACCAACTTTGACTCCTTGGTCCTGATGGCCATCTTGGACCTGAGGCCGGGGCCCAGCTGGTGAATGACCTGAGCGCTGAGGCTGCCACTATTGTCCATGTCGCCCACCAACACGGGGAATGCCTCTGTGGGACTCAGCTGCTTTGTCCCCACGTACGTGACCCTGAAATGGTAGTTGGACTCCCCGATTGTGCTGAGGGCTACTGTGTGGTTCACCTGGAAATGGTTACTCACCCCTTTGTTAAATGTGAGCTTGACACCTGCCATCTGAACAGGAAACAGCTCCTTGCACTTGCCGTGGCACTCCTCCAACGTGCTGGGGTTGGGAAGGCAGCTGCAGGCCCCATCGTCCATGGTCCCTGAGGTGCTGGCGCCTGCAGTCCAGGCAATTGGCAGCAGCATGAAACCCGGAGGAGAGGGTGGAGGCGGTGGCAGACCCACGAGGGCGGGCGCGGGTGGTGGTGGCCCTGCGGGCAGCGAGCTAGCGGCCCGGCCAACACGTTCCCCACGGTCGCTGGCGGCAGCACCTGTTCTGGGCCTGGGCTCTGCTCCCACCCCGTATGCCACACGCAATCGAACCCACTGCTGCCACCGCCGCCCCATTAAGGTTTTTAATGAAAAAGACCAATATGCATATTAAACACCCAAGTTTCTTCATTGTTAACATAATGTCAGATCCTGGGTATTTGTCTCTCTCCTGAATTGTCCTATTCCCAGTGTGGAAGAGTGAAGGCCTCATAAGGATTTAGAATCAGACAGACCTTATGTCTTAGTTTACATTACCTCTAAAGCAGACTCAAGAGACAAGTAGTTTATTTGCAAGGGGATTTCAGGAAACCCTGGTGGGGGAGTAAGTGTGGGTAGTAAAGGCGGACAGTGAAGGGTATGTTATTAATATGGGAAAGGAACTTGATCCCATTAGGGGAATCTGGGAGCCAGTATTTCCCCCTGAGGAGTGAGAGAGCTGGGTAGTTGGACACCAGTGTCCATGGGTCATTGGTTGAGAGCTGCTCCAGAGGCAAGTTATTGCCCAGGTGCTGGGGCTGACCGGCAGCCCCTGAATGACGGATGGACAGATTACTCCACACAGTTTCACTGTGGGGGAGAGGGCTAAGGGACGGCCTGATAGCAGCCAGGCAACCTTGATTGCCTGCCTCCTTAGGCCTTTATTGGAATTTTTTTCTTTAGATACAATCAGTAGGGTGAGTAGTCTTGGGAGGACACATGTGTTTACGTTGTCCTCTAGGCAGGGGCATCCAGGGATTAAGCATATGGATTCCAGTAAACACCCTGGGGTGAGGGGGTCTGCACATGCACAGGCTAGTTTGGAAAGGCCAGGGAATAATTAGGGGCACCGCCTTCGACACTCCCCTAAGTCTCCCCTAAGTCGGAATTCCGATAAACAGGGCAGGTGGCCTTCCACACACTTCCCCTTTATCAGAATGTCCTCCTGACAAACTTTCCAACCAAGCCTCATGCTTCCCCACACCCCGGCATTCCTGCCACTCAAGCTGGAAAAGCAGGGAACCGAGGTAGGGAAAGCATCAAGGGGGAGAAATGCAGTGGTGGGTTGGAAGCTGGAAGTCAAGGATCGGGTTGAGAGGATATTGGCAAGGCACCACCAGCATCTACCACACTTAAGGGCGAATCCTGGCTCTGCCACTTATGCTTTTGGATAAATTAGTTAATACCGCTGTGTCCGGGTCCTCATTTGTGAAATGGGGATGAGGACACCTGCTTTCCAGTGCTGTGAGGAGTAAATGGGATCCTGCATGTACATGACCAACATGTCCTGAAGCTGCAGAAGTCAGATGCTCTTACTAAGTGTTTGATGTGAGTATTTATGAATTGCCTGGCTGGTTCATTCACTTATCAGTTACCTGCTTTTCCAGGAGGACTGTCACAGATAGGGTGGCATAAATATCCCACAGTTTTAGGAGCCCTGGGACACTGATGTTCAGTTAAGAGTGACGGATGGTGGCAGCAACCCCTGTATTTTAGGGGCATGTAGCCAGCACCACATGGGAAGTTGGGATTAGAGTTTAGTTGTAGGCTTGTATAGAAATAGGTTTTCCTAACCTATCAGACTAAAGTTTCTTATTGGTAATTTTTTTTCCACTGATCACTATGTTCACATTAAGATTTTGTCACCTCAAGGGGCATCTTCAATTTAAAAGAAGAATTACTTCAGCTTTCCTCATTTTGTCGGCAAAGAGAATGCCAAGAAAGAGCAATTTACCAGGGATCCCTATGGAAGAAAACTTTTCTATGGCCAAGTTATTACATACAGAATTTAGTAACATAATCACAAATGGCTTATTGAAGATTGGAGGGTCAATGATGACCTTGAAATGCTAACTTGTGGGAACTACGTGCTGACATTTTTGTGAATGCTAATCTAATTTACTATAACTTTATAAACATCGAATACTAAATATTGAAAATATTAAGAAAAACGAGCCACATGATAAATTGTCTTCGCTAGTCACCCCAATTAGCAAAGTCCTGAAAGTAATTAGTCTAGGCTGGACAGGAATTAGGCAACAGGGGAGAGCAAAATTTAGTCAAACTTGAAATTCTGACCTATTAAACTGGAGCAGGTTCAAAACCTCTGATGTTTATGGTACTGTCAACTTTGGAGTCTACATGCCTGAACAAACCTGGTAAATTTTGCAGTGAATAGACAGACTTTAAAAGGTAGAGTTTTCTGTTCCATGCAGTTGGGTTCAGTGCACATTCCAGTATCATTGTCTGTCACATGGGTGCAAATTGTGAAACCATGACCAATTTTGGAGCTCTAAATGAAACGCTACTCCCAGCAATTCCTGTAGTCCATGATTAGTTAGCTACTCCTGGAAACTTTTAACTTGTTCATTCTATGTTTATTAAAATTTGTTTTACTCTCCTTTACAAAGGGATTTTATTATTGCTGAGCCATATAAACCTCTTAGTAATTTTTTTTTGGTAGAAATAGGAATATTTCTGAAAAACTAAACAGTAGAAGTAAAATTATAAACATGGTAAATGGATGAGAAATTCTTGTTAATCTTTGTGTTAACTGGTTGTTTTTTTTAAAGATATGTTTTATTTTTGTAGTGTTGTAATTTTCATGGGGGAGTTTTCAAACCTATTCTAATCAAAGTTAGAGAGCAGAGTATAACGAATTCTTTTACCCATCCCCACGTTTCAACAAAATGCGAAAAGAGCTTCTGTACATTTTTATCTCTATTTCCCAAAAGTAAAATCCTGAAATTACATTTTCAACACTAAAAATAAATTTTGTAATTCTTAGAGATATTACACTTTTAATTTGCTAGTTGTCTATGCATATGTTTGGATCTCAGTTCATTTTTATCCCCTGGATCAAATACTGTCTTTGTGCTTCTCTGTGTCTTCCTCTCCCTCTCTCTCTTGTTGGCTGGTTCAGTCTTATTCACCTGGGGCTTTCCATGGATTAGGAATGGCCCAGACCACATTACCTTCTTCTGACCCAGGGAGAAGAAGAATCCAAATCCCCCTTGATTTGAAGACAGCAGCTGGTCTAGAAGAGATGACCAGGATGGCCAACAGCCTGGGACAAATTTCCAAGGTCAATGAAGAGAGAATCATATCTGTTCAAACTTTGCTTAACTTGAGGGGGATAGCTTTCCAGATCAGTGGAGAGTTTCCATTGGAGACTGGAGATGAATCTTTATTTCTTTGGGGTAGCTTAGCCATTTGCCCATCAGAATATGTGCTTATCGTGAGTCATGAATGAGAGAAAACGAGTTGAGGATGCCAGAATATTATTCTTGTATTTCGCTGGAACTATTTATGCTGAGCTGCTTTCACTTACTACCTCCTGTGCTACCACCTGCCAGAAGCAGCCCGCCTCATCGGAGCGCCGTCTGGTACTGCTGGAGCATGAGGGCCTCGGCCTCCCTGTGAAGGTGCTGCATGTCGGCACTGCGGGCCAGCAACCCCTCATGCTTGAACGTAGTTGGCGCCCACAGGATGAGCAGGAGTCATTTATTTTCTGCTCCAAGTATTCTAGCTAACCCATATCCACTCACTGTGAAGTCACAGTGTTAGAAAAAAATTGCAGTCTTTTCTGAAATTATTGTTTTTCTCTATTTAGAGAGTAACGTTTAATTTATTGGTGAGCTAGCAGTGGGCGTGTGTGTGTGTGTGTGTGTGTGTTGTGTGTGTGTGTGTAATGTCAGCTTTATCTTTACTTCTATCAAAATGCATTTAATAGTGTTTTGGAGGCAGAGTGAAAGGGGCATTGAAAGGCATCTTTCCAGTCTTTTGAGGTAAATTACTAGAAGGTAAAGAGAAGAACTGCAGGTGAAAAGAAAAGTAAAACAAATTTGTTGACAAATTTTGACAACTATCCTGGTTAAGTCTAGGCAAACTCCAACCTCAACAGTGAGCCTAGGGCAGTTTGACAAAGTTAAATATGTTCATTCCTCCCCAACTTTGAATTCCTGAATACAGAGAAAAAAATACTTAATCTAAATGATCATTCACTTTTGCTGTCACTTACTTGACTATGAAACATCTATATGAGAGTGAAATCTGTGACTTTTGTGATTTTTTGTGATTTTTAGTGTTTTCTAGCAAAAGCAGTCACCTACTGACTGCATATGTGGTATTTTTTGAGAAGATTTGATAATTAGACTTGGAGGTGGCACATTTCTAGTGAGTCACTTTTCACTTACTATTGGCTAGAACTTAGTCATGTGGTCATAACTGCAAGGGAGGCAGGGAGATGTAGTCTAGCTGTGTGTCCCAGCAGAAGAGACCTTCTCTGTGACATTGTCTTTCTAGTTTAGGAAGAATACAATCAACTATAATATGAGGTGGAAAATTAAAGATGAAATGCTATTTAGTAAAATTTTAGCAAGCATCGACATTCAATATCTTTTGCTAGCACCAGACAGAATGCAGAAGACGGAAATATACTGGAGTTTGCAATTTGGGAGAAGGATACTACAGTCATACTGGTATTACTGGGATGAAAACTCTGCAGGAGGGCAGGGTTCTTGTTTGAATAGTTTTCAGCTGAGTCCAGGATGTCCAACACACTGCATGACATATATTAGAATTTAGTAAATATGTGATAAATAATAAATACATTTTTAAGTTAAGATAGATCATGCCTCAAAGTCAAAGAAAAGTGTGGATTGTGTTAAATTCACATTTGAAGCTGACATGACCACTACACAAAAGAAAGCAACCGAAGCTATTTAATAATGCTGATTTTTAAAATATTAGCAAGGACATGATTTTTCTTCTTCACAATAAAAGCAGACTTTTTCAAACCTTGACTCTACCTTTCATGCAAACTGAGAAACTTCCAGAGGATATGCTACAATGAAGATAAGTTATTCAGTATTTCCAGGCAATAACAGTCTTCTTTTATCACTCACCATATCAATAATATTTAAAGAACCCTCCAAAGACACACATTAGTAGACAAATGAGGTAATAAGAATTTCTTTTACTTAAGCATGGCTATGTACTGGATTTATCTGTCCAGTATGGGTCATTACCAATGTCACAAGTGTTTCCAGAAGACCTGCTGTCATTACCAAGCTTTTATTAGCAATTGAAGTGTGGAAAATGTGACAACAGATTTTCTGTCCAAGTCTGCATATCTCTTCTCATCCCATATCCTCATCAACCCCGGCTCTAAGACCCTCTTTGTATTTTCCAGATTCTGAGAGATGTTTACACTCTACTTTCTGAGCAAGAATTGTTAGGTGTGTGGTACCATAATCTAATGTACTTAGGGGACACATTGTTTGAAATTGTGGTGTCACTTGAATGAGGGACTAAGGATCAGTATTTTGGAACTTAAATCTCAATATTTCTTCATATGTTTCTACAATATACTTTGGGTTTGATTTGTATGAGACATTCAGGATGAAGTTGAGAAATGTATTCAGTTTGGAGCTCAAGGTAAAGTTTATTTTACAGTGACTAAATTAAACCTTCTTTAAATGACTGCTTTGGGATTTTGATATAAAATAATCTCAATCATTAAATGTTATCAATAAAAAGAATAACCACTGTAACTTTTTAAGCTAATTCAAACCTTGCTGATTCTGTTTTCGCTTTGCGTCTATTTTTGTGTCTATTTTTATTAGAAATCTTACCCTCCCACATCTTTGTCTACCCACATCCTGTCTGTTGGGCAAGGTCTATGGCCAATGCCACTGCCTTCCCCGAAGACTTCGAATGTGATGTCTTCCTCTTTTAAACATTATCTAATCTTGTTTGTTAGTGATTTGTCTAATTCTCCCCGACCCTGCTACATTATTTGTGGAAAGGCATTGCCTATTCATCATTTTGTTTCTCCCAGGATCCAATCACTGAGCCTGTCATATAGTTGTGATGCAAGTATATGAAGCATAAGGAATTGTATTTGAAATGGCGGACAGTTAAAAATTCAAAAATATAGACTTATGGGGTATTTCATTAGTAAATCTATTTACGGCTTCAGGGTCACGTTACACTTATTGGAGTAGAAAGATTGACTGTCCCTATTTGTACTGCTGAAAGGAAAGTATGAAATGGTGCACGTGGAGAGGTCAGCCAAAGGTGGTAACGCCATGGCAATTCCAACCACACACTAAAGAGAGAAGCAGTGGCTGCAGACTCTCAGTATAAAGCAACTCTCAGGATTAACTTGGGCAAAGGACTTAAATTCTCTGTGTTTCACTTTCTTCATCTGTAAATAGAAAATAATGCTATTTAATTAAAAGGGTTGTTATGAGATCAAAATGAGTTAATAGTTGTGAAGTGTTTAGAAGAGTAGCTGATATAACTAATGCTCAGGAAATGTTAGCTGCAATCATTACTACTATTCTTTATACCTTTGATATTTAAAAATTTTATGAGGATGCATGGAACTTTTTCCACTCAGAGCTGAGCAGTACTTTCATTTTTCTGAAGACTCATGCTCTTAAGTTTTAGGAAACCTCTGTTTGCTCTGTTCTCTATTTCTCAATCTTTTGATATTGGATTTTCCCAGTATTGGAACTCCTGGATTAAGCTTTTAGTAGTCATTTTTCTTATATTTTCTTGTTTTATACTCAAGGAAAAGTGTTGTTTCCATTTTATTCTGATCCATATATTAAAGTTTTTATTTTGGGAATTTTATTTTCCTTGTTCTTTATTCCCTTTTCACTGCAACTTGTTTTGTTGTACAGATGGAATAACTTCTCTTCCCTGATTTACTTCTATTTTCTCCAATATCGAATTTTTTTCTATTTGTTTAAACTTTGGTCTTTCTGTTTTATTCTGCTGGTTTCTGTTATGTGTTTGGTCAGCTTTAGTGGCCTTCCATATTTATGGCATAGAGACCACTGCTGGTGCATGTTGCTTCTATTACTGTGTAGGCAAAACTGCTTTTCTCCAGTGTGTTTTGTCCTCCACAGTGTTTTTTCTCCAGATTCCTAAGTGGTATATTGTCTGTGTTGCATGCATTTAAAAAATGTTCATCTTTTGCTCTGCCTATTAGATGTCTATTTTAAAATTCTGTAATAATTTGATAGGCAACAATTCTTTCCTTAATTCTATTAGTGTTATTTAAAAAGTTTTCAAGTCCAGCTGGTGTGGCTCAATAGTTGAGCATTGACATATGAACCAGGAAGTCAAAGTTCGATTCCCTGTCAGGGCACATGCACGGATTTGGGCACAGTCCCCAGTAGGGGGCCGTGCAAGAGGCTTCCGATCAATGATTCTCTCTCATCATTGATGTTTCTATCTCCCTCTCCCTCTCCCTTCCTCCCTGAAATTAAAAAAATATTTTTAAAAAGTAAGATGCCTAATCTATGACCCAGCCATTCTATTATTGTTAGCATTTCAAAAGAGAAACAAAAGCATATATTCATACAAAGTCTTATACATAAACATTAGTAACAGCTTGATTTGTTATAGGCAAAAAATTGTAGAAAAGTAAAAAAAAAATGAAGGTGAATGGAGAAATTGTGGCATAGACACACATTGGAATACTACTTAGTGACAGAAAGAAGGTAAATATTTGGAAAGGAGTGGAGATAGGGATGAATTACAAAGAGGCACAAGGAAGCTTTTTGGGATGGAGATGTATGTAGTCTGGTTTCATGGGTTCAGATGTATGTCAGAAGCGATCAAAGTACCCAGTCTAAAGAGGTGCAGTTTCTGTCACTTTGATCTTATCTCCAAAAGCTGGGAAGTGTTCCTTAACTAATACTAATTCTCCCAACAATCTGATCTTTGATTCCTTTGGGGCGATGAAGCATTTGGGATTTTTACTTTCCCTCTTCTTTCCCTGGAATGTCCTTTCCTCCCATTTTTCAACAATCAGTAATTAGAAAATTCCATACATTTGATTAAGCATCTAATTTTAGCAACTTTATATTCTAGTTCTGGGCCTCTGATATGAACATTTTCCTGACATTATTTGTAACAATTACTATCCCATTAGTGATGAGTGTTTTTTTTTGGTCCTGTGTTAGTGTTTATGGCCTATTCTGTTAAATCCTCAGTTTTGACTTCCTCCAGTAATCTTTCAGTGACATGAACTTTATGAAGAATAATTTTGCAGACAAGGTGGTATATTTTCCAAGCATTGAAAAATCTGAAAGTGTCATTTTTTTTGTCCATGTATTAATGATCAGTGGAAAGTGAAGAAAACTATATTTAAATATCTACTATATTTTAAGCACTTTAAAAAGTCATTATCTCATTTATATGAACCCTGTGAGATAAGTATTATCTCTGTGTTACAATGAAAAGTGTTGCCGCTTGGAAAGATAAAGTATTTTGCTCATATATCCAGTACATGAAAGAACAAGGGATATGATTTGAATCCTGGTTGTTGTGCTTCAAAGCTCCTCCTCTTTCCTCTACATCACACTTCACTATGGTACGTTTTCACGTGAAGAGGAATCAGTTGGTTGGTTCTTGCTTTCCTCATGCTCTCTCAGCATCAGAGAGGAATGTCTTCATCCTATGGACTCAAAAACGCTCACAGATTCTCACCAACGCAGGCAATCTCTTAGCAGCCTCTCAACTAGATGCTGGAATAATAATAGCTATCGTTCACTGAGCATCTACAGGGCTGGGCATGGTGCAAAGTGCTTTACTATTTAAGTACATGATTTCTATTTTACAGATGAAAAAAAACGAGGCTGCCTATTGTCACCTCGCTGGTAGGCAGTGGAGCCAGGATTTGCCGACATGTCTCTCCAACTCCACAGCTCATGCCTTAACCACCACGTATCTCTGCCTTCAGAAAGTCAGTAGCCGGTGTCCTTGGGTATACCTATGCCTTTCTAACCCAATTCTTTTATTAGTCCCCATTGTGTTGGTTTGATTGAATCTCTACCTTGGCTCTCTGATTAATTTTTTTTATCTTTAAAATAATTTTTTATTGAATTTATTGGGGTGACATTGGTTAATAAAATTATATAGGTTTCAGGTATACAATTCTATAATACATCATCTGTATATTGCACTGTGTGTTCACCACCCCAAATCATCTGATTAGATCTCAAGTTCTCCTGTTGAGATTGGAACTTCCTTGAATTTCAGCTCATTTTGTTGGATGTCATGTCTGACCTGCCTCAAACATCCCAGGCATGGCATCAGCACCCTCAGAGCACTCCAACTTGCGACTGACATTGAATTACATAATGAGATCCTAGTGCGAGGAGAAGGGAAAGGACAGGGCTGAAGAGTTTCCAATATTGTCTTTCTCTTATTCATTTTGAGTTGTTTTCCACTTGTTAACAATTCTATGAACATGAAAAGAAAGAGGCTTTGTTGTATGAACAAAACCCACTAAGTGAGAGTGTGAATTCTGACAGCATGTCTATAATAACAAAGCTTTATTAAGAGGATATAATCAGGATGACCTGTGGAATAGGAATTTACTTGTATGTTTTTTTCTGTGGTTGATATGTTTGAAGACGTATCCATGAGTTCTGAAATAGAAATAGACTTATTTCTATTTTATTTCATAATATTCTTTCACTAATTTTTTTACCTTTATGTGTTTGTTAAGTTTTATTTTTCTCTAACTCCAGATTATCAGCTGCAGCTAAAAGCAAACAAACATGTCTTTATTACATCATACATTATTTTTATGTATGTGTACCAGTGTTGGTGAAATCTGTTGATCATTAATTAAGTATCCATCTTCACTGAGGAGTAGTTGTTTTACTACCCAGGGTAGATTAATAAATTTCTTGTCTTTATAATATATAGACAATTCATTTAAAAATTTTCCTCAAGAAATTATTACCCTTCGTTAATTGAGTAGAAAAATTGACAACTGGAAGATATAAAAAATGTCCATGAAAATGAAAAATTATTTATTTTTCAACCAACAAATATTTGTTGATTAATATTTAATATTGGTTTATGAATTAAGATTCTTTTATGTAATATTTGCTATCATATTCTATCCTTGATATTTATTCTCCATAGAGAAGTGGGACAATATTTATTGAACACTATTCCAGGTGAATCTTGTCACATATTTCAGGTGCATCTTAGTGTTTAGTCACACCTCAAATTTTTCTAGTCTCAAGTAATAGTCATAAATCTCAAGATTTAAAAGTTTATTTTCTCTAAAATATTTTTATTCATGGTTTTTTGTATATATAAATAATTAACATCAAGACACTTCTTTATCATTTTATATATGACATTTTCCAAACTAGTATACATATTTGCAAGGAGGAAGATGAAGTGACACTAATGTAGTTACATCACTGGTTAAATTATTTTACGTAAAAAGTGCTATTTTGAATGGATGGACCAATTTTCCATCAAAATTCTTTATTATAACATGGAGTTAAATAATGAAGATCTGAGTATAATACAAATACTCCTTTATTCTAGATTCCTCTTCTATTCTCACTGTATATACCTCTACATGGCATTCATGATATTAAAATTTATTGATTTTTTTTGTTTTGTTTAATTTTCCCAAATATGAACTCCTTAAAGAAGCTCATGACTGTTTGGATCACTGCTTTATCCCCAAAGACTAACTCAATCAGTGTTTATTCAATGAATCACTTAAAAAGGAGTCATCTTATTAGGCAAATAATTTTAAATATTTAAACAGTACCTTACTGCTAGCTTTTAAAGTAATTTCTCAACAGATTTAGTGAATGAGACAAGCCTGTTGAATAAATTATGCTATTCAACTTTAATTTCCCATCTCTGGTTCTCTGTCTTTGTTTTGGAACTTTGTGCACTGATTTTGTTATGCTTTTCCACAAAATTCAATATTTTGTTAATGTTTGTAAGAAAAAATTTTAGAGCACAGTTAAAATTTGAATCATAAAGTACATAAAGCATGTAGTTCATCTAAGAATTTTAGCCTATGAATAACGATTTTCCTAGAATATATTTGTGCCAGTTCTCATGTTTGGAAATGTTATATAGTATTCATTTGCTCCGTGTATTAGTTTGCTGTTGGCACTCTAACAGATTACTACAAACTTAGTGATGTAAAACAACACAAATTTATTCTCATATAGTTCTGGAGGTCAAAAATCTGAAATTAGTTTCACTGGGCTAAAGTCAAAGTGTCACAAGGCGGTCCCTTTGGTGTGTCCAAGGAGAGAATCCATTCCTTGCCTCTTCCAGCTTCTCCAGCCTACATTCCTTGGCTCCTGTCCTCCTTCCTTCAGCCAGCAGCTTGCCTCTGTCATCTCATTGCCTCCTTTGTCTGTAGTCAAATCTCCCTCTTCCTCCTCTTACAAGAAAACTGTGGTTACATTTACAGCTCACTCAGGTAATCCAGGATAATCTCCCCATCTCAAGATCCTTAATTTACCCCTCTTCTGGAAGAGCCAGGCCTGAGGTGTAGGTGAGAGAGGAGACCTGGAGGAGCACCCCAAGAACAAGGTCAGTCACTCAACCTCTGACTGTCAACATTAGCAGTGGATTTTGTGTGCTTAGGGGTCATAATGAACAAAACAAACAAGATTAAATCAAGCACGAGAGAAATGATGCAATCAAGAGACGTGGCAAGCAGATGTACAAAGCTATTTAGGCATAACACAGAATACTGTTTTATAGCAAACTCTTTGTTATGATTGAAGTGATATACAGGAAAATTAACCCCACCAAGAGCTGAACTAGGAGCTATAAGGCTCTGAGGAAATACAAAAAGGCATATGGAAGATGGGTTGAATATTTTATGTCAATCAAACATTCCCCTAATGGTCTGCCAGGTTTCCAAGGAAAAAGCAGAAAGTTCTAATTACAAACTTTAGCCACATATTAATACCGAAGCACTCTTCATTACAGTATTGGAACTCATCAGTTGTGGTATTAGAATGGAGTGTCATGTTGGCTTATGGCACTACAGATGTGCTATTCTGGTTCTGTGTAATAAATATAAAAACAATCCTTAAAATTTAGTCACATGTGCCAAGTCTATTTTGCCATATAAGGTAACATTCACAGGTTCCAGGAATTAGCACCTAAATATTTTGAGGGGCCATTATCCAGCCCACCTCACTCTTCCCTATTAATTACATTTCTGTACTGAATAATAAAAAAGTCTTAAAATATGTACCGAAACATTTATTTTCATTCACTACTTTGTGTTGTAAAGAATTAAATAATTTAAATGAAAACACGCTATCTTATATTTTCACAGAAAATACAAATTTTTATCACGTTGTCATTCCCAATATCCTGCATCTGTTTCTTAGGAGTGGTATTATGGGAGATTGTGAAAAGTCAAAGGATTGGAGAGGCAGATAGTTTGGTAAGTGTACACTTCACACCCCAGAAAACCGCAACCGAAATTGATATTATTTATTTCAATTCTTCTGACACTTCTCCCCTTCTGTTAGCTTATTTATTCGTGGAAGATGAGAATGCTGAAACAAAATATCATATATTTACTCATTTTTGCATCCCTGCTTATAGACGCATTGTTCTCAATCTGCCACGCCCTCTAAAATGTCCATCCACGTCTTTCATAGGCTGGCTTTGACCCTCTGAAGAGCTCTATCAACTCTCTCCTTCCCTGGTAGCATTTTCTTAGTCTTCAGAGCAGAGTTTGGCCATCACTGTCTCAGAGAAGTTTCTGCAAGCCCTTCCCACTTGACCTCAACAGATCCCGCCCTGTAGTTATCGTATCACTCATCATCCTAAATCGCAGTTTTATTTTGTTGGTCTCTCTTTTCCTCTAGGTTGTGAGCTCCATAGGGTGGAGACTGTGTCTTTCAGATGGTAAAACCTGACATTCTGCCCAGCATAGAGCAGGTGTTCAGTAAACGTATGCAAATAAGTAAAGGCTCTTTTAATAATTGTGTGCTGATTGAATAAAGTTTCACTTATCAATGAGTTTACTAATTTGACTAATTTTTCTAATGTTGCAACTTTTGACACATGCACAGTCTGCTTAAGGTATGGTAAGAAAATGGGAAAAGTTTCTCATTTATCAGTGTTGATACTATAAAAACATAAATATGTAAAATATTTTATGTGTTTTGGAGTGGCATCATATGGATAAGATCATACATTGGCACATGAATTTGTGGTTTTGGCCCAATGAAATAGTCAAGATAGAACAAATATGTGTCAATATCCCTTTGAAAACAGTGTTGGTAAATCACATAGGTTCTACTTAAGAACTCTGACAAAGAAACTATTTTTATATAAGGGCATATAGTTACATCTGTTATTATACATATCTAATTAAAATTTTACTTCCAGTAGAGGCAGTTATTGTTTAATACTTTGGTAGCTAAACCAATAAATGTACTTTTTAAATGATCCTTGTGGAATTTCAGAACATTGGGACTGTGAAGGACTGTAGAGATAATTAACTTTACTGTGTTAGTTTTTTAATTTAAATTCTTTATTGTTTAAAGTATTACATAATACTTTATTGTTTAAAGTATTACATTTTCCCCCATTGACCTCTCCCTGGCCACCCCCACCCCCCAGCACATGCCCTCACCCCCCTACTGTCTGTGTCCATTGGTTATGCTCATATGCATGCATACAAGTCCTTTGGTTGATCTCTTACCCCCTTACCCCCCGCCTTCCCTTATAGGTTGGACAGTCTGTTCGATGCTTCTATGTCTCTGGTTCTATTTTTTTTAAAAATCAGTTTATGTTGTTCATTATATTCCACAGATGAGTGACATCATATGATATTTATCTTTCTCTGACTGACTTATTTCGCTTAGCACCATGCTCTCCAGTTCCATCCATGCTGTTGCAAATGGTAAGAATTCCTTCTTTCTTACAGAAGTGCAGTATTCCATTGTGTAGATCTACCACAGTTTTCTAATCCACTCATCTGCTGATGGGCACTTAGCTGTTTCCAGATCTTAGCTATTATAAATTGTGCTGCTATGAACATAGGGGTGCATATATCTTTTCTAATTGGTGTTTCTGTTTTCTTGGGATATATTCCTAGAAGTGGGATTACTGGGTCAAATGGAAGTTCCATTTTTAATTTTTTGAGGAAACTCCATACTGTTTTCCACAGTGGCTGCACCAGTCTGTATTCCCACCAGCAGTGCACGAGGGTTCCTTTTTCTCCGCATCCTGGACAGCACTTGTCGTTTGTTGATTTGTTGATGATTGCCATTCTGAAGGTGTGAGATGGTACCGCATTGTCGTTTTAATTTGCATCTCTTGGATGATTAGTGACTTTGAGCATGTTTTCATTTGTCTCTTGGCCTTCTGTATGTCCTCTTTCAAAAAGTGTCTACTTAGGTCCTTTGCCCATTTTTTGATTGGATCGTTCATCTTCCTTTTGTTAAGTTGTAGGAGTTCCCTATAAATTTTGGAGATTAAACCCTTATTGGAGATAACATTGGCAAATATGTTCTCCCATGCAGTGGGCTTGTCTTTTTGTTTTGTTGCTGGTTTCTTTTGTTGTGCAGAAACTTTTTATTTTGATGTAGTCCTATTTGTTTATTTTCTCCTTAGTTTCCATTGTCCTAGGAGCTGTATCAGTAAAGATATTGCTACAACATATGTCTGCTATTTTGCTGACTATGGATTCTTCTAAGATTTTTATGGTTTCCCGTCTTACATTTAAGTCCTTTATCCATTTTGAGTTTATTTTTGTGTAGGGTGTAAGTTGGTGGTTTAGTTTCATTTTTTTTGCATGTATCTGTCCAAGTTTCCCAACACCATTTATTGAAGAGACTGTTTTGACTCCATTGTATGCTCTTGCCTCCTTTGTCAAATATTAATCAACATAATGGTTTGGGTCGATTTCTGGGTTCTCTGTTCTGCTCCATTGGTCTATATGTCTGTTCTTTTGCCAGTACCAGGCAGTTTTGAGGACAGTGGATTTGTAATATAGCTTGATATCTGGTATTGTGATTCCTCTAACTTTGTTCTTCTTTCTCAAGATTGCTATGGCTATTCGGGGCCTTTTTTTATTTCAGATGAATTTTTGGAGAGTTTGTTCTAGGTCTTTGAAATATGCTGTTGGTATTTACCATGTTATTTTTAAGATGAGAATATGTATGCTTATGGAGATATTGATAGGCCACAAATAACAGATTTACACCTGGGCCTAGAATCTAGTGCTCCTGCCTAATTTAGTCTATTGCTATCTCTACTACATCATAATAAACTAGTTTAAACATAGTTTTCAAAAGTCATTGTCTTCCAAAATTCTAAACCAGATATATAATTTACATTTTCCTCCACCTCGTGGTAAGAAGCAGTAAAAAGATTGGGATCACACAACTTGGGCATCATGATGGAGGTTCTTTGTTGCCCCCACAAAATTCACTCTAGCTAACTGAGGCAGAAAATAGGAAGTCCCCAAAACATTGCAGAATGGCACCTATAAGACAGCTGCTGCCTCTGCCATGGATAAGGGGCTGCAGAACCAGGAAGCCACCTGTACCCTGAACAGGAAGTTGCTGAATTAGAAAAACATATAGGAAATCAGGAAGTTGCGATCATGACTGCTGGCTCCAAAATCTTGATGCTTCTGTCACAATCTGATGTCCCCCAAATGGAAACCCTGTACCCTCTTCTCTCTCTTCAAGAAACTTGGATCTCAATGGAAGTCTTACATAAGTGCATCTGAACAGCAGTGCCTAAATCGTATGCAGAACCCCCTTTTCAAAGGAGTCCGAGAAATGGTGTTTTTAGAATAAGAAAGAGGCCTACTAGAAGGGGTTAGAATGACTGGTAAGTGAGCCAATCCCCAGGATCCAACATACTGGTTTTAATCTTGGATGGTCATGGGACAAATATAACATCTCTAAGCTCCAAATAAGACAATGGATGTGAAAACAGTTTGTCATGCAGAGTTATTTCATATTACTCTCCATACCATTTGTCCCTCCCTGCTATTCCTATGTCTGTTTAGCCTATATTGTGTGCTAGTAGGATGAAATACAACTATCTTACTAGACTATCACCCTTTTGTTTAATCCCCAGTATATCTGCCCATGAAAATAGATCCAAAGGAAATGGGGAATATGATATCTTTAGCTTGGACTTATTTCCATGGCTAAGTTTAGAAATGTGTTTTAATGAGTCTTCTTGTTAGCAGGCTATAGCTTATTGCCATTTGGCTCTCCCTGAAGACTCTTCTAAAATTATTCCTGATTTTGAGACTTATTTTACTTTAAAGTAAGCTGGCATGCTCTGAGTCTTCAGCTGGTTCATTAATTGCCTGGTGAGGAAGGGTGACCTGAGAAAACTTACTGGCATCCTGTGCCAACATTTTGGCCTATTAAGAACATTTTAAAACCACGCTGGGAATCTTAACTTTCTGGCCTGAGAAAATTGACCCTCCATTTAGACACTCATCATTTTCCAGGGGCCTGGGCCATTTTATAACCTCTCTGACAGTTCATATTGATCTCAAGTTGCTGCCTTCCCCCCCCCCCCACACCTGTCTCCCACCCCTTTTTCACAATCTTTGCCATGACCTCCCTCAATTATTTTAATTTTCAGGGCTATGCAAAATAAAAGTGTAAAGTACATATGCTCTTTAAGTTCTCTTGGATAATGAGCCATCGCTACTGTGGGTGAGAAAAATGATCACTGATTCATTTTGTGGGGAAAACATGACACAAATTAATTTTCAGTATTGGCAGGTATTCGTACTTACACATCCCTGTGCCTAAAATAATAGTTCATTTGACAAATGAATTCAACACTATGATTTGTAAACATTGCTGATAATGATTGTCAAGTTTTTTGTAAAATGTAGGTTATCTCAACTATGTCTCAACTCTTTTGATGGTACTCAGGTCCTTGGGCAAACTCCTTGGTCTTCCCACTTGTAGAAAACCAGCTGTTTCATTTCTAACATCCTAATACTCTATGAATCCATGAATATGTAGGTACTTGGTTCAAAGTGATGACTCTTGCCTCCCTCATTGATCTATCCCTAAATAAGAATAGTAGGACATAGGACTAAAAAGGATATTACTCAATTCTCTTTTCTATCTTTCACCTCCTTCTCTTCTCTCCTCCCCGTTCCTGCGCTAATAGATTTTAAGGTTGAAAAAAAAGTAGACCCTGAAGGGTTGTCTTTCTTTCCATGATCAGAGATAAAGGAGGACATGGCTGTTAAGAGGTAAGAGTGGAATTATTTTTTAGCCTTACTTTTCCTTAAGGGAACTAACAGGACATACCTCACCAGAACCATGTCTGTCAACAGAGAAAGTTTCACTGTCTTCCTCAAGCTGGTCGCTCATGGTGAACAGTTACATATTCAAATGAATCTGTCAGGGACAAGAGTTTGGTGCTTGAGTTCCTGCTCGGCCCCGATGACATTGATTTGTGAGCATAATGCTCGGCTGCGGGATGTGTGACAGATAAATTTTATCAAAATTAAAGCACAATTAAACATTTCATCTTCCTAATTACTGGCTGTAGATTCAGCCTGATGACCATGTGCTGTAAGAAATCAGCGACCATTACACATTTTAATGGAGCACAGCTGTCTTACAGCTTGGTAATATTTGCACAGTGCCACAGAACTGTAATTTATGATAAAAAGAAAAAATGTGTATTGGTGCTTTTTTGCCAAAATAGATTAAGGATTCATATACTTTAATGAGATTTGGACCTAGTCTTGGATTATCGTTATAAATGATTTATGTGCATGTTGGTGGACTCCTGTAGTTCGGAGATGATTTGTGTTTAGGTCTATCAATATGTAATTCCAAATCTATTCTTAAGCCAATATCTATCACTTTCTCTCTCTTTTCTTTTTCTTTTGTGTCTTCCATTTCTCACAAGGAAGGACAGATGGGAAGATAAACAAAGCAAAAAGGCAGTGGCAAGAAGGGCCTTGTTGAAAACAACTGTAGCTTCTTTCAAACTCATCGGGGAGCAAGTTTAGGGAAGGGTGGAGGTGGGGCAGACTCCAGGAGCAGAAGCAGCTCATGGGGGTCTCCTCACCAGGCCTGGCCTTAGGTGCAGCCACGAAAATCCATGTCCACTGGGGCGGAGCAATTGATGGGCCCACAGGACCAAAGCTGACTATAGAATTGGCCTTTGCTCTTCTGAGAAAAGGGTGATTGACAACTACACTCACCTCTTCTATTTCTTCATTTGTAAAAGGGAGGTAGGACTTATTTCCCCCGCCTTACTGGGATTCATCCTCATCACAATGAGGATGGTGACCAATGGTTTATAATTATAAAAAGCAATGTGGCAGAGTTACATCTCCTTACTATTGCCACTGTAAGCACTGCCAGGCGGTGACTTTGGCATTACTTTCTTAACTACTGTTGGTATATTTCTCTTTATCACCATTCTTACTGGAAAAACACTTGCAAGTGCGTGTTTGTGAATGAATTGCTTTCAACAAATTGGTCACCAGAAGGGTCATGAGGAGTCAGAAACTATACATGGAAATTGTATGTAAACGGTTTTTGTTAATAAATTAGGGATTAAATGTAAGTTGTTATATGTGATTAGTAATTATGATGATGATTTCATTTGTCCAGGCAAATTGATGTCATAATCTCCAATCATCTTTCTATCCAAAGGATATATATATATATATATATATATATATATATATATTCAGAAATATTTCTTTTCAGAAAGCACACTGTGGATAAGAGAAAAAGGCGAGATACCAGAATCTAGACAAATCTGCTCAATTTAGGTGTTAACTTGCCTACTGAAAACAGAGAACATATCCTAATGAATTCAGAAGGCCTAAATATATATATGTAACGGGGAAAGAAGTGCTCATCTCTTTATCATCCCAATCTTCTCCAGGCTTGATTTATTTCAGCACTCATATGCTGGAATGTTTCATACTGTACCAGGTTGCATATGCTTGCACACTAATTCTCAATTGCCGTATGCAGTTTGTGACAACCATCTGCTTCGACCTCCCTTTGAGTTCTTTCTCCCACTCAGCCCAGCTGAAGTAAAAATATGGACAGAAACAACTTCTGCAGGGAAATGAAAAAGTTAACGGGAGAGTTAAAGTTATATTGTATATCTGCCTTTCGCATGGATGTGCTCCTGCAACTTACGCTCCACTTATCAAATATTTCTGAAGTGCAAAGCCTGACACTTAGCAGAAAGCTGTAAAATATGCCATGTTTCCTCTGACAGTCTTGGCTGTGGAGGCAAGGTAATAATTAAATATGTACATCTAGTGCACATGCTGACGCTAGAGCCCGCTAGTGCCGCTCCAGCGACCTAGACTTACTGTATGTAGCACCTTGTCATGTACCAGAGGGTGATGGGATGGGGGGAGGCAGGAAGAGAGAGCTGAGCATATTTGAAAATGCCTGAAAAGAATCAACAACACATTTTGGAGTTGGACTTGAAAAGGAGGGTTGACATATATTTCTAAAAAATTATTGAATTCAAATATAGGAGAAAGAACCTCCATAATTACAGAGCTCAGATCCCATATCTCTTCTCCTGGAGTATGAAAAGGGCAAACAAGGAAAGGTGTCTGAGAATTTTAAAAACAGATATTAAGTTGTGCATGTGTGTTTGAAAGAGAGATTTACAAAAAAGCGATCGAGTTAGTAGAAAACATACCCCTATTATGAAAGTGATTGTATTTATTGTACTTCATCAAATCAAAGGCACCACCAATTGTGTCAGACCCGATCTCATGAATACTAAAATGTGAAAAAATTATGTCTTAAAATCAGTGAAAAAATATCTCTTTCTCTCTATCTCTGTATCTTCCGAAGTTAACCAAAGTATGATCTCTAGATCTTTTATACCATGACCATGTGTCTAATTATAAGAACAAAAGTCAAATGAACTTGGGACCACAAGAAGAATGGATGGTATGAGAAATTTATGGGAGAAGAAGGAGAAAATAAATAAGAGAAGGATGAGAAAGGGCAAAAGAAAAAAACTGGAAGTGTAGAGTGAAGAGCCTAGGAGCAATCTGAAGTAACACTGTTACACAAATATCCAGAAGACCGCCGTCATAGTCTCTGTCTTCCAACATCATTAATATTTGTACAGAAAAAGCACAAAGTGAGAACATGAAATGGAATTGGCAGATAAAGGAAAAGAAATGTCCTGAATATAGCGCTGATGAGTTTCAGATGGAATGAAATATAAAGTCTGGTGGATCATGACTAAAATGGGCAAAGTACAAGTTCATTGTGTTCTCTTGGATTAAACCACCAGACTCTGTCTAATTATAATTGATCAATACTAAAAGCCACAAGTCATATGCATATTCTTAGTTGTATTTTACCTTTCCCTTTAAGTTTAAGTGGTTCATCAGAAGAATTTCAGTATAACTATATCAAACCAGATTATATCGGTGGGATATATTACCTTACAAGTATTGAGGAAATTTTAAAATTCTTTAAAGAAATCCAAAGGTAATAGTTAATCATCGGTTATGTCATGGTTTAGAACATGGGCTTTGGAATCAGGCTGGGTTAAAATTCAACTGGAGTTCTGACTCTGCCATTTGCTAGCTACAAACTTAACCCTCTATTTCCCTATTTGTAAAATGACTAAAAAGGGCACTTGTCTTATTGTTGTTAGGATTATGTGAGAGAGTATATGTAGATCACCTAGCACACTGTTTAGCACATAATATGTGCTCAATAAATTACTGTCAAAAGTCTACAGGGAACAAATGAAAAAAAGCTTCATTTTTTTTTTTCAGGGAAA
Source organism: Eptesicus fuscus (assembly GCF_027574615.1). Classification (NCBI taxonomy): domain Eukaryota; kingdom Metazoa; phylum Chordata; class Mammalia; order Chiroptera; family Vespertilionidae; genus Eptesicus; species Eptesicus fuscus. Next base: position 35,411,737 of record NC_072491.1, on the reverse strand, counting down.
TGCTGAGAAGTGACCAAGGACAGTTTGTGGGATAGGGCACTGAGTTCTTTCGGGGGCAGGTGGATATGTGAGATGTTCATTTGGTTATTCCAGAAAATGTGATCATTTGTCATCAAATGATGGTGATTCTTCTGCAAATACTCTATAAAACCACAACGCATGGTTCTATTCCTGGAAATATAATTGCTTTTCTACCAGACAGAACTGGTTTGTCATGAAAGCTAAGTTTTGCTACCTTTTGTTGAGTAATGCTTGAGATCAGTTGGAAATATGTGTGTGTGTGTCCATATATATCTATATCTATATATGTATAGGTATACTAGTATATGTAAATACATAAGTACATATGTTTTACATATGTTTTATAATACTTTAAACAAACTTCTGTAATTTGGATTTTCAAAGGTGGTCTTTATTTTGTTTCTCTTAGTCTCTTCCAGAAATTGAAAGACTTGATTGTCTTTGCCTTCATTTTTATTTTCAGCTAACTGGTTTAATCTACATTTTTAAAAAAATCTTTATGGGTGAAAGTATTGCATAGGTCCTCCTTTCCCTCCCATGGTTTCATCTCCTTTGATTTGTGTTACACAGCAGAATATTTAGATGCCAGATGCCTAAAACATATAGGTTGAAAGCAGGTCAGTTTCAGTATAAGACTATTATTTTTCAGTTTAGTGACTATATTTACAAATTCGATAGCAACAAGCCTGTTGGCAGTCGACACAGGCACAATAAAATTATTATCCTTAACGTATAATCCAGTACAAAGATGTTTTTTTCAGACCCTGTGTACCTATTAGTCACTGATGGGAGCCCAGCCCCTGACAGTAGGGTTCATGAAAGTTTGAAATGGAGGAAGAGGAGCTGTAGCTTGGGGCTCTTGTTAATGACTACAGAATCCTCACTCTGCAGCCAAGGCTGGCAAAGTCCACAAGAAACAGCAGGGCTTAAATAGCTCACTGCTAGTCCTAGCAGGGTTCTTGTCAGTCAAATATATTCACTGCATACCTATTGTGTGCAGAATGCCTAGTTTCACTTGCCAATTTAGCACTGAGAGGTTGGTTTAGCTCTTTTCATCTTTATGACCTGCAGACTGGTAACAGCATTTCTAGCAGTGTGTTCATTTTAAGAATAATTTATTCCAATAAAACAAGGTGGATGTTCCCTAGATATGGCCACCATATGCCCTGAATTTTCTGGGATAATCCTGATTTCATGTAATTTTGTTTCCACTCCAGTAAAGCCAGTTAGTGAAATACATGATGAAAATGTAATTTCAATTTTTATATTATTTTGAGATTTCATATAACGAATTGGCATATCAGTAAAATATATTTTTCTAGGTTATGTTTATGGATTTCTAGTTTGGAAAATGTGGTTACTGGGGAGGCCACTGGTGCTCCTTATAAAGGGATGTGATTTTTACTTCGTACATGAAAACCATGCTGTTTCAGGAAGGCATGGTAGCATCTATGTCCACCTTTAATGCCACTGATGACTTCCCAGCCTCTCCTATCTCCTCACTGAGGGCCACTGAAGTTTACAGTCTAATACAGTCCTGGATCTTATATAACTGTCAGGAATCTTTAAGTTTCAAGCAACGGAGACCCCAGTTCAAACAGACACAAACAACAGAGGAGATTTATTAGGTCACATACTTGAAAAGGCAAGTCAGGGCTGGCTGTAATTGATGCTTCACTTGGAAACTTGAATGATATTGTCAAGGACTGATTTAATCTCAGTTTCTCTGGCCTTCGTGTTGACTTCATTCTCAGACTACACACAAGGCATCGGATAGCCCTCAGTTGCCTCAAGGTCTCAAAATGGCCCCAGCGGTGCTCCACCTTGGATCTTGTCACCTCATTAGTAAGGAAAAGGAAGGTTTCTTTTGGTAGCCTCCATTGCAAAGAGACACTGTTCATTCCCAGATGCCCCAGCAAACATTTCCTCTGCTTTATTGGTTCTGTTTAGGGTCTGGCCTGTCCTCAGCCAATTATTTGGCTAGAGAGATGCAATTCACCAGTAGGTTTAAGCCAATAAGGCTTCACTTTAATATTTGGGGATGAGGTTAATTGTATTATAACCATGCCATTAAAATAGTTCTTCCAAAGCAAATTTGGGTTGTGTTACCAGGAGAGTCAAGGGATGCTGGAACAAATAAAACAACAAATGTCCACTACTAAGTCTCTATGTTTGTACATACCTTTAAAACACAATTTCTTAGAATAAAAGAACATGTAATGCTAAAATCGTCAAATCGTGCTATCTGTGGTATTGAGTGGCCAGCCAGACTCACCCACTAGCTGAAAATTCCTTCTCAAAGACCAAGCACATAGCTCATAAGATTAAATTTTATACCAGAGACAACAGGCTACCCAGAGATCTTCAATTTCACAAAGAAGTGGTCAAAATTACAATGTTAAATTAGGAAATTCCAAGTGGACAGAAGAACAAAGAATTGTATAAGGATATCAATATTTCTTTTGAAAAAGCTTGGGAATTGTGAGGAGTCCAGAAGTCCTGGGATAACTGAACAGAGAGAAGCATTCTAGAATTAGGGCTCTAAGGTGGTATAAAAACTTAATATGGTATCTCTCAAATTTGCCCTGGTATGAGTACCACCTGAGGGAACCTTGTTTAAAACACTGATGCTGGGGTTCCATCCCAAGCCTTCTGAATCAATATCTCAATGGGGCGGGTCTGATAATCTGTATTTTCACAAAGAGACAAATTAGGGAAACGTTGACTTACTCTACGTCTCCCACATATCTACTGTAAAGGTCACATGAACTTATGCAGAACTGGGAAGGTGTCGCTTGGAATTTCCTTCTTCATTTATTTATTCAACAAATATTTATTTTAATTTATTCTGTTCTAGTCACTATGCTAGGCAGTAAAGATACAGAGAACAATCAGATATAGTTTCTGGTTTTATGAAATTTATGGTGTTATAGGGAACACATTAAATAAATAAGAAATACATAGGTATATGATTACAACTGTGATACTTACTACAAGAAGTATAGGATGCTAAAAGCATGATCAGGGGACTGAGTCTCATGAGGATATCTTTAACTGCTTATCCATTAGTCTGTCCAAGTAGGCGATACAATTGGGTCTCCAGTGGTAGTAGACAAATATTAGGATAAGTCCAAGGTAGACTATATTCCATTGCAGTATGACTAGAGAAGCAAATTAGCTCAGATAGTGTAAAGTTAAGAACATTACAGAAAGAGATCTTGGGATAACTTCATCACTAGCGTTTTTTTCTTTATACATCTCCCTAATTAATACTTATTTAAACACAGAGCTAAAGCTATTTTGTGATTTCAAAGACCATATTCCTAGAACCAAAGAATTGCTCATTTTACTATCTTTAGCATTTACAATGGCAAAGTCAAGCTCATGTATGTGATTATGAATGTTGGTGCTATGTGTTGTAAACAGGTTTTGTAGACCACTGCTATTTCTTTGTTATTTTTCTCATATAAAATTTGAATATCACAAACGATCAAAGCAGATTTTTTTTTGTCACTTGCATTCACAAGAACAGATGACTTTTTATTCTGTTTCTTTTCTATTATTACTGTCTCAGTGTGATGATTCAATAGCGAGTGAGCCCGGTATACCAAAAGGTTGTGGGTTCGATCCCCGGTCAGGATGCTAACAGGAGGCAATGATGTTTCTCTCTTACATCAATGATTCTCTCTCCCTTCCTCTCTCTCTCAAAAATCTCTCTCTCTCTCTCTCTCTCTCTCTCTCTCTCTCTCTCTCTCTCTCCTCTCTCTCTCTCTCTCTCTCACACACACACACACAAAAGCACCCCTCAATAAAAACATATTCTTGTGTGAGAATTTTTAAAAAAGTGAATGAAACAGTGTTATTATAGAGCTTGTTTTATAAATGAGACTTAATGTTGAGATATATTACAAATATTCATTTTAAATACCCAAGTCCTGAGGTTTATATATTCAAATAACAGAATAGAAATGAATATTTTGACTTTCTGAATATACTTTCAGGCTTCAAGTTGGTATAGAAACTCAAATTTTATTAATTCTACTGAGTTGAGATTAAAGTATTGTTTAGTAAAAATGTTATGTATGTCTATGGCAATGGACTAAAAAAAATCAGGTTTTCTTTATAGCATATAGATGAACATCTGTAGTGTTTTTATTTCAGATTGATCATCCAATATGAAAAAATTCTCATCTCACTAACATCTAGGATTGTGTTACTCTTGCTGCATCAATTTCTTGTTTTCCTCTAAAATAGTTTATGTAATATATTATTTAACTCATTCAGGGTTTTTAAAAAGTATCAAATTAATAAAACACTGCTTGGAGACTGAATTACATTAATAAATATTGCCATGATTTCTTGGCATCTTAAAAATATAAGGCAAGATCTCTGTTTATTATAAAATACTAGTAGCCCTGCACACGAATCCATGTGCCAATACTCTCTGCAGGACCTGGCCACTCCGCGCCCACTGCCCAGAGGCTCTCTGTGGCCCAGAGACCCATCCGCAGCAGGCGCGGTCAGAGGTCCTTTGTCATTGGGGTGACAAAGCAAGCATTCCACCAGGCTGCTCATGCTGCCCGCTCTCAGCGGCTGCCCCATCCCCCCGCCACCCCCAATGGGACTGGGGGACTCTGGCAGGGCTGAGAGGACTGGGCGCCGCCATCTTTGTGAGGGAGTGACAGTTAATTTGCACATTACCCTTTTATTAGATAGGATTTGTTACTAGGTTGAGTTTGTGTTTTTTTAAGTAGGATCCCAATGATCATTAAGCCAACTCTTCTTTACACACAATTATTTGCGTGTTTTTCTTAAGTGCATTTTGAGTTTTTCCTACTTGAAATATCTTCAGAAAAATTAAAATTCAATCAACAAATTGATATTTTAGTTTCATAGCCTAGGCATTGGAGATACTGAGACTGCTGTGGTTTTTGTTGTTGTTGTTTGATTGATTTTTTGTTTTGCTTTTGCTTTTCTTACAGGTGTTTTGTAACATAAAAATATAGCCATAAAAAGTCCTATATAACATAAACAAAGGTGACTATAAATAGTATACTTATTTGCAGTTATTTAACAATCTTTAGTTTGAGTAATATCTGGCTTAGAGGCTAAATATCAACATAATAAGATGCAATTTTTAGAGGAAAAATCCTTGGAAAGTCAAAGACAAAGACAGAAAAACAAAAATAGAATGATTGTCCACTTTTGAGTACTGGGTATTTTTGAGGTTCAGCTGGTGTGCGATTTGTCTGGCAGGAGAGGATAGGCAATGAGCAAAAGCAGACAATTTAGGAGATGGAGAGACAGAGACCTGATAACATCATTTGAATTCCTAGATCCAGCCTTGCTATATATGCAACTTCAGACTTTCCAAATTTATGAGTCAATAATTTCTTTTTTAAAATTTAAGTTACTTTGTGTTTGGCTTCTGTCACTTGAAACCCAAAACCCCAACTAATATATCAGATGTTGAAAACAAAAATAACAGTGATGTGAAGTTCTCTTATGGTTATGGGAGAATGAAAACATAATTCAATACGATTATATATTCATGATCTTTAGTAGCGATATTATAAAGGTTGATCAGATTATGTTTCCTTATAAATTTAAAGCTAGTGACTTATAAAATGGGTTATAGCTGATAACACTTTTACTGAAGGCAAAATAACAAACTAAGATAAAGTTTTATGCCTTCTTTTTAAAAATCATTTTGCAATCACATGGTATAGAAGACTGCACCCCCATGTTCTAAAAGTCCTTTTTATAGGAAAAAGATAAATGAACAGAATTCACTTTAGGGTATATTATGGATGCTTACCAATATTTAATACAGTCAACTTGATGTCCCAAACCATCTGCCTCTATAACACAGATGACCCTAAGTTCAGCAAATTTTGTTTCCTAACACATGGAACTGTATATTATACATCTGGGGGATATTGCTATAAAAAATGGAAATTAAAAACTTTGAGCACGTCAACTATCCATAAAATTATTTGAAAACACTGGATAACTGAGACCTTGTAGAAAAATGACAAGTTTTAATGGTTCTTAAGCAAGAAAAAGACAGCTTGATATGTGAGAATTCCTGGAAGCTTTTTTTTTTTTTAAATTCTTTATTGTTTAAAGTATTACCTATGTTTCCTTTCCCCCCCATTGACCTCTCCCTGGCCATTCCCACTCCCACCCCCCAGCACATGCCCGGTGGCACCTCTACTGTCTGTGTCCATGGGTTCTGCTTATAGTTCTGCTTATATACATGCATACAAATCTTTGGTTGATCTCTTACCCCCCACTCCCTTGCCTTCCTTTACGACACATTTTCTTCTTGTTTACTATTTATCGCAAGCATGGGGGAAATGCATTCAACACTTTAGTTCAGTGTTTCCTGACATCTGTGTCACTGAATGAAACGTTGTACATGTACTTTATTTAAATGCTTACTGTAAAACAGACATACTTACTACTTTGTACCTTACTGGGTAAATGAACTTTGTTTTCTACACCTAACTTCCTAAACCATAACCACCATTGGGAAACAAATCATTAGTTTTATCCCTGGCACTAAAGGAAAGATAAAGGATGCTCAGATGTTTGAGATATAATAGAGAGCCATCTGTTTATCCCAAGTTCCACTCTTGGACAGTTTCTTCTCACCTGATAAGTATGCTTTCCTGTGGGGGAATGCGTGTGCTCCTTGTACTTGAACTATTTTCTCTGATTTAAAAACAATTATTTTTCTCTATGTTCACAGTTATTTTCTTGTTCACAGTTATTTCCATGTTCACAGTTAGTTTCTTCTTTCTTATTGGTGATGTTGCTCCTAACCATCTATATTAATAAAAGCGTAATATGCTAATTAGACCAGGTCGACCGGACATCTTCCGGTCATGCGGTCCTCCTTCCGGACAAAGCCATGGTGGTGGGGGCCAAGGCAGAGGCAGTTAGGGGCGATCAAGCTGGCAGGGGAGGGGAGTTAGGGGCAATCAGGCCAGCAGGGGAGGGCGGTTAGGGGCAATCAGACAGGCAGGCAAAGGGGTTAGGGGTGATCAGGCAGGCAGGCAGGTGAGCGGTTAGGAGCCAGCGGTCCCGGATTGTGAGAGGACTGCCGTTTTAGGCCCGATCCCTCAGGGCAGTTGGCCACCACCCGAGGAGTCCTGGATTGGAGAGGGTGCAGGCTGGGATGAGGGACCCCCCACCCCCGGGCATGAATTTTGTGCACCGGGCCTCTAGTAGTTAATAATGAAAGTAACCAATTTTGACGAATTTTTATTTACCAATTTTTATTTTGTAAATCTGTTTCTTTGCTATTGTTTCTTCTAGCACTCAGAATAATGTTTTTTATAGTTATTATTACTCAAGTATCTAGTTACATTAGACTATGTCCTGGTTATTAGAATTAAACATTGTTTGGAGAATTAATATGAGGCATAGAAAGATGATGCCTCCACAGGGAATGTTATGGGTTGAACTGTATCCACCAAAATTCCACATGCTGAAATTCTAAGCCCTCTTCCTCAAATTGAGAATTTATTTGGAAATATGATCATTGCGATGCAATTAGTTAAGATGAGGTCATACAACTAGTAGGGTGGGTCCTTAATACAATGTGATTGATGTCGTTACAAAAAGAGAAAATTTGTCATGAAAAGATTGGAGTTATGCTGTCACAATCAAGGAAATACCAGGAGCTAGGAGAGAGGCTTTCCCTCGAACTTTCAGAAGGCCCATGGCCCTGCCAACCCTTGGTCTCAGCATTCTAATATGTTTCTATTGTTGAAGCCACCAAGTTTGTGATTCTTTGTCATGGAGACTTGGCAACTAATACAGAAGGGGTCCTTAGTTAGCACTTTGGGTGAGAATAGAGAAGCCTCTCCATGCCTTTGCCTGGCAGGTACAACGAATGTTTATGGGTCATTTAGAGTCTTTTTTGCCTCCTTTAACAACTTAGTACAGTGGTTCTCACCCTTTCTAATGCCGCGACCCTTTAATACAGTTCCTCATGTTGTGGTGACCCCCAACCATAAAATTATTTTCGTTGCTACTTCATAACTGTAATTTTGCTACTGTTATGAATCGTCATGTAAACATCTGTGTTTCCCAATGGTCTTACGCGATGCTGCTAGCGGTTCTCAACCTGTGGGTCGTGACTGTAGTAGAGCCTAAGACCATCGGAAAACACAGATATTTACATTACAATTCATAACAGTAGCAAAATTACAGTTATGAAGTAGCAACGAAAATAATTTTATGGTTGGGGGTCACCACAACATGAGGAACTCTATTAAAGGGTTGCGGCATTAGGAAGGTTGAGAACCACTGACTTAGTAGATGGAGACAGTTCCTGACTTTGCGGTCAAAAAACATAGAATTCAAAGGCCAAGAACACATCCACGGGAAGACTCTTCAGCTCTAGATTCATTGTTTTTCTGCTGAGTGTACTGTCATGTTTTATATGTCTGTTTTACAATCTCAGGATATTAACAAGTGTCTTTCTAAGTGCACTACTCAGCTTGATTAATATGCTTTCACGAGATGGCCCAGATACATTTATAGTTTAATGAGCCAAATTGCTTGGTTTCCTAAAGATAGGTCATTTGAAAGAAGGGATCAATACACTTTTGCCAGCCAATTAAATATTTTTGAAAACAACTCTTTAGACAACTAAACCTAAATTTTTAGAGAGACAGTGAGCTCAAATGCAGGTTAATAAAGGAAATAAACCTTAACTGTAATTAAGGACTTTATCAATTAGAACTTATTAACTAACTTAATTTAATTATAGATTTTATCCTGGCTTGAGCAGAATGGTGTTTTTTTTGTTTGTTTGCTTTTTACTTTTTCTGACTTTTCCTAGGCTAGTTTCTAGACTGTTTTATTTCTACCTGTCTTCATCATTTATATCTAACTAGAGGCCCAGTGCACTTGTACACTTGGGGCGGGGCGGGGGGCATCCCTCAGCCTGGCATGCACCCTCTTGCAGTCTGGGAGCCCTTGGGGGATGTCCGACTGACAGGTTAGGCCCGCTCTGGCGGGGAGCAGGCCTAAGCTGCAGTCTGGCCTCCCTTTGCGGGAGGCAAACAGAGGGCCGATCAGGGACCAGCTGGCGAGTGGCCGTCCTCGTTCCCCAATCACCCCTCTGCCGCTGCCATTCGCTGCCCCCCCTCACTCCCCCCACATCGCCATCCCTTCCCTCTGCCTGCTGGCACCCACCTTGGCTGGCCTGGTGCCACCTGCTCTCCGGCCCCACCCCCTGACGATTGGTCGTTCTGCCATTTGGTCAATTTGCATATTAGGCTTTTATTATATAGGATGATAAATGTCTATTTGTATAATTCTTAACACCAGGTCTTGAACTACAAGCATAAAGAATAGTGACACTTTATATCTTTAGAATGCCTTATAGTACACAAGGCACTTTATATAATGGAAGCCCTCCTAAACTAGCTACAGATAAGCAAACTCTCTACTAGATGAAAAAAACTTTCCATTTATTCCTTGGCACATGGAGGACCAGAGGCTAGAAGTCCATCCCCACCAACCTTCTTATCTTTGTGCTTCACACCGGAGCAATTTCTACCAAGTTCTGTTTGTCCCCATAACTGTGTCAGTCAGGAGTACTTGTTATTATAGTTGTGTAATTTAAGTAAATATTGTATAAAACAGTGGCATAGGTGCCGGACGTTGGGCGACATTTAACCGCCGGTGGGTCTTGATCCGGCATCTAGAAAGGTTCTGGAATCTGAAGAAGGCTGTGTGTAGATTAAGTAAGAGTCCAGAGACAAAAGATAATTTTGAAAGGCATTGGGGGTCAGAGGAGCTTCAGCTAAAGGAGCTAAAGACTACCCCTTGACTCAGGACCCTGCTTTTATTAACACAATTTGCCCTAAGGCAAGGTGGAGACATACACTTCAAAGGGTAAGGTTTCAAAGGGTAGGGTTTACAGAAGCATTGTCAGGTTGGGGAATAGCCTACAGCTGTTCAGGTGTTTGGCCAACAGGAGGCAATAACATGCAGATTAAGATGCCCTGAGCTGTCTGGCAGTTAACAAATATCCTATTCAGGTTCGGGGGAGGTGCTGTTTAGCCCTTCCAACAGGTAATTACATTTGTGGCTCAGCCCTTGTTGAGCCCCCCAAGCTTCACCAACCTTTTGATGAAACTCTTGTAATTATGACATGTTGGAATTGATTCCCGGCATTAAAAGATATTGGACAAAGTGTGATAACAATAGTCAGGTCAGAAATAATTGCTTTAGTAGTCTCAATGACCATTTTGTGACCAATTCCACAATTTAAAAAAAAAATCTGTAGTTTGGATACAGGCTGCCTAGGAGATAGATCATCTGGGAGAATAGGAACTGACAGATTTATCCAAGTTTCTTTTCTTGTTGATCTCTATATCACCTAAAAGTATCTCACACATATGTTTTTAATCCCCACCTGAGGATATGGTTTTCATTGATTCCTGAGAGAGAGGAAGGGAGAGGGAAAGAGGGAGAGAGAAACATCAATGTGAGAGAGAAGCATTGATCAGTTGCCTCCCATAGGTGCCCCAACTAAGGATCACCCTAACTGGGGATTGAACTTGCAACCTGGGTATGTGCCCCGACTGTGAATCGAACCCTCTATCCTTGGGTGCATGGGACAACACTCTAACCAACTGAGCCACACTAGCCAGGGCTGTCTCACATTTTTTAAAAAAACACCTGTAAGAATGAGAAAGGTTGGTTTGTCTCAAGGATGACTGTCATCAATTCCTTCGAGCTCTCTCTCTCTCTCTCTCTCTCTCTCTCTCTCTCTCTCTCTCTCTCTGTATATATGTATATACATATATATATTTATACAGATGAAAAACTCTTAAATTATTTGTGTTTTTTTTTTGGGAAAGACGGATGATGGGTGGTGTATATTCTCTTGGCATTAGGCAGATTTTACATTGATACATCACCCACACATCCTTGCCAACACTCACTCACCAGCCACTACCCTACACAGCAGCCCCCTCCCCCGCCCACTTCCAAACTGATGGCCTTAATGCTCGGATGCTTTCCTCGGGTGTCCACTGTCAGTCACACCAGCTCCGTCCGCTCCAAGGGGTAGCCCATTGCTCTAAGGCTATGTCCCTCCACTCCATACTCTACCCCCAGGGAAAAACTAAAACATTATCTTAATGAATCAATCTGTAATTCTGGATTAAGACGTTCTCATGTTTGATTGAGCTCCCAGCGTACCTGTACGCTTATGCCAGGCCCTGTTCCCAGAAAGATGTTAGTGACTCAAATCAGGGACTGAGAGGCTGGTGAAAGGTGATAACTTTGGGGGTGCCGGGGCCTTATAGTGTCATTTAAATAGTTTCCCTTGGGGTGGGGTGGGGTGTACTTATTCTGCTTGGGACACATGCATGCCACACCCTATCTCTTAGGTAGGCAACTACTGGGAATTTAAAACAGGAAAGAAAAGTAAAACATTGAAATGAGAACAGTAGTTGAGACAGGGTGTCTTCCAGATGACCGCCGTCAATCCTTCCCTCCCTGCGGGAGCAAACCGCTGGTCCTGGAGAGGTAGGGTCGATTCCTCCCCTCCCTCTTGACTCTGGGCTGGCTTTTGCCTCGCAGCTTCTACATCGCCTTTGGAATGCTTGCTCTTGGGAGGCTCACCTGAGGGAAACCAGCTGCTCTGTAAGAAACATGGCTATCCTGTGACGGCCATGATGTCAAGAGCCCCAGCTCTATATATGCAGAGGTCCTAGTGGAAGAGACCCTGTGTGGGGAGTGAGGGAGCAGGTGTATGAAGCAGCCATGTTAGAAATGGGTGCTTCAGACCACCCACCCCAGCCGAGGCCATGTGGATGGAGATGAAGTGTCTGGCCAAGTCCTTCTCACACTCCTGAACCACAAAATTGTGAGCAAGATAAAATAAGTATCTTAAGTCCCTGAGGTTTCGCAGAGAGAGATAACTGAGAAAGTAGGTTAAAGAAAGAATACAGTGCAAGGAAATGTGGATGGAAGATAAGCAAGAGGTAAGATTAAGACGAAAGGATTCAAAATGACCTGGAAAACTCTGCAGCTGAATTGAAAAGACAGGTGGTAGGGAACCAAATCCATAAAATGAAAGTAGGAAAACTGTCTAAGAGGAACGTATGTTACCTTAAAGAAGAATGCTTCCAAAAGGAAGTCAGGGATCTCAGGGAAGGGGAGAATTCAATTAGAATTGCAAATTATCTTGCCATACTCACTCCAGAAGAATCCCAAGTAGTATAATGTGAAATGGAAACTTGCGGGGAGACGGGTGGGCGGGGGGGGGGGGGGGGGGGGAGAACCTTATTGACATCAGCATTCACATTCTATAAGTAATATTTATTCATTGAGTGTCCACATGGCCTAGAAATTGGTGATTTATAGTTGGAGGACACAATCCCTACCCTCATAGAACTTATATTACACCTAATTTTTGTCCTAGAATGACAATGTAGTAACCCCTCAAATTATGAACAAATATTGGAACCTCTGCTAGTACTTTGTAGAGAAACAGTAATATTTCTGCATGGTCATTATGAAGCCACATCTTCAAGAAAAGAAGACAGACATATCAGGAAGTTATAGAAAAGCCAGGCTTGGCCCAGCCAGCATGACTCAGTGGTTGAGCGTCAACCGAAGAATCGGGAGGCCTTGGTTTGATTCCCAGGCAAGGTTCAAGCTTGCAGGCTTGATCCCTGGGGGGTTGAGGGAGAAGGCAGCCAATCAATGATTCTCTCTCATCAGTGATGTTTCTGTCTCTCTCTCTCCCTTCCCCCTTCCTCTCTGAAATCAATAAAAATATATTTTAAAAAGAAAAGTTAGGCCTGGAAGCTAAAATCTGAAAACTTAAGTGATGTGAATATAGGGCCATGCCTTCTAGGAAACCCAAATGTAAAGGTTTGTTACTAATTGATGATGAGGTTGCAACACTGGATACATAAGAAAGAAGCCTGCTATTGCTTTTTAAAAAAATAAAAGAGAGTTTTAAATAAGGAATACAGAAGTGTGTCTTGCTTCATGTCTTCCTGAAAAGTCCTACATAATTAGGCTCTGTTTTAAAAACCCAGGGGTATTTGTCATCAAGAATCTCATAGTAAATCTTATAGTGTATTGTTAGGAAAGCAAAAGCTCCCTAGAATACATTCCTTCCTTTTTTTTAAAAAAAACATCAATTCAGATTTTTCACATCCATATTTCAGCTAAGAACAGATTTTTTTTAAACGTTAAGATTTATATCAGCAGTAAAGAATAAGAGGAGATAAAATCATTGAGTTTCTACTCATTTGGTAGTTTTAGCCAGTTTCTTGCAGTGGCCATGTTTTCTCTTCCTTCTAAAATCAGCCCAATTTGTTTTATAAACTATTGTTCACTCTTATCTCCGCACCCCCTCACTGCATTCATTGCCAATGTCCCCTTACCTGTGGCATTTTACACTTGAGGAAAGCTGTGGTTGATAACAAAAGGACTGCTAATGGCACCAATTAAGAGGTGTGAATGTCACATGTTACCTTACCAGCTTTGTTACTGAACATGTTTATTAGTAATTGTACAGGTGCAGGCTTTTAAGTTCATGAGGTTAATATTGACACACAGCTTTGTTTTGGCTGGTTAAGTATTGAAAAATCATGGGTAAAGGCTAGTCTGTGTTGAAGAATGAATAGATGTCAGTGCTGTACTTTCTCAGATGGAAAACCTTTAGATCGACTTAAAGCAATACAAGTGACCTTCCAATAAGGGAATCTCTGTGTTTAGTCTATCAAAGGGCAGGTATTTTTGGTTCTCTTGCCCTCAGGGAGAGGCGGGAACTTGCCTTTCTGTTCCTGGACTGTGGAATTCTACTGGAAGGTCAGTTGAGAACACAACACTAGACACAGGCAGAGTTAATTAAAAGAAAATCCTCTGTAAGGATTTCTCTAAGCCACAGTTTCTCTAGATTAATCTCTTTCCAAAAGCTTTACTCATTTATTGAATCAGTTATAGATACATCCTTTGACTTCCTTTTTAACATTTTTCACTAATAAAATAGCTGGATGAGGGAATCTGTTTCAGTGTCACATACCCTCAGTTTGGTAGGAACAAGAGATCACTCTGATCAGCCTCTGATTAGGGAAGGTAACAAAAATTCATTTTACAAAGGTGACAACTAAGGTCTGTGACATTATAAGACTTGCCCACGGCTATTAAACAAAGATTAACCTCAATTTGCAAAGATAGATTTTGGGAAGAGCTAACCTTCAATTTTTCTCTAGCAGAATGAGTAATTCCTAGGAGGAGCTGGTAATTTTTAGCTTGTCCTCAAGCCCACTGAAATATCTTTGCTCTTTCCATGCATCTGTAAGAGCAACTGTTGTTTTCAGTCATTCAGGGGGAAAGTGTGCGGTAAGGGCCTCTTCTATTTTTGTGGTAGACTCCACAACAAATAAAGAACGTCTCTCTGGCTCCTGGGAACCTAAACTGCAAGGTTTTGAGAACTGCTGTGCAGTGGTAAAACTAGCTGGTTGATTTGAGATCAGTTCCCAGACCACATTTGAGGGATTTGATCTGAGTCCTGGTTGACCAGTGATCCCCTTGGTCTTGCTCATGATTTGCCTCACTTGCTTTTTGTCCTACAGCAAGGGGGTAAAGTAGAGGTATAAATAGCTGAATGTCCAGGAGTACAGGTTGCCCTTCTCTCTGAATATAGGGGATCAATAGAACCCTTTACCCATGATTGAGCAAATGAATACACTTCAAATTCTTAGCATGTGACTAGTACATTGTAAATGCATAAGAAATGGGAGTCATTGTTGTTAGCAGCTTACTAGCCTCTGGGACATTTGCATCATATCCTATATAATAAAGAGGTAATATGCAAATTGACCCTCACACCCTCACAAGATGGCTGCCTACGACCAGGCCTGCAGGGGGGTTAGTGAGGGATGACCAAATGACTGAACAAGCAGGCTGCATGGGGCGACCAAGCCAGCAGGGGGGTTAGTGAGGGAATGACCAAATGACTGAACAAGCAGGCTGCATGGGGCGACCAGGTTGGCGGGGGGAGGGGAGGTCAGGGAGCAGTTGGGGGAGATTAGGCTGGCAGGGGGGGCAGTGAGGGGTGACCAGGCTGGCGCGGGGGGGGGGCAGTTAGGAGTGACCAGGTCGGCAGGGAGGGGGCAGTTGGGAGCGACCTGGCTGGCAGTGGGGGCAGTTAGGGGCAACCAGGCTGGCCCGCAGAGGCAGTGAGGGGTGATAAGGCTGGCGGGGGGTGGGGGGGAAGTTAGGGGCTACCAGGCAGGCAGGTGAGAGATTAGGAGCCAGCAGTCCAGGATTGTGAGAGGGATGTCTGACTGCCGGTTTAGGCCCAATCCTGGCAGTCAGACATCCCCCGAGGGGTCCCAGAATGGAGAGGGTGCAGGCTGGGCTGAGGGGACTGCCCCCCCCCCATGCACAATTTTGTGCACCGGGCCTCTAGTATTTAATAACCACAAAGACAACTTAACATGTACATTGGACTCCAGTCAGCCTTTTTATTCCTTTTTTTAAAAGATGTTTTTGTTCATTTCAGAGAGGAAGAGAGAGCTAGAAACATCAATGATGAGAGAGAACCATTGATTGGCTGCCTCCTGCAAGCCCCACACTGGGGATCAAGCCCACAACCTGGGCATGTGCCCTTGACTGGAATCGAACTCAGGACCCTTCAGTCTGCAGGCTGATGCTCTATCCACTGAGCCAAACAGGCTAGGGCCATTCAGCCTTTTCTTTAGTATGAAACCAGGGACTCTTTCCCCCTCTATTTTACATTTCAAATCCTTTGCAGCCAGTTATGGCTAAGATCAGGCCAATAGAATGTGAGTGAAAGTGATATGTATATTTCTTGGCCATATACTTAAAGATCCTTATTCTTGACTATTTTTTCCTTCTCTTTTGTGCTGGAACATACATTTTTCAGGAGATTCAGCTTTGACCCTGAAGGCAAAGGCAATACTGTAGACTTATGATTCTCAATGTGAAGTCTCAAAACCATTGGCATCAACATCACATGAGAACTTGTTAGAAATGCAGATTCTTGGGTCCCACCCTGACCTCCTGAAGTAGAAACTCTGGGGTGGTCTCAGATAGCTCTCCAGTTGATTCTGGTGCCATAAAGCAGGGACTGACAAACTATGGCCCATGGACCAAAACCACTAGGCAGTCTGACTTTATATATCAATGAGCTAAGAATGGTTTTCATGTTTTTAAAGTTACAACAGTAACAACAAACAATTTGGCCTACTCACCTGAGGACTTTCAAGCAAAGGAAAAATAAGCTTCTGTCATTTGTAAGCCCTCATATGTGGGGAACTCACAGCAGCTGAGCCCATACCCTAACTGATGCTGGTATGTAATACATGGCTCTCCCTTTCCACACCACACTGTTAGCCAGTGGTCTGTGGTTTGATTTTAGTGTCTCATGTCACATCTATCTTGGTGGCTCTCTTTAAAGAGTCAGATGTTGGATTTGTCTAATAGTTTTCCACATTAGTGAGCTCTAGAGGCTTCGGAAAGGTTACTGGAGCTCCAAGGTCAAATTCAATCTACATGGCTAATTACACTTAAGTGTTTTCCATTGAAAGAATCCTGTCAAAATAACCAGTAATCTTATACTCAATAATCTTGCACTTATACATTCTTATTCTGATATATGGAGTTAGAATGCTTGGCATATCAGCATTGACCAAAGGATCATGGCCCAACTTCTGGCTGATGCAAATAGTTTTATCTTTGTTTCAAAAGGTTCATTGAGTAACATCTCAATGGTAGGATTTGATGGTGTTATCTGCAGCTGTTGGCTGTGGGATTTCTTTTGAAGAGGACAGGTATGATTTAGGCTTGACACATAAGACTGTTGCAATTAGGGAGATGACTAAGAAGGTTTAAATGCCCTTGTAAGGAGAGGGGTCTGTATTCCCAGCTCCCCGTGTTTCCAGTGCCAGGTTAGTCTTCCTGTCTAGATCAGATGGTGCAATGGAGACTCAGCCTCGGGAAGCATTTCAGAGAAGGAAGAGAAAGGGTGATTCTGAACTACAGAGCTCAGTTGGCAAATACTGCTTTTCTCTATGTGTCTCGGGACATGTATAAACCCCAAAGCAAGCAAGGTGGTGAGCCTGACTTCCAGCGGGAGCAATGCGTCCCCCGGTAGGTCACTGCACACAGGAGCAAGCTCAGGTTTGGGGTAGTGTGGGTGAGTGGGCTGGCAGAGGGGGTTGGGTTTGCAGGGAGAGGCAGTGGCTTCCCAGCACTCCACGAGCACAGTTGTGACCACAGGCTCGCGCGTGTCATTTTGTGTGCAGTAATGAAGCCTGACGAGAGGTCTCCTGCTTGCAGATAGCCGGCTGTTGTCCTAAAAATGCAAACCATCGCCTCAGGCCATGGAATCGGGAACAGGCAGAGGACAGAGGCTCCGGCTGGGCACCCCACTGCTTGCCCTCCCTTCAGCACTTGCAACTTGGACCCAGAAAGCTGGTCTTTACCCTTGTACATAAGGACACAGAAGAAAGGGATTTTTTTAAAGCTGTCCCAGAGGCCTATGGGATGGTTTTAATCCTGACTTTTTGTTGAGCAGATATTAAATAAGATGGGGGCAGGGGATGCCTACACCAGTCCCCAAGTGCCCATGTGTTTTCTCATGCAAAATAAACCCTTTGAACTTGAAAGCTGCCTTTTGCCACCTTCCCCAGTGTCCCCCTTTCCCCCTCCCCCCATCCTCTCTTTTCTCTGTAGAGTAGCACGTCAATACCAGACTGCCCCCTAAGTCCTTTTGTAAGGAAGGCTCCTTAACAGTCAGTGGGGTGGGTGAACGCTGGGGTTCAGCACCCCCAGACCCCTTGCTCCATTTGAGGAACCCCCAACCTGAAGGGAATCTCTGGGTGGATTGCCAGCGCGGGGTGGGGGCGCTGCTCTGGGGGAAGCACCGAAGTCCAAAGACCAGAGGAAACCAGGCCTGGTCTTGAGCAGCTCTGCCTGGGCCCCAGTTGGCAGGGCAAACGGAGGAGTTGTCCCTTTCTGCAGTGTTTGTTTGTTGTTTGTTTTGAAATGTTGCCTTCATGCTTCCCAAGCCGCCTGCTGGTCCTGAGGCTGCAACTGCTGCCTTGACTCTTGGGGAGAGGCAAGTTTTGAGTTGTAGCTCGTCTCCCCTTGGTGCTGTGAGTCTCTGTTGCTCACCGCTCACATTTCAGAAAGCCTCCTTCCCCCTCTTGTCAATCTCCTTGGGAGCAAACCCCTGAACCTGGGGGGAAATGCACGTTCCTTGTGCTTTTAGGCATCTATTATTTCTATGGGATTCTTGACAGAAAACAAAGGGCTAAAAAAAACAACAACACCCTGTCGATTTTCTGCTGTCAAGGAAACAAGCTGTTCTCCCCATTTCAGGCTCTCTTGGTAAACCCAGTGGAAACTTTATTAAGAATTGATGAATGGAGTCGGTCTCTCACAGAACTCACCTGGAGTCGTTTGGAGAGCTACGCTGTGAATTCCTAATCGTAAGTTCCAGCTCGGGTCAGTGCCCTTGGGTTTCTCCAAGGCCTGGGCAAAGGGGCAAATCCTAGTATTTCTGAGCAGGGCTTTCACTGAGGGCCACTCTGCATCTCTGGGGAAGAACATCGCAAACTCCTCACATCTATATAGCACCTTCTGGTTCTTAAGCCCTTCCTCATGAACTGCCAAACTTGCCCCCCATCAGATCCTTGCAGGAAAGCAGGCACCTGATCCCAGGGCCAGCACACAGTGGGGCACAGGGCAGTTGGGGCAATCTGCTGCCCTGTTGGGGTTTCAAGTACAGGACTATGTGTAACCCCTCTCTGCATGTCTCCATTTTCCTTTTGTTCATTTTCCTTTTTATTCACTATAAACTATTTGCTAATTATTTTTCTTAAAATTCCACCCTCCAGGGAAATTCAGCAGGTAGTCCAGGCTTTGTCCCCATGGACTCTCTCTCTTTTTGGTTAAGAGCCAGTTTATCCCAGGGATCCCTCAGATTTCAGTACAACTTAATAACCTTGAATTGTGGCCATATTGGTGGTACTCTGTCATTTTCAGTGATTTAAACTTTATTCTTTTGATTCCAATAAAGGTAATTTGTATATTGGGGCCCACCAAAGGCCCAGCCCATGTCAGAAATTGAAACCTAATTTGAGGGCTCTCACAGGAAAGCCTCATCGTCAAGGAAACTTAACACTCACCCATCTCTATCCTCCAACTCAGGCGTTAGCCAGCTCACCTTACAGGGCAAACAGGACCTCTGGCCTTAGGAGGACAGCCCCCACCTCCCAGCCGATCATGCCTGTTTCTGAGATGCCTCTTCTAACGGTCTCTTCAGGCAAGGGTTCTGCTGCTTGTGAGACTCTGTACCCCCAACCATGGATTATTTTCCCTTGTATAAAGGACATCAAACTTGTTACTAAACTACAATAATTTAGCAGTGTTGTGAGGAAGGGATTCTCAACCTCATTATCAGGTAAGGCAGTTGAGGTTCAGGGCAAGTTTGACTTTGCCCTTCCTTGTCCATCATGCTGCTTCTCTCCACTCCCAGCACTTGGGTGGCAACTAGGGTATGTTCACAGATGCACAAGGCCTTCCTCTATTTTTGCGAAGCCCGTAAACCAGCAGAGGGTTGTGATTTGTGTGGCGAGCCGGCTCGGCCATGGCATACTCAGCCCCAGGGCGCCTTACTTGACACGCCAGCTCAGCCAGGTTCAGTGGGCCTGAGAGGGAGCCGTGAAGGATTGAGAAAAGACAGACAAGAGAAGGAAAGCTGGGTCTGGGTGGGATACTGCTTCTCTGATGGAGAGACAGCACCACGGACCACAAGCCGTGTCTTTATTTTATAGCCAGATGCCACGAGGCAAAGTAAGGGCGTGGTCAAGGTGTTTACAACATTCTCTTGGGTTTCGATCCTACTCAATTACATGCACCTGATCAAGCTTTGTTTACTTGCAGCCTCTATCACTCAGGCACGTGGGGCCACGTGTTCGGACCATAGGTTCAAGCTTACAACTACAGCTGTTGGCTCTAATTGTGCTGGGAGGGCTCTGCCCTCCAAGCTGGGGCTTGCACGTGGCCATGAGAGGACTGTGCCCTCTCCTCAGTCCGAGGCTTGAACCTGTCCAAATACTGTAGCCGCTCTCCACAGATATGTACGAAGAATTGTAATTCAAGGTAAAATTGTATCCCTATGAAAAGAAGAAGAACCAAGTACCCTATTGTTTCAGAGAAGGGAGAGATTCTTTTTGGTGGAAGGAGCATGGGGAGTGGCTGGTGAAAGCTGTGGTCTTGGCATCGTAGGGACATGGGCTGAATCAGCCTCACTAGTTGCTGGCTGCTGGCATGGGACAAATTATTTTAGGTTTGTTGTCTGTGGAGCTGGGTTTGTTGTACTTACAGCATTTCCATGGAGATTAAGTGAGACAATGTATAGCACAGAGTGAGGACTCCATAAATGGTAGCCATTATTGGAATACTTCGCATGCATAGGATTTTGACAGCTGGAGATAGGGTAGATGATGACCTTTCTTTTTATTTTATTTTATTTTTTATGTGTGGTGGAAAGAATTTTAAGAAGGGGTAACCAGGTCAGATTTTCACTTTATAGAAATCATTTTCTGACATTTCTGACAAGGGAAAATCCTAGTATTTCTGTTTTGCAGTCCTAAACTTGCACTGTGTGGTACAAGTTGCATGCACAGGAGGTAATTACCAAGGTAGTTACAATCTGACCAGTACTTTACAAAGCACTATCCCTTCTCATCTACAGCAGCTAGGAAAGATATTGCTGTCTCCTACGGACAGAGGAGAAAATAGGAGCCCGAGAAATGACATGACTTTTTCTTGGTCACACTTTCAGTAGTCAGACCAGATTTCTTTTTCCGATTCCAGCCCAAGACTTCATATATCTGATTAGTGCTTGTATTATAGTACTAGCATTCCCATTGCAGGAAAAATCCTGCAATAGGATTTCCTGCTGCACTCTACCCTGCCTCCGCTCCTCCCTTGTTGCCCGCCCCGCCTTCTCCTCCAGCCCGCCTGCTTTCCCTTCGGCCCCGGCCCCGCCTCCGCTCCTCCCTTGTCGCCTGCCCCGCCTTCTCTGCCAGTCCGCCTGCTTTTCCCTTCTCCCCTGGCCCCACCTCCGCTCCGCCCTTGTCACCCACCCCGCCTTCTCCTCCAGCCCGCCCGCGTTTCCCTTCGCCCCCGGCCCCGCCTCTGCTCCTCCCTTCTCCTCCCCCCCCCCGGCTTGCTTGCTTCTTCGAAGCTTTACTCCCTTCTGCAGCTCTTGGCTTCTTTCGAAGCTGTCTTGATATGCAAATTAGCCGCCATCTTTGTTGGGGTAATTTGCATACTCGTCCTGATTGGTTGGTGGGCATGGCTTGGCTGGTGGGCGTGGCTTAGGTGTAGCGAAGGTGCGGTCAATTTGCATAATTGTCTATTATTAGATTAGATAGTAGGCATTGCTTTGAGCACTTTCTAATTTGAAGTCAATTAATCCATATTGCATTTCCTTGAAGTAAGTACTATAATTACTACCCTACAGATAAGGGATTGAGGCACAGAGAAGGTAAGTAACCTGCCCAAGGTTCCACAGCATGGTGCTGTTCCCATGAAATTGTGTCTGTTCTGGTTGGGTGCTCTCCTGTTTCCCTCCTAATATATCTTCTGCTTTGTTCCAAACTGAGTCAGAAGCAGCCTGAGATGAATAGGTAGTCAGTAGGTGCCAGCAACACTGGGCAGCTGATGTGGTCTAGAGGCAGCAAAATAAAGGTACCGGCAGCTTAGAATCAACTTAGAGTTCATCTCCCTGTCCCAGAAATAGAAATGGGTAGCAGGTTTGAAATAGAGAACAGTTCTGACTCCCCAGTGTTCCAGACACGCTCTCAAAGGATGAGAAGTGCTTTCACAGGGGAGAGCCAATGGCTTCTGAAATGAAATCAATACTGGTATCTGGAGTGACTTCAGGTGACATTTGGGCCCTCCGAAAATTAAGAGACATGGGACCGGTCTTTCTGGAAAGATTTTTGTGAACAGATAATCTTTGTCCTAAAAAGGATTCACGAGGTAAGGTTTTAAATAGCACTAGAGTCATGTTGACCCAACTGATTAAAATGAGAATATTCACAACGCAGTTTGGCTTTTCCTTTCTCCCTTCAAGAGCCTTGTTGTACAACAGCCTGAGCTGAACATGCTGTGTCAATCTTATCTTTTACATATCCCGGGTGTTTTCTTCTTAGAGCATGCAACAACCTTGTCATCATTTTAAATATTTTTGCCTGTAAATTTCAGAATACTTGATCTGATTTTAATAAGACCCATGTGTGAAATGCTTTACTTTTTTAAATCTATCATTCTGAGTCTTTCTGCTCTTTAGTACAGCACAGCTTGGTAGCACTAGGTACGTCTTGTTGAAAGTATGTCCATAAATATGTCCCTTGCAGCATGGAACAGCTTGTTAAATTGGCAGTCCTCAGCAGTTTGCCTGGAAAAGTTTGCCTCACTTGTGATAGTCCAAATGTAGGGCAGAACACAGCGTAACTTTTTATCTAATTTTACCAATTGACATATTCTTCAAATTTTTAACTACCTCGTGCCTTTTCCTTAGTGTACCACTACCTGACTTTCAAGTGGCTAAATTGTTCTTCTGATTGCCAAATGTGGATAGGGAAATTACCTTTTGCTACTAGATATTAATTTGGGAGAAATTAAAGAATACCGTAAGTTAAAACAGGATGCTATAGCCACTGCAGGCCATGCATCCCGATAGGCTGAGGCTGCTGATTTCTATTCTTGAGGTAGGATTGGTGTTGTTCTTTGTTATGGCAAGGGTAGGGCTTGCCAATTTTAGTCTTTTGAGTTTTATTGATATACTTTATTGGTGTACAATACTTAGTGGTATCCCATTATTGAGACTGATATACTTAGATATTTTATTGATGTACTGATATACTTTGATTTTTCATCTCTCTCTGGCTAGGATCCTAATAAAACTAGGGACGACAGATATAGGACTCTCAATCCAAACTGTGACGTCACAACGATGGGCCTTCAATGCCCCACCCTTTGCCCTCACCTCTGGGAGAGGAAGTATTATCTCTTCCCCACTATGTCCATAACACACAGCAGGCAGCACCACCTATATCTCCAGGCCTCAGATCACCAGGTAACCTTGCTTGTCAACCTGTCATCGTACTGTGTAAAATTTGCCAAGCCTCATCCTAGGGGAAAGCAACACAACAAAACAAGACAAAACAAAGCAAGTATGTGAACATGGCATGTGTGAAGGGACTCAGGGCTTGGGCAGAGCACAACACAATTCCTCTGTGTTTAACGGTCCTGTCTCGGTAGCCACCCCTTCCAGATGGCCCTCAGTGGTTTCTGGTAAGTGGCCTGAAGAGAATGTATTTTCTATGCTTGGGTTCTGTCTGCAGATTTTTACCACTCAATAGAGGACTTGCCTATTTCTGAAGAATCTATTAGAAAATACTATTTTTAGGAGTAATTTATTTTTGTTGTTAATCCTCACCCAAGGAATTTTCCCATTGATTTTTAGAGAGAGTGGAAGATAGTGGGAGAGACAGAGAGAGAGAGAGAAACATCAATGTGAGAGAGACACACCGATAGGTTGCCTCCCACACGTGCCCTGACCAGGGCTGGGGATTGAGCTTCCAACCAAGGTACATGCCCTTGACCAGAATCAAACCTGGGACCCTTTAGTCCGCAGATCAACGCTCTATCCACTGAGCCAAACTGGCTAGGATAGGAGTAATATTTGAAGAAAGCCTTCTTAGGAATTCAAAGTAGACTTCCTAAAAATGATACCCAACTCTCTATTCCCTTCTTAAACATGCTATCCAGGCTGCAGGTGGGTGAGGACCCCTGCATTTGGATCATTTAAATTTTACCTGAATTATGTGGGGCATTTGATGACCTCTTGTTTTAAGGGTCAAGGTGTGCATTCCAATCTTCTCTTAAGATTAAGAAAATAATCTGAAGCTCTATCTCAGTATTTCTCAAAAGTGAAGGCTTTGAGTCCCATTTCAGAGTTATGTTGGGTGGTCCTTACAAGTGCACATTTCTGGAATCTACTTTTAACTCACGTAAATCAGAATTGCTAAGGTAGAACCTAGGTGATTCTAAAACACATGAAAAATTTGAGACCATCACCTTTGTTGTTCTGTACATAACTGGTATTCAGTGTATTTTGTGTGTGTGTGTGTGTGTGTGTGTGTGTGTGTGTGTGTGTGTGTGTGTGTAATGACTGAAAATAATCCAGGAGAATAAGAAGAACTCACTCAATCATCTATAGTACATTCTTTTTAAAATTAAATGTCCTTCAGGCTTTAGGCTGATTTAACCGTGTTAAAACTGTGACCAAAGACATTCTAAATTGTGGAACTGTGGTTAATAATTGAAAGAAAATGTCTTAGCTGGCATCTTGAAGAATGTTTTCTTACATTCTTGGAGGGATCTGTAAGGCACATGTAAAATAGCCATCTTGGCCCAGAGGGTGGCAGCTGGACTTGGCATATCCTGGGACAATTGCTGAGTGGCCTCAGACCCAGCACTGGCACTAAGTTTGAACCTGTTTCAATCTGGTGAACTCCACTCGCCCCCACTTTGTGAATCACTGAGAACCTACCTCATGCAACTTGAGTACTGCCAAAGGCTCTCTCAGCGACTGAGCTTAACAGGCATTAGGCAGGTGGAGGCAGGCAGAGGGGGGAGGGAACCTTGGGGTGCCTTAGAACTATTGCTGACCTGCCCCTGAGCCCAGTGCTGGTAAAAGCTGGCCTTGGTGTGCAGCTTGGTCCTTCCTGAGCACACCCAGGACCGGCAGAGGCAGCCCACAAACTGTGGATTATTTTGTAGCTTCAAACCGTTTGCCCAGGGCCAGTCACAGGCAGTGTCTGACAATGGCTGCCCCCAGAGTCCCTACCAAGAGGCCCCACCAGCAACACATCCAGTGGTCAGCTTCACACAAGATCAGAGCAGGATCCAATTAGCTTAATAAGTGGCATATCCAAAGGGAGTCTCGGCAGGCACCAGGCCCTGCTGAAGCAAACTCTGCTTCGTGTGGTCAGCACCTGCATAGCAGCTCGTACAATGTGGTCAGGGTTGATCCTCACAGTCAGCCAGCCAGAGGGTTGATCCCATACATGAATCGGCCAATAGCAATCAAGACTCAATTACATCAGGAGGGTCCACATAACCGCACAAGGAACATTCCTGGAGCACTCGGCTCAGGTGACTAAGGAGACTGCACCACTGGGTCCCCTAGGACACCTACTACATAAGACCACCCTACCAAGACTGGAAGTCATAGCCTATCTACCTACTACATAGAAGCAAACCGAAAGAGGCAGCCAAAATGGGAAGTCAAAGAAACATGCTTCAAATGAAAGAGCAGGAGAAACCTACCAAAAAAAAAAAAAAAAAAAGTTAAATGAACTAGTGGCAAGCTCAAAATATAGTAATAAGGATGCTCAAGAAACGTAGTGAAATTACAACAGCATGAAAAAGGACATAGAAACCATAAAAAGGGCCATTTGGAAGTGAAGTCCTGGACCAGATGGCTTCACAGGTAAATTTAGCCAAACATTCAAAGAACTAGCACCTATCCTTGTTAAATTATTTTTTAAAAAAATTCAAAAGGAAGCAAGACTCCCTAGCTTATTTTACAAGGCCAGCATTATCTTAATTCCAAAACCAGATAAAGACACTACAAAAAAGAAAATTATAGGTCAATATCCCTGATGAACTTAGATGCTAAAATCCTCAACAAAATATTAGCAAACCAGATTTAGCAGTGCATTAAAAAATCATACACCATGATCAAGTGGGATTTATTCTGGGAATGCAAGGTTGGTGTGATATCCACAAATCAATAAATGTGATACACCACATAAACCAAATCACATGAACATATCAATAGATGCAGAAAAAGCATTTAATAAAATCTAGCACCCATTTATGATTAAAACTCTCAGCAAAGTGGGGATAAAGGGAACATACCTCAATGTAATAAAGGCCATATATGACAGACCCACAGCCAACATCATACTCAATGGAAAAAACTAAAAGCAGTTCCCTTGAGAATGGGAACAAGACAGGGATGTCCACTTTACCAAAACCTATTTGTTGGAATTGCGGAAAACTATTTACAGTTGTCTTAGGAAGGAAACAGTGGAATGTGGAACTAATGTATTGATTCAAGATAATTATGAAACACAAATGACCATTACTTACAAGTCCCCTGACAATTAGCTAGGGATCAGGCTCAAACCAAGGGGGGAAAATTTAGAGCTGGATATATTTTCATGGTAATAATAAAACTAGAATATGTACCTTAATTCCCAAGTTAATGTAGGTCATTGGTGACATTTTAGTGTTTAAATTATACAAGCTTTCCCCCCTAAGTTTAAAAAAGTAGATTGTTCTTTAAAATTCTTGAATTCTTATCATACTGACTCTGAGTTTTCCTTTTTTTTTTTTTTTTTTACTACCTTTACTGTGGAAAGTGACATATTTGGGTATAAATTGTTTTCATTTCTTTCCCATCCTCGATTCTAGTGATATTTCATGCCAGGATTGTAAGTAGAAGCCCAGACGAGACCTTCTGGAAGCTACAAGATGTCTTGGCACAAAAGACCTGAGCAATTCTAATGTAATTCAGATTATCATTGGGGTGTTTGCAGGCTGTCCTCAACCTACATGGACCTTTTGTTCTATTGTGGTTTGATCATGCTCTACATAGACTGAATGGTGGAGTTGAAAATAAAAAGTCAGAAGCTTCTAGTGTGCATTACCATGACATGCTAGGGGACCGAATATGATTTTGAGTCTTCTATTGAACAATAACATCTAGAAGAGAAAATACTCCACCTTTGTAGAAAAATAATCAGGCTTTAATTTCACATCATTAACTGAAAGAGAAGCTGTAAATCAACATATAAGTCCCCAGACCAGCATTGTCTAATAGAAATGGAAGGTGAACCACAGATTTATTTAATTTTTTTCTACTATTAATAAAAAAAAGTAAAGAAAAACAGGTGAAAATACTTTAATAATGTGTTTTATTTAACCCAATATTTTAAAAATGTCATTTCAACATTTAATTAATATAAAATTATTAAGGAGATATTGGACATTTTAAAAATTATACTAGGTCTTCACATTTCAATGTGAATTAGCTATATTTCAAATTTCAATAGCCACATGTGGCTAGTGGCTGCCCTATTGGAAAACTTTGACCTGGACTGTTAATTCTCCATTCACATATGAGTTTTCTACGAGGGTCTCTTTTGAAGGATGCATTATTTCAAAGGCAATAATATTATTTTTATTGTGACCTTGGGGCTTGAAGCTGCATACACATGTGAATGGTGAATGGCTAGAAGTAGAGTAGGGAAGCCTGCTTTCCATTGATATATGCAGGCTGCCCTGGGGTTAGCTCAGGCTGCAGAGGCTGAGCTTTTCCAGAGCAGTTACTTGTCCTGTTGCTTCATTTACCAGGTTGGGCTACCAGGCGGTGCCGTTTGCCGTGTTGTATGGGTCTGCTGTTCTATTGGACTGTTGGATGGTACTTTAAGATGTTTTTCAGGGTGTTCATCCCCCTTTGCTAGTGGCTATCTCACTTAAGCCTGTCCTATAGGTAGCTGCATATGGGTCCTCAATCATAGATGCTGAGCCAGGGGACTGGTCTCATTCTAGGTTCTTACTGTTGGCTGTTAAGTGGCGAAATGTCTTAAGGAGCCTAGTGTGAATTTCAAGGCAAATTCAAGTCTCACAGGCTGAGTGAAGGTTGAGCAATACCACAACTCAGTCTTTAGTTTTTAATCTCAATTTAAGTGTGCCATATCAATAATGTCTAATGCCCTAGATACTTATCAGCTCTCCTGGACAGTTTTATTTTATTTCTGGACTTCAAATACAGAAAGTAGATGATTAAACTTAGTTCATGACACCATAGTATTGGTTTGCACAGGCTTCTCTCTTGGCCAACTGGCTGGCTCACTTGTCAGTCATCTCTCTTTCTCTTATTCTCTCTCCATCCATTCATTTTATTCATGTATCTCATTTGGTCCCTATTTCTCAATTTCTCACTGCCATTTTCATTCTCCTACCATAAGCAGTCATATTAATGTGTTTGATAATATCTTTCTGTTTTCATGTGTTCTTGTAAAACATTTATTCGAGTATTCTAATTTGTACAAGTGTCATTATACTAGATAGCTTATTCTATTTTTTAAATCATTATGGTCTATAGTTTCTAAGACCTATCAATGAAGCTATGCAAATCCAGCCCTTTGATGGACACCACGATTGCATTCTACTTCCTACAATTGCAAGCAACACTGTGGTAAACATCATGGAGGATGTCTCCCAGTGTGTGAGAATGTTTTTGAGAATTATATCCAGGAACAGAACTGCTATGTCATAGGGAATATTTAATTTAACTAACCACCACCAGGCTCTTTCCAGAATGTCTGCACCAGTCTATGTTTAAATCAGCAGACATATGAAGATTTCGATATACCCATATGCTCAACAATAATGGCATTATCCAGCTTTCCAATTTTAATCAATCTAATGAGTTTCTTGAAGTTATTTTTATGTTATTGTGCACGGTAAAAGCATATAATTGAGAAGCGAAAGTCCAATTTTCTATTTTTTAGAAAACATTTATTTACATGATAGTTATTATAGTACCAGAGGCAATAAAGTCACTAGTGTCATATTTTAGAGAGTGAAACAGGCAAGAGAGTGAAATATGCTGATACAAGTAAATACATTCAGCATGTGTTGGGCCACTAGCCACATCTGCATTTCAGTTTATAAGGTGGAGGAAAGCAAACTTTGTTTAATAGTCATAGGAAGTCTATTTTTGGTCTGCGCTGGTCTTGGAGAAGTGGAATCAGTCAGTTCTAAAGGAAACTCAAGACCAATACAATGTCTATAACCAACTTGTGCTTTCTTACATTCTTTAGAAATCTGCCCCTGTTAAGTCCTAGTAGCAAAACTCAAGAAAGATCATCCATGAACACATTGGTAACATGAGTCAAGAGGGAAAAGTAGGATGCTGAAACCAGATGCGCTAAGGGAACTGACCTAAATATTAAGCTGTCTCTTGGGAACTGGAAGAGTAGCCAACACCTAAACAACAGTGTGCAATGGTCACTGTGAACTAGAACTAAGTCAGTGTAGATATTCAAGTCTAATCTGGTGGCTGAGGCATGGTAGGAATCCTCCAATGACGGCTATTCCAGAAGGTATGTGGATGATGGTCTCTTGGGCAATTTTTCTCTTTAAAGGAAGGCCTAACCATTGATTAAAGGTATGAAAAATAGGGTCAGGATCATCTAAAAAAGAACTGTCCAGAGCTAGGCAATGTTTAGGGCCTAGTCAATTGGACTAGGGCTCAGAGCACCTGGACACTAGAATTGAGGTCAATCTTGGTTATTTACTCTGAGTAAATGTAGATGGTTTTAGACAAGAGCTGGGACTCAATGACCATTTGAGGACTGAGAGCTCACCCTAGGTCCCAGATTTATGAACTAGAAAATATGCCTAAACTAGACATCACTGGCTGGTATAGCTGACCTTAATAATTGAGATTCTCTCTTGACCAGAGCAGCTCAGAGCCTGGATGGGGCTAAACCTGCTGGTCTAAACTCTTGTTGCATAGAGCTGATGGGCTGGAGGAGACAGACTGATTAAGACCTTAAGTTTCTTCTTTTTGGCCCTTGAAATGTTTTATTTATTTATTTATTTGTTATAATCAATTTGGCTCTGGAATTCATTGGAAATAAATTTCAATATCTTAGATTTCCTAAAGGTCAGTCACATACTTTTGCCTCTTCTAAAACCCCCTTTTCTTATCTAGGCCTCTCCAGATTATATCAGTATATATGGGCTTTTCTTAGAGCCAATAAAAACTCAAAAATAAGAGGTGAATCTGAAACCAGGTGAAAGGGGACCACCATAGCAAGAGGAAAGTGGGGTGCTGATGACCTGCATACATTGTCTTTACTAAGTACTTTTGTTATGGCCTTTTGAATCTCAGGGAGTAGGCTGGACAGAGACTGAGTGATTTCACATGGCTCTTTGGCAAGGCCTCATCATATAAAACACCCATGATCCTGTGGTATTTTTTTAATGAACTCTACCAAGGTAATCCCACAGCATTTAAAATAATAGCATATTTATGTCCATGCACTTAACAAACTTTCAGTGTTTATTAAATGAATGAAGGAGTAAATGAATGGCAAAAGTGTATGTGTTATTTTGTAACATTAGTAAGAGATTATGAGAAGGTGAGAACAGGGTCTAAACATGACAAATTAGAGGATATATACAATAAGAAAAAAACATTACAAATGCACGACTTGTACACCTATTCTCTTAGATATTTATTTATAATTAGGTTTATTCTAAAATAATTTCAGAAATTGTCTTACATAGTTGGTAAACACATTTTTTGGGGGTAGGGGTTTAAGATAGCTCTTACTTCTTGAACAAAAGCACAGTGAGGTCCTCTCTCAGTTTGTTACCAACATGGGATTCATCTCCAGGCATTTACCCCTCAGCCCCACAATTCATCCATGGAGGTGGCTGCAAGCTCTTCTCAGTTACCCAGTCAGTTCTGTAAAGCCTTAGAGGAAAGTCTGCAGGAAATCCCTCCCTTTTGGGCTTTGGGTCCCTATCAGTCCAAAAGCTGTAAGGAGATCTGTGGTCCTCAGGGCCCGATCATTGGTTCTGCCTTTCAATATCAGGCATCAGTTCATCAGTTCATGCTTGGGGAAAGTTCACTGTCAAAGTGGATGGGGTTAAAAATAATACGAGACTAAATATCCATGGGGATAACAGATCATGTAGCAGGTCAATTACATAAGCCATTACCGTTGAGTAGACAGGAAGAAAGAGCTGGAGCCGAACACACAGGCCGGAGATATGAGATATTTGCCTACCTTATTAGAAACTAAGGACCAAAAAACAAAACAAAACAAAAAATACTAGATTGTGCCAAATGTGTGACATTAAAGGAAGATGCTGAAGTTAGCATGTTGAAAGCTTTAGTCACAGCGCTTGGCAGATTCTGGGGTGGAGGGTACAGTTGGCTGAGGGTGTGGCTATTGTGTTGGGGCCAAAAGCTCCTCACCCCTCATCTTATCCCCATGTGTGTGGGGCAAACCTAGAAGTGTAGCACCTCCAGCCAAAATAGAGAAAGTCAGGACAGGGTTTCTCCTCAGGCTTTCCTCCACTGTCTGGCTACTGGGGCCTCAGTTTCTCCAGGCTTCATTTGGAAAAGTGGAGGCTACACCATAGTTGGAAGAGCGAAGAACAGAGTGGGTGAATCTTGTCTCTACCTTGATTCCCAGGCTGTGGAACTTGGCATAGAGCTACACTCAGGGCTGGGAGGGATGTTCTGTCTTTGCCTCATTTCCTCATACCACAAGGAATTAAGAGCTGACATAGACTTTCTGCCTTGAAGGGCTGGCTAATACTTTAATTAGACCAGATCCCCTTGATTCCTGTTAAATTAGTAAATGAAAAAGCAGTTGAATGGCAGATTAATCTCTTCCAGCTGTTTTGCCCTTTTAGCAGATACTAGTCAAGGTTTTCAGAGGAAGGGGATGATTTTCATAAATAACTGACAGAAATATTTTAGGTTAACAAAATCACAGCCCATTTTGGGCTACAAACATCATAAACTTCTGATTGGGATGATCTGTATATATTGCAATGTTACTAGTAAAAGTAGATGGTTAGCCCTAGCCGGTTTGGCTCAGTGGATAGAGTGTCAGCCTGCGGACTAAAAGGTCCCAGGTTCAATTCCTGCCAAGGGCACATGCCTGGGTTGCTGGCTCGATCCTCCTCAGTAGAGGGTGTGCAGGAGGCAGCCAATCAATGATTCTTATCATTGATGTTTCTATCTCTCTATCCCTCTCCCTTCCTCTCTGAAATCAATAAAAATATATATTAAAAATATAATAAAATAAAAATATTTTTAAAAATTAATAGGTTAAATGCCCTAAGCAAGCAAGCCAATCAGTTTAAAATATTTTTAAAAAACTTTTTATTTTCCTTCAGCAGCAAACTAATTACCCCATCCTCCTCTCCCCTCCTCCCCATGCTATCTTGCCTCATCATTATTATTGAAATTTGGTGCTCAGCGATAAAGCAGCATCAGGCACTTCCATTCATTTGGCCCAGACAAAGCTGTTATTCTACATGCAATAACAGTCTCTGAAGTGTAGTCCTCTCTGATTGAGATTTTCATGGAAGGATGTTCATTTTCCTGATTTTGTGACTATGCAGAAATATTTAGCAGTTTTCAGCTTCTGAGATAGTTTCCCAACTATAAAGTAAATATCTGGTTTTAAACATTTCTGCTCCCGAATGAAATGAGAAGCAAAAGGCAATGCCCATTAATTTATAATTAAACTGGTTGGGAAAAGGGGAGCACATGCTAGCAGATTGGTCCTCGGTGACTGATATGCTCGCTGCCACATAGCCACCGCTGGAGGATGATTTATTATTTTTTCTAATGTTTCTCATTCTCATTTCAGCCGAGAAGGTCACCCACAAAAGGCAGGTTCCAGAAAAGAGGCAACACAATTTGACTTTGGGTGACTGCCTTTTCCTCCTTCCTTTCACTTAAATTTCAGTATTTACAGCTTGTCAGCCTTAAATTTGACACTCAGCAGACATAAACTGTATTCTTGAGAGGATTAAAGGATTATTCACTCACCAGCTTAATCAGATTAATCAGAGATTTTTGAACAAGATATCTAATGCCATTCACAAGATGAGATGTGTGATCACTGCCTGCTAGTTGAATTTGGCTTGAGCAAACACACACACACACGCATACATATGCGCACATGCACATACACAAACACACATTAATTTTGATCTTCCATTATAATTATTTAAAAATATTAAAATACCTATTTTGTATTTATGATCAATTCCCTCCTAATGCCTGCTTTCTCTATTGACAGAGAAAAAAGGCTATGTGCCTATATGTTTCCTAATGCTCTTTAGATTTGAATTACTGTAATATAGGTTATTTTAGTTTATTTTTAAAAATGCCTTTTTATTGTCATACCATTCTTCAAAAGACTCTCTGGAACTTTAAAAAAAATCATTACTTTTATATTTTATATTCCTATGAAATAACCCTTGAAATTTGAACATTACTAAATTATAGTGCAAGAATAAGAAATATCCTAAAAATAAATTTATTGTTTTTATTATTACATTAATTATTGCTTTCCCATTCAGATTAGGAGCTTAAATTCTATTCTACATTTATTTTAATAAGCTCCTTTTCCCCCTGCAGAAACAGGAGGCAGCAAAGACCCTTTGTACTGCAGACATATTAAACCAGGATTGGGACCAACTGTCCCATTGTACGAACTCTCATTTTAAAGCTGCCTGAGTTAAGCAGATTTGGTTGGATTTACTTTCATTTGGGTCTTACGTTATTTGGGGGTTAGACATTTTAATATTGGAAATATTCTCAAAGATAGGAAGAAGCAAAATTAAAATGTGAGCCCTATTCGTCCACTATTAATCAGAATCACTTGATCCAGGAACCCCGGAGACCCCTGGGAGCAGAATTTAGCTCTGTCTCCAGACTGGCCTGGTGGTTCAGAGTACAATGGATTTTGATTCTCTTGCTTTCCAGCTAGAGTCTAAGTTATTTCTGACAGTTACACATTTATCACAAAATCTTCATTAATCTGTTTATAATATTTATTCTTTGGTAATGATGCTGTCTTTAATACATAATACTGATACTGATATTGAAGCTTGGCTAGTGTTTCATATATTTTTCCAAGGCCTTTCACAGCAACCCTGTGAAACGAAAGGGCAATCCAATATCTATTTTACAAATATAGAAAGAATAAGTGCTTTACCCAAGGTTAAGTGATGGAATTAGGACCAATATCCAAGTCTTTTAATTTTGAGACCCAAATAATGCCTCTCCTTATATTGCTGTTCCTGGGGGTGTTTTCTCAGGAATAGCTGTGGGTTTGGATAGTTCCAAGGACACACCCACCCTGCATGAGGAATGGGGTGTGTGTGTGTGTGTGTGTGTGTGTAAGTGAGGGGGGGGGGGGAAGAGAGAGAGAGAGAGAGAGAGAGAGAGAGAGAGAGAGAGAGAGAGAGAGAAAGAACAAGAAAGAGGTGACACAGCTTACTAAGTTTATAGGTATGGTTTGCAGCAATGAAATGAAATAAATAATAGTGCCAAGTTAGCAAACACTGAGTATCAAAAACAGCAAATAAAAGTGAACAATGAATTTTGGTCAGTTTCCTGGGCTTTTGAGCAGCAGTAAGATTTT
Source organism: Eptesicus fuscus (assembly GCF_027574615.1). Lineage (NCBI taxonomy): Eukaryota > Metazoa > Chordata > Mammalia > Chiroptera > Vespertilionidae > Eptesicus > Eptesicus fuscus. Next base: position 35,377,343 of record NC_072491.1, on the reverse strand, counting down.
ATTGCTATATCACACCCCAAAGTTAGTAAAGGATGAAATCACGAGCTATTATTTCACAGCTATACGAGCATTCGGAATGCTGGCTAACTTTTATAGTGCTTATCATATGACCTATAGTACCCCATCTAATCCTGAAGTGGGTTCCTTATTGTCACTCCCTTTTTCAGGTGACAGAAACTGAAACAGAATTTAAGTAACAGGCACAAGGTCACCTCAGGTCTCTATTCTTCACCACCATTCATTCCCACGTCCCTGGCTGCTTTACCAAATGTGATTCCTACACTGGCCCCCAGTAACAGTAACGATTGCATTATCTAAGCATTGGCAGCACTGTCTCTTAGCCGAAGTGGCGATGTTCGCTCTGGTTTAGTTTCAGTTGTAGCATGCGTTATGGGCTTAGTACCTGCCAGATACACGTGAGATGTTTTCCCATTCGTCGCAGTTAATCCTCATTGGGGAGATTGGAATTGTTTTGCTCACTGGCAGAGAGAGAATATTAGGCTGGGAGAAAGCAAGCAATTTATGAAAGTACAGGGCCCAGTAAAAAGGCTGCAATCCAACCCCAGCCTGAATCCATGCTCTCTGGCCTTTCCCCGGCCCTGAACACGAGGTCAGGGCCAGGGGACACTGCACGGAGCTTGTGATCCTCGCTTCACTAGAAGTGACGTAACCAGAACCGGAAAGAGAAACGTTTAACAAATTCAGATTTGCAGCATTGTCTTCTCCCCACGTGCGGGCCAGGAAACCTTCCTGTATCTTAGCACATGTCCCTAACATTAAGTAATCAGACCCTATTTCCCATTCCTTTTCTGGGCCTTAGTAATATTTTTCACTTTTAAAAATCACGTTTTTATTTGTAATCAAATGCACTATGCTATTTCTGATTATCTTCCTTCCTCTTGGAGAGTGTGAGTTGTATTTGGTGACTTGGCTTTTTCCATGTGCATTCCTGTAAATGGTGTTTGTAAATGATGTTTGTTCCAAAAGCACAGAACAATGTGATGTTCTAAAGGTCAGGCTCATTTGTGTAAGTAGGTACAGCTAATCCCAAACTTATTCCTATCTGTGCTGCATAGGAAAATGCTATACACCGAGGAGAATGCCGATATTTCAAAAATCCGTGTGCTTGGGTACAATCTATTTGAAGCTAATGTTCAGGGACTAGGAATTATTTTAGGTAGGCATGGCTATTTTTTTTTCCGTTTGTGCCTTTAAATATCGTTTGCAATATATCTCAAGTAGGGTGAGCATACAAGCCTATAAAATACATAGGTTTTCTGCACACACCCACACCTTCACACAGCATTAGAGGCACACATCCCCTGACACCCCAAAGTTAAAAAGCGAGTTTAAGACTAGGATCTTATCATTAACCTCTCCTCTCAAAACACATTTGTGTTTGATTAAAACCCCACTAAACGTCTTCCTCTAAAAATTTTTTGGTAGTGACTTTATTTCATTAAGAGCGGTTGTTTTGTTTCACAGAAAATGTAAACAAAGCATTACCATCATGGAAGTTGATAGGTCGAATCAGGTTTACCCCCACCCCCCCAAAAAAAGAAGTTGGCCTGTTCAAGGCATTATTGTCTTTTATTTAAATATCCACTGGAGCCCTAACCGGTTTGGCTCAGTGAATAGCATGTTGGCCGGCCTGCGGCCTCAAGGGTCCCAGGTTCGATTCCAGTCAAGGGCATGTACTTTGGTTGCGGGCACATCCCCAGTAGGGGGTGTGCAGGAGGCAGCTGATTGATGTTTCTCTCTCATCGATGTTTCTAACTCTCTGTCCCTCTCCCCTCCTCTCTGTAAAAAATCAATAAAATACATTTAAAACATAAATAAATAAAAATAAATAAATATCCTCTGGAAAGGTCCCTACTGTGTAAACTAAACATGCAGAATAACTCTTAGACTTGTATTTAGGAAGTGAGTTGGACTTGATTGCCTTTTGAGGAAACATGGATATGCAAGCAGCTTGTGTGTGTGTGTATATGTGTTTTCCCAGTGGGATCTCTCATAGTCTTTTTTTTTTTTTTTCACAACTACATTGTAGCTTATTCTGCACTCCCAACAAAGGCTGATCCTTCTGAAAGAGCCAGGCCCTTGAGAAATTGTGTAAAAGAGACTTGACACTTCATGGAGAGAGAAATCCCATGCCATTTTAACCTAAACCATAAGGGATTGTGCGACTGTGCGAGCAGGACCTGGATCACTTAGATTTAGTGTCTGAGCAAAGATATTGGAGTTTGGTAATTGCAGCCATTGGGTTAACATGGCAGTTATTTTAAATGAATGACTCATGTAGGTGAGATTTCAAGGTCATGGGTCACTGGAAACCTTTTCCTGGTTTCTGCATCCAGCTGCTCACTGGTGGGGCTTTCCCACATAGCAGGAGTTCTTGGTGACACGGTCCAAGCCCTGCGCTCGCTCTCTCTCTCTCTCTCTCTCTCTCTCTCTCTGTCTCTCACGTGTGTGTGTGTGTGTGTGAGAGAGAGAGAGAGAGAGAGAGAGAGAGAGAGAGAAAGAAAAAGAAAGAGAGAAAGAAAGAAAGAAAGAAAGAAAGAAAGAAAGAAAGAAAGAAAGAAAGAAAGAAAGAAAGAAAAAGTCAGACAGAGAGAGAGCAAGGCTTGGACTTCTATGCTTGGTTGTATTGTAAGGCAGTGGAGGCAAGAGAGGTGGGCTTCTGCTTATGAGCATTTGTTTACGTATTTACCCCAAGTTTGCCAGAGTTCTGGAAATGTCCTATATCTTGGCCTGGGTGGAATATTTATACATAAGAAAACAAAATGTACATCTACTATGTATGTGATATTCACATATATGATACCTATGAAATAAAAAAGTTGAGAATTACTTTCTTTACAATGAATGCATATTCATTTTGTCAGTATTGAGTTTTGCACATGTTATGGTTCCCTTTAGGGTTCCTTTATAACTTCTGGGTCCCTAATAGTAAGTGACAATGGTGGTTTAGGAGAAAATACATGTTTTTACCAGGTATCCCTTGTTCTGCTCAGGTGGTTCTCTGAGTTGTGTTTGCTCAGTTCTCCAGCCCTGTTCCCAGCCCTGCACACTGTCTCTTTCCCGGTGGAGAGTTTACTGAAAGGAATTTTCTAGAATGCCACTACACTTGGGATTTCCCATTCTTGCTCACAGTCAACCACACCTAAATTCCTTCCTGGATCTTTATTGACACACAGGTGGTCCTCTTTCTGGGATTACTGCAGAAAACTGTAGAATGTAAAAATAATGTAAAATAAAAAAAATCCTTAAATTAAAAAAAAAACAACGAGGCCAATACAATGGGAGCCATAATCCCCAAAACAGAAACTAGGATCCCATTGTTTTATTTCCAAACAGTGGCCCCTCCTGATTTCTTAAAAAAAAAAAAAAAAAATCAACACATTAATGATGCATTTGCAAACACACTTGTTTTTACCTAGTGCTGACAGTCAGGCGAGTGGGGGGTTAGAGAGAAGAAAGGAAGGCCAGGCGAGGGGATTGCTGTGCCGCTCCGTCTTGGTTTCTGGGCCTGGGCTGATGGAATTATTGTTTATTTTTTTAATTTTCAGAGGTAGGCCGATGACAGCTGAAGAAGACTGTATTTGCTGAGGAGCAGCATGAGGGTAGAGAGGAGCGGGGCTCCTGAGGGAGACCTAATGGTTCCTCTCCTTCCTGCACGGAGATAAAGACTTATAATAAGCGTGCATGTTCACCATCTGGCTCTGCGCATGTGGTCCTTATGGAGGGGAGAGCTGCACAATCTGTAAATGATCAGGAGCCATGGCGCTCTCTCCAGAGAATCCACGATGCAATCAAGGTGACAGATGGCACGGCCACTGCTGTGGCCTCATGGAGAAGATCAAAATCACCTTCAATAAACTCTGACTGAAATGGGCACGAGCACCTCAAAAAAGTCAGTTTGTCAGTCAAACGGCGACAGCAAGCTGCATTGGGGAAACACCGCGGCCAGCTCTCTGTTTTCAATCGTTTCCGTCTGACTGGGCCTGAACTATGATCTTCCTCAAATTGTCCTTTCTGTGTAGCTGAAGCAGGCCAGCAAATTGCCAGATTCATTGCTTTATTGAAGAAAATTGAAAACACGATGTCCTCAATTCCGGGGACCTGCGGGCTGGCAGGTGCTGGGACACCCAAGCGCGGAGAGTGGACCCTGGGTCTTCAGCCCGAGTTCGCTCAACTTTAGGCAGAATTTTGGATATGAAAATGGAATGCACATGCCGGCCTGGCCGGAAAAGATCAGCTGGCAACGGATGCGAAAAGGGTATTAGGTGTCCAATCAATGTGTGTAGAATAAACAAATGGTTGAGGAGGGAGGGAGGGAGGAAGGGAGGAATTCTCAGTATTTTAACAGCAGGCTGCTGCCTTGATGATCGATCAGTTATGTTTCCATTTCTATGCCTATCATTGCATATGGGTTCCTGTGAACTTGAGGCCTTGGACATAATGGCAATGAAATACAGATATATTATTTTGTCCTAAATATTTTACATACAATGTGTAGGGGTCAGCAAGTTTAGACAAATTTCCATTTTTGCCTCCCACCCTCCCCCCCAAAAAAGCTCCAACTGCTCTTAAAACTAGAGGGAAATGAGTGAAAGTTATGCGAAGGAGGAAAAAAATATCCAACTGTCTTTTGAGAGGTAAGGGCACTTATTTCAGGTCAAAGATGACAGATCTTAATGAAAGGACTCTCCCCCTCCTTCCGCCTCCTCCCTTGGCACAGTTCCACTGTTGTTCTTCCTCCCAAGCTCTAGGAAATGTACATTTCAAGCCAAAGTCGACTTCCCCAGCCTTGTGTTCCTCCAAGTACCCACTACCTGTTCCCAGACACTGGCGTTTTACACGATAAGCCTGTGAGGAGACCTCAAAATTCCAGCTTCCTGATTTTCCCGCTTGAAACTGTCATCTTCTGCTTTTGTCTACTTGCTTTATTTAAAATCCAAATCCCGCTCCTGCCCCTGTCCTTACCCTGCAGGTTGTAAATGATGTGTTTGACAGCTGAGAAATATCTTACTATTGGGTCCTGGATTTGCATAAAGTCTTTACTCGTGTCTGAGGTGCCTCTGGAGGCTAATGTCCTGGCTCTAGAGACTCATGAACACAACTAAAGGGCTTCATGCCTAATCTGTGTGCACTCGTTCTGAGTAACAGGAATAGCCAGAACTTTGGACAGGGACTGTCTTTTCACAGGGCACGTAAGTGTAGTTGTCTTGTTATGGATCAGTTAGGTGTGGTCTCTTAGGAGCTGAGGACTAAACTTACTCAGGAGGAAATACCTACGGAACACCTATGTGCAGGCTATGCTAGCAGCTGAGAAATAACTCTTCGTGAAGGGAAAGGAGGTATCAAACAACATTTTTATGGATGCTGTGCTCTGCCTGCCCCTTCTCCCCTCCGTCTGGCTCTCTGGTGAGCAGGCTTTGCGTCGCTGTGACTAATAGCTTTTGTGGAACAGCAGGGCCCAGACGTGCAGGCTGGTGGGAGCGTGCTGCCCCGTCACAGGAGACCCTGCTGTATTCTCCTCCCTCCTGGCCTTTGGCTCTCTGGAATGACAGGCTCTGTAATGGACAAGTTCATCAATATGGCCACAAGGAGGGGTGGCAGGACGGGTCATCTCTCTTCCTGTGGCAGCTGACTTTTCTCCTGGCTCCAGACTTTAGTTGCTGTAGGGAATAATGCTTCAGAAAGGCAAATGGGTCTAACCTGTCCTTAAGGGCAAAGGTTGCATAGGAAAATTCAGCAGGGGCCAGACGGTTAAGAGAGTTTACATTGGAACATGAATGCTCTGAGACATGCATCTAGCATGAAATTTAGTAATCAGAGCTTGGCCTAAATTCAGATGATTGATCTAGCCCCCTCTGGCACGGAGTTTCACCTGATCATATGCATCACCGTGTATCATTACTCTCTTCTGTGTCCTATCTTTCCTAAAGAGTAAATTGCCTAGAAAAGGTTTCTTGTGGGAATTTGAAAACTCATGCCTGTCAACAGGGCTTTTTCTTTGTACGCTGTGTATATGCATGCGCTCTGTCTAGGCTGTGGCAGGTGAGAGAGTGTGCAAGTCTTTAGGCCCCTCCAGCCTCTGGCATTCGCCAACAACCATAGGAGGATGGTTGGTGGTCACCATGACAGCAGCTCCAAGATGGACTAAGTAATTTTTATTTTTAAGATATTTTCATTTTTAAGTAATTTTCAATTATTGTCTTTTACTTTTTTGGAAAGATAGATATGCTGCTGAAAGAAGAGGTTCCGCAGAAATTTAAAACCATGCTCATATATGATTTTCCTGACAGCTCAGATCTCCAAAACATGCCATTGGCTTGAGATGGGCTGGCCATCAACAACAATGAATGAATGTTAATGTCACACACACACACACACACACACACACACACACACACCCATCCACCAGGATGTTTGGTCTTCCTTTCAAGAGGACTGTGCTGTCTTATGCCCAATGAGAGCATGGATGGCTCACCACACAGTTTTATCACTACTGGTTAAAAAAAACAAAACCACACACACACAAAACCTCAGCCATAGCTGTATTGATTTTGAAACAAAGAAATGGAAGATGGTTTTGCATGTGAAGAATGTCACTGTATGAGCACAAACCAGTTTTAAATTGGGTTTTGGATGCTACTGCATTTTTGGATCAGATTCCAGCTGGAACCCTCAATGTCTGCATTTTTTCTGTCCATGCACATCTGAACAAGAGATCGTGAATGAGACTGATACCCAGCATCAAATACTGCCCACACTGCTGGTGTGTTTCATTCAGCTTTCATGACTTTTTAAAACCAGATTTGTGACTTAAAAAAAAACAAAACACAAACAACTCTCCGTGAAAGATTTCTGTTATATCATGAAGTCTTGCTTAGAAAGGTCCATAAACAATTTACGGAATGTACCCATATTTTGTTCTCTGATATCTTGACGTCCATTTGAATCTACACCAGGCTATGGTGGTTTAGATTAGGCCAATGTGGTGTGGTTTCCTAACCCGTACTTTAACAAAAGTTTGAAATCGTATTTAGTTCCTTTAACATGCTATGTCACTTCATGATTCTGGTCTTATTCACATATCTTGTCCTCTAAATCAATATCTTCTTGGTTAGTTTGGCTGTCGAACTTGTAGTCAACATCATCAAAGACCCAGGGAAAGTATTACCTTGTTACCATACGTTTTATCGGTGGTGGTGGGGTCCTCATCAAGATGTTCTTCATTCTCCTGTTTTACCTTGTAATGACCTTTCTTTTAATGAATAAAAAAATGTATCGGCCATCTGCATATCATTTCTCTCAATAGCAATGCAGTTTTCTTGAGGGAAGGGAGATTTCATCTTTTAAATTTAGCTCTTCTCATGTGTTTCTTGAAACTGTTTTGTTCTGTTTGTTGAAGGATTGAATGTATGAATATATAAATGAAATATGCATCATGCCTTTCTGGAAAAAACTAAAACAAACAAACAAGAAACAAATCTTCACCAGGCTAGCAGTGAGCTAATGGTTCCTGTTTCCCCCTACATACCTCCACCCGCCATAATGAACAAACTGTTGGTTTGATTTCTATGAATTCTCTATGTTTAACAAGCCACTATAACACATGCTTTCCTTGGCCATAAAATCATTTATCCTCCATAAGAAAAAAAAGCTATTGGGGGCACATAGTTCTCCTGTGGTTATTATAGTCAGCAACAACCTGCTTTCCTCCATTCCCCATGACACATAAAACATTCTTAAGGAAGTTTTTCTAGAGTTCTCCATAAGTGAAAATGTCTCGTGGAGTGGAAATTAAAACTGCATTGTCCGTGAGACATATTGGAAGCCATAAATGTGAGCTACATATGGAATTCTTGTATTTTAAGAGCCATATTGTTAAAAAGAACCAAATGAAGTTAACTTTGATAATAGATTTTATTTTGATAATAGGTTTTATTTAACCCATTGGATACATAAAATGTAGAATATTCAAAATAATATTATTCAGTCATAAAAGCAATGAAATTCTGATACATGCTATAACATGAATGACCCATTGAAAACATTATGCTAAATGAAATAAGCCAGTCACAAAGGAAAAATATTGTATGATTCCACTTATATGAGGTACCTAGAGTCATCAAATTCATAAAGACAAACAGTAGGATAGTGGTTACCAGAAGCTGTGGGGAGAGGAGAATGGGGAGTTAGTGTTTAATGGGCACTAAGCTTTAATTTGGGAAGATGGAGATGGATAATGGTGGTGGTTGCATAACATGATGAATATTCTCAATGCCACTGAATTGTACACTTAAAATGATTAAAATGAAGCATTTTATATTATGTTCATTTTAACCATACATACACAAAAAGGGATCAGGTCATATTATTTTGCTCAGAAACCTCCAGTGCCTTCCTATCACACTATAAAAAAGCATCCAGATGTCCTTTCCATGATCTTTGCATTCCTGTGACCTGGCACTTGGCTACCTTTTCTTGCCTTTATTACTTACAAACTATGTGACCTTCTGTGACAACCTGCTTAAACTTCAGGTTTTTTTAAATGTATTAATTGGTGATACCAGTATTCTGGTATCTATCAGCTACATGGGATGGGTGACGATTAAATGAAATAATGCATGTAAAATGCTAACGAAGTGCCTGGCACCTAGTCAAGTCTAAATAAAGACTAGCTATCAAATTTTGTAGTTTTTGGTATGTATTATTTTTGTCTTGTCAAAGAAAAGTAGCCTTCTTGTGTGTTTTGTAAGTCATGAGCAAAGTGAGCATATGCAGACATGGAAAGGATGCCATGGGTCTAGAACTCAACACCTCAGACTCTATTTTTAGAAAGTATTTCTCTGCTGGGCATTTCCTGCCCTACAGACCCAGAGACTTAGGGAAGTGTCTGGCCTCCAAGCACTTTCCATGTGTGCATTGTGGCTCCGTGGCCCACCTCTTAGGCGCATCTGACGTTTGTAAAAGGCTGCCAGAAAAACAGCAACATGTTTTAAATGTTTTAAACGCTTAGGTCTGTATCATATTCAGCTCTTCTGAAGAGGGTATAACTGTTTTTACACTTGCTTCCAGTGGCCAACGCAGACGGGGACCGTTGAGTCATATGTAGCTCAGCCAGTATGGCAGAGAAGAAATACCTCTTTGTACAATAAAGACGCTTTCTCTAGCAGACACTCCTTTTGTGTGCACATCATCCAGATGGCCATTCCATTGGTCTCCGGGGGTGAACCAAGCAAGACAGCAGCATAAAGAGGCTAACAACAATATATTCTCCAAACCTCATTCTCCTCAACCTCACCCCATTTTTATTTCAACACATTAAACACGACTAGAAACTAACTCGCTTTGCAAGATTTTGCTTTATCCATTGTTTCTTGGGGTTTGGAGGAATGGGTGCCTGAAGCCTCTAAGGCATATAGATTTCCTCTTCCAGGTACAATTAACTTCATATTTAGGAGGATGGTACAAAAAAGAAAAGTTTGAATAATATGTGATGAGACGTTTCTAGTGAGCTGAGGAGAGCTCAAAGTTATTTAATACATTCATTTTAGAATGTTTCTTTAAAAAAATGTTTTTATTGACCTTTTTTTTAAGAGACAAAAGAAGGGAGAGGGATAGAGAGAGACACTGATGAGAAAGAATCATCGATCAGCTTCCTCCTGATGCCCTCTACTGGGGATAGAGCCCGCAACCTGGGCATGTGCCCTGACCAGGAATAGAACCTGGGACCGCTTGCTCAGCCAATTGAGCCATGCCGGCGAGGGCTAGAATGTTTCTTTACTAGAGTGAGGAATATGCATCAGAGGGAGCATAACCTATTAAGATAAATATTAAAAGTAGTTAATGGCAATAAATTCATAGCTTGTATGGTATATTACAAATTTTCTTACAAATTCTCTCTTGCAAACAGTAAGGAAGCAATATTGTAAACATAAGTAAGAAAATGCAAAAGTGAGGCATCTGACAGACACATTATTATTCCTATTTTAATTACTCAACTTATTTTAGATTATTAGACTGCAAAATACACACCTGAGCTGCATATAGAAGGAATCTTACTTTATTATAAAAGGACTAAGCTATTTAAAAAAGTAGAATCTTGAACTAACCAGTTAAATGATACAATGGATTTTGGAACAGAATAAAAATCCCTCAAGAACCAAAAGGCTGAATTTATACATGTATATTCTTCCTTCCTGTCTCCAGTTTATAACACCACAAATGTAGTTTTCTTTCTTCCTCTGCTCTGTATCATGAGGCGAGGGTAAGAGGGTGGGGCAGGAACCCAAGAAGATGGGTAACTTAATTAGGTTAAGGACAGAGACCAAGAACAAGGATTCCAAGTTCTAGTCTGGGCTCTAAATAGGTCTTGTGTGAGTCATTTACCTGTTTGGGTATTGAGATAGTAGCATGTAGAGAGAAAAAGTACAGCCTTGAGAAATACATATACCTGATTGGAGTCTTCATTTCAGCTCTTATTAGCCACGTGATGTTGGGACAGGACTCAACCTCCTGGAGCCTCTGTTCCCTCATTTTCAAAATGTGGCTATCAATAGCTACCCACTGGGGTTGCTTGGAGAAGCCAATGAAATTAATGTTGATAAAACCTTTGACACAGTGTTTGGTACATGGCACAACTCAATAAATAGGGCTTTTCATTATCTTTAAAGGAAGTGGTGACATCAATTGTCCCTGAGCTGTAGTATTCTGTGATTCAGGAGCTATTGATTGGCATCCAAATTTTGGCTCAGCAAGAGGTAATTTGCTGACATCCCAGCCCTATCACATACATGATAGCCATACCCTCGTAGAGTTCCTGGTCACATAGAGCGGGTCATGTTAAAGGCACAGACGTTAGCCCGGGTTAGTTTTGTGCCTAGCATGGAAGCAGGCCTTCTCAGTATTGTTCAAACATTCCGTTGCCTGAGCCACAGCTTCATCCTCCACCATGACTGAGTGACCTATTTTTTCCAAGGCTGCTATAAATCAGAGATGGAAGCTAACACTGAATCAAAGCCCTGTGGTTTCCTGTCATAACCACTCTCTTGGTTTCTCTCCAGCCTCATTTTAAATATCCCTAGGGATGCTCTTTCTTTCCTTTTCTTGAAGATTTTTCTCTTCTTTTAAAATTTAAATTCTTTACTGTTTAAAGTATTACGTATGCCTCCTTCCCTCCTTCCCCCATTGACCTCTCCCTGGCTGTTCCCACTCCCCAAGGATTTCTCTGAATAATTTTTACTGTTAGGAAGTTTTCTCTCTCATTCAGAGTAAATTTTTCTTTCTTTTTTTATTCTCTTCCAGCTATCCTAAACCCGATTAAATAATTCCTCCTGCCTGTTCAGTATTTCTTCTGTCAGATTTTTGTAGTCAATTATTGGTCCCCCCTCAGCCATTACTTAGCAACACCAGACATAATCTTTATCTTTAATCATTTCTCATAACTCATTCCCCCATCACCACAATCATTACTCTCTCCTCTCTGAATTAATCCATCTGCTCTTCTGAAGGGAACTCAGTGCCTTAGGGGCATGCTCCCTCGGAAGTGAAACACATAAGCATATTTATTTTAAAATTTTATTTTTATTTTTTAAAATTTCTTTATTGATTAAGGTGTCACATATTTGTCCTCATCCCTTCATTCCCATCCCACACCCCTCCCCACGGATGCCCCCACCCCCCTGTTGTCCTTAACCATTGGTTGGGCTCATATGCATGCACACAAGTCCTTTGGTTGATCTCTCCCCCCTACCCCCACCTTCCCCTACCCTCCCTCTGAGGCTCGACAGTCCGATCGATGCCTCCTTGTTTCTGGGTCTGTTCTTGTTCATCAGTCTATGTTGTTCATCATTTCCCCTAGATGAGTGAGATCATGTGTTACTAGAAATATACTTATAAGAACCGAATGTGAGATGAGCAATAATAGTAATGCTGACAGGCAAATGAATCAGTCTGTAGTGAGTTTCTTTCTGGACCAACAGTTCTTTTGAGACCCAATTTCAATGTCCACCAGTTCCTTATGTGTACATGTCGGCACTGACTTTTAAGCTCTGGATGGTGGACAAATGGTGGTAATGCAGGTCCAACTCCCTCTGGTTTGGTCTCGCCCAGACCCAGGGGCACGGCCTCACCCGGACCCAGGGGCGCGTGGCCTCACCCGGACCCAGGGGCGCATGGCCTCACCCGGGCCCTGGCCCGGGCCCCAGCCTCATCCGGACCCAGGGGCGCGTGGCCTCTCCCGGACTCAGGGGCGCATGGCCTCACCTGGACCCAAGGGTGGGTGGCCTCACCCAGACCCAGGGGCGCATGGCCTCACCCGGGCCCGAGCCCCAGCCTCATCCAGACCCAGGGGCGCGTGACCTTGCCCGGACCTGGGGGTGCGCGGCCTCACCCGGACCCGGGGGTGCGCGGCCTCACCCGGACCCAGGGGTGCGTGGCCTCTCCTGGACCCAGGGGTGCGGCCTCACTTGGACCCAGGTCTCACCCGGACCTGGGACCCAGCCTCATCTGGACCCAGGGGCACGGCCTCAGCCGGACCCGGGACCCAGCCTCACCCGGATCCAGGGGCGCACGGCCTCACCCGGACCTGGGATCTAGCTTCACCCGGACCCAGAGGTGCGGCCTCACCCGGACCCGGGATCCAGCCTCACCCAGATCCAGGGGCACACGGCCTCACCTGGACCTGGGATCCAGCTACACCCGGACCCAGGGGCGCGTGGCCTCACCCGGACCCAGGGGCGCATGGCCTCACCCGGACCCTGGGATCCAGCTTCACCCAGACCCAGGGGCCCGTGGCCTTGCCCAGACCCAGGGGCACGAGGCCTCACCCCGACCCGGGACCCAGCCTCACCCAGATCCAGGGGCACATGCCTCACCTGGACCCGGGATCCAGCTACACCCAGACCCAGGGGCACGTGGCCTCTCCCGGACCCAGGGGCGCGGCCTTACCCAGACCTGGGACCCAGCCTCGCCCGGACCCAGGGGTGCGTGGCCTCAGCTGGACCCAGGTGAGCTCGGCCTCACCCGGACCCGGGATCCAGCCTCACCCGGACCCAGGGGCGCATGGCCTCTACCGGACCCTAGGACCCAGCCTCACCCGGACCCAGGACCCAGCCTCACCTGGACCCAGGGGCGTGCAGCTTCACCTGGACCCAGGGGCACGTGGCCTCACCCGGACCCAGGGGCATGCCGCCTCACCCAGACCCGGGACTCAGCCTCACCCTGACCCGGGTCCCAGCCTCGCCCGGACCCAGGGGCGCGTGGCCTCACCCGGACCCGGGACCCAGCGGGGCCTCGTCATCTCAATCCCAATTCCTGTCGGTCAATTCCCTCCCAGCAATTCCTTCAGCCATTTTCTCAAAGCTCCAGGGCGGCTGCCGCGGAACTCGTTGGGCGGCGGGCTCGGCAAAGCTCCGGTGCGCCCGGTGCACGGCAGCAGGCTGGTCTGAGGTCGCTGTGGCGGCACTCGGGTCTGCAGCGGCGACCAGTCGCCGGGCAAGCGCTCCTGGATCCAGGACCCAGCGGGGCCTCGTCTTCCCGATCCCAACTCTCATCTGTCAATTCCTTCTCAGCAATTCCTCCGGCCATTTTCTCAAAGCTCCGGGGCGGCTGCCACGGAACTCGCTGGGCAGCGCGCTCGGCGAAGCTCCGGTGTGCCTGGTGTGCGGTGGCGGGCTGGTCTGGGGTCGCTGCTTCAGTGCTCGGGTCTGCAGCGGCGGCTGGTCGCCAGGCATGCGCACCTGGCCACTTCCGGGGCGCTGAGATTCTCGAAGGACTCGGAGATCAGCAAGCGCGGGGTCTCCCACCCCATGTCTCCCAGGGGCTCGTCTGTCCGTGCTCGGCAGCAAGTGGAGCCATCCCCTCAGCCGGAGACTGCCGGGGGAACTGCGCTGAGCACGTTCCAGGCCGCCATTGTGTCGCCAGAGCCATAGTTCTTAAAGTGTGATCTTTGGCTCACCGGCATCAGCATCTTCCCGCGTGCCCCTCTCTTTTATTCTAGTTGTAGAGCATCCGCTCAGCTAGCCCTCCAGTGGTTCTGGATGGTGTCTGCTCTGTTTTCCCGTTGTAGTTTCAAAATTGTTGTGGTAGGCAACAATCAGGCGTCTGCCCTATGCCTCCATCTTGGTCCTCCTTTGTGTAGTTAAGTCTTGATTGTTGTTGGTGTCACTGGGAGGAATTTTCCTCCAGGCCAATTGGCTGTGAGGATCCGCTGTATCTATAAAGGAAGAGTTGCTCTCAGCCCCTCCGTGTTTGCTCTTTCCTCTTCCCTCTTAGTTGTAAATCCACCATTCAGCCAGCTCTCCTGTGGTTCTGGGTGGCAGACGCTCTGTCCTCTAGTTGTATTTTTGAAATTGCTGTGCATGGCGCAGTTCATTTGTTTAACTTTGCCGCCATCTTGGTTCTATTTTAAAATTGTATTAAAATAATATGACAATATGGGCAATTATGGGAAAATGGAAAAACTGACATGCTCATCTAACATGATGGTTATTGTTCTTTTGTTTTTTTCCATTTTTATCTTTTCAAGTTAGTGGAAATTATGTATCAGGCACTGTGCTAAATCCTTCATGTGCATTATCCTGGTTACCACCATAGCAGTCCTGTGAACTTGTGATAGGCATTTAGACAGGCAAGAACAGAGTAGCTACAATAAGCCCAGTGTGGAATGTCACCAGGGCACAAAGCCCCAGGCAACAGGTAAAACTGGGAGATCAGAGACCTCACCCCTAGGGTGACCTTTTCTCCCGCATATCGCTGATCATACAATTTAGACCCCCTGACCTTTCATATCCCTGGTCATGTGGTTCGGACCCTCCCCTGCCATTTCCTCCCCTGCCGTTTCCTCCCCTAGCATGCCACTAGTCATGTGGCAGACCCCCTGAGAGGAGGAACAAAGGGGCTGGAGAATAGCCTCCAATGACTCCCATACAAGCCTTGCAGGACCACTCCCTTAAGCATTAAGACCTCAGGACAATGGAGCTCTGACCCACATCAGATATTCTTAGGAACAACACCTTGGTGCTGGGGATACAACAAAAATAAAACATATCCAATTCTCTATCCTGAGGCTTGCTTTCCAGTAGCAACTCAGGGGTAGATATGACCATAGGGCTGATCTGCTCTTCCCAGTTAAATTGTGGGGGATGGGAATGCAAGGAAATGGGTGATAGTGAAATTGGGCACAGTGGGAGGAAAGGATTGAAGAGAGCTGGAGGGGGAGAGGGCTGGGAGGGACTCTGGAGAGAAAACATCAGGGGGATATGGAGTCAAAGGGGTCACATACTGGATGGTGTGTTACTCAATCTCTTCCTCTACACACCACATCTTTTAAATCGTCCAACAAGTAAAAATTAAATGCAATCTCAGACCACAGTCTGCACTTTAATGGCTGTGAGTGTGGGAGGGTGAGAGAGCAGCAGCAAGGGGAGGTGCACATCTGGGTAACATCTGCCTCCATGTTGCTTGTGCGTGTAGTGATCTTAGAAAGAGTTGTTAAGATATTTCATGTTCATCTCTGGGCAGTTAGGGACATTTTTCTCCATTATACTTTTCAGCATTAGTTTCTTTTCTTTCCTTCCTTCCTTCCTTCCTTCCTTCCTTCCTTCCTTCCTTCCTTCCTTCCTTCCTTCCTTCCCTCCTTCCTTCCTTTTCACAATTAGCTTGTATTATCTCTACAAAGAGAAACAATAGCTTAAAATTGCATTCACAATTTTGCTTTCTATTACCTTAAGATTTCTATGATGGTTCTAATTTTTTACCGCCTTAATGGACATTTGGGTTTTATAAATGCTTATGATTGCAGAATGGAGTTTTTATGTCACTTTGTTCTGTTTCTTCCTTTATAAACATGGAGTTTTCCTAATTTAACTACTAAGGGGAAGTTTATAATTTTGCTGATTGCTCAGTAGTATTCAGGCTAGGGCTTCACAAAGTAAGATGAATTTGGAGAATTTTAATCCAGAAAAAGAATTATAATGATTATAGGGTGGGAAGAACTATACTGAGAAAGTGTAGGAAGTGAGATCATTTCATCAAAAGATAGTAAAAGCTAGTCTAAAGCCTGGCTGGTGTGCTCAGTGGTTGAGCATTGACCTATGAACCAGGATGTCATGGTTTGATTCCCAGTCAGGGTACATGCCCTGGTTGTGGGCTTGATTCCCACCCAGTAGGGGAGTGTGCAGGAGGCAGCTGATCAGTGATTCTCTGTCATCATTGATGCTTCTGTCTCTCCTTTCCTCTCTGAAATCAATAAAAATATATTTTAAAAAAGATATACTAAAGATTTGTTTAATTCATTGTTTCTCATATTTTGGTCTCCACTCTCAAAGAAATTAATCTGATTTTGGAAAAACTCTCCTTAGAATTCCAGTTAGAACTATTATCTTCACAACCCCTATTTCTAAAACTCTTGTTCCTCCATTATTATTTATGTAACACTGGCGATAAGTATCTAATATTATAATTTGTCTTGTATACAAAGTATGTGGTTTACATAAATAAGTGAATGAGTAATGACTCAAATGTTTTACATCTAGAAAAGGCTAATCACCAGATGTTTTTAGTTTGCACTCATAAGTAGATAAGAGGAAATTGCTCCAAAGTGCAGCCTAAAATACTTCGGTTTTATACAATTTGGAATTACCAACAGTTAAGTTTGTTCAGTGTGACAGTGAGGTCATCCTCTTTCTGGAAGGAATCAGTGTGGTCCTCCTCACGCTGGAAATAATCTCTTGTGTGTTGCAAGAAACTGGTCTTTCCCTGCTGCGTCCACTCTGGTGCTGTGGGGAAAAGTTTTAGGCCTCCGCCCTTTTTCAATCTCTCTTTCCACTTCTTAATGCCATTTTCCCTCCATATCTTTATCAATGTGCATTTTTAACATCCATGAGAAGGGTATATTTTCATGCATGCAAAAATCACTTAGAATTGCTTGAATTTCAAATTAATATTAGGGTTTATGCAATTAATATTCAGATTTTAATAAAATGAGAACAGTTATTCTAACCTACTTTATAGTGGGTTGTAAGGAACATTTCTGTTGTATGTTTTTCTACCTTCTTAAAGGTCTTTGTTTTGATATTATATAAATTAAGACTTAAAAAATTCAATTAACAATGAACTAAAATTGTGATATTAAACAGAGTACAATTTACAACTTAGTTACTTAAATTTCCTGAAACATTTAAAATTACATATTTAAAACCGATTATTTAATTACTGATTTTAAAATGGAATTAAAAGGCAAATCTCTCAGAATCTCAATACACAAAATTCCTGTCAATTTTGAATGGATTAATATTGAATTTAAAGCAAAATTTTAATATATGGGTTGGTTTATGTCATCGACTATATACTGCTAAACCTTCTCAAGGTTGGAAATACCTACTAAGACAATATTTTTATCTTAAAGTTTTTTAAATATATTATCCCAAATCTGGTACAGAAACCATTCCAGCAGAAGGAGATACACCTGAAAATGGGTAGAGGTTGTTTTTCTGGATTTCAGTTACCTATGTTGGGTAACAAACTTCCCCCAACTTAGTGGTATGAAACAACCATTTTATTGTGCTCCATGCTCTATAGGTCAGGGGCTGGCTACCTCTGCTCCATGATACCATGATGTCTGGACTGCTCTCTGAGGACTGGCTGTCTGTAGGTAGGAATCACCTGAAGGTGTGTTCATTTGTCAAAGCAGTCACAACTCTGCTCAGGTTCAAAGGAAAGGGACATAGACTCCCATCTCTTAATGGCAGCAATGACAGATAATTTGTAGAATTTGTAGTCATTAACAAAATAATAATTCTGCTTTCTGCCAGACCTTTAGATGCAAATATGAGACTTTGGACTGCATGTATCCACTGTAACTCTTCTCCCACCCAAATGGGAACACTGGGACTAGTTGTTCTGAAAATAGGCGCCTCCAAGTCTATAACCTAGAGGGAGATTTCACAATCCTCTGAGTTCTAATTATCTCTTATCAAAATTTTGCCTGATTTGGGCAGTGAAATTTAGTAATGTCTATGCTGGTCTCTTCCTGATCTAATTGTTACTGCACTAATCTATGTTTTCTGTCTCTTTGTTGGTCATAGTATTAGGGCTATTCTAATGATAGTATTTTTCCAGAGAAAGTAGTTGCTAGAACTTTAGTGTCCTTTCCTCTTTTTTATTATCTTAGAGACATATTTTTTTATTGCATCATCATCAATATCCCCCAACTTTCTCCTTTTTTTTTTTTTTTTTTACACTTTGTGTAGCTTTGTACTTAAAGCTATAAAGTTGGACATAGGTACACACCTGTGAAACTGGTACCACAGTCAAGATAGTGAATGTATCCATCACTCCTGTGCTGGGGCTGTCGGAACAAACATCACAGACTGAGCGGCTTGAACAGCAGAGAAATATTTCCTTCTAGTTCTGGCAGCTGACAGTCTGAGGTCAGCGTGCCAGCAGGGTCAGTGTGTTCTGAAACCTCTTCTCTCTGGCTTGTACATGGCCGCCTTCTCTCACTGTGTCCTCACATGGTTGTCCCCCTGTGAGTGTCCATGTCCTAATCTCTTTTTTTTTCAAGGCACTGCTTTTGCTCCTTTCTCTTCTCTTTATATCTTCCGTTTTTTTTCTTGTCTTCCTCCCCTTTATTGTAAAAAAACAATGATTACACATCACATACCCCCACCCCCCACCACCACCATTAAAATATGTGCCACCTAAAGCCTGGGCCAATTTGCAGCAGGGAGTTCTCCCCATGATTCCTCTCATTTATTTGCCTGAAACTAGGGAGGTGTTGAGGAAGCAAATGGCTGGACGGATGCTCTTTGGAACGAACTCTCCTAACCCTGTGAGTCAAGAGTCAGAGGGAGGTTGTATAATATTCAAAAAAGTAATAACCTACCCTTCCACAGAGATGTTTATTAAGGAGCAAATTATCCTCATCCCCAAGTCAGTTCATTATAGTTCTTAAGAGCACCATTTTGGGATAAACAAAGTGAAACTGCAGTTAACTAAATGCTAGCATCTGTTTAATTGTTTCAAATCTACAAAATGTGGTAATTTGTAAAAATTCTCTGCCACAATATACTGTTTATAAATTTCTACAGCTGTAATCATAATTTATTAATTCATTCCCTTATTTGTTTTTCAATAAATGTTTATTGAATGCTCATTAATTCACCAAGCACAGTACCTAGGTAGTGGGTTATAAAGATAAAATAATTAAAAAAACTTTTGTTGAATTTTTAAAAATGAAATATAAGGGAAAGCTATTTAAATAAAATAGCTTTTGAAGTTCCTGTAATATATGCAGACCCTGAGGCTTACTGCTTTGATACTGGGAATAAGATAGGGGTATCATTTAGAGTTTAGCCAGAGAAACAGACCTTTAGGACATTTACATGAAGACACTTGCAGAGTTGGCTAGGCAAGTCCTGAGTCTGGAGGGCTGGCTGTGTCAGGAGGCAGGCTAGAGCTGTTGGCTTTGGGCTGTAGCTGCTGTCGTGGGCAGAATTCCTTCTTCAGGGAAGTCCCATCTCTGCTCTCAAGGCCTTTCAACTGAGTCAGGCCCACATAGATAGTCGAGGATAATCCACCTTTGATTTTTTAAAATATATTTTTATTGAATTCAGAGAGGAGGGAGAGGGAGCGAGAGATAGAAACATCAATGATGACGAGAGAGAATCATTGTTCAGCTCCCTCCTGCATGCCCCACACTGGGGATCGAGCCCGCAATACGGTTCGATTCCATATGCCTTGACCAGGAATTGAACCGTAACCCCCAGGTTCATAGGTCAATGCTCAACCAGTGAGCCACGCTGGCCCGGCAAGAGGTAATTGACCTTTTAAAGTCAACTGATTATAGACTTGAATCACATCTACAAAACACCTCCACAGCAACACCCAGATTGGTGTTTGTGGAGGAGGAGGGAGAGGGAGTGAGAGATAGAAACATCAATGATGACGAATGGTGACTGTAACCTAGCCAAGTTAACATTTAAAACATGACATTCAAAATTTATCAACTTGGCATCTATATTTACCTCTTTAAGTCATACTTAATCTCCAAATAAAGATAATAACAAAGTCATACTTCTGCCTAACAACTTTTCTGTGCATAACCAAAATGTGGTAATTTGTATTTAGAGGAAGATGATATAATTTGACTTCTTGTTTATTCTTGTTAGAGGAAGATGGTAAGTTTTTGGGTCATATTTGTGAATTTACTTTGATATTTCATAACTTAAACACTGTGACGTAAAGTAAATGATTATTAACATATCTTATGTTAGATGATAAGGTGATGAGAAAGGAAAGAAAACAAAAATATTTGGTATATATATTTATGTATTTATATAAAAGTAACTGATCAGACAATGGTAGCTGGTATTTTTATTGTAAAAGTGGGCCCTGTTTGGGGCCCTCGGATGGGAGCTCACCCATTGGGTTGGCCAACACTGTCAGATCTGCATCGGTGTCTAAGGCTGTCCGGCTCAATTCTGCCTCCTTCTGACTATTGTATCATAGATGTCAGATGTGTATTATGAATTGCAGGCTTTCCCTGACTAATTCTGCTTGTCCCCCTTTATCTTTCCCAAGCACCATCTATCCTCAAACTTTACCTCAGCATTTGCATCTGTGCAACCCACTGCTTGACTGCAACAATTTAGATTTCACCATGTTCATGGCATGTGTCCATTCTCTAATTTTTACTTGTTGAAGTATTTTAAAGCAAATCCGAATGGCATCATGCCATTTCATCTCTTTGTACTGTATTGTACATCTCTAAAAATTTGGAAAATTTATTATATGAACACATAACAACATTAACAATTATTCTTCAACTAGTGGCCCAGTGCACGGATTCATGCATACTGAAAGGAAATTAATTAGAATAATTAGAAGGTGGCCAGTGGGGCAGTACTGGGTGAGAAGGGCCAGACACGCCCTGGAGCCAACCTCCTGTGGTCCCTCCCCAGTGGGCCACACCTGGGGCGGCCCCAGGGCTCGAAGGGCATCTGAGGAGTGAGTGGGTTCCCTCCGGCAGGTGGGGTCCCTCGGCCTGGCCTTCGGGGATAGGGTCAAAACTATCTCTCCAACATCCCCTGAGGGGGTCCCAGAGTGCGAGAGGGCACTCTGCAAAGTTGCTGTTGCTCAGCAACTCTTGCATTGAGCGTCTGCCTCCTGGTGGTCATTGCACATCATAGCTACCGGCCGGTTGGCAGGTCAGCCGGGCTGGTCACTTAGGCTTTATATATATAGATATCAGTCAATATCTAATACACAATAAAAATTTCCCAGTTATCTAAAAAGTTTTCTGAGGTAAAGACTACATCTTACATTTTTATATATCTTAAGTTGTTTTTGCTATTATATTTTAAAATCTGCATTGGCATTTTAGCCAGATCACTTAGAATTTCTCTTTTTTATAACTTTTTTTCATTTATGGTGTCTTGTTTTTTCTATATGGTCCATATTCTCCTGTAATTTTTGGACTACATTAATTTGCTTTCTTCTAAAATTTTCGTCTTTTTAAAAAGGAAATGAGAATCAGAAATATGACCCTTTTAACCTTCAGAGCCATGATTCATTTGCCTTATGCCTCTACAAAGTGGATATTATTTCTTTTCTGTTCAGACATAAAGAAATTGAAGAGCTATATTTATTTTTGGAGTTTCCATCAGATAGGGTAGAATAGTCTAAATTCCTTTACTACAAACTTGTGTTAGAATATTTTCTCTCTCAGATTGAAACCTGAAGTTCCAAGCTGGCAGAATTTACAATGGCTAGTTGGCATTCTTCTAAGCTAAGGCAAGTCTCCTGAATTAATATTGGATCTTCTGAATCAGCTATGGAATTTTCTGATCTAGCTAGATTGTCAGACACAGTTTCCAGTTCTTTGTACCAACTGGAGGAATGTACAAATGGTTTTCCCAAGTCCTTCAAAGTGCAGATTCACATGTAGCTATAAGAAATAATACAGAGAGATCCTATGCTTTTGTTTAAAAAAGAAAAAGAAAAGATAAGCTAAACTGAATCATGTGCTTCGAGAGCATTCTACTCACTTATAGAGAAAGTTTTGTCCATTGACAAAAAACGGTCATAATGCAGTTTATAATCACCAGCAAATAGAGGTATATAATCAACACCTAAATTAGACACATAGTGTTAGTGGGGATTAATCAATTTATGGCCATGTACACTTTTCAAATTGAAATATTTGATGAATTCTTTGCATGTGTCACAAACTTGTGTTTGGTACAGCCCCCTGTGGATGCATATTATGTTTTGCTTTTTCCCTGCTCTCTCATGAGATATAATGGAAAAGGCAATGGGTTCTATTTCTATCATATTTTTTTTCTTTCTTTGCATTATCTTTATCCTTTGAAATACAAATGTATATAGTTTTTCCTTCTAAATTGTGCATTTCATTGATCATATTACTTTTCTATCCTCTGGCAGAATCCTGCAAATAAAGGGTAATGATGGTATTTATAGACATTCAGGTTAAAATGGAATCATGCCTAAAACATTTCTGCTCAACCTCCCATTAAAATACCCATGGAGCTATCAAAAAAGACAAAAACTGACAACTGCATCAGACTAGCTATAAGAGAAGATGACATGTCAAAGTCCAGGTGGAATGTGCAATAATTGCAATGTTGATTAACATGACTTTATCAACACAGTTCCCCGAATGGTAACACTTGCAAAACTATAGTAGAGATCACAACCAGGATAGTGACATTGATGCAGTCAAGATACAGAACAATTCTGTCACCACAGGATCCCTCTTGTAGCTCTATTTTAGCCACATCCATTTCCCTTTAACCCTCTCCTTATCAGGCTCACCCACTAATCTGTTATTGATGTCTATAGTTTCGTCATTTGATTAATGTTATGTAAATTGAATCACACAGTTTGTAACTGACAATGGCTTTTTTCATCTAGCATAATGCTCTGGAGATTCATCCAGGTTGTGTGTGTATCCATAGTTCACTTTTTTTTGTTGCTTAGTGTGTGTTTTCCATGGTGTGGATAAACTATTGTTTGTTTACCCATTTACTTGTTGAAGGGCCTGGATATTTTCATTTTTTTTTTTTTTTTTTTTTTGCTATTAGGAATGAAGTTGTTATAAATATTCATGTATAGGTTTTGTGGGAACATAAGTCTTGATTTTTTTTTTGAGAGGGAGCGATATTCAGGATTATGATTGCTGGGTCATATGGGAGCTACAATTAAGTGTTTTTTTTTAAAGAAACTGCCAAGTGGTTTCCTAGAATGATTGTACCTTTTTACATTCCCTCCAGTAGTGTTTCTTCAGTTCTCCACATCAGTTCTAGCTTTTGGTATTGCCACTATTTCTTGTGCAGTAATATCTCACTGTGGTTTTCATATGCATTTGCTTAGTGGCACATGATTTTGAGTATCTTTTCATGAGCTAATTTTCCATCTGTATATCCTCTTTGGTAAAATAGCTCTTTATGCGTTTTGCCTATTTTGTAATTAGATTGTGTTTTTTTACTCTTGAGTTTTAAGAGTTCTTTGTATATTGTAGATACTAGTCCTCTGTTGGATATGTGGTTTGTGAATATTTTCTCCCATATTGTACTTATTTTTCATCATCTTAACAGATGCTTCACAGATCACAAGTTTTTATTTGATAAAGTCCAGTTTATCTTTTTTTTTTGGAGAAAATCTTTATAATTTAGAACTAGACAAAGAGTTTGTAGAATAATACCAAAGCACAATCTATAAGACGAAAAACTGATCAACTGGACTTCAAAAATAAAAACCTGTATTCTATGACCTGTATTCTATTAAGAGGATAAAAAGATAAGCAAGATATGGGAGAAAATATTTGCAAACTACATGTTCAACAAGGGCTAATACATAGAATATACAAAAAAATTTAATTATAAACACATAAAAAAAAAGATGCCTGAAAAAAAAAGAAAGATGCCTTGACCATAGAATTCTATTCTGCACTATTAAAAACTAGACAATCAAATGTAAAAAATAACATATTTACATTTCAGGTAAAATATCTACTGCCCAAGAATTCTATATTCAGCTTGTTGTGATTGATGAGTAGTAGTACCTCAGGGACATCCTTAGATATTCAAGGGCTCAGAAAATATATCACCTATATTTTAAGATATAGTCTTGTAACCAAGATATGAACCACACTTCAGGAAATCATGGCAGGAAAACATAGTTGATAGCACTGAAGACATTTAAATATTAATTAGTCCAAAAATGTCATAAATGTGTTTAGAAAGTAGAATATAGTTACCACAAATAGATCTGGAAGAGAAGATAAATAATGTAAAGAATTGGCAATAATACCTGAGTCTTAAATTTCAGTATGCCAAACATATGAAGAAGCATGAAAAGAAGACATGGAAGAAAGAATGCACAAAGACAATAGGCTCAATTAAAGTCAAAGTTGATCTTTATCAGGGAAGATACCGGCCTAAGACATGACTACCCATCATAGACTGCTTTTTAATTAAAATGTTTTAATTTCAGACCATCCTTTGTGGTCACTTTAGGTCTCCAAGTTTGCAAGGGCACCATGCAGGCCTTCCTGAGCTTGTTAGGTTAGCATGTGGCCCCTTTTTGTCTGCACCATTATGTTATCTATTCATTAAAATCCAGACGAACAATTTCTCATATAGAGACCTGTTTTGTTAAATGATAAGAATGTTTTGGGACTGAATTTATTAATTGCCTGAAAGTAAAATGTCTCTTATGTACTTAACATCAGTTTGTCTCTAAGAGTTTGTTAATAACCCCATTATAATTTTGTTTATAGAGTTCACAATATCTATTCATGAGCGTGTGCTAAAAGAAGTTTAATTTCATTTTAGACTTCACATAAAATTCCAAATAGTCTGAATTATTTAAGAATGACTTTATAAAATGCTACCCAAAATATAGTAATTGACAAATGAGAGAGTATGAGTAAAAGGATGTTCTTAAATGTCTTGTGCAGTACAGTTTCTTCTACTAAAGAGATTAGGAACTGGGTTTAATTTGTATGAAGCACAGAGTTCTCCTTTGTTCTGCACCCCTCCTAGCCTTTATCCAAGCGTTGTCTATCAACCATTTCAAAAGTGAGTGGATAGGTGTGAGTTTCTTTGAGAACGAGGTCTTTGTGGTTTATTTACCTTTGTATTTCAACATCTAACAGTTGCTTGGCAACTGGTACTCAGTACTTTTTAACTAAATTAAATTTAAATGATTGTAAAACTCATGTCTTGAATGCCCTTATCACCACCTTATCCTTGACTGTAATCGGCCTGAGGAGAATATCTCTCAAAAGACAGTGTTTATAAATTGGCCATTTGGTAGAGGACAAGCTTAAAAATGATGCGCAGATAGCCACGTCATCCTTCTTTCTCTTGTTTAGGAATAATAGGAAAATGTAAACACATCTCAACTCTTCTTTCTAAAATATAAAATTTAATACTCTATGACAATGGTTTTGTTATTGCTGTATTTGAATCTGGGTTTCTCAGAAATTGGAGAGAGCTTGATATTCTGTCAAAATTATGGTCAATACCAAAAAACTAAAAGAAGGCTAGATTTTTTATTTATTTTTTGTCTCTGAAAAGATTGTAGATATTTTCATCTAATTTGTGGTTCATTTATTTAAACATTGAAGGAAAGTTTTCTAAAAGATTATTGTGATTATAGGCTTCAGAATGAATTTAATTTAGATTTGAATGTATCTCTCTTTGCTTTTAGGATGTATTTATATAAACATTGCTTTGTGAAAAACATTGGCAGTGGAGTGTTTATAATGAAAATAATTCATTATATTTATTGAAACCATATCTTCTGTAATGGCAACATCCTTAGGGAGGGGATGGAAGATAGTACTCATTAGATACTTTTCTTCATTTGTGAGCCAGACAGTATATTAGTTTTACCCAATTGCCATCTGCCATCCATTTTATATACAGTATGCCTAAAGAGCTCACTCCATATAAGGGTCTAGAAGATAAAGGTAGACCATATTGTATTTATATTTGTAAATACTGTATGCATTAAATTACAAATATTTATGTGCCATTAAGGTTTGAATAAAAGAAATACAGCTGAAACAGACATGCCTTTGCTGCTCAAAGCTGGAGGTTGAGGATAAAGTTTGGCTGGAAGTATGGTTCTTTTGTGTACACAGTTACATTTGTCATAACTATTTGAATGTGTTACTTTGATTTCATTTTCTCTTACTTTGCTCAGTCCCACTTGCAAAGTATTACAAGGAATTTCTATATAAATTGAGCCGATTTAAAAAGAGCACACTAATTGAAATATGTATGGTATGAACTCAATGAGTCAATAGAGCTAACGTGAAAACACATTTAATCCATTTTTAAACATTTAAAGAATTGATTTTTATTATGTGACATTATGTAATGATATTACACAATAGCTAAAACAATAGATTCTTTAAACAAAAGGATATTGTTTTGAAATGGGAAGGACAAAATTGTTTATTTTTTTTTGCAATTGTATGCTTTCAGTCATACATTGTAATATTAGTTTTCAGTAGAAACTATTGGCTACATTTCAGGAAAACTATATTTTAAAAAAATAACGAGTGAAAAATAAGCCCTAATCTCAACAGTCAAAAATACTTTTGTTCAAAGGAATATATGTAGATTAATAAGGAAATTCTCATTCATTTTGAAATTTTGAAAATAAAAACCTCAATGTTATCTGTTAATTGATGAATTATTGTGAATCTCTACCCGGGCAGGAATAAGATCATTTTAATGGACCTGTTGGGATTGAGTGGAGTAAGCAGTACTATTATCTCATGACAAAGATGTGTGTGTGTGTGTGTGTGTGTGTGTGTGTGTGCTTGCACATGAATGTGCATGTGTATACAGGCAACATGGCACTCAAGAAAATCAAAGGAAATGAGCCAGAAACTTCTCACATTCTGCTGGCATCTGTGGAGTGTCGCCATATGATAACCATATGACTGCTGGCAGATTGGCATGTCAGCTCAGGCATGTTAAACTTGACCATACTGAGCTTGGGGTTTATCAGTTTATCACAGGAATATTGGTACAATTGTGACTGCACTCATTTTGTGCAAGGCCATTTTGTCCTTTCACGATGCCTCTAATCCCAACCCCAGCCTTTGAAGCCATGTCCCAGCAGAAACAACACATATCTGTTTTTCCAATGGAATTTCAAATGAACCGCTGGAAATAGCAGCAGTGGTGTGTTTTTTTAGGCGGTAAAACTGGCTCTCCCGTGTTATAAATCAGAGATAAATTTTCAAAAGCAAATCATTTTAACATGATGATTACATAGGGCTAGAAAGCAGGACCAAAAACCTTCCTCTAAGTTGGACGGAGGAGTCCTATCTTGACGTGATCTATACTTTCCACACGGGGAAACTTTGGGTGAATCGAGTCTTTGGTATCTTTGGACAAGAAGATGATGGTCTCAATTACTGATGTTTGCAGGGTAAGGGAAGAGTGGGTGTAAAGGAAACCATTTTTATTATCCACATTGTTAAAAAGAAAAACTGCCTTCTGTAGGAACAGTCTTAGCTGGTCTGCCTGTTAGTTAGTGGCTGTTTTGAAATAGAAGGTTATATTTAGTCTCCATAGCCAGGGAACACAAAACAGGGATAATTAATCTATTTTCCATGGGGTCTACTAAAATCATGATGCGTCTGATTATTAATATGAATTAAAAACTCAGGTCTAGTCCTTGACAAATCTGTCCGGTGGGAGGACCTGGCATGCTTGCTGAGCTCCATGCCTCATCTCGTCAGGCTGCCTCCCTTCAGCACAGGTAGCTTCATGCACTGGGTCCCATATCGAGCATAACCACTTGGTCTCTGCTTTGCATCCTTGGGCCTTTCTCCAAAGCCAATCACTAGTGAGCTCTAGAAGTGAGGTTAATGCCTGGGGAGGCAACCTGCAAACAGCAGGCATGGGAGTAGGTGGATGAATGCTCCATTCTTCCTGTCCTTTAGTGGGACAAGCTTGAGGCACATTCTTTATGTTTCCTCAGAGAGTCCCCAGAGGTATTGAGCTGCAGGTGCTCTGATATATATAACATATTCCTTAGCATAACCTTTATGGGCTTTTCCCCCCCATTCTCTATCTTAGTTCCCCACTAACTCACTACCATTTTCTGGCATCAAATTCTAATTAACTACTTACACCCAAGGCTTTATCTCAGGCTCTGCTTTTGGGAGAACCCAAACTAAGACAGGAAGTCTGTCCTGGGTGCCCCATCTCCTTTTATATCCTCACTAGGAGTACCTGTGATCAAATGAGATTTGCATTCCTTGACCAACAGGAATTTTGGCTTCATATCCTGCTATTTTTATTCATCCCCAGCTCTACTCTTTGTCTAATTCTTTCACGCCTTACAGAAATTTCTCTATCTTGTTTTTGTTTAATTCCCTTAGGACTCCTGAATTCTCTGGGTAAAAGGTCCTCTAAGCATGTTCTCAAATGGCCTTGATAGGCTATTTGACTTGTGGCACTTTACATATCACACTGATATTTCATCAGCCTTAGCCCAAAGCAGTGAGTCCGCTGGTAGGAATTTGGGTTCCCTCCAATTCCTGTCAAAGAAGCTGACACCAACGCTGCTGACATTGGAACTTGCCCTGCCAATCCCCTTCTGCAAGAAACGAATCCCCAAATGTGTGAGTCAAATAGGAAACTGGAGGGCATGATGAAATGCATGATTCAAGTATCGTTGTGTGTTATGTTTATTCAAGAAAATCTTGTTAGAATTATTGACTAGCGCACCTGGTATAGAAAAATACAAAATTATGAACTTGGTGAAGGTATGACTCTACTCACAACAAAAAAGTTTCTGTGCTTTACAAACCATTGTCCCACTTTATGGCCTGCTTTACAATGTAAATATACAATATACTATTTCCCATAGTTATTTTCCCTATAACTGAATGCTCCTTGAGGTGTGGGAAGATCTCATTATTTTATGTTTCTATCACCTAATCTCTGCTTAGAGAGGACATTCAGCAAACATTTATGGAAACAAGTGTGAAATACCTAAACACTTCTGTTATTTATATAGCACTATATTCAGCAAAAGTTTAGGGTTGATGAGTGATCTCATGGTGACAATTAAAATAATATTAGAGCCCAGACCGGTTTGGCTTAGTGGATAGAGCGTCGGCCTGCGGACTAAAGGGTCCCAGGTTCGATTCCGGTCGGGGGCATGTACATTGGTTGCGGGCACATCCCTGGTGGGGGGTGTGCAGGAGGCAGCTGGTTGATGTTTCTCTCTCATTGATGTTTCTGGCTCTCTATCCCTCTCCCTTCCTCTCTGTAAAAAATCAATAAAATATATTTAAAAAAATAAAATAAAATAATATTAGAGAGTACTATCAGCTGAAGAGCACTCAGAAATAACCCATATTTTTTAGAGCTGAAATAGACCCAGGACATGTCAAGTATCACATAATAGTCAAAAGACATGCATTTTGATCCTGGTTCTACCAATTAAGAGCTGGGTGACTTGAAACAATGTATCTAATATCTCCAAATCTCATCTTAAAAATGGGATAATAATAATAATAATACTTCTTTTATTTATTTATTTTTGGTAAAAGTTAAATGAGATAAGGCACACAAAGCCCTTAACACATAACCACCCTTAGTCTGTACTCACTAATTGGTCACTACCATGACTGGTTTTTATCACTGTTATTTAATTTTCCTGGCACTAGTGAGTAATAGAGCTAGGACAAGAATCTGGCTTAATGATTTTCAAACCAGTGTTCGTTTCATTGTAAAACATTGGATCAAAACACCGTCACTGATATGACAGTCTTAGTTGATAAGGACATGGGATTTGATGTATTGGCATTTTTCTGAGACACAACGAGGGCCTAAAGTGTCCTCTGGTTGATCTAGTCCATTGTGATACTCACAGACTACCAGGTGAGGTGAATGACAAACGTCGGGGTTCTGTTTGGGACTTGAGTAACCAATTTTTACCCTTTACCTCATAATATGGATGTCACTAGATGTCTCTCCCCTTAGGAAAGTACTAGCCTAACTCATGTCCTCGGCATGACAACTAAGGCACACTTGGCCCAGCTGCTTGGTCCCCACAGGCATGGAGTCCTTATACGTAGTGCTGCTATGGCAGCTGCTACAGGGTGGCCCTTTGTACCACCGTCTCATAAAGGATTCTGCAGCTTCAGGATCTGCTCACATCAGAGCTAAGGTTCTCATTGCTATTTGTCCCAGCTAACAAGAGGGTCATTGCTTCTCACAATGAGCTAGACTTGAGTTTTCTTTGTCTAAATTAAGATTCACTATTGGCATAAAATCTATAGCTAGAGCAGTGAATGTCTGTTACGGCAATAAAATATACATCTAGAAATCCAGAGTCAGACATTTAAAAAAGTGTATCTACAACTGTGGGTCCAAATCTAGTTGTACGTTAGAGTCAGAGAGGGATTCTGTTAAAAACTCCTCATGCCTGGCCCGACTCAGATGCATCAAATCAGAATCTCTGGAGTTGAGGCCCAGGTACTTGTTGTTTCGAAGCTCCAGCATGTGACTTGGTGTGCGCTCAGGGCTCAGAACCTCTGCCCTCGGAGAAGGGCTTTACGTGACCTTCCCTCTCACTGCCACGCCAAGGCACAGACCCCACGGCCGTGTGGCCATCGGGAGGTCCGCCTCAACACTGACTCTCGAAGTGCTGGGCTCTGAGATTCCAAGTTGCTTTGGCAAGTGAGTTTCAGCAATCGGAGAAAATTCCAGGCTAAGTCGGCTTCTAATTAATTAATTTACTTTTAGCAAAGCCAAGCCATCGGTACTCTCAGTGCTTGGAGCTGCAAAACACTGAGTTGCAAAACCTTCCGTGCGTAAGGGGAACGTTGACTTGGCTTGCAGAATGATGTGTACCAGAAACATGCTGGAGAGAGTGTGATACTTCAGTTTTTTTGAAAGATGTCAAAATCAAAAATAACTGTTACATCCAAGATATTGGGAACCTTTTTGTACTCCCCTTCCCCACCCCCCGCCTTTCTCCTACAGTAGAAACAATAAGGACATCTGTGAGCTCAGTTCAGCCTCTTCTAAGCTGTGCAGAATAATTGAGCTTCCCTCTTTGTACATCTTGACCTGCTCCGTCCTCTGGGCTTTGTTTATGCCTCCTTGTAGACACACGACCCAGATTGAGGAGTCTCTGTCCACTCTCCGGAAGCCCAGCACAACAGACACATCCCAACTCTCTCCGTGGACTGTGGTTGGTCTAAATCTGCAAGAGACAGGCTCCCGCAGCCTTTTATTAAAGGCGTGGGTTTTGTGAGGAAACCCATTCAGAAAGATCAAGATACCCCCTTTTGGAAGAAACATGATGTCATATTGCGACAATAAAAAATCTGCCTCTAAAAATAAAGCTATTTCTAAAAAATCTGTTCAATATGTATCAACGAATCGAATTACACCCATAGGGAGAGATGCATGTGAATAAAAGAGCTGCAGGAGACAGCAAACCACATCCACCGTGTGTGCTTCTCACGGCAAACAAAGAAGTGCTGGGTGTATCAACAGGCAGGGCCTCTTCTGATTAAAAAGTACTTACAAGAAGAGGACAAATCAAGCTCTTAGGCCTCCTGGTTCTTTTCATAAGGTGAGGGTGGTGGGGGAGAGGGGGCAGCTGGACAGTCTGAGTAATTCATACAGGAAAAAAATCATTTTCAGTGGCCTGTGGATGGCTTTGAATGTGAACAGATTTCCATGCAGAAATGATCTATGGGCCAGGGATTACACCCCTTTTTGCTCACAAGGACTGATTGCATGGCCCACAGCTGGAGCTAATCCAGATATCTGTTTAATTAAATAGGAGCTGTCATTCTGTTGCATTACATCAAAGCCCCGGAAGGTGACATGGAGGAGAGGTGGCAAATGTAAATTTTTAGTCCTTCATTTCTTATATAGCAAAGGGATAAAAATTCTGATTTTCAGTAGGTGTTGTATGTGTGTGAAAAAATAGAAAAATAATTGAGACATCTGTGACTAGTTCAATTTCCCATTAAGATCATTCTTCCTAAAATCATGTATTTTTCTGGGACAGGATGTTTGGTTGGGTAAATCTAAAGAGATTATCAGTGAGGCAATCCTTTCTTTCAAGAAAAATCCACTGAGTGCCTCCTGTAGAAATGGCATTACAGGGACCCATTATGGACCCAGCCAAGAATACAATTTGTTTAAAAAGGGTACTGTAAGGGCACTGTTTACATGGTTGAACAATTTTGGGCAATGGAATGTTTATTAAAATTGCTATTTGCAGTTCAGATTTTATAAAAACCAGTACCCGAATGAATATGTTTACATTCAAGATCTAACAAATGAAAGATGATTTCATTATGAGAATTAAATCAACATTTAAAAATAAAGACTACCCATAATTTAATAAATAAACTTAACATGATGTACATACATCAAATATATCGAACAGAAACTTGTATAAATGTGATTCTGATATTAACTATCTTCCACTAAGTGATTATAAAAACCTTTCCGCAGGTGTGGCTAAGAGAATACTTTGTTAGAGAACTTCATCTAAGAACAAAAGAAGCTGATAGCATTACCGTCTTTTAAGTTCTCGTTTGATAAGGTTTTTATTTTTTTAAATTATTTTTTAATTTTGAAAAATGTTTTCATTTGCAGTTAACACCCAGTATTATTTTGTACTAGAGGCCTGGTGCACAAAATGCATGTGGGGGTAGGGGTTGTCCCTCAGCCTGGCCTGTGCCCTCTTGCAATCCAGAACCCCTCAGGTAGGGTCCCTAGGCCTGGCCAGTGATCAGGGTCTATTGGGACTTCCCTTCCCCTGGCTGCCGGCAGCTGGTCCCGCCCCCGCCGCTGCCACTGCTTATCATCTGTGTGGCGCTGCTCCCCCCTTCTCTGCCACCAGTTGCCTTCCTCTGGGAGTGACAGGCATGGGGTGCAATTGCTTGGCTGGCCTGGGCCTCCCTCTTTGGGGTGATTGCGGAGCTCCCCCATCCCCATCGATCGCCCTGCCGGCCAATGGGCCAATGGCGTGGGCCTCCCTCTGCAGGGTGATCGCATCGCATCCACCTTGGCTGGCCTGGTGCCAGTGCATGTCATAGCATGGTCATCCGGAAGGTCGTCCAGATGGTCGTTCTGCTGTTTGGGCAATTTGCATATTATACTTTTATTATTATAGACTAGAGGCCTGGTGCATGAAAATTCATGCACTGGAGGGGGGTCCCTCAGCCCGGCCTGCCCCCTCTCACAGTCCGGGAGCCCTCAGGGGTGGGAGGCGACCTGGCGATCAGGGGAAGGCGACACCCCCATCACACCTCTGCTGCTGCCACTGCTGGCAGCACAAGCCTCGGCTGGCCCTGGTTACCTGAGCCTCGGGTGGCCCTGGGTGGCTGGGAAGCCACCATCCAAGGCTTGCCTGTGCCTCAGGCCGGCCCTGGGTAGCTGGGCAGCTACCATCCGAGGCTTGCCTGCACCTCAGGCATCGACTGGGCAGCTGCCATCCGAGGCTGGCAGCGCCTCGGGCTGGCCCTGGGCGGCTGGGGGGCTGAGGGGACTGGGGGACTCCGGAGGCAGGCACCCCGGGGGGGGCTGAGGGGACTGTGCACTGCCATCTTGTGGCTGTGGGCGCCGTCATCTTTCAGGGCATGGCAGTCAATTGGCATATTCTCTCCTTATTGGCTGTGGGTGCCGCCATCTTCGTGAGGGTGTGATGGTCAATTAGCATATTCCCTCTTTGTTAGATAGGATTAGTTTCAGGTGTGCTACATAGTGGTTAGGCAATCATTTACTTTACAAAGTGTTCCCCCCAATATTTCCAGTACCCACCTGGCTCCACCATAGTTATTACAATATTATTGAATATATTCCCTATGCTGTACTTTATATCCCCATGACTATTTTGTAACTACTAATCTGAATTTCCCAATCTCTTCACCTTTTTTACCCAGTTTCCCAACCCCCCTGCCCTTCACCAACCATTAGTCTGTTCTCTGTATCTATGAATCTATTTCTGTTTTGTTTGTTTATATTGTTCTTTAGATTCCACATGTAAGTGAAATCATATGGTATTTTCTTTCTCTAAGAAGGCTTTTATGAGGATACACTTAATCTGTGTAGATTTCTTATCATAAACTGATCTATAAATCATGGATCCCTTGGAGAATAAAAATTGGTAACATTGAGATTAAGGAGATATAAAAATGAGGACATCCTGCCCTAGCCGGTTTGGCACAGTGGATAGAGCGTCGGCTTGTGGACTGAAGGGACCCAGGTTCGATTCCGGTCAAGAGCATGTACCTTGGTAGCGGGTACATCCCCAGTAGGGGGTGCGCAGGAGGTAGCTGATCAATGTTTCTCTCTCATCGATGTTTCTAACTCTCTATCCCTCTCCCTTCCTCTCTGTAAAAAATCAATAAAATATATTTTTTTAAAAATGAGGACATCTTGAAAATATGCAGCTTCCGCGGGCTTACTTGTACATCACACATCGTGATTATCTGCTCATTCAAAACCACAGTGTGTCTCAGTCCAGAAGGAAGCTCCATCCATAGTCCAGGGACTTCCAGATATTGCTGCTGTATCAGTGACAGTGGCGTCTTTCTTGTTTCTTTCACTGGTCCTTAGTAAAGCTCTGTGTGTTGGCTAAAACTTGTATTGAATGTGATTCTATTTGGGTCAGTGCATTTTCTCATAGGTTTGTTGCAAGGAGTAAATTAGTTAATATATGAAAAGCTCTTAGAATGGTGTTTAACATGAATGTGGTATGCAAGTGTCAGCTATTAACAGTATTATAGTTAAATGATTTTCTAAAACAGTATTGTAGAGGTTCCTTTGGATCCTTGGTGTGAGTGTTAGAGATGCAAATGGTCTCTTTACATAATAATTACAATTCAGAAGAAAGACATATATAACACCAGCCAGCAATAACACGAACAGTGCTGTAAGAGGTCCCACTTTATTTCTTCACTGTCTTGGTTTGGGTTTCCCCAAGAGCAGACCCAGAGACAAAGAAGAGAATGTAAATAGCTTATTTTGGAGGTGATACTAGGAAATAGCAGTAGGTGAGTAGGGAAGTGAGGCAAGGATGGCAAAAGCAGCCAATAATGGGTGAGTGATCAGATTTCCAGTGTGAATAATTGGGACTTACCCACACTGGCCAATTCTTTAAGTCAGTGCAGATGCAGAGCATGCACCTCTGGGTTACCCTGACCATAGCAGGAGGAAACTAGTTTATTTATATACCACCTCCTATCAGCCAGCCATTGGTTGAAGGAGGAGTTAATTGTCTAGTACTTCAGCCTTTCCAGGCAGGGGCAGCTTGCGCTCAGAGAAGGCCCTCAGGCAAGAAGGCACAAAAGCTGACAGCTGGCAATTGGCCAGTACAACTACAACAAGGGTAAGGCTGGAAGGGAAATGCAGGAGCCATGGGCAGAGGCTGTCGTATTCTACAATTTCAGGCATTTTATTCCTGAACATAGAAGAGAATCCCCATTAAAAAAGGTTAAGACCTGATTCATCTGAAACCTATATAATTTTATTAACCAATGTCACCCCAATAAATTCAATAAAAATTTAAAAAATGAAATAAAAATAACAAGTTTAAAACCCAATTAAAACAAAACATAGGGTGGATGGGATTTAAGTCAGGAGAGTGTATATGAAACTTCTGATAAATAATTGTCCTTGGAAACAAAATAATAAAAAATGCTCCACTAAAGACAATACAAATACTTTATACAGTTTATAGTAGTATGATGGAATTCTGTGCTCAGAAATATTAATTTCCAATTATAGGCACTATCAAATGGGAACTATTTGGATCTTCATCTATGGTCTCAATTAAGTGTTCATTTTAATTTATTATTATTTCATTATCAATTATATGCACAGTTATTGGAATCTTGCATCTGGTCTCCCATCTAAATTGCAAAAGCATTTCTGCTTTTATGACCTGGGAGTTGTTTTCTTCTGCTTCAGGGATCCTGGGGACCCACTTCCTGTCTCCCGAGTTTCATTTCTTAAAGCCACAGGTCATTCCCCGTATCTGTCACCTCCCTGACCCCATCTCAGTAAGTACCAATATCCATGTTGTAGCTTCATACATTTCAGAGCCCACTGAAGCACTGTTCCATCACGAGCTACATTGTCTCTCATTTGGTTTCACTACAAAAATGTCTTCTTCCTTACTCCCATATTACATCCCTTTGCTACCCCCAATACCAGTTTTAAGTTTTAATTATGCAAAATAGAGCCTGATGTGGAGGTATCAGAGAGGATTCTTGGAGAATACCCTTGACATTTGAGCTGCCATCTGAAGGATGAATGGATTTAATACTCCCAGGCAGGAATGCTCCATGTGGAGAGAACAAGCGTGTGCATGGTCCTGGGGTGGAAAAGAGGCACCAGGCACCAGGGAATTACAAGGCAGGGATGGCTGGGGCTCAGGGGACAAGTGCAGGTGTTGAACAAGAGAAAGCTCAAAGGACAGGTGGGGACTGATATCAGGTTGAAAACTAGCGGTGTCTGTCTGTCTTCATCAAAAGACAAAATTAATGAATTTTAAATAAAGAAGTGGTCTGATTGGGATTTTGTTTTAAACTTAGTGCTCCTGGACCTACCAGCGTGGCTCAGTGGTTAAGCATTGACCTATGAACCAGGAGGTCATGGTTCAATTTCTGGTCACGGCACATGCCAAGGTAGCGGGCTCCATCCCCAGTGTGGGGCATTCAGGAGGCAGCTGATCAATGATTCTCTCTCCTCATTGATGTTTCTCTCTCCCTCTCCCTCTCCCTCTTCCTTTCTCCCTGAAATCAATAAAAATATATTTTAAAAAATAAACTGAGTGCTCCTGTATTGACAGTGGATTGGAGGAGTACGAGAATGAAAACAGAAAGACTCGTTGACAAAGTGAGAGAGGACAGTATTGTAGATTAGCCTGGTGGACAAAAATGGAGGAGATTAAGCCCACGGAAATACCACAGAAGGCCCCCTAAATACCAAAATGTATACAGAATAAGAGTCTGTCTAAACTGTTTCATACTTTATGATATAAAGTGTCACATTTTTCATTTTTCAAATTAAATAAACACTAAGTGAAAACCCCAGAGGCCTTGTTGGAAGGAAGGTTATCATCACACTCTTGGGTTTACCTGGATCACTGAGGGACCCCAGGCACTACACAGGCCAGCAGTGAGGTACACTAGTCCGCCATGACTGCCTTCGCTCCTCAGCGCACCACAAGGCCTTGTCTGACAAATCTAGTGCTGCCTGTTCTTGCCTAGGGAGCCCTTAGAAGTCATCCGTCCCTACGAAACTTGGTCACTTAGCTGCTATCACTTTTACTGCCCGGAACTTTCAGGTGTATGTATTCCTATTCTTCTCCAAAGTCCTGCCAATTAAAACATGCTTGGTCTGAGTGAATTTGGGCATCTGTTCTCTGAGGAGCGTGCAAACACTAACTAACCCTTTGTTAATCCCAGGCAGCTACCCAGGGAGTTGGCTGCTTTCCTTTATCAACTCACAGACACAAAGGACGTATTCAGTCATTTCCTTCTACAAAGAGCTTGATTTCCTTTTAGGAAGCCTCCAGTCATTAAAAATATATAAAAATCTCACAGAAATGAGATTTCCTTGTACTTTCCTGCAGAAGCAATGCAGAACAAACCATGATTTAATTGTCAGGTCACTGAGAATACAGTGGATCCCATGTATGCTCATGTTTCATGTGCTGTGGTTGAGGAATTAATATGTACAAATAAGTTGCTATGGGGTTCAGAGGAAGACTCTGTGGACTGCCCTTGGGGGGTGGGGTGGGAGTTGAGGGACTAAAGAACAGAATTTGAGTTTGACCTTGCAGGCTGAATAGGAGCTTGCAATGAACAGAGGAAAAGCAAAGCAGGCAAGCAGAGGCAACAACTTGTACAAGGGAATTGGGTAATAGTGAGTGACCTGCTATGGCTAGAGCATAAGAGATGTGTGACTGGGATGCAGAGTGTCAGGATGATTCTAGAGAGATAGATAGAACCATATTGTAGAGGGCTTATAATGGCATATTGAAGAACTCAGGCTTTTTTGTACCTTAGTCAATGAGAAAATATTTTAAAATTTTAAATTTATTTTAAAATTAGAGAAAAAAATCAGATTGGCATTTCAGAGATTTGGTCCTAGGAAAAACTTGCATCTCCTGATATAAGCAGGTGCACAACGGAAATCACATTACAAACCTAAATATTGCTTCATAATCCTACAATTAGAGAAGAAGCTATAGATTGTCCTAGGGCAGTGGTCGGCAAACTCCTTCGTCAACAGAGCCAAATAGCAACAGTACAACGATTGAAATTTTCTTTTGAGAGCCAAATTTTAAAAACTTAAACTTCTTATAATGCCAATTCTTCAAAATAGACTTGCCCAGGCCGTGGTATTTTGTGGAAGAGCCACACTCAAGGGGCCAAAGAGCCGCATGTGGCTCGTGAGCCGCAGTTTGCCGACCACGGTCCTGGGGTATACTTTTCTGGGTAAATTACTCTTCTTTACTTTAGTAACAGCACTCTACCTCTGCCCCAGGCCATGCTGAAATCATAAAAGCTTTGCCTGACAGCAGATGGGTTAGGGTTGGGAAGCCAGGAGACCAGTCAGGAGGCATTGTAGTAATGCAGATGAGAAATAGCTTGAAGTCAGATTCTACTTTTGGGGAAGAAGAAGGTCAGAGTCAAGTGATACTTAAGAGGCAGACAATAAAGACGGATTACATGTGGAAGGTGAAGCTAAAGAAGTTGAGGCTGATTTTTAGATTTTTGTTTGTTTTGTTTTTTTGCTCTGGACACATGAAGTTACAGCTATAACTATGAGACATTCACATGGAGGAAACCAGTAGGCTTTGGATGAGGGTGGCAGGTTTGTAAATCATCATTATATCCATCTCTCTGAATGGGGATGAGATTTCTCAGGAAGTGTGTGTAGAATAAAAGAAGCAGACGGTAATGCATAGAACTTTATGGCACACCAACATTTAAGGGGCAGAGGGAGAAGAGGAGCCCAGCAAATGGACTGAGAAAAGAGCAGCCAAAGAGATAAGAACAATCAGGGAGAAATAATGCCACACAAGACGATTGAAAATATTTTTTCAATAAAGAATGAGTTCTCTTTAAAAACTCGCCAAAAATGTCTTCTTATCAAGCCAAATGCCACAAAGTGGCCCCAAATGAGAAGGACCCCCAAAATGTGCTTATTGTACATAACAGCAAGGAGGTCCTCAGCTGTTTTTGACTGGTGAAGCCACAAGTCAGATTGTAATGAGTAGGAAGGTGAGTGGAGTGAAGATGTCAAAGCATTAATTTGAGGCTACTCTTTCAAGAAATTTGGCTGTGAAGGAAATAAGACTTGGCAGGTAGTTTGGGGTTGCATTGGGCTTTATAAGATGGTTAGGTTTGAGCTTGTTTATTTGCTGATTAAAAAATGCTAACAGAAAAAGTCGTAGAATATACAGAATGGGAGACTAAAATATGCTTTTCCAACAAATGATGTTTCAGTGTAGACTCATGGGTTGCTATGCAACCTCTTTAGTAAATAAAATGAGAAACTTTAAAAGCTAGTAAGGCTAGGTCTTTAAGGGTAGTCCTGATCCTGAAGTTAAAATTTTAGGGATAGGACAGAAGCAGGTAAACTATATGTGGATATGTGACTAATTTTATGAAATGAGATTAGGTCAGCCAGTTTCCATATTTAATTTGGATATACAAATAAATCTAAAATATGAAATATGAATCTAAAATATATACAAAGTATAAATAAAAAAAGTATTGTAACATTGTCTAAATTAATTTATTCATTCAACAAACATGTATTGAACCATCCACTCAGTGTCTGTCTTGGTCCTGGGGCTTCAGGTTAACAGACAAGAATTTTTGCCCTCATGAATGAACGCTATTTTTTGAAAAACCTTGTTTTGATATGTCAGGTGATATAATATGCTAGTTTTCTGAAATAACTTCTTTTTCAATACTTCATAAAGTGCTTCAATGACAAATATTTTAAATAATGCAAACTATTTCATTTCTTAAATATACGGTCAATCAGATGGCAGGATTTTCAGAACACACGCTTGTTTGTGCTTATGGGTGGAAGAGAATTGACAAGGGAATTATTTGGAAAGGAAATGAAGAGTGACAAAGATAAAGCAGAGCGTGTCTTTGAGAGAAAAGTCACTAGTGTGGAAGTGGCTTACCAGAATACTGTCCTTAGCATTTTTTAAGTTCATCAACTGAACATTTTCTTTATGATTCAAGTTCTTAATTTTATGCTGAATCTTTGCTTAAATCCAAGAAGTGTTAAACTCTAAGGGAATATTTCTGACTATAGATATTAAAATTACCTTCTTGTGAAATAATAAACGCATCAAGGTTATACTTAGGATGG
Source organism: Eptesicus fuscus (assembly GCF_027574615.1). Lineage (NCBI taxonomy): Eukaryota > Metazoa > Chordata > Mammalia > Chiroptera > Vespertilionidae > Eptesicus > Eptesicus fuscus. The sequence goes on along the minus strand of NC_072491.1, from coordinate 35,336,883 downwards.
TCCTTTTGAAACAATAATAATGCTTTTCTAGTTTGGCCTTCTGCTTTGTTGAAGCTCTACATCTTTCAACCCACCATGAAAAATATTATCTCATTTGATATTTTCTTTAAAGACTTTTTTTTAAAGAGAGAGAGAGAGAGAGAGAGAGAGAGAGAGAGAGAGAGAGATAGAACATTGATGTGAGAGCAGCATTGATCTGCTGCCTCCTACCCTACCCCTACTGGGGTTCAAGCCAGAAACCTGAGCATGTGCTCTGACCAGAACAGAACCAGCAGCCCTTCTATGCATGGGATGACACTCAAGCAACTGAGCCACATCGGCCAGGGCTTACTATTTTCAAATGACTCACATTTTGGGGAAAAAAGTAATATTGTAAAACTGTTGCTTCATTGGAAAGGAAGTGCTTTGTGCACACCAAAATAAAGAGAAATATAATGAGAAATATATTAAATATAATTATTTAATATTTCATTATATAAATGTAATGAAATATTAAATAAGGACTGTGCATTTCAGAAGGTGATACTCCTGACTCGGGAAATGACATAAAACACCACGCTTAGCAAAGTCCCCTGGTGCATTGTGGGAGCTCAGATAATGAAAAATAGCAAATGAGAATAATTCACAAATTTACAGTACCTTTATGGTATTTTCACACCCAGAATCAGCTAAACTACACAGGAATTTATGAGTACATTTAGAAAGAAAAATGCAAGTCAAATGTATTTCTCTTACATCTGTTTATACTGTTGATACTGCAAGATCTTTTCTCTCTTATGGAAGTTAAGAGGCTTGATTATTTTGGTTCATACCTCTTATAAAAAATTAAACAAACATGATTTTATTAATTACATTTTAGCTATTTAAAATCCCAAGCTTGGTTTATTTTCAAGAAAAAACAAAAAGTCACGCAAACCTGGCTCTACATTGTAAAGAAAAGTAACTGCTACTCTACTTAAAGAGACTGTCGCTCATCAGCTAGCCTGGTTATTCAAGTGAATAGGTTAACAAACATTAACTGAAAGGTAATGCTTTTACCTATCTAGTTTAGCACTAAATAATCTAGCCAAAATGGCCTTTGAAAACAAACTGGCTATCCATCCATTCCACTGCCTGCACGGTTACATTGGGCCTCATGGGAACAGCATGCACTGTAAGGAGAGCCAGCAGAGGTCACTCCAAGAAGCAGAACTGGAGGGGAAAGACCATGACTTACCTAGGAAGAGCCAAGCACTCTGTCATATTAATAGCTCACCAATTCCAGAAAGCTTTAACACTTAATGGCCTTGAAGCTTAATTACTCTCATTTGTCTTTCTAATAAATGATGCCAGAGCTTAGATATGCAGGAGATTTACCCATGGTAAAAATCAATAAATGAATTTGGGACCATGACTATATTGGAACGCTAGGTCTATATGTGACTTAGGTTGCCTTGATGCCAAAATAGTAAGTGTAAACACTCAACCCAGAAACCACTGGGCCTGCCCGGCGATTGCCACACTTCCAATTGATTTCCCAATAGAGTTGGCTGGGCCTACATCTGCTGGCACAGTGTAATTTCAGTAGTTAAATAAACATATACAGAGACGAATAAAATCAATCAATCAATGTAATAATTCCAAGAATGGGAGGTGCAGACAGATTTGGTTTTAGCTGTTCCCACTGCAATGTAATAGAAACAAATACAAAAATGGAAAAGAACTAAATAAATAAAGATACTAAAATAAAAAATGGATTAAGTGGAAGGAGCTTTAGAGATTATGAAGCTCAATGACCAGCTCAAGTCAAAGGGGGAAAAGGTCCGAGGAACAAGAAAGATGCACTCTGCATGGAAATGCAGCCTGATGCTGCAGAATCTGAAAAAGTTCACGTTGTAAACTAATGCGATGCTCTACTTTTTCTTAAAAACAATGAGTTCAGGAAAATGGCAGTGAAATGTTAAAATGCTTATTGAAATTAAACGGGCATTGCAGACATCTTCTGCACAGATACTCCAGCTCTTCTCTTAATTATGTTTCTATTTTCAGTCACTAAAGACACACATTTACATATGGTGAGCATTAGTTTGAAGTGGTCTGTTAGCTTTTGTTAAGTCCTCTCATTAAATTCCTTGGATGGATTCCTATCCAGCTTGTCCTACCAAGTCTAAAGTTTGTTCAGGTGTTGAGAGTGAAGAATTTCTAAAGCAAGTAAACAGCCTCATGTGCTGTCACTAAAACATGAGAACCATCCAGAAGCCTCATGTGTCCTAGGTGGATGTTGGAGGGGAAAAATAGTAAACAGAGGCTGAACAGCGAGAAGTGTGAAAAACACAATGAGAAAGACTATCGCAAAAAGGCCCACCAGAGAACGGGGCTGGGGAGCATTTTACTGAACTCTGAAAAATCCAGATTCTATTGGATTTTGGTGGTAACTAACAGCAGGTAACATTTATCGAACATTTCCTCTATCAAGCACTGTTCTAAGAGCTTTGCCATGTATTAGCTCAGTTTATCTTTACAGCAACCCCAAAAGGTGAACACTTCTATGATTCTCACTTTACAGACAAAAAGATTGAGGCAAAGGGATGCAAAGTCATTTGTCCAAAGCAACACAACTAGTTAGTGGCAGAGCTGGGACTAGTAACCAGGAACAGGTGAAGCCCGTTACATAGTAGTCCATTCCAGGGTGTGTCCTACTGAGAGGGAAGGTTTTCTGTGCATGAATTGGTATTGGAAGAGCGAGGCTGTATTCTCTTATTAAGTTTGTAGCGGGGCATATGAGAGTTTTGACCAAATTCTTCCAATTCAATTTCATACATTTACTAAGCACCTACTGTATGTAAGGGACACTTCTAAGTATAGAGGATAAGAAGATGAATCATTTGATAAATTCCACTTTCAAAGCTCACAGGCTAAGTTTTAAAAACAGCTTTTTTTTTTAAAATATATTTTATTGATTTTCCACAGAGAGGAAGGGAGAGGGATAGAGAGCTAGAAACATCGATGAGAGAGAAACATCAACCAGCTGCCTCCTGCATACCCCCCACCGGGAATGTGCCCGCAACCAATGTACATGCCCTTGACTGGAATCGAACCTGGGACCCTTCAGTCCGCAGACCGACGCTCTATCCACTGAGCCAAACCGGTTTCGGCACAGGCTAAGTTTTTTTGGGTAAATTAATCGGAAGACTATGGCAAACAAAAGGTAACCATAACAATTAGAGCAACAATAGCTGCTACTTACTGAGCACCCACCATGAACACTGCATTATGCTTGGTGCACAACATAATTTATTTCATGCACTCTTCATAGCCATGCTATGGCATAGATAGAATCGAGCTTATTTTACCAATGTCGAAATAAGACTCAGGTAGGTTAAAGCAACTTGGTCAGCTCATACAGGTAGTAAATGACCAAGCTAAGATTTGAACACCAAGCAGAGTACAAATGGATCTAGAGAGCTTGTGTGGAGGAGGTTCCAGCAGGGGAGTGAAGCTATGCTTGTACCTATGACCAAATGGTCCTTCTTTGTCTGGCAATTTCATCCTCTTTAATGGAGTAGGCAGCTCTCAGAAGAAAGCATATAACTCTGTTGGAAGGGAGGGGACAGCTACCTTGGTATCATATCAGCTAAGTAATGGGCAAACAATGTTGGTTACTTGTATATAGTGGCTAGAGAAAGTGAAACATGCCAGAGGCAGATTTAGCGATAAGCTAGTCCAGTGGTCAGCACACTCATTAGTCAACAGAGCCAAATAGCAACAGTACAACGATTGAAATTTCTTTTGAGAGCCAAATTTTTTAAACTTAAACTTCTTCTAACGCCCCTTCTTCAAAATAGACTCGCCCAGGCTGTGATATTTTGTGGAAGAGCCACACTCAAGGGGCCCAAGAGCTGCATGTGGCTCACGAGCCGCAGTTTGCTGACCACGGAGTTAGTGTATTATATAGTTTTATGTATAAACTAGAGGCCCAGTGCATGAAATTCGTGCATGGGAGGGGGTGGGGGGGGGGGAGGTGGTGTCCTTCAGCCCAGCCTGCGCCCTCTTGCAATCCAGGACCCCTCGGGTAGGGTCCCTAGGCCTGGCCGGTGATCAGGGCCTACTGGGGCTTTCCCTCCCCTGGCTGTCATCAGCTGGCCCCGCCCCCGCCGCTGCCACTGCTTGCCATCTGTGTGGTGCTTCCCCACCCCCTGCCACCGGTCGCCTCCCTCTACAGACAACAGGTGTGGGGTGTGATTGCTTGGCTGGCCTGGGCCTCCCTCTGTGGGGCAATTGCTGGCTGGCCCCACACACACACCACAATGTCCCTGGCCAGTGGCCTGGGCCTCCCTCTGTGGGGTGATCGATCGCGGGGCTCCGTGATTGATCACCCAGTAGAGGGAGGCCCCACCCACCCGGCTTGGGCTCTGCGATTGATCGTAGTGCAGAGGTGGCCTGGGCCTCCCTCTTTGGGGTGATTGATTGCAGAACCCCCCCTATCGATCGCCCCTCAGAAGGTAGCCTGGGCCTCCCTCTGCGAGGCGATCATGGGGCGATGGTGGGGCCCCTGACCAATAGCATCGCATCCACCTCGGCTGGCCTGGTGCTAGTGTGTGTCAAAGCGTGGTCGTCCAGAAGGTCATCCAGCTGTTCTGCTATTCGGTCGATTTGCATATTATGCTTTTATTATTATAGATGATATAATATAAATAAATAATTATAATACAATAAATATATGTTAATAAAATAAACATTTAATCTTTTTTGGATGTTATAAAGTTTATAGTATTGGCAACTTTTAAAAATTTATTACAGCTGTGTGCTGAGGGCACCTAGCAGCCTGGGGGAGGAGGGGAGGTGCTGAGGGCTGTCGGCTCAGGGTCAGCGAGTGGGTGGGACAGCAGAAAGCTGGCTAGGAGTTGCCCATGGGACCTGAGAGCTCACCTGGAAATTTGGCCCATCCTCTACATCCAGGAGCTGCCTATTATGATGGAAAGATTAACAACTTTGTTGCAGAAACCAGAGGCACCAGTCCTTTGCAAACCCTCAGGCCTTTGCAAACCCCCAGCCCACATTGCCTGTAAACTGTCCATTTTGCATTCCCATTCTTATCCCTTTTGCCTACTTCCCCATGTCATCTTTGTCCTTCTAACCAAAATAAGCAGCTGGCTTATGGTTGGGGGCAAAGCAGATTTTCTCCCATACTACCAGCACCATTAGAATAAACGCTCATATATGATTTTTTTAAAAAAAGTATTACTTACATGTTAGTTAAAATTTATTATTTTTACTAGAATATTAAATTTATTATTTAATATTCTAGTTATAAAACAATTATTAACAAATTATTAATTTATTTAATTTTTAGATAAGATTCATATAAAACAAAGTTGGCCATTTTAAAGTGTAAAGTTCAGTGGTATTCAAAAGGTTTGCAATGCTAAGAAACCATTACCACTACCTCATTCTGGAACATTTCCTTCATCCCAGAAAAGAAACCCTCTGCTTCCAAGTTCTCCCACCACCATCCCTGGCAACGACTGATCTACTTTGTGTCACTATACATTTGCCTGTTCTGGACATTTTATAGAAATGAAATTATACAATATGTGGTCTTTTGTGTCTGTGACTTCTTTCACTTAGCATAATGTTTTCAAGATTCATACATGCTGTGGCATATGTCAGTACTTCATTCCTTTTTATGGCTGAATAATAATTTATTGTATGGCTGTACCACATTTCCTATGTGGTTTCCAGTTTCTTTCTAGTATCCTGTCATTTGAGCCTGAGATACATTTTTAATGGTTTTTGTTTATTTTTTTGTAGGGCGGGTTTGCTAATTTGATTATCTAGGAAAGTTTGATTTTCACCTTCATTTTTGAAGGATGGTTTTACCAGATATAGAATTCTTGGTTGACAGTTGTTCGTTTTTTTTCCTTTCAACACTTTGAGTACAGTCCTGTGCCACATAATGATGTTTCAGTCAACAATGATCGGCATATTTGATGGTGGTATACCACATAGCCTAGGTGTGTAGTAGGCTATCCCATCTAGTTTTGTGTAAGCAAACCCTATGATATTTTCACAAAGACAATATTGACTAAGGATGCATTTCTCAGAAAGTATCTTTGATATTCAGCATGACTGCATATCATTTGTTGGCTTTTGGTTTACAAGGTTTTCGATGAGAAATCAGCTGTTGATCTTTTTGAAGTTTTCTTGTATGTGGTGAGTCACTTCTCTCATTCTTATTTATAAGATTTCACAGATAAATCTCATTTGACATTTGAGTTTGCTGATTTTTTTGCCCAGATCTGCTGTTGAGCCCCACTGAGTTTCTTATTTTAGTTATTGTACTTGTGAACTCCAGACTTTCTATTTGAGTCTTTTAATTTCTGTCTCTTTATTGATAATTCTTATTTGGTGAGGCATAATTTTCATGTTTTTCTTGAGTTATTTAGCCATGTTATTTCCTTTAGTTTTTTGAAGATATTTTAAAATAGGTGATTTAAAGTCTCTGTCTAGTAAATTCAACATCTGTACTTCCTAAGGAAAACTTTCTATTGATTGTTTTTTATCCTGTCTCTAGATCATACTTTCTTGTTTCTTTGCATGCTTCATAACTTTTTTTTTTAAACTGGACACTTTGAATATTATAATATGGCATTCTTAGAAGTTAGATTCTACTTCATCCTAAGGTTTGTTTTGTTCTTTGTTGCAGTTGTTAACTTCCTAAGGGATTTTTCTGAACTAATTTTGTAAAATCTGTGTCCTTTGTCATGTATGGCCACTGAAATCTCTGTTCCATTTGCTTAGTGGTCAGCTAATGATTGAACAGAGATTTCCTTAAGTGCTTTGAACCACAAAACTCCACCAGTCTTTGCAGAGGGTTTCTGTATTTATTGGGGTATATATTCAGTACTTCTCCAGGCATTTTATAACTCTGCCTTAGCCTTTACTTTTTTCTTGCACATAGCCTCAAGGTTAGCCATAGTCAAGACTTTAGAATCTTCTTAGGCCTTTTCTGAGCATGTGTGTGGTCTTCCAGATTCTCAGGACTGTTTTAGAGCCTTTCAAAGCTGTTACTTTCAAAAGCCTTTTCTTCCAAGGTTTTGGTTAGTCTATTGTTTACTTCAACAGTGACTTATTGCTTCTGACAATAGCAATGAAAACATTTGCTTATATGTGTTTTCAACAAATAGACCAACCTCAACCTCCTACCTCTAGCCAACACCCATTGCAGATTTAGCACTGAGCATGTTCTGAGTCAGGTGAAATAAAGACAAGTCTTTTGAGCCAGACTGGTCAAAACAAATAATAACAACTCTTTGCAATAAGTTTCATTCTTCTCCCTTTGTATGGGCACTAGGAATGCAGGCTTTTATTTTCAAGTCTACCATTGAGCTGAGAAACTGGAGATGAGATTAGAGTAAATTAAAATGCGACAATTCTCACTGTTCTTACCCAGAATCAGCCATTTTCTTGAACAAGTACTTCCTGGTTACTATAAGCTTTTACTTAGTTTCCAAAGTTATAAAAGAAAAGATTCTGCCAATTTTTTCCAGGTTTGTTGTTGCTGCCCTTATGAAAGGGTGGAATTTTGGAGTTCCTTATTCAACCATTTACACTGGTCTCACGCCAAAACATTCTCTTTTGTACCTATATTTGTATTTGTAATTTCATTTTCCTGAGAGCATCCCCCAAATTATGTAGACATGAAGCCCCATAAGACCCGAATCTGTCCATATACATGACAATAGGAAGAAGGCAGTATTATAGAAGGAAGAAAATATTTTAAGATGAGGGGATTAAAGAAGGAATTTAAAGTGAGCTTTCATGGAAAAATTATTTTCACAAAATAGAGATGGGAAGGTGGTGTGGAGAAGCTGAAAAGATATTCCAGGCCAAGAAAAGCAGAAAATATCGATGGTGGGAAAACTGACATATTTGAGAAAAAGCAATGGATCCACTTTGACTTGGGTGAAGAATGTTTTAAGAGTTGTGAGGGAGATAAGGTTGAGAAGGTGGCTTCGGGCTGCAAATGCCTAAACTAAAGGGTGTTATAGCAAACCTCATTATAAAGAAATGATTTTTTTTTTTACCCTGCATGTTATTTTTACCCTCAGGTTAGAACCTTACAGGCTATTATTTGTGACATGTATCTCTATTACCTTCTGTAAGCCATGTCTTACATAGTATACTGTACCCTTAAATAACACAGTTGTGAGTGAGTTATGGGGCTTTCTTGAATGTAAACATAATTTAAAAACCCTGTACCTCTGAGGGAGGTTCCATTTCATCATCTCGCTGGATAAACTTTTAAGTACTGAGCATCCTGATTCTGGAGTCAAAACAGAGCATGACTAGAAAAGAGAAAGAGGTGTGTGTGTGTGTGACAGATTTAGAAGAAGCAATAGAGATTAATTACTCAGAGCAAAAGGAAGCACAAAATTCTAAGGTCTAATTTTTGGAGCTGGTGAGGCTTTATAATAGCTATTCACTTCTAATCATCCTCAAATAATAAATGAATAGAACAGTCAATGCTATTAGAATAATTTACCATTCATCAAGAATAATAAATGAGGGGAATAGGTGGTTATTCAAATTTCTCTAAAAATAGCATAGCAAAGAAGAAGGAAGGAGAAGAACTACTTCTGTTTTTCAGTCTGATAACAACTTGTGCAGTGGTGGCAGGACTGCTAGGGCACCCGGGGGGCAGAGGAGGAGATGGAGCCAAATGTGCTTGCAGCCAGTGCCTCTGACTTGGCCGGACACCAAAGTCAGCTGAAACAATGATGAACCCTCCCGGTTATTCCAGCTCTAAAAAGCAAAAGACCTTCCTGCTTTACTAATGCCTTGCCCCCAATGAGTTGCTTCTTCTTCCCATTAATCTTTAGTTTGTGAACTCTGTTGGCAAGAGGCACACGAATCGTCCACAAGTAACACAAATAACAGAGGTAGATGGCGTAGACAGCTCCTGGTCACAGAGGTCTGTTCACTCATTGGCAGTAGCTCTGAATCAGCGTCAGCCTCTATATCCCTAGTTTAGCCACGCAAAGCAGATGTGATGCAGATGCGATTTGGTTGTGTTGTTTATCCACAACTCACTTCCAAGTACTCTCAGTAAAAAAAAAAAAAAAAAAAAAAAAGAGGTGGAAATGAGCACTGGGACACAAAGCCGGGCAAGGGAAGAATGGGTGTGAAGGCTAGATTAGCCTCCCACCTTAAATTATCACTAGCGTCCTCACTTGGCTGCTGAGCACTAAGCTGAAGCCCCCGTAAGGAACTATTCCAGATAGATCCTTTGCTGCCATGAGTTAAGACCTTGAGAATTTGCACAGCCGGAGGGGGAGTGTGTCAAACAATCCAGACCTGCATTCACCCACTTCTTTCTGTGAGGGGGGCCACATCAACAGGTCTGATTCCTTCAACATTGATGATGAGTTTTCCTACCAGGGACTCAGTTGTGTTTTTCTACAACACAATCTTATGGGCTGGGCCAGCCCAGCCAATCATTCTTTTTATTTTTTAATAATTAAAATTCCTAGGAGACTAATGAAGTTTTAAATTGGGATCTAAATCCCTTTACACCCAAATGGAAGGGGATTTGCTGAGGACGGGATGTTGATAACTTAAGGCATCTATAAATGTCATGTTACTGAAGTGAAATTTCTATGTGGCTTGAACTAGCTTGAAATGTTTATGGTTGAATATTTTTATTTATTTATTTTATTTTATTTTATTTTATTTTATTTTATTTTATTTTATTTTATTTTATTTTTTTACAGAGAGGAAGGGAGAGGAATAGAGAGTTAGAAACATCGATGAGAGAGAAACATCGATCAGCTGCCTCCTGCACACCCCCCACTGGGGATGTGCCCGCAACCAAGGTACATGCCCTTGACCAGAATCGAACCCGGGACCTTTGAGTCCGCAGGCCGACGCTCTATCCACTGAGCCAAACCGGTCTTGGCGGTTGAATATTTTTAAAAGTAGACAAGTTTTTTCTTTTTAGCACAAAGGGGCAGTGTTGGCAGATAAAACACAGGGTGTCCAATGAAATTTAAAATTCAGATAAACAATAAGAAATTTTTTAGTGTAAGTATACACCCAATATTGCACTAGACATACTTATACTAAAAATTTATTCATTGTCTATCAGAAATTCAAATTTAACTTAGTGTACTGTATTTTAATTTGCTAAATCTGGCAATCCTACAAAGGAGACTGTGTATCATACACATATCTACTCAATTGTGAAAGAAATGATTCTTTGTAAATATGATTAGGAGCCCTTCCTAGATATGTGTACCTTGTGGAATTACTCATAAACTTGTTATTTAACACGTGAAAAGGCAATACTCTAAAGCCTGTTAAACTGTTATCAACATGTGACTTATATTGTGAATAAAACACCAATAAACATGTATTATGCTAAATAAATAGCATACACAAATGGTTCCAAACACAATATCACTTGATTCCCAATGCCATAATCAAATGGTTTCATGCAAATGAAATGGCCCCAGTAGTTATCAGTGTAATGATGCTGTGAAATAGCCCTACTGTCAGGTAACCTTATCATTTATGTACTTTTCAAAATGCCTAATATGTCACACTGAAGCACTTTTAAAATTAAATAATGCCTTACTATTTCTAAGATGAGATACCTGCTGAGTTTAAATCATTAAAAAATATAGAAATGTTGGTAAATTTTCAACAAAACTAGATAGTTATCTGGTTTTGTGAAAGAAATATAATAACATATTTTGTTTAGTTACAACAATCAATATTTCAAAAAAAATGATCATTCCAAAGATGTCAAAAGGTTGAACTTTAGAGGCTGTATCTCTGTATAAATATGCAGAAGGTCTTAAAAAATAAAATGAACAGTAACCATTGCTCACTGAAGAGTTTTCTACTCTTTTTTTTTTTTTTTTTATTCTGCAATACTGATTTTTTTTTTTTTTAGGCTCTAACTCCTTGAACCTCTTATCCTCTTCATCCCTCATTTGGAGACACTTGATATCTTCTTGCTAGGCCCACCCCCACATCAGTCTCAAGTACCACAAACCCAGAATCCCATTCTAAGGCAGGAGAACATTAAGGAAATCGGGCCAATAGTTGGTGATTGTGCATTCCATCACAATCACAGCTGTCCATCTCTGATCTTGTGTCCCAGTAAAGATTATCATGATTAGTTGGATCCCTAGATATGAAACTTAAAGTAGGTGTCCACCTACACCATATCAATAGGTGATTTCTTGAGTTTCCAACACTCAAAGTGATCTTTTTTACCCAGTTACCTCTTCCCTTTTTCAAGTGAACTTCCTAACATTTAGAGTTAGATGCCAATACCATGGAGAGGTAAAGAGGCATTTCATATAGTAATAGGGATGGGGAAGGTTTTGTAGCTCTAGCCTTTCCTCATTCATCAGATTAGCTAGTTGCAAACTTGAGAGAAGAGAAAGAACCTAGGTAAACAAGACTATTAAGAAAGATCAAACGAGTTAGGTATAAAAGAAGAGACAATACTGCTGTGTGGAACTCTGAGCACTATGAAGCTGGGGAGCTGGAAAGCCTTTGAGATGTGGGACTTCACTAAAGTACAAGAAGAGAAGCAAAGCCTGGTTTTCTCTTTTACACATTTTTCCTTGAACAAGCTGGTTTTTCTCATGGTTATGGGTCATATTTTCTTACTTCTCAAGGATAGTACTTTTTAAAAATTAGATATTAGGTATCGTAAATGGTACAATATCCAGTGTTTGGATTTCTTTTTTTCCTTTTATTGTCTGGATTTCGTGTCTGGATTCTATTGAGTTCCTTTAAAGAATGTTAAAATTGTCTTCCAGAGCATGAATTTACTTACAGACTAACTTGATATCTTTAAGGCTTGTTTTCAAACTTTGCTTAGGGAAGTGTAGATTAGTTTTCCTTGTGGGCTAGTTTGGCACTACTCCTAATGCATGACTTTGGTGCAGTCTCTATTGACTTTATCTGGAGTTCAAGGAAATCTCTTCATTCTGGTTAGTCAGGACAATTGTGTGAAAGCTTGGGTAATTTTCTAGCTTATTGCTCTCAGGTAGTTGTTCTATTTGTGTTTTTTTTGGACTCTTTCTCTTAACCTTACCCATTCAAATTCTGGCAATCTATGCTTTCCTAATTTTTGATCTGCCTCCTCAGCCTAAAAGCATTTCTTCAACCACCCAATAAATATTGATTGTGCACCCACTACATGCCAGGAATATTGTTCTAGATGCTTGGATATATTAATGCAAAAAAATACAAAAGCCCTAATTTTGGAGGGAGATAACTTTTACATATGTGGGAGGCAATCAATAGAATAAAAACAGGGGGGGAAAATAGAAATCCCATCTAGTAGGTTAAAAGACAATAAACTCTATAGAAAACAAAATAAAACAGGTTATGAGGCCTCAGGAAATAAGGGATTGCAATTTTCAATAGGTGGTCTGGGTAGACATTAAAAATATGACTTTTGAACAATGATGTAAAGGAATTAGCATGTGAATATTTAAGAGGAAAGTCTAGAACTGAGTGAACTATGTGAGGCCTTGTTAGCCACTATAAGAACTTTGGCTTCTACTCTGAGTAAAATGGGAAGCCAATTCATTGAGAAAATTGGAGCAATTAGAAGAGAACTTCCACAGACTCCAAGAATAAGAGTGCATTCAGGAGGGGTTATGGAGGTTGAGGAGAAATAAGAGGGTGGTCTAGGAGAGAATGAGTGGAATAGGGAAACTGACATGACTGCCAGGCAACATTATGGGTGCACCTGAGATTTCACAAATATAAACGGAGGCAAGTTAGGGTAGTTGTACATTTTCTCCATCCATACACTGTCCAAATGCAGGCAAGAACTAGGAAGACATATGGATTTAACTCTCAGCCATCGTTTTGCTATAAAAAGTTGGGATAGAATTATAATGGAATTTAAGCTGGGAAGAGAGTTCAAGAGTTTAGAGGATTAATGGATTGCAGGTGCCAGGGAGGGACCTGTCCAGCTATGGCACAAAGTCAAACTTGGGTGAGCACCACACCCATTTGAGCTAATGCTGGTACTTTAGAAATCTGATCTGGAAAGTAGGGCATGGCAGCCCTTATTCAGGGAGCAGAGAAAAATGAGTAAAATAGTCAGCCAGGCACTAGTTTCTCAGATGCATTAACATATTTTGAGAAATAAAAATCTGTCAAATCACAGGGAGAAAGAGGACTGAAGATGGATAAACATTCTATTGCAAAAAAAAAATCACAAGGACCCTTTTTAATACACTTCCTATTAATGCCAATTTAACATTTTTTTTTAAATAAACGAAGAACAATGCTGGAGCCATAATGATTCCACCTCTGGCCATCTCGATTTCCTCTGGTCACTTAACAATGAGTTTTTTAAAATAGAATTTTAAAATTTACTTTAGTGTATAAACTCTTTGCTCAAGTTGAAGCTGATAAAGACATCAGAATTAAAATGAAAGTGAGTTTTACCAAAAAGCTAAAAGAATAGCAAGAAGAGAGAAAAAAGTGCCTGAGTGAATATTTTAATTAACTCACATGCAATTTTAATTAAAAACATAATGTGTCAGGAAAATGAGTAATGCCTTAGGGCAATAAAATAACTGGGTTTCTTGCTTAATCTTCCGCTTCATCTCTCTCACAGCACATGCATGTTTTTGTTACGAAAAGATTTTCTTCTTCCTCTGTTTCATTGTCAGGGAGAACCCCTGCTAACAAAATGAGTTGAGTAGGATAAGAAAGCTGTAGAGAAAGAGCCTGTGTGAGGCCTCTCATTTTCTTTCCCAATGTTCTTAGGCTAGTTGACTTCCTTTCGCAGAACACACCCTTTTCAGGGGAGCTGATAAACTGGATTAAATCAAGGCTTCCTAACTCATTCTAATCCAAATTTGTTATTTAAAAAAAATATATATATTTTTATTGATTTCAGAGAGGAAGGGAGAGGGAGAGAGAGATAGCAACATCAATGATGAGAGAGAATCATTGCTTGGCTGCCTCCTGCGAACCCCAAACTGGGATTCAAGCCTGCAACCTGGGCATGTGCCCTGACTGGGAATCGAACTGTGACCTCCTGGTTCATAGTTCGACACTCAACCATTGAGCCATGCCGGCTGGGAAAAATTCCTTATCTTTTTGTGTTTAGGATTATAATGAAATGCCAATAATCTCTTCCCTTTGTTGTGGAGCGAACTCAAGTAAAGACCACTGGAGTCCAGACCAAATTAAAATTTAGGGAGCCTTTATTAGCTGGCCAGCTGGCCAGCTGACCAGTGATTGCTCTGACTTTCTCTGCGCAGGGAGTCCGGAGAGCAGCAGCAACCCTTTGTGTAGGACCGCTTTTAAGCCCATTAACCACATCCTGTTTTTGCAGAACAAGTAACCCAAGACAAAACAGTTTTTCCCAGGCAACGTCAGAGTCATGCCATTGATGACCATGTTGCTCAGAGGGTCATCCTGTTCTTCAGAAAGCTGACAGTGATCTATGAAAGAAGGCCTACATGCTGGGAAAGGGCCATGAGACCCTATCTCAAGGCCTGGCCTGGTGTCAGCACTGACAACTCTATCTGGGGCATAGTCCACGGCCTCTCTGGAAGCATGCTCAAAAATTCCCACTCTCTAACACCTTCCCTTAGATGTTGTGTCCAAGAGTGCCTGGTTCCCTGTGGGGTACAAAAGTAACCCTGACTTGGAGTCATATGATTTAGAATTTATTTCACCTCTTTTTGTAAACTAACTGTGACATTTTTTGGACTTCAGTTTTCTGAAGGATGAGCCATGGAGAAAAAGGCCTGCTTCCCATGACTGCAAGGAAGAGTAAATGGTAACCACACAAGGAAGTGGTCCCTTCGCCTTAAGGACTTTATTCTGGTGTAATAGGAATGTTTTGTTGTTGTTGTTGTATAACTCACTGTCTTCTAAGAAATGAGTCTAGGTAACTACATGGTAAATTGGGGAGGATGGGAACACAGTGGAAGATGCCTGCATACTATGAGGGGACAGCTAACATCTAAATTTCATTAAGCTGAGGGGCCAGCTAATATCTAAATTTCACTAGGATTGTGACAACAGCCTGACCCTTAAAACTGAAAGGACTCACCATCATAATACTCCATCTGCTAATCCCAGTGACAGATCCAGTAATAATGAAGTCATCACTCCAGCATATGCAGGGCACTTGATTTTATCCTTCCTTATTCCTTTCCATATGTTCGCCATAAAGCACTTACATAAAGTTCCCCATACAATCCTAGATATCCTAAACTCAATCTATACATACCAAATCCTAATACTTTTCCCAAATTTTCCTAAGAAACACAAATTCTATCTTTAGTGAAATTTGGGGGCTTCTTGCTCACTGTTGGCATTCCACTGTAATTGTATTTTCACCCAAGTGTATTGGACAGATAAATAAGAATAGGCAGACCCCTTGGAGATTTACTCGTGTGACTCTGCCAAATAAAATGACAAATTAGAG
Source organism: Eptesicus fuscus (assembly GCF_027574615.1). NCBI lineage: Eukaryota > Metazoa > Chordata > Mammalia > Chiroptera > Vespertilionidae > Eptesicus > Eptesicus fuscus. The sequence continues at coordinate 35,321,414 of NC_072491.1, read as the reverse complement.
ATAAACGTTGACTTGAATTGGTTACCTGAAAAGATCCGATCAAGTTTTATATTATAGTTCCTGCTGTCATCATTCCAGATTTCCACCTCCTCCTGTTCAGGTGGAAGTTCACTCTAAGAGCTATTAATTCAGTACCAGCTCACTCTCCTGTGGGCTAAAGATGAAGACATGAATACAAAAGAGTCACTAGTCCACTTTCTAAATTGTGCTTTCCCAAAAGTGGCCAGTTTACGGTCTTGGAATTTATAACTTTTTTGGTTCCCAATCTGATTTTCAAGTCCACTGTTTAGCACAAGAGGTTTTCCTTGAGTGTTAAAAGTCACCAGTCATGGCAAAGAAAACTCATAAAGTTTTCACAGTTGCCTTCATAGAAATAACAGCAGTGCTTTTCTGCCAGCATGGTGACTGTTTTACAACACAGGTCCTCATTCATCCGGGCACCAATTCACAATGTCTGAATTGTGAGACGGAGAGTCTGAGCCCTTGAGTTTTTTGCATGGTTGCCTTGAGCCCCAGAGCCCCAGGTGACCTTATGACGTCCTCCTTCAAGTCTGTTTCCTGTAACAGCCCAGAAAAGCAAGGGGTAGGTCAAAAGAGTAATTCTGCTGACCTTTCCCTTCCATGCTAAACTAGTCTAATCTCTGTGTTCATCTGGGGGATTATCCACATCTTCTTTTGAAATGAACCTTACTCTGTTCCGATCAATTAGAGGTAGATTTTTAAATTTTAAATGTGGAACTTTCTATTTACCGAAACAGTGCTTAAATCATTCTGTTAATCAGAACTATTAAGCAATTTAAAAATATTGCACAATCTGGATGTTGCAGAACACATAAACAAAGGACAGACTTTGATATTAGTGTTGAGATGCTTCTTTCTTATTCATTTTCCACAAAATTTTTATTTTAAAAAATCATCTGGTTTTTCTTCCATTGCCTCCTTTCTATAATTCAAATTTCAACAGGGTCCTCATCCCTATGAATATAAATCAATAAAAATATATTTTTACCCCCCTTACTTATTTTTCCTACTGTTTTCATCAGCACTTTTAAGAAGACACCCCATTGTGTAGTATTTGGGCCCTATAACCTTTACAGATAAATGAGGCTGGTAAATGCATGTTAGCCTCTATCACTTATACTTGGCCACATGCCCACACTTCCTCCAGGGGACCTTTAATAGGTCAGCTTGGAGGGATTTGATCCCGATCACAATGGAAATAACCCTTAGTTTTCTATCCCTACCCTATAGTGTAGCTCAATTCCTGAAAATGTCCTGAGCTCAGCTTTGGTAGAAGAGCAAAAACAAAATGTGCCAGGCTCAGTGGAGACAGAATCAGTAGAGCGTGTCAGGCAGAGAATTGGTTGGAACTGTGGGGCTAGGGATCATGTGACCTCACATTCATCACAATATTTACTCTGACTAGTCTGGAATCAGGAATTTGCCAGGCAATCGCCAGGTCAGGGATGTCTCAGAGTTTCTTTAGCAAATACTTGGTGCTCTCTGGATGACCAAGGCCCGGATGGTCCTTCAGGACACCCATGGCTTCACTCAATCTCCAAAGGCAGACAACGCAGCATTGCTATTTGAAGAATTAAAAATCTTTATTGCTTCAATATTCCCAACTTAAGAACAATAACTGGTATAAGAATGCATTCTCTAAATATTGTTAAACTAGACGGAATAGAGTCACAAACAAAATGGATTCATAAGCAGAATAAACTAGATAATGAGATAACAGCTTATCTCTGAGGACAGATTATAAGATCGCAAATGCCAGATGTACCACTTCCCACTATGTGACCATGGGCAAGTTACTTTTCACTCTTTTTTTTTTTTAAAACTTTATTTTTATTGTGGACACTATTACAGATGCCCTCACTTGCCTCCTTTTCCCCCCTCCATGCAACCACGTTCTTCCCTCTGGCCATCACTGTTGTCTGTGTCTATGGGTTTTGCATATATGTTCTTTGGCTAATCTCTTCACCTTCTTTCATCAAGTCCCCTCTCTCCCCCTTGACAGCTGTCAACCTATTCTCTGTATCCATGCCTCTGTTTCTTCTTTGTTCATCAGTTTATTTTGTTCAGTAGATTCCACATATAAGTGAGATCATATGACATTTCTATGATTGGCTTATTTCACTTAGCATAATACTCTCCAGGTCCATCCATGCTGTCTCAAAGGGTAAGACTTCTTTCTTTTTAACAGCCATACAGTATTCCATTGTGTAAATGTACCACAGCTTTTTTTATCCATTCATTGACTGATGGGCACTTGACTATTGTAAATAATGTTGCTATGAACATAGGAGTGCATATATTCTTTCGAATTGGTGTTTTGGAATTCTGAAGATATAGTCCCAGAAGGGGATCACTGGGTCAAAAGGCAGTTCTATTTAAAATTTTTTTTTTTAATGTAACTCCATACTGTTTCCCACATTGACTGTAGCAGTCTGCATTCTCACCAACAGTACACCAGGGTTCCCTTTTCTCCACATCCTTGCCAGCACTTGTTATTTGTTGACCTGTTGGTGGTAGAAAGCAGCATGGTTTACTAAGGATCTGATTTCTTTTATTACTGCTGAAGAGGATGTTGGTAAGTGTATATCTGTTTGTCCTTCTTTGAGTCCATAAAAAGAAAGTGACTGTCCTGACTGCCTAGACAACCTGTGGAGAAAGGGGAACATAAGGGGAGAAGTCTAAGGTACAGACATGCAGATTCTTCAGGCTGCTTTTGTGTGGCTCTTCATTACTTCAATCTTATCACTGCTATGGCAATAGAAATAAAATCAGTTTTCCAAACACAGGAGACTTTCTCCTTCCACTAGATATAAAGTATTTTTTATTAGATTATTATCATTTTAATGGGTACTAATCAGCTGGTAAACATACGGGCAAAGCTTATACCAACACCTGTTCTCCGCTGGTATGAAGATCTCTTTGCAGCGTTTCACACGCTTAGGCTTAGTTCATTAAATACTAAATACTGTATTAATAATTGACTTTCTTGGAAACAAATTGGCCCCAATGCTGTGTGTTCTGTTTTAATTTTCCTTGTAGAGGCACAAAAAATGTAGAAATCTTCTCGTGCGGGTATTTTAACCAAGTAATCACAATTATTACTGAAAACAACAGTTCTGACGCTTTTTTGCAGGTTTCTAGGGACTCGTGAAAAATTCCATTTTTTCCCTTTGCAAGACTATTCCTTTCATTTAGCTTTTAAAAGCTATTTCTATCCTGTCTCAACTGCAGGATCTCGCTTTCTGTAGCCAAAACACAACCAACTTTCCTTCCTTCCTTCCTTCCTTCCTTCCTTCCTTCCTTCCTTCCTTCCTTCCTTCCTTCCTTTCCTCCCTCCTTCCTTACTCCCTCCCTCCCTCCCTCCCTCCCTCCCTCCCTCCCTCCCTCCCTCCCTCCCTCCTTTCTTTCATTCCTTCCTTTTTGTAGGCAAATAAAAAGAAATCAGAATCTGCCCTAACCGTTTTGGCTCAGTGGATAGCACGTGGGTCTTCGGACTGAAAGGTCCCAGGTTTGATTCCGGTCAAGGGCATGTACCTTGGTTGTGAGCACATCCCCAGTAGAGGGTGTGCAGGAGGCAGCTGATTGAAATTTCTCTCTCATCAATGTTTCTAAATCTATCCCTCTCCCTTCCTCTCTGTAAAAGATCAATAAAATATATTTTAAAAAATTCCAAGTATTAAAAAGAAAAAGAAATCAGAATCCTAATCTACTTAGCACACTTTACTAATAGATGCCTGCAATTTGGATTCAACATTATTTTTAAAAAATAATTTTAGCTCTTCATTTGACATTTAAATAGCCTGTACAAATAAGGATAAACCGAGGAAACCAAAGTAGACAAATGAAGTCAAATAAAGCCAGTAAAATAGAGTAACCTCATTTTTTAACCAGCAAGTCACTGTAGCTATGTTCCTCCTGAGCTTCTATTAGGGAAGCTTAATCTAATATTAATAATTCCACTGATGATGGTCTTTTATTTAGTGACTACTGCATGATATACACTATGTCAAGTGCACTCTTTAAATGAAAAATATTCCATAAGGTAGCTACTATTATTTCCATTTTTTAAGAGGAGTACACAAAGGTTCAATGAGCTTAAATTCTCTGAACTAAGAGCTGAAGTCAGATTTAACCCAGGGTTTGATCCTACTATTCTATGTTGTTTCCTTTTCCTGATAATAACAGTTATATTTATTAAGCAGCTACTATGACTTCTATGTGTACACATATCATCTCTAACCTTTATAGCGACCCTATCAGATAGCTATTTTAATCTTCCTTTAACAGGAGAAGAAATAGAGGCTTAGGGACATACAGTTTCTTGTCCAGATTTGCATAGTTAGGAAGAAGCACAACAAGATTTCAAATCTGGATCCACCTGACACCAAAATCTGGGTTCTTTCCATTTGGCATTATCACCTCATCAGGGATCAATGGTGGATTGACAGGGAAGAAGAACACATTTTTTTCAAGATTGCTATTGCAGCTCATTGCCAATGATAAATTACAATATTATGAAATCAACACTCTGTCTATAGGATATCTGGTTTACCGGATATTTACAGATCCAGTATGTTAACCGGAAAAGCTTTGAAAGGCAAAGCTTTTGGATAGGATAAAATGTATGCAATAGTTTATAACTACATTAAATGTTTAAGTCTTATATTTCATTTTACCACCAGCTCTCTTGATCTTAGTATCTTGTTCACTATCTACATGGATATTGGGTAACTTACTGAACATCATAAAATGAGTGGAGAAGCTCAATTGCAAACATGAGGGTCTTGATTCTCCAGACCACTGGTTCTATAGTGTGACTAATCTTCTCTATCAACTGTTTGGTCTAGAATAATGTAATTAATGCCGTGGGAATAGAGAAACCAACCTCTATTCTTTAGGATACATGTTTCAAAGGAGATGTGTATTATACAAGTATGTTTTTGAACTCTGAAGATAGTAAACAATAATGACATAATTCTGTTTTCTCATTTTGTTCCCATAAGAAGACTGGTATTGCTGTGTGTATGGGGGATGGGCAGTGCATACAGAGAAGATTGGTCTTTCTTAATAGAGCCTTCTAGCTGCATGACCTACATTATGTCAGTCCTTACCTCATTTCCTAAGCCTCTGCCTCACAATTCGAACGTGAAGTTCTGCCTGGTTCCATAGACAATCTTGATGTGCAGAGAACCATATTGCAATAACTTCAGTTCTCCCCACTGGGTTAGAGAGTGGCCACCAAATGAAGGCATCCCAGTGATGACCAGTGGTCTCACTGCCTTTTCAGTCCCAGCTCTCCCCACCCATAAGGCACCCAATGGCCAGACTGGAGCCTGCTACCTTATGAGTGAGTCCAGATGGTGACTGCCTCCTCCTGATTCTTATTTGTGGTCACTTCCTTGTTGTTGTGTCTTTGCTGCCACTTCTACACATTATAATGCTACTTGTTGCCTGAATTACTATTAAGCTTGCCTTATCCCTCAGACACTTTCTTTGGCCACTTAGTAGAACCTGTTAGTCATCTGCCAAACCCGTTCATTCTAGTGAGCCTCATTCACTGTCTCTCTCTGCCTATGGATGCCCCAATGGCACATCATGTGTCAGTCTCAAGATAGAAAAATAACTGTAATTCTCACTCTCTCAGCCCACCAGCATGAGTCCCACTGTAGGTATTGAAAAAAATACATTTTCTTTTCTTCTTTCTTATTAGCCTCAGTTTTCCCTGATGTATTCGTCAAAATGAAAAGGAACCAGTTAAAACCACTGAAGAGAGACTATATACTCTGAGTTTGATATAGCAGTTTAATTTTCCATGGAAGAAACTTGTATCCAAGTACTTAATGTGTGACAGCACCCACCCAAGAGAATTACAATAGGTTGAGGCTGCCAATTTATTACTACTGATAAGAAGGTGTGAGTTGCTGCCCCTCTAGACTAGAGCTCAATGAACAAAATATGTTCATTCTCTATGTCTTCACAGAACTTGTGTGGCTCACAATATTTTATTTATTGAATTAATTTTCAGTTAGCATTTCTCAAGTGTAGATAGAGATGAAAGTCCTAAAGATTTTCTCGTGAAATGTGAATAATTCCTGGCATGTACATTTAAACGGTAAGAAGACAATGAACTTAACTTTAGTGGTCAGTTTAGTATTTGTCTGCCTAATCAGATCAAACCCACAGCTATTCAATGAGCACTAACTATGTTCAAGGCATTGTGTTAAATGCAGAAAAAGGCCTGTGTCGTGTTCATGAGGAGCAAAGTTATGCTGACTTGCATAATGCAATAGATTTGTAACCAAGGCTTTGTCACCAGTAGGTAGAGCTGCATTTCTAAAGCATCCACCTAAATAGTCTCTGCATAATCTGAAATCTAAACTTGATCTTTTGAAAAACTGCCCTTGAGCCATGATGAAAAAGAAATTAGCAGGGACTATTAATAATGAACACAACAGTAAAACTCTAAGGTGTTGATCACTGGGATAATGTTTACCAATTTAAAGACATACATCAATTCCATCTTACTTACATTCCATAATGGGACCTTAAACAGAAGATTCTTAGGAATTATCTATGTGACACCTACATAAGTAGACAACTACCATCCAAAACCTTGGAGCGAGCTGGTGATCGCAAAAGTAGACTGCTTCCATGGAGACAATACAATAAAAGTAATTTCCTGATTTCGCAGCAACATTTTTTTGTACTTTTTGCTTTACCACCAATGTTGCCTATTATTAGACTTTGCATCCTTCATTCACTAACTAAAAAACTCTCAAAAATATCTTTTAAAGATTTTTTTTTGGATTTTTAAAAAAAATCTTTGTCCTGTTAACTTTAACTTCCTGTGGACTTTTGCCACTTTAAACAAAAACTCACTGGCACGTTTTCTAAATTAATAGCTACTGTTTTGATTTGACCTATTGCCAACAAAATTAATTAATTAATAATTATTAAACAGTTCAGATGATAGAGTCCCTTTTTCAGTTCCCTCCTGATACTTAAGTTATACCTCACATCATTTAAGCCCAACTTTAATCTTATAAAAAGTGAACCTTGACCTCATGTCAACTAAAGGATCCTGTCAAAGACATTATAACCATATCAGCAAAACCTATCCCATCAGAAATAAAAATTAATGTTGGGGATATTGCTAGTATAATAGTTAACTTGTTCTCTTCAGAGACACTCAATCCTGTTTTGAAGGAATTGTTAAATGCCACTCAAGAAATTATTCACCCTTGAAAAAAGAAAATGGTTCATGTAGGTTATCCTAAATGCTATTTTTACTTTCAATATAGTTCTTGCCCAATAGGACACTATTTCTTATGTGGACATCAAAATTATATGTTTGCTACAAACTGACTGTGAACTACAATTATCCCACAAAATGGATAATACAATTGTAAAAGGTCGTCTAAAGTGTGTCTCTGATCTTAGCAAACATCATAAATGACATAAATTCTGCCCTAGAAACCCAACAAGCAATTTTAAATGTATTAGCCAGCATTGTCATAGATAACTCAATAGCCATTGGTTTTCTTTTAGCTAGCTAAGGATGAGGCATCCTAGAGTACATACTTCTTTGCCTGACCTATGTGTGTTGCAAGGCAAGTAAAACAACCATGACTAAGAAAAACAACAGGCACAATTGGATCTGGCACATGCTTTCATTGCCCAGGTTTTAGAATCTAAACTCCTGGATTCAAGGCTTGTTACAAGGACTAATAATGTTTTGTTTGTTTTTTTTCTGTGGTAATTGTTATAGTTGGCTGGTGTATTTTATTCAGAGTCTGAAATGCTAAAGCACAGCCATGGTTACATAAGGTAACTCATCCTACAATAAAAGGAAAGAAGGAAAAAATGGACTTAACCCTTGTATGTGATTGACTACCTTCTCTGGACACCTCCTGATCTTAATCAGCAAATCTTGTTAAGGGAGAAAATCTGAATATCATGGATTGATATCCCATGGCCTGTCTTTGTCTTCCCTGGGTTAAAAAGGAGGCCTGAAAAGAAAAAGCAGGACCTGACAGCTAAAAACTGGCCCAGCACAATCTGGCTCTGGTGTTGCTAGGAGCTGGCCTGGCACTCCCAGCTAGGCATTGTTGTTCCCCAGTTAAACACAAACAATTCACAGAACACCAGTATCAGAAGAGGTCACTTCTAGGACCATGAAGGATCAAAACAAAAGCACAGCATACTGATGTCTGAATACAAACAAAACATGAACATTTTTAAACCACGAAAATAAAGAATCCCCATATCATGTCTAATATATGTGACTACTGATTTTTTAACAATTACAACTTTAACTTCTATCTATATTTTTCTCCTTCTAGTTGAGATTTTTTTAAAGATTGCCAATCAGAATTACCTTCATTTCAAGTCAGCATCAAATCCAAAACAAAGCCTTACTTCCTTAAATACTTACCAAAAGCACATAATACAAAGCCAAATACTTCATATAATTAGTTCTAACTCTTCAACATGCCCCATGGCAAGTAAGTATTCTTCCTATTTGAAATATCAATAAACCCAATTTCAACTGTAGGTATGTTCTTGGTAGTCTTTGGTTGGAGGACATTGACAGTCAATCAATAAAATTTCAGTTCCTGATTTAAGAAGTGTACAATCCAAGATGCTAATAGGCAACAATTTGTCAGCATCTTACTAATAAAAGCCTAGGTGGTCCTCAAGCTGTGATGCCCTCACAAGATGGCTGCACACACAGCGGAGGCGGGGTTCCCATGCCCTGTGTGCACGCCATGGGGGCAGGGCCTACCTCTTTGGGGCGACCAATTGTGGGGGCTCCCGCACTGTGTGAGGGCACCGGCCAGGCTGGGGGATGCCCTCCCCCCAGTGCATGGATTTTGTGTACCAGGCCTCTAGTTTATTATATAAAATGATAGGCAATTAATATGGTAAAAAGCAGTATCATTATCGAGATGACAACATAATTTGCTCTGTTGCTGGAGTAGGTACCAGAATAGTTTCATAAAAGAGAAGTCATTTGAGGTGGACTTTGAAAGATGAAGAGAAAAAAGCAACAAAATGAAAGCTAATGATAATAAAGAGGGAGGAACATATCAATAGAAGGGGGAGGCATGAGCAATGACATTGCAGTGTGAAAGTTGATGGGTTTTCCAATGACAAAAATACTCAGGTGCAATGCAACCAGATCTGGTACAGGAAACAATGGAATTTGAACTTTATAGCATGCATATTTGTGTATGTTTGTGGAAGCAATTAAAGGCACTAAGCAAGCAGTATATAAACAGAGTGCACTTCAGGAAGACACTCCTGGTGAGAGAGTGAGTGAATAGAGTAACCTAGAAGAGAGACGGATGAAAACTATAAAAGCATTGCAAGTGTCCTGAACTCAGGAAGGCAGTGGGAAGAGACCAAACTCAAAATGAAACTTTTTAAAAAAAATTTCTTTACTGATTAAGGTATCACATATTTGTCCTCATCCCCCATTCCCATCCCACACTCCTCCCCACGCATGCCCCCACCCCCCTGATGTCCTTAACCACTAGTTAGGCTTATATGCATGCACACAAGTCCTTTGGTTGATCTCTCCCCTTTACACCCACCCTTCCCTACCCTCCCTCTGAGGGCCGACAGTCTGATCCATGCCTCCTTGTTTCTGGGTCTGTTCTTGTTCATCAGTCTATGTTGTTCATTATTTCCCCTAGATGAGTGAGATCATGTGCTATTAGAAATACACTTATAAGAACCGAAAATGAGAAAAGCAATAATGGTTATGCTGACAGGCAAATGAATCAGTCTTTAGTGAGTTTCTTTCTGGGCCAACAGTTCTTTTGAGACCCAATTTCAATGTCAAAAAGTTTCTTATGTGTACATGTCAGCAATGACATTTCAGTTCTAGATGGTGGACAAATGGTGGTAATGCAGGTTCGACTCTCTCTGGTTTGGTCCTGGGCAACCTGCAGTGACGCACAGCTGCTAACTGCTAGTATGGCAAGGCGGTGTCGGCATCTTCCATCTTTGGACTGCTTCTCTTCTATCTTCATGGCTGGAGTAGTCCTGTCGATTCCTCTCTGTTGCTGGAATCCACATGGTCTCGGAGTTGTTTTCAGAAAATATACAATCATATTCTCGACCAAAAGTTAATAAAGGAATATTTTCTATAAATTTGACTTGGGATCCTATTTCATTTTTTGCCCAAATGATTTTCCTCTGGCTTGTTTTGACACCTTGTGTGTTTTTCATGGGTGTCTTGCTTTTAGCCTTACAATTAATTTTCTAAAGTATTAATTTTCTAGATGTAATTTACTTATAGGTTATTTTTCCAAAATGAAACATTTTTGAATTGCAAATATTACTGAACTCAGTGACCAATAGGATGTGTGACTTGAAGATACACAGAGAATCCAAAGATACTTCTAGCATGAGGTGTGGAGAAGATACATATCCCACTATGGACCTGTTAAGATTGCTGTACACTGGGACACTTTGATGGGTATATGCAAAGGCTTCTAGAAATCTAGATTTGGAATTTAGAAGAGAAGTCTAGTCTGGAGAAAGGGACATGGAGGTCAGAAATAAAGATGAGGCTTCTCATGAAAAGATGGTAAAGAAAAGAGAAAGTTGAGGACAAATCTGGGGTTCTGGACAAACCCACCAGTTAAGGGGCCAACAGAGATAAAATGGAATGTTCAGCAATGAGAACAAGGAGATAAAAGGACACTTAAAATAGTATATATATGGAATGTAGTAAGCACACAGTATTTTCTGAATAAGTAAGAGTTATAATTTTATTTATTGATTGAATTAATGAGAGTTATAATTTCCAATTCCATTTTTCTCTCTCAGAATATCCCTTATTTCTCCACTTTTGGTAAAACTTCTCTCGTGATTTTTCTGCTACCATCGGTTAATTAAAAAATCTTGCCACGATCTATGTCAGACTCTTACACTTCCCCTCTGTAAGAAACACTGGCAAAACAAATACACTTAATCTCATTTATACTTCTTAAATTACTTTGCCTGCAGTGTACCACCTGAGTAGTCAAAAGGCCCCAGGCTTTTTAAAATACACAAACAAAGAAACAGGAGATAGTTAATGGCTGCTTCTACAGCAGCTCAGTAAATTAGAATAATCGAATGCATCTTGGAGTAAATACATGTGCACATAGCTGTAAACAGTAATTTCCATTCTTTTAAAAGTGCAAATCATTTATTGCAACAATTCATAATCAATCTCTCTAGTTATAGATGAGAATAAGTCATAATGAGAGAATTTGTACTTTCTAATCAGAGTTGATTTTTAAAGCTGAAAAATAGAATGGTGAAGTCTATAATTAATTGAGGAAAAGAAAAGAGAACTTAGAACACGTCCAAATCAAGTAGAGATTTAAAAAGTTTCACTCATTCAGGGAAATCCACAAAGCACGTATCCTTTCTCCCAGAATCCCACAGCCTCTGTATAATGGGGTAAGACAGTACCATGAGCTGCTGGGGAAGAAGAGTTTGGTGAGTTGGTCATGCTTTGAAAAGGCCTCCATTTTGGGTGTGTGCCAGGTTTCCCTGAGCACCCCGTGCACACAATTACTGCATTTGCATGTGTAAATTGGGTAATGGTGTGCCTAACTATCAGATTTGTATGTGAAAATGCTATCAGCATATGCACTATTGGTTGTGTGCCCACTGAAAGAGGACTTTTAATGGGGTTGTGCTAGTTGGGGAGCAAAATTTCTAAAAATTTGAGACCAGGTTCTACATCCCTGGCTCCAATGTAGATGGTGCCCCTATGGATAATTGGCACCCCCAATAATTACTTTGTTTTTGTATATCCTCTCAAATTCTATCTAGGGGAGGAAATTCATCAGAGGATCATTTGACCAACTCTAATTAGCACAGAGCAAAATTGTACCCAAGTTACTCTTGGCAGTGCCTATCTGAGCCAAATGAACAGACTGCGGCACAACCAACCCATTCGTCTTGACTATCTTAACAATCAACATGGATCTATGCAAAACTGACTTAGGTTTGTTTTTTCTTTTTCCTCCCTAAGACACGATATTCCTCAAACATCATTTTGGTCACATCATTTTACTTTTCTGAAGACTTCAGTGTTTCTCAATTGCATCATAGAAGAAGTAGACAGAACTATTGTCCCTCCCCCCGCCCCACCTTCCAAAATAGGTAAGACATAATAATACTTCTTTTTTTTTTAAATTTCTTTATTGATTAAGGTATCACATATTTGTCCTCGTCCCCCCATTTCCATCCCACCCCCTCCCCACACATGCCCCCACCCCCCTGTTGTCCTTAACCACTGGTTGGGCTCATATGTCTGCACACAAATCCTTTGGTTGATCTCCCCCTTTACCCCCACCCTTACCTTACCTCAGTGGATTTCTTACTTCTGGAAACTTCCATACTTACTAGTACCCTAAAATGTAAAACACAATCTGAGAATTTGCCCAAGAAACACAGCAATGACATTGCTTGAGTCAAAAATTGGTGCACAGGGTATGGGGATAATGGAACTGAATATTTCAAATTGGAATTTACTGAAAAAGATCTGTGAGGTTTGGCTGTTGTAGCTAAAAGGTGCCTGATTCCAGGCAGCTCCCTATTTGATCTGCCTTATTTCCTGTCTCCCCCAAATACTTCAATTTAAAATAACTGTCATAATACATCCTTCTAGAACCCTGCTGTCTCAAGTGACAATTTTTTTTTTTTTTTTTTTTGCACAAATTGCTCATCCCAACTCTGGATTTAATCTTTTGATAAAATCTTTTGTCAAACTGCTAAAAACAAGGAATTATGAATCACTTAGTCTTTCCACCCATTATCTTTCCAGCAGTCTTTCTCAAAGTTTGTTATGAGTAACATTTAATAAGAACCACCTGGAGAACTCATGAGAAAGGCAGATCCCACGTTTCATTCCAGACCTACTGAATTAGAAACTGGGGGAGTGAGGCCTGGGAATCTATACTTTTACCAAATGCCTCAGGTGACTGACAGACTAAAGCGTGTGTGTCATGCAATTCTATCTTAGTTTTGTAATTTGACTTCTTGTGTTTAGCTGCAAGTGTTCTCAGTACTAAGTTGTAAACTATCAAAGGCATGCATTGCATACCCCCTCCTTTAATACAGACAGGATCATCGCACTGGTTTGTAGTTACAAGCATGACACCTTAGCAAGAAAATACAACATGAATATTCACAATAAATGTCACAACATAAAACACACTTCCGTCTGGGAAGATCTCGGCGTTACTCAATCTGCCTGCTTCGCCTACAGATATTTTCAAAAAATGGCAACCTGAAGGACCCAACATCACCTCTACTTAAGGTTTGCCATGTAATGGGCATCTCTCCAGCAGTTATCCCTGCCCCAAGAATGCATGCAGTAGGTGATAAGAACAGACTGATTTATGATCACTCAATATCGGAAAGGTGTAGCATTCCATTTCACAAATAGTATTCTGCTAGATTAGAAAATATCATAAACACATTGGAGGCTCCTCAGCCCAGGAGCCATAAACCACTGCCTTCCCCCCACCCCACATTTTAATTTCGCTATCTGTTTTGAATTACATAAATAAAAATGAGCCTGTATTTTCTTTATAAAATAAATCAGTCTCTGTACGCAGGAATCACTGGTGAGACGGAACATTAGGGCATGTATAAAACTGCATCCTTAAAAGACACGAAAACATTTCTCAATGAGAAGGACGCTGCTCACGGTGACCTTCCTGTTGCACAGCGGGGGGTCAGCCCTGGCACTAAATCATTTTGATTCACAGATGAGATCAACATATTCATATTTGTTTGCCAAATGTGTATTTTAATTTAGCTTTCTCTGATTGATGCCTGTAATTTATGCTGCTCAGAACTAAGGCATCACATTTTTCTTTTTTCCTAACTAACAGGGGGAGACTTTCTTGGAAACAGATAAAGGAAAGAGTCCAGTAATTTGTAGCAATGTGACTACAGCCACACATGTCCTAGAATTAATGTTCTTCATTAGGGTGAGTAGGATCAGCTGTATGTATACATCAGGTTTTTAATTAACTCAGTCCCCACAACAGGACTCATGATTCAAACTGTTAGTATTTTTTTTTCTTAAATCACAAAATAAAAAAATGGGGTGGTACATCTTTTTCACACACACACACACACACACACACACACACACACACAAGGAGGGGGAAACTCAGAGAAATGAAAGGCTCTTTGTACTATACTGAGAGTGCTCAGAAGATCTTTATAATCCTGTGTTAATCAGATGAAGGAGAGCCTGGCATTGAAGGATTCCACCGAGATGCTGAAAATCCAATCATTGTGACAGTATTTTCTCCATATACTAGATATGGTTTCAGTTTATTCGTACTGATGTCTTCAAACTAACATTTGGAATTTGTTAGATATTTTTAACTGCCTTGTTCTTTCAGTTAAACTGACCTGGTGATGTTTTAATAAGACACTACTAATTTAAAGAAATTTCAATACAACAACATGAGGCGCTTAAGTAAGGGGTGAGGGGAGAAACTTTTTATAGCAGCTTCATTCTCTGAGATCATATTAACATAAAGTTGACAGTTAATCTCCATATTGCAAAAAAGGCTGCCCAGACTTATTTAATTACACTTAGAACAAATATGTTTCTTTATTTGCCAGGTACAGCTTTTATCTTAAAATATCCACTTCCAATTATGAGGCTATGGTTTAGGACATGAGCTTGGGGCCGTGGGTGGTCAGAGCAGTGCAGACAGAGGGATATGCTGCTAAGGAGAGAGTCTGGCTGCTGATGCAGTGATTCTGGTTCCCAGGATCCCAAAGAAATCTTCCAAAAGATGCTGATGATTTTTTAAAACCTATTTCTTTGCTTTAGATTTTAAATGATAGAATTAAGTTTGATCAAGATTTCCCCCCCCCGCTCAAATACATTTAAAATCTATTCTTTAATAAATATTTGTTGAACAAACATCCAAGCTATTTATCCAGAGAACTCTCTCAAATGATGCACATGAAAAAAACTGTGGAGGAATGAACAAGGCCTTTGACATGGGGAGGCAATGAATTTATGCCTTGGATCTGTTCCATACTGCAAATAATTTAACCTTTATGAAGCTCATGTTCCTCTTCTGCTAACCAAGATGAAGAATATCTCATAAGTTTTGGTAAAAATGAAATATGAATGTTTCATTCATTCCATAACTACTTATGGGACCCCTTGTTTGTCCCTGCCTTCATGGAGCTTACATTCTAGTGAAGGAAATAGGAATTGATAAATGAATCCCATTATGTTGGGCCATTTTAAGTACCATGAAGCAACACCAAGAATAAGAGGATAAAGCACAGACAACAGGAGGGTGAGGGCATGAGTGGCGGGATGGGGAGTAATGGGGGAATAAGGACACACATGTAACACCTTGATCAATAAAGAAATTTTAAAAAAGAGGATAAAGCATGGTAGCAGGGCGCAGGTGATATTTATCTAGGGGACAGGCGAGGATCTCTGAGAAAGTGACATTTGGGCAGGCTGGGATGAAGTGAGAAAGCAAAGCCTGAGGATTATGGGGGAACAGAGTTCCAGGTAGAGGGAGCAGTAAGCTCAGAGTTCCTAAATGGAAGCTGACTTTGCTTATTGAAGTTATAGTCAGGCCAGCAGAGGGTGAGGCTTGAGTGGGATGCTGACCATCCCTGGTTGACTTGGTCACCTCGTTTCCTACCTCCAGCCCTCTTAGCATCCACAGGCACCCAAGGGCTTCACTGACTGCGATGGGATATCAATGAAGGATCCAGGCAGGGAAGTGACAAGACCTGGTTTGCATTTTACACACATCACTGGCTGCCTTGTGGAGCATAGACTGTAATAAGGCGATGGGAGAACAGGAAAGACTTGGGAGACAACTGCTGCTTTCTAGGCAAGAAGGTGGCTTGGGACTGTGATAATAGGGATGGAGGAGAAAAAAGTGGTCAGATTCAAGATATATTTTGAAAGTAGATCAGCCTGGATTTGCTAATGGGTTGGATCTCAAGCTTCTTGGACAAACAAATAAAGAATATATTTACTCAAAGTCACTCTACTACAAAATAAACCAAAAAGAAAGCCAAAAGGTTTCAGAAATGCAGCAAACAAGCAAGCCTTCACAAGAGAGACAGTAGTACAGTGGGTGTCGCAGAGGACTTACCGCAATGCCACTGTGGTGTAAAGGTTATAGACAGCCTCAGCCTTTAACTGTTAAAATCATGAAGCACAATGAAACCTTTGGAAATTCCCCACAGGGGTTCCTGTGTAGGCACACGATCAAAGCTATAATATATGTAAAACTCCACTAAACAAACAGAAGCAGCCAATGTCAGGAAATGAACCTGCTGGTGCTCAGGTAGAAGTTAGAGGCCAAGCCAACTCAGAGGAAATTTCACACCAACAGAGGATAACCTTCCACGTTATAAATCCCAGGAGGACAAGACTGTGTTCTTCTTCTTTATATCACCAGGGCCTTCTTCATGCTCGATGGCCTTGTAATATGTATTGGAATGAATAGCAGTGAAAAATATAAGGGCTTTTAAGGAAAAGCTCATAAAAACAACTTTCAGACATCTAGCCTTTATAAGCAACATTTCGGGTCCTTGTGAGACTTGGGGCAATTACCATTTACCAGTTCCAGATGCAAAATGTTTGTGGTCTTTTTATTCCTCTCAATAAAACTTCCTACTGTCAACTCACAGCCTGGGCGTTTACATAATTTTGAACTATTGCCAATCAAGTTGGATGCCTAGTTTCCACGTTTCTCAGGGTGGCCAAAAGCCAGTGCAAGTGTCATTTGCCTACAAAGTAACCTGAACCCTCCACACCACAAAGACCTCTAGCACATGGTTTCAATTATAACAATCCTGGTAATCTGTCACAAGTGAAGAGCAGGAGGTGGTAACCCTCAGGAGAGAAGACAAACTGGGAAGACTGACAGGAGGGAGGTGAGGGTTTTCCTTTCATGCCATGAGTGAGATGGTCATGAACTTCATTGCCCTACATGTGCATCTCAAGCTCAATGGCCTGTCTTCTAATATCCTTGAAACAGACTGCTGAGTTATAGGTTATCTGCTCCCTCTTCCCCTGTGCACCCCAATCTCTGATGTACTTCTACACCGAGTTTCAAGCTCCAGTAATACTTTGGCCTCTCCAACACACAGCAGACTGGCTAAGTAGTTTTCTGGGGACATCTTAGTTCTCTTCAGAGGAGCTGGGAGGAATAAAGATAATTTTCTCTCTTTCCTTGAAAAATATTGAGCCATTGTGTCTTAAGAATACTGAAGAGATAACAGAATATAAAAATCAGGAATAAATTAATTGTCCCTCTTAGAATAACATCCAAAAGTAAATAAGCAGTTTTTCACCAATTGGTAAAATCTCTCTATATAAAAAGGCAGTGACCATAACGACCGAAGTCTCGACCAAACACCGTAAGTCAGTCCTGCAGTCAGTGCTGGGTTGCCGTGGCGACCCAGCACTGACTGCAGCTGCTGCGGGTGTGGTGACCCAGCACTGATTGCTGAGGGGGCTGCGGATCAGGCCTGGAGAGAGGCCTGGAGAGAGAAGCATGGTCTGATCCGTAGTCTCCATGGCAGCTGTTGATCAGCCCTTGCCTCTCTCTTTCTCTCTGAGCCTGGCCAGCAATGCGCCTCTCTTTCTTTCTGGGCCTCCATGGGGGCTGCTGATCTGCCCCGCCTCTCTGATCAGGCCCGGAGATAGGCCAGAGACGCTGACTGGCATAGAAACTGACCAATCAGAAGCTAATCAGGGTGAACTACGAGGAGCCAATGGCTGTCTAGGAGGCAGAGCTTTTGATGCTGACTGGCATAGAAACTGGCCAATCAGAACCTAATCTGGGTGGACTGCAAAGGCAGAACCTAAGGTGGGGGCTGAGGAGGGATTTTAAGGCAGTTGGGGGCGAGATCAGTCCTGCAGGGGAGGGCAGTTAGGGGTGATCAGGCAGGCAGGCAGAGGCAGTTAAGGGCAATCAGGCAGGCAGGCAGCGGGCTTAGTGGCAATCAGACAGGCTGGCAGAGGCAGTTAGGGGTGATTGGACAGGCAGGCAGGTGAGCGGTTAGGAGCCAGAGGTCCCAGATTGCGAGAGGGATGTCCAGCTGCCAGTTTAGGCCTGATCCCTAATCTGGTAGTCGGACATCCCCCAAGGGGTCCCAGAATGGAGAGGGTGCAGGCTGGGCTGACCCTCCCACCCCACCCCATGCATGAATTTTGTGCATCGGACCACTAGTATGAAATAAAAATAATCATCATACTTTGGGTAAACAATACTTTCACTTCTATAACATAAATCACTTAACATATGACAGCAATTTTACATGTATTTATTTGTTTGATAAAGGTTGATGGAATAGAAATTGTTTCTGCAATTTTATAGATGTAAAACATGTTCATCCAGGTTAAGAGACATGTTCAAGGATACATGATATGTAATGAGCCAGGACTCTGAGGTGGGTCCACATAGTTGACTAGGTACAGAAACTTTGCATCTATTTACTAAGAATTACTGTATTAGGGTTCTTAGTAGCCCACATCAGTTTGGGCTGATTTAAGCAGAAAGGCATTTATTTTTCCAAAGGCTCTTGGGTGGTTCCCTGGATTGCCAAAACGTCTGAGAAATGGTTTCATTTATGTGCCCCAAATCTTTGATGAAAAAGACTTTTGTCATATCCATTAGTCGTCACACTAACTGGTCATTAAATATCCACTTAAGGAATGCTTTGTTCACAGAAATATTTATTACTCATGGGCGAATAGTCTAGCATAATCTATCTTTTCTCTTCCTCCCCCT
Source organism: Eptesicus fuscus (assembly GCF_027574615.1). Classification (NCBI taxonomy): domain Eukaryota; kingdom Metazoa; phylum Chordata; class Mammalia; order Chiroptera; family Vespertilionidae; genus Eptesicus; species Eptesicus fuscus. The sequence continues at coordinate 35,302,569 of NC_072491.1, read as the reverse complement.
CAGTAGTACTTAGTGAACTAAAAGACAGAGGAACTCCATGATATGTTGTTTTCATCTAACACCTGCACAACAATCTATAAAAATCAGAAGATTAAGAACCATGAGATCTGTTTTGAGTCCCAGATCAACACTTACTGCCCATGTGACTTCAATTCTCAGATTCCTTACCTTTCCTATTTACCTCAAAGAGTTGATTGTTCATTCGTTCTGAAAATATTTATTGAGGGGCTGAGATTAATACTGTGAGAGTGATTTGTAGACTATAAAGTTCAATGACAATTATTGTTACCACACAATTTAGTGCTTAATTTTATCCCAGCACTTATTTATAACTGTTTCCTATTTCTGTTCTTTCCTCTTGGATTGTAATATTCTTTACCATAGTCCATTCTTCTTTTAATATGCAAGGAGAGTGCTAGTTCATAGTAAGCTCAACTATGGGACACACTGAAGTCCCAAGTTGATCTGCATAAGGTGCAGCTCTGACTTTGATTCTCAGCTGTTTCAAGTCATCTAACTTTCCCATTGCTCAGAGTTACAGCTGAACTCCTTAGACCAGTGGTCGGCAAACTCATTAGTCAACAGAGCGGCAAACCGCAGCTCGCAAGCCATATGTGGCTCGCGAGCCACAGTTTGCCGACCACTGCCTTAGACCATCATTCAGAACCCTTCACAATCTGGCCTTTAGGTAACTATCTTTTTCCTCTAGTTTTCTTCACCAAACCTCAACTTTCTCTGACCAAATTAACTTAAAACCCCTCACCACTGGAAATGCCCTGTGCTCACTTCCCATCAAACTTGTCTTACTTTTGCTATTTCTTTCCTGTGGAAACACCCCATCCAATTGAATCTCCACATTTGAAAGCCCAGCTCAAATGCTAACTCCTAAATTACTCTAAATGGGCACAATGCCCTTGTTTCACAAACAAATAGCAATTTGTGTATCTATAATATGTTTATTGTTATGAAGCCATTTTTCATAGGGCATCTTAGTCATCTCAGGGGGATGTGTTCCAGGAAGTTGCATCTTCTGTGTCAGGACAAAGTTCTTAAAGCTTATTGCATTTCCTATTATGACAAATTTTTGATGCATTATTACATTTCATAGACAGAAAAGTTAAAAGTTAGGCTGTAATAAAATCAGGTAGTAATGATGGAAACAGGATTAGAGGCCAGGTTCCTTCCATATAAGCTTTACATTGCTCATATTTAAGCTTTGTCTACATTTCTTCCTACAAATTAAAAAACTAAAATAATAATTGCAGATAAGTTAATATTTACAGTTGATGTGGTTTCTAAGTGACAGTGTGGGAGTGAATCACAGAGCACTTACTGGGCTTTGTGGAAATTGTACTTTTGAATTGATAAAAAGGGAACTAGGAATCTTCCTGGTCATCTGGGGAGATAAATCTGTAATACTTATGGCTGATATTATGAAATGCTACAGTAAATCTACCCTAGAGGTGGTGACTTCAAGCTCTTTCTGCAACTGAAAACTGGGTGACATACTTCCTTTGTTTAAGGAAGTTAGGCACTCCACTTCCAGCTATTAAAACAGATATTATCAACCAAGTGTAGGAAAAGGATTATCATTTTGGAACTATGGTTTCATATATGTTTCTAGTCTCCGGTACTAGAGAATGTTGTCAAATATCTCTGAGAAAGCTCACACTGTCTCCGTGGGTTGATTAGATGAGCTTTCCTACATTGGAAACCTGAGTACTTTCCAACAACTTGATTTCACAAATGGAAAAACAGCATCTGTTTTCCTGCAGCTTCGCATATGGCGATCATTGTTGCTAAGACCAGCTGAAGCAGGTAACCGTGTGTCAGTCCCCCTCTAAGTGCTGCGGTCTCCTGGGACCAGAGAACGCTGGTCTGCTGTGCGGGGATCTGGCTCCCCAGGCAGTGGAAAGTGTATATTTAATCAACATATGCAAAGCATCCGTATGAACAGAAAATTACAGAAAAATGATCAATGTAATATTTAGAACCGTTGTTTGCATGTGCAGTGGCTAATTTGGATAGGTGTACTTTATGCCATATTCTCCTAGTTTGAATACTTAAAAAAATCAGCTACTGACTTGCATAGGGGAAGGAGTTGAAATGCTTGTATATATGCAGGAAGGGGGTGGTAGTATTTGTTATGAGAGAATGAGACTTTGTCACATTAGCCAGCAATGAAGAATGAAAAAGAGAACCAGTGTTGGACAGAGATGGGAAATGTATTTTGCATATGAAAAGACTGGACACCTCTAGAATTTCATTAAGAGGGGTCTCTGTCCCTCTGGATGCTCTGACTGTGTTTTTAAAATATCAATGTATATAATATAAATAAGATTCCTTAATCAGTGGCCCATTTGGGGAAAAGAATAGCCATGAACCTGAATGACAAAACCCTTCTCCTAGGATCAATGTTTGTGTTTTAAAGGTCAAGAGATTGGCAGCAGCAGAAATTAAATTCTAGGAAACATCCACCAGCCAGGTAGATTGCAAGCAGATGTTCTTTCTCTGAAGTTGCCACGCCAGTCACCTTAATCCTGATTTGAAAGGACAACTCAATCAACTATGGAAAGAAGAACCATTAGTGATTCTGGAGTAGTGTTGGACTTTTGAATATTATTAAACAAATTATTGTTTATCAAGAGCTGTTTCTCCAGCTGATCTCTACCACAGGCTCATAATAGATGGGAACTGGAAAATCTCAAAGTGTTCAATCTTTAATTATCAAAGTAAAAGCCAGGATTCCTAACTTGCCCATCTTTTTGTGTGTGAGATCAACTTTATTCTGAAAAAATGTCCAGTGAGACACTGATAAATTTGGAGCCTTTTGCAAAGTTAAACAGTAACCCTCTTTTGACATGAGAATTAGGAAGATACAGGGAAAAGGTAGAAATTAAAGGCAATTTAGAAGAAGCTTATCAAGTTAAAGGCTAAGAGCGACATATAGGTTAAAAGACGTCAGGAAGAAGACAGCAGAGGCTACCGTTCCTTAGCAAGACCTGCAAAATCAAATCCCCACATGCAAATCAATAGGAGGACACCTGCCTAGGGCTGCCTTACAATTCAGAAACTCATACACTTTAGGACTTGTACCCCCAAAGTACACAATCTGACCAGTATCGGATGTCAGACTTCATGTGATTCTGTGACCTCATGCTGCCCCCCGAATTGCATTCATAAAAAGCAATTTTCAATGATTACCATCCTTGAGTCTCTTACACATGTTCTTAAGCTGCAAGAGAAGTTTTCAAGCCTGGCCAACTTTCTTCTCAGATCACACCTGAGCCTCTTGTCCTGGGAAGCGCCCCTTCCTCAGTTTGGCCTCTTCATGCCAATGGCCCATGCTACTCCCAGATGTTGACCTCACATTCCCATTCTTGACCCAGGTGATTTGCCCATACCTGTATTATTGCATTTACCCAAAGCCTATTTTGGGCTTATTGTTTCTCCTAACCAGTCCGAGTTCTAGTAAAAATAATCTGGAGATAATACTATGTGTATTCTATTTTCAACTCTGTACCTAATTAGCAATGTAACTTTGGGAAGACCATTTCTTCATCTCACATAGCCTCTGTCTTTTCAACTGTACAATGAGGAGATTTGGCTTGAGAAGTGAAATTCACTTTGAAAAGCTCCTTAAAGACACAGGAAAAGAGTTGCTTCCATGCACTCCTTCAGCCAGATTTCACTTAGTAATATTTTGGATTTCTGTATAAAATTTTGTTTAAAATAAGGTTTGGTCACCAAGAAAGAATCCTTAAACATCTGAACTAGAGGGTTGCCAAATTCCATTTTAGATGCAATAGTTTAGTTCTTTTTCCAATAATTTATTCTCATAGTCAATCTTCATTTGAAAATTGAGGATCTAGCATTCTGCAAAATTACCTGATGAAAATGTTTTGGACCAAGATGGATTGCAAACAAGTTTAGAACAAAGGAAATATATTTTAGTGTTCTGCATTTCTTTTTCTTTTTTTATCATGGGATAAATTGTACTGCAGGCACTTAATACAATTCGATAAACACGTACTGCATGCCTGTTTTATATCAACACCTTCTTGTGTTTGGGAATGCAAAGGTGAATTAGGCATTCTTTAACAGATCCAGTGGTGAAGTGTTGTCAGGATAAAGAAATATAATTAATAGAAGAGAGAAAACTTAGAGCAAAATTTTAGCAAAGTTGACATAAGATATATGTAGATTGGCAACCCATTTAATGCTGTATTGTATTTTATTATTTATTTTTTGATGACAAATAAAATCCTAATAAGATTTACTATATTGCCCTGCCGGTGTGGCTCAGTGGTCCCTAGTTTGATTCCCAGTCAGGGCCTGGATTGTGGGCTTGATCCCCAGTAGGGGACATGTAGGAGTCAGCTGAACGATGTTTCTCTGTCATGGATGTGTCTGTCTATATCCATCTCCCTTCCTTTCTCGGAAATCAATAAAAAATTGTACTTATAAAAGATTTACTATATTAAAGGAAAAATTTTGCTTGAGGAAAAATTTCCTTTCTTGGTTTTTTCAAACTTAGTAAAAGACTTAACTGTTTTATTCTACCCTGCAAAAGAATAAAAGGGGTCAGGTCTCATGGCTGAGACCTGACCCCTGACTACTCACAAATCTTACGAATCAGTTGGGGAGAAGTTTTGACATTTAGTATTCTGCAGGCTGCTGCACTCTTTCCCTGCCTTTCCTCTTGAACTCAGCCTTGAAGCCCCCTTGGAACAACTAACTGTCCAATGTCTAGTGGTAGTTATCACAGTATCACCAAGCATACTCCAAAGGCAAGCTTATCAGTTCCATAAAGTCCTGACAGTCGGCTTGTTTTTCAGCCAAACGACTCTCAGAAACAGTATTAGGCGTGCATTGATATAAAAGCCTGGCCTCTGAAGCCACACTATTGTTCAAATTCTAGTTTTTCCTTAGTTTCCTAATCTGAGTAGAGATAATAATGGCATGTAATTGAAAAGCTGTTTGAGGCTATAGCAGATATAAAACAGAATGTTTTTGCACTTAAGAGGACTCTATATAAGCAGCAGCTAGCTACTATTATTATATCAGAATATATATATATTAAAGTGAGGTCAGTAAGAGGCTGGACAAGTCTCTGTGAAAGATAGTTCATACCTGCCTTAGGAAACACACTGAAACATCTGTGGGCCCTCTGGGTAAAAAGTGATCTTTCCAGAGTAGGGAAGAGCAAGGGCTTGGAAGTCACTATGCTTGAGGATTGGGCCTATTCTACCACACTCAAGACTCACTTGAGATTTGTAGAATGCGGACTCCAGGGCCCCACCTTAACCTCCAGAGTCAGAATCTCTGCAGTTGGAGCCCAGGAGGTTCATATCCACCACAGACTCTAGTGTATAATCTGCCACCCAGGGTTTAGGCACCAGCTCTGCCATTTACTTGATTTGAGCTTGTGACATTGGGCATGTTACTTGATCTCTTCAAAACCTGCTTTCGCACCTATAAAATGGGGCTAATTGCTCTAAACACATTGTGGAAATTACATGAGACAATGCAGGGAAAATGCTCTGCTGGTCTGGCTCAGAGGAAATGTTTGAAACACGATGGGTATTAGCTTCTTTAAGCTTTATCCCTGTTTTGAATTAAAATCATCAGAAAGTATTGAAAACTATTTGGACAGTACTAACGTCTGCATTGAGCTCCATGGAGAGGTGAGTGTCCAGATAACTTTTTTCTCGTAGCCATGAATCTTTCCCGTGGTAGGGTTGGAGGTAGGCTGGGGAGACACACATTTTTGTGTAACAAACAAAGCACAGTTACTGGTGAGAGTGTGGTGAAGCCTTTGGTTGTGTTACAGCAAAAAAACACACAAAAGTTTGAGTATCAAGATGGACTTGTATGGTTTTTTTTGACAGTATCATCTAACTCCACACCCTCAATTCAGTCTTTGCTCTTCCATTCTTAGGAACTTGGTACCCAATTAGAGTAACTCACTCATCCCAGATCCCTGGTTCATCCCCTTGGTCTAGTGTCTTTTGATCTTATTTGAAATTTAAAATTTTGGACTAGCTGTCTGATTTCATATTTATTTTAGGAATTTAAATTATAATAATTTCATATAAGAATGAGTGAAATAGTTAAAAATTAAAGTCAAAATATATAGAAGATATATTTGTGCTCTCTATTTAGGGAGGCTAAAATGAGAGTAAGAAGAATCAAAACACTGATGGAAATAGTCAGACAGAGCTCAGCAATCAAAGAAAAATTAAGCTTGTAAATTAGCAATCAAGAATAAATAAATACAAAAAACTTTTTGTTAACAAAGCACAAAGTACCCAACAAAAGAAAAGGCCATTACTAATCAGACCAAACTTTTCTTATAACTATGACTATCCCTAAATATTGCCAAATATATAAAAAATATAAACAAAAATGGAAAAATCCAGTGAATGATTTTTAATTACTCTTTTCTAAGTGATGCCAAAATGCATATTAACAAATAGCTGAGTGATTGACTGAATGTTTTGGTTTTCATCTGTATGTTTGGTATCAGGTAGATAAATACTCAATCTAGAATCATATTAGCAAATTGAAAAGCAAAGCAGCAACTCAATAAAGAAATGATGAAGGATTTTTACTCTTTGTTTTACACATAAATACCATAGAGAAATTTCCAAATTAAAACAGCAATATGTACTTTTTAGCATTATTTCTAACCCTTAATTGTGCTTTTGCTGCACTGATGAATCTTTCTTGAACACTCAATACTCCTATCACACTCCTATTTAAATTATAATATTATGCCCTAGCCAGTTCGGCTCAGTAGATAGAGCGTTGGCTTACAGACTGAAGGGTCTTGGTTCGATTCCAGTCAGGGGCATGTACCTGGGTTGCAGGCTCGATCTCCAGTGGGGGGCATGCAGGAGGCAGCCAGTCAATGATTCTCTCTCATCATTGATGTTTCTGTCTCTTTCTCCCTCTCCCTTCCTCTCTGAAATCAATAAAAATATATTTTAAAAAATAAAAATAAATAAATTATAATATTATAATGCAGCAATTTTCAACCATTTTCATCCCATGGCACATATAAACTAATTACTAAAATTCTGCAGCACACTAAAAATATATTACATATTTTGCCTATCTGACAAAAAAATAGGAATCATTTTTATTTATTCATACCAGATGGCTATTGTGTTGGCCGTTGTCATTTTTTTAAAATTTGACAATCTGAGGGAAAAGAGGTCAATGCCCTGACTAAAATAGTCACGTATTGCATGTTTTAAAGATTCTTGGGACACACCCGTTGGAAATTGCTGTCATAATGTGTATTTGTTAGTCAAACTCCAGATGCAGATTGCATAATCCTTCATTTGTGTTGAGGCTTGCATACAGGGCTGCTGTAAGAATGGGGTTTCTTTTTTTGAAAAGCATAAATAGCAAAATATCTCTACAATTCATTGACAAGGACTACAAAAAAGAACAGTATTTATACATACGAATGTTTGAGGGGTGGCTGGTCCTCTATTGATATTCCAAGCTAAGAGGACCGGGGCCTTGCCCCGGGTGTGGGGGTTGTGGCCCCGGGTGTGGGGGAAGGAGACCGCTAAGCTGCAATGCTCCGTCACTAGCAGGAAGCAGCTCCCCGCAATGTTGGAACTGCAGCGGCCCAGTGGGCCCCATTCGGGAGGACGGGTTCTTCTGCCCCCAGTGCCGGGTGCTGCAGCTACCTGACCCCACTCGAGACCACTTCAGCCTTATGGACTGCAAACGTTCCTTCAATGTTGATACCGCAAAGCTCCAGCATAGGTACCAGCAACTACAGCATCTTGTCCACCCAGATTTCTTCGGCCAGAGGTCTCAGACTGAAAAGGACTTCTCAGAGAAGCATTCAACCCTGGCGAATGACGTCTACAAGACCCTTCAGGCCCCCCTGAGCAGGGGACTATACCTTCTAAAGCTCCATGGAGTAGAGGTTCCTGAAGGAACAGATTATAAAATGGACAATCAATTCCACATGGAAATAATGGATATCAATGAAAAACTCGCAGAAGCTCAAAGTGAAGCTGCCATTAACGAGTTTGAATCTATTGTCAGAGCTAAACAGAAAGAATTGACTGACAATTTGAGCAGAGCTTTTGAACAAGATGATTTTGAAAAAGCCAAGGAAAGATGATACTTTTCAAAGATTAGATACTTTTCAAATGTAGAAGAAAAGATCAAGTTAAAGATGGTTCCCCTCTAATTGTTGCTGATTTTAAAAAAATAAAGTTCTTATTTATTTCTTTAAAAAAAAGATATTCCAAGCTAAATATACATGTGTATGAATATTAGAGCTGGCATTTCTGTATTTGGAGTAGTGAGGTATTCTTTGGGGGCGGGGGGAATAAGAAGTTCTGGGGAAAATAGTAAAATTCCTCTTTTATCCTTCCCTGATATTCACCTCTCCCCCTTTTCTCTTCCTTTCTACCATCACAGCCTGCTACATGCACAATATATAGAATGTCAGGTGTAGATCAATGGGTATCACTAGTTGGCAGAGGGTGAGCAGTCTCCTCATCAGTTCACACATAATTTTGGCACAGAGATATTGAGTATCAACATATGCATTTGCATGTGAACTTTCCCCCACCAATTAAACCAGATGCAATGAGAAATGGTAGTATATTTGTTGTTTTCAAAAAGAGGGTATCCAGTCACGTCACTGGCACAGCAGATTAAAACTAAAGGGAATTTGTATGCATTAGGCAATAATAGGCAGAGTCAATTCCCAGTTCTCTGTGCTGATGGATGATACAGACTCTCCCAAAACTATAGCTGATCTAACAGCCATTTGTGCCTGGTACAAATTCCAAGGCATTTTTGTTTTCCACAGCTCCACCATTTTTATTATTTAACTTTTATTCATAGTTGAGTACGTTGAAGTGTACCTTCACATAACATTTTTAAGAGTGCATGGATATTTATTTTCTGAATTCATGTAAACCTGATAAAGTCTTTGCTGCTATACATGTTCATTTAATTTATAGAGTTAACTTTTCCCTACCAGCATTCTGTAAATATCTATTGACTTTTCCCCATCCATATAGTACAGGTGAGCGAGGTTTGAGGCTAACCTGATTTAGCTGCTTTATAGATAAGCTGTTCTTACTGCATGAGTGCTTAGAGAATATTTTCTTGTCCTTGCAACCCAAAAATTTTAGTGGAAATGCTGGAACTTTCAATGTGCCTACTCTTGTCTTCTGTAGCTCAGGAAACTTCCAGTATTATTCCATAATCACTGATATTTAATTTATCTCTCTTCTTCTTCAAAAACATTATTTGCATATTGAATCTCCAGGCTATATCTGAAAAAATGATCTCATTTGTTTTATTTATTTTTTTTGGGGGGGGGACATTTTCTCTGAGTTCTGAAGAAGCTTTTCCAGTTTATCCTCCATATTACTGGGTCTAGTTTTTACATTGACCATTCTGCTTTTTATTGGCCCAGTGATTTTTGTATTTCTTCAATTAACTCATCACTTAAAAATAAATTTATACAATTTGTATATAAATGTAGCAGTGCGTTTTAGTTTATATACTTACAATCTCTACATTTTTTATCAATTTTTAAATTTTCCAAGCCCTAATTCATCTCAGCCTGCAGCTCATTAGCTCCTTTCCTTTTCAGCTCAGCCCATTGACTTCTCAGGTCTACTTTTACTTATTTGTTGTTAAATAATTCAGTGCAGGATAGAGAGGGTTTGAGAAAAAGATACAAGTGAAATCAGTTAAATGCATGCAAGTGACAGAAGAAGCTATTTAGAATTAAATGGTACTGTGACAGCTCAGTCTTTACAAGACAACTGAAGAATCCCACGTATTCTAGCTAATGGTTAAGTTAACTGAGGAGGAAGACAGGAGAAAAATGGCGTTAGAGGCTTCTAATGAACTCTACAAGAACGTAAAACCATAAAGTAAAAACCTAGACCATGTCTTGGCAATAGAAATGGTGTAGATATGACCAATATCCCATAAATAATCTAGAAAAACTCTGCAGAGATGGAAGCCTGATGTTAATCAGATGGGCAGGCAGAACTTGGAAATTAATGCAAATGTGACATCATTTGTATCATAGGTTGTCAGGACCTAAGGGTATAGGGGTTATGCCAGTAATCCTGCCACTATAATATATTCTATTAAATTGCCCCAAACATTCTTTACTCTGATGCTTCAGCAACCCTAACATCAAAATTCCCAACCTCCTCTCCCATGGAGATCAGCGGGGCCTGGAATGGAATTGAGACATTGGATGTGAACTGCAGCTTCCACCATAGCCACTAGTCCCACTGCTGGTTTGCTTTCTCGGTTTTGAAAATGTCTATTTCAGCTTATCTCCCTTTCTATGTTTATTACTCCTCTATGTGAGAAACTGGACAAACCTGTAAAGTAAACTTCAAAGCTTTACCTTTCTGTCCTAATTTATTGCCCTTCTCTGTGTTCCTCCTGGAGTAAATATTGTTGAATCTGAGCTAGGAGTTGAAACAACTGGAAAACACTCATAGCCTCTAACAGTTACTGGCCCTCCCCTTTTGCATCACATTCTTGCTCCTCTTTAGACTCTGTTGTAGCAGTAAGCAAGGAAATGAATCACTTCTCCAGAACGTTCACGCGACAGTGCCCCCTTGTGCAACTTGCTAAGGGCCCAAATGGCAGGGATCCAAGAGAAAGAAAAAAGGCTCAAATAGGATTCTTTTAGGGATTTTTGTTTCCAAATATATAGAGGAGCCAAAATGCATTTTCACACGGCAGTTATTCCACCGCCCGCCCCCTTCATTCATTGCCTATGTAAAGGAAAACACTTTGTTTTTAAAAAGGGGAAATCCACCTCTGAAATTATGGAACACTGACACAGCATCATTCATCTTGGCAAAAGTTGATTGAGCAGATGATGTAGATCCACTTAACTTGGACTCAATCAAAGGTTTTGCTATTTTCATTTCACAGGCCAGATGTAGCTCATCATCGGTTGGAATCAATTCCAGAAGAGGTGTTAGAGTCTGTTGGTCCAAGAGAAAATCTGATCCAGGCACCAAAAAGAGCCATGAGGAAAACGGATACTATCTCCACCGATGGCCCAGCAACTTAGTCCAATATTCAGTTCAGAGTAAGCTGAGGGATAACCTAGAAGTGATGCTATTTTATTTTTTATTTTACTTCTTGATGCAAAAAAAGCTTTATTGTTTCCATTTGGTCCAGTGCATGGGAGAGGGCTTCAGGTGGTTAAAAGAATGGATAGGGCCTTTGGGGAGAGGCTCAGGCAAAAGCCAGACACCCTGGGATGCAAAGGAGCCCCTCAAAGGCCTCAGGGCTCCAAAGGCTCCTAGTCGTGCTTGAGGGTGAGCCTTTGGAAGAGCTATTCGCCCAGCCCAGCCTGGGGGCTGGCCAGCTGGCAGAGGTGAGTCAGGTGTAGCCCATCTTGATGAGTTTCACCTCCTCATCCAGGAAGTGGTTCTCCAGGAAGTCAGAGAGAGGAGGGTGTGCGTGGGCAGAACCCAGGGCCTGCAGCTCCAAAAGGGCCTGATTCAGGTTCTTCTCCAAGGCTATGGCCACTTCCATGGCATCCTGAGTTTTGCCCATTCATCTTGGGAAGGCTTCAGCACGTCCTGAGACCAGCAGCCACCGCGCTGGTTTTGCATTTTTAAGAGACGCTCAGCACCTTTTTGCTTCTTCTCGACCAACTCGCCAAAGAAGTGCCCACGCCCTCCAGAGCCACATCTTCGGTGTCGAAATGGAAGCCCAGAGAGAGAGGTAGGTGTGGGAGGCCCGCAGATGCAGGCTGGCCAGGCGGTTGATGGTAGCCTCCACCTCGGTGGAATAATGCTGACAAATTTGGGAGCTCGTGCTTGTTCAGCAATAAGGAGGTAAGGTAGAAAAAAAAAAGGGTGTGTTGGCTGGTCTCAGAGGTGGTTCCAAAGGTGGTGACTGGATAAGTCGCTGGAGAGTGGTCGGAGGCTAGAAGAAGGGGTGTCCCTGGGTCTTTTCCTTCCAAACACTGTTGAAGTAAGAGATCGATCCGGGACCACCAAGAGCACTGTGAGAAGTGATGCTATTGTACTTTTTAAGTTATTAAATCCCCAGTCATTGTGAAATCATCTCTCATGTCTTACTCCTGTGACTACACTGTTATATCTGAATGGATAGGAAAACTGAATAATTAATAATAATACACTTGGGTTTCTGATATGTAGAAAAAGCCAGAAACCAATTATAAGCTAGGGATGTGTTTAATTGGGCTACTTGAGTCATCTGTGTTAACTTGAATCTGACTACTGAATAAATGCTTTATAATTTATCATAGCCCCTAAAATTCAAATTCTTAATTTATTGAACACAATGAATCAATGTTACCTGATTCAAATAAATTTAAAAGAAGTTTAGAATCTTTATATTCATCTTGTTATTTACCGTATTTTCCGGCGTATAAGACGACTTTTTAACCCAGGAAAATCTTCTATACGCCCAGTCATCTTATACGCCGGAAAATACGGTATTACAATATAGATTTCCCATTCCCATAAGATAACAGTGGGTACTCAAATTTGGATTTCTCTACACATCCTTCATAAATCAAATAAGACCAACCACAACTAGTGCCTACAGCATAACTAGGAAACAGAAAGTACTGTAAATTTCTATACCTGAGTAGGGAAATAACACTCTTTCAAAAAATTCTGAGATGTTGTGAGTACCATCTACTGATGTTATGAATTGAAATTTTTTCCCCTAAAGGATGTTGACGTCCTGACTTTTAGTGTTTATGAATGTGATTTCTTTGGAAATAGTCTTTGTAGATGATTGAGATTTCACTAGGTTAGATCTTAATCCAATGGGACTAGTATCTTTATAAAAAGAAGAAATTGGGACAAGACAAGCATCTCCATCCCCTCCCCCCATGTCCTCTTCTACCTCCTCCTACCCACCCCTCAGACGTGAAAGATATTAAAATATATTATAAAGCTATAGAAAGTAAAATAGTTTGGTATTGGTAAATGAATAGATAAAATGATCAATAAACAAAAGAGAATCCAGAAACATATAGATGAATGCAATATAAATGCCTATCAGCAGAGGAATAAGAAAAATTTAAATAATGTATTTATAAAATGGAAGACTATACAGCAGTTAAAATATATACAGCCAGAGCTACCTGTGTTAACATAGTTGTATCTAAAAAAAAAATTAATGGAGTGTGAAGACAAAAACAATTAAGAATTAGAATGATATAATATACTACCATATATGCAAAATTTTAAACACACAAATAATACTACATGATTTTGGATACATACACACATAAGTAATAAAAATGTAAAAATAAGGCCATGAAAAATACACAACCTAGTTGTTAGGAGGCAATACACTGCCTTACTCTTCCTTTTTGTTAGTATTTACCTGATAAGTCTTTCTCTATTAATTAGTTTTAGATAGTCTTTTTCCTTTTTTGAGAATTGTTTCTCTCCTAAGTGGTATATAGCTAGATTTTGTTGTTATTTTAAACCAGTCTGATAATTATTTATTTACTGACTTTTGATTGATTGATTGATTGTTGATACTATTAAAGTTGTCCCCCCATTCCTTCTTTTACCCACCTCCACCCAGCCTCCCCCCGCAAACTCCTCTAGCCATTACCACACTGTTTTTATCAAATAAAAAGCCAAAAGCACCCAGATACCCAGACCTCCAAAGGTACCTCAACTGCACAGCTGCTTGTGTAGCTGCTGGGAGTCTGCCAGGAGCCAGATGAGGTCTTTGGGATTGCTTCTCACAGTTGGCTCCCTGAGGTCGGGGCGGGGGGGGGGGGGGGGCAATGGGGGGCATTGTCACATGATGCTTTGCATCCCTCGGATGCTGTTTGGGAACAGGATCACAAAACTCCCATGACACTGTTGGGGGAAGCCATGCTTTGGGGGAAAAGTAGCATAAGGAAAAATCTATTAGAATCTTCACCTCATATTTAATCATAATGCATATGATTTGTTGCAGCTCAAATTATGTCCTTATACAAACTGTACATGCCTTTTTCCATAATGTGGAAAGAAGGCTGCATAGCATTATCTAATGCAACATTGGTTCATTCAGCACATACTTACTTAGTACCAACTAGATACAGGACACTGCACTGGCCACTATGTGGATGTAACACTAAGACTGACTTGATTGTGACCGTCAGGAGTTTACAACTGATCAGAGAGATTAAGTGCACAAGTATACCACCTTACATTTGTATAGCACTGTTGAGTTCCTTGATTGCTTTCCAATATTTTTTCCAATTAATTCTCATCACACACTATGAGATAATTTCCTCCCCAAGGAAAATGAGCAGCAAATAAATCACCTGGCTGGTAAACTGCGGAGAGATGGAAGCCTGTGTTGATCTCTCTTCAGATCTCAATGTGGACTCCCACCAGGAAGCAACATGCCCCTTTGCAGGGACACAGATGGCTCACTGACCCTGAGCAGCCCATGCATGCTTTCCCCTCTGTCCCCATGCTTTGCCACTCTCTGGGCTTACAATTCCCCTACACCTAACTCTTACACAACATCTTCAAGCCTCACTATGAAACGCATCCAGATGTCAGAGGTAAGAATTAGTTGCCACCCTCCCTGATTTTCAAAAGCTTTTTTGACCCTTCTCATAGGTGAGTGATTCAATTCCAACATTACTAAATGTCAGGAACACAATAGTGCTGTGAGATATTATCTTTACCATAATAAAGATCATTTAGAGTAGTAATTTAAAATGTAGATTCTATAAGCAGTGTTCACAAGTTCCAGTCCTGGTAGCAGGTTATGTTCCCCTCCGTAAGATGGGATAATAAAACACCCAACTCCAAGAGCTTTTGTAAGGATTGAATCAAATAATACAAATAAAATGTCTAATGTAGCCTGGCCAGCATGGCTCAGTGTTTGAACGTCGACCTATGAACCAGGAGGTCATGGTTTGATTCCCAGTCAGGTCACATGCCCAGGTTGCTGGCTCGATCCCCAGTGTGGGGCATGCAGGAGGCAGCCAATGATTTTCTCTCATCATTGATGTTTCTCTCTCTCTCTCTTCCTCATCCTTCCTCTCTAAAATCAATTAAAAATATAAAAATAAAAAAATAAATAAAAATAAAATGTCTGATGCATGCAACATGTTAGCTAGTATTAGTTAACATATGAAGAAATTGAAGCTAATAAAAGTTAAGTAAAAGTTATTCAACCCTCCCTTGGCTAGTAGGATAATAAGTGGTAGAGACTGGATTGAAATAGATCAGTCTAGCTCCAGCCTTGGAAATATGCTCCTTTCTTGAGAACAATTATACTCAAACTTTTAAGTTACATTTTCATATCAGTAGGGAAAAAAAAGAGCATGTTCCCAATATTTATTATAAATTTTATCTGTAATATTTCAATAATATATTATGCACACTATAAATAACACACAAAACATAAAGGAAGGCTATAAAACCAGAAATAAAGTTACACTAAATTTTCTCTCACTTCAGATTATTCTTGCTACCTCCATGAGTGTTTGTCTAATTTTACTTTGTATGCCTATCCCTAGTATAAAATATAATATCTTGCCTATAGCAGATGCTCAATAAACATAGTGAATAAAAGAGAATGAGGTTTTACTCTATGTTGTTATACTCTAGACTCACTGCTGTAACATACTGACATATTTGAATGCAAATGTGTTCAAAAGCAGCATCCTTGAATTGCTTTTTAATACAACCACTAGCTTTCAGCTGCTAAAGGTCAAGCTTCAGTCATCTTCCTCAGAGCATTAGTTAAAAGAGAGAGTTAGTTATACAGCATGAACAGCTGGTATCCCAAAAGGGACATTTGCAAGAAGGAGGAAGATCTTCAAAGGCATACATATCCCATTCAAAATTGTTTGTTTAATTCTCCTATCCATATAATCTTACAGAAAATAAATGCCATTGCTGTCTCTTTAAAAGCCCTGGATCTGCTGGGGAATTTGAAATTGTTTAATAATCGTGGCTCTTAATTGTTTTTTTCGATGAATGGAATAAACTATAGGTGTAGATCTTCAACTTGGAGGTGATTGCCTGTGGACTGGATGAACGTGTGTGTTTTATTTCCTTCCCCACCAGATGAGAGGGCATAAAAGCAGTCACCTGTCAACCCACTCCAGCAATGAAATTCAGCAGCCTATTGTCCCAATCACTGCTCTCAATCACTCTAAACGGCCTCCAGAGGCCATCATTATTATAGGACATGTTCCTAAGAGCAGATAAATGGAGCTCCACCTGCCAGCCTGCATAGGGAAAGATGGACACTCCTGGCCAAAAATATGAAAGGGCCTGGAGCTTTATTGACATTTACATCAAAAATAGTTAGCAATGAAAGCAGCTGTTGTGGCGTGCTTTCACCACGACGTGTTTGGAATATGCTGTGAATTGAAATACAGACCTCCTGACAAGCAATTTACCTTCTGTCAGTCTCCATGTGCTTGCAGCATTACTGGGTACTCGCTGTGATAGGCCACTTAAAGCTGCACATGTGTACAGTTTGGATGAAAGATTAACTACAATTTGAGACAGGAAGTAAGGAATTGTGGAGTGTCATTCATAATGGCTTACATTGTCATCTGCAGGGTGACACCAGAGCAAGAAGGTGCCTCTGTTGTGACTGCCTTATGGAATCAGATGTCATTCATTTTAATGAAGATCTGACTACAATTCTAATAAGCAGAGAGCAAGACAGCTCAGGACTGGAAGCATTAATCTGCCTTGTTTGTTGACATTACGGTGACGACTAAAATGCCATTATGCAAGAAATTCTTTCAGAAGTGATTCGATAGGGGTAATTGTAACACAGTGTAGAACGGCTCAGAGCAAAAGATGTGCCAGGAGTTCATTTCTGTATTTATTCTTCTCAGTCGATTCACTACATTGAATTCCCCCTCCCTTGAAAAATTTCTGAGATGAAATATGATGATGTCTCATTAGTAAACTACTGATTGCTTTGTCTAAGAATTCCAGGTTTTAGAATTCCAGGATCCTCAATGCAAAATTCTGTACCAAGTTTTGGTGGCACTTTCAGAAATCAATGTAGCATTTCTTATGAGTAAGAGTAGATTAAATACTTAGCAGCTCTTTCCCTAAAACTGTCGCCCTGCACCATGCTATCTGCAGTTTGAGAAGGAATAGTCAGTCATGTGTAAAGAGAACTAAATAACTGATTGGGTTTTTTTCTCCCTTGGCTAAGGAGTTCATCATGTTCAATCCGGTAAGCTGCTTAACAATGTAGGGCCAATGGTTAACTGCCAAAGCTGATTTCTATAGAAATCCAGTGCCTTTTGAGTCATTACCAAGCCCACGAGCCATTCCACATTTCTTTTTGAAAAGACGACAGTTTCCTTTTCCTCACTAAGTGTTGAGAAGATGCTCTCTGTCTCTTCTCTTTCACTAGCATTTGATGTGGGAAGTTCCTGGGAGTGTAGCTGATGAGGAAAGAAAGCAGTGAGGAAATGATTCACGACAGTGAATTTTCACAAATCCAGAGAGAGAAGGCGGTAAGGAAACGATGCTTCAAATATCCAACACACTTGCTCTTAGGATCATGCGTGTATCATCGGCAATGCTTGAACCATCCGGTCTCTAATTCTTCAATTGCACCCTTTTTCACCACTAGAGTCACAGGCTGTGTGTGGCCAGCATTTCTACTTCTGCTTCAGATCCAAGAGTGACCTGAAGTCCTTAGTAAGCTTAGAAATCTATGCTTTCAACCTCTTCATGCTAGCCAGACTGCTCTGAACATCTAAAACTACCTGCAAAATCAAGTTTTTTTTTGTTTTGTTTTGTTTTTAAACTTTTTTTTTTTAATTTAAAGAAGGCAGATATTATTACTGATTTCTAATGTATGCTGAAAGATGTAACTGAGCTTACTCCGGAAGCATATTCCGGCTAATAACAACTCCAAACACGTTCCTGTGACTATACACTTACACATGTGTTCCAAAGACCATAAATTCACGGAATCATTTGTTGTGATTGGCTGTTGGGCATTTGGCGGCTACTGCTGGCTCAGCACAGAAAATTTATGTGAGGCGAGTTCTAACGGGCCTGTGTGTATCAAAGCAGAGGCGGTGCTGTGGGCGACTCACTTTCAGTGAAACTGCCTGCATTGAGTCTTTTGGTAGCTTCCAGCCAATAAATAGCGGAAGGAAATCACCGGCAGCTGCCTAGCTGCTGGCAGGCAGAGGCTTTAAGGCAGCCATGCAAATTAACGTGTTCCTGGAGCCCCTCCCGAAAAACAAACAAGCAGCAAATATCAAAGTTTCTCTCAATGACTTACTTTTGCCTTTCTGTTAACTCAGCCTCATCCTCATTCCTATTCCTGCTGTAAAAATGGATCACAAATGTAGTGGCTTACAGCCCTATGAATTTATGACCATACAGTTCTGTAGGTCGGAGTATGAAATGAGTCTTACTGGCCCAAAGTCGAGGTGTCACCAGAATTGCATTCCTTCTGGAGGCTCTAGGGCAGAATTCGCTCCCTGCCTTTTCCAGTTTCTAGAGGACACCTGCATTCTTTGGCTTGTGGTCCCTTCTTCCATCTTCAAAGCCAGCAATCCAACACTGCTCTCTAACGCTGACCCTTGCCTCCCTCTTTCCCTTAGGACACCTGTGATTACATTGAGCTCACCTAGACAATCTCCCCATCCAAGAATCCTTAGCTTAATCACGTCTGCAGAGTTCCCTTGGCTGAGTAAGGTAACATAGTCACAGGTTCTGGGGATTAGGATGGGGACATCTTTAAGGAGCCATTATTCTGCCTCCCACACCTGCTTTACAGGGATGCTCTCTGTGTTCATTGTCTTTTCTCCCTTACAAACTTGAGAGGTAGGTGCTGTAGGAAGGGCTATCACTTCCCCATGGTCAGTGAGGAAACTGAGCCTCAGAAATGCTGGTGACTTGCCCAACTCCAAACTGCTTTGTGCAGAATTTTATGCTGGGAAAGGAGTATAAAACTCATCACTTTTTAAAAAACAACAACTCTCACTTTTGAATCCTTATGAGCATATCACAAAGGCACACAGAGAGTGCCTGGTCCCACATGATGACCTTGCTTTCCAGCTATAGTTCTCTCCATGCCAGCCTCCCACAGCTTGAGTCTCTGCTTCTTTAGAACCTAAAGGTGGGTTTAACAGAGAACAAGTCTTTTGCGTCCCTTTATTAAACCTCCTATCTGCTCTTCCTGTTAGGCCTCTCCTTCCAAAAGCACACATGCTCTTAAATAATCCTTCAGTTCAGATCAGTAAAAATCTTACAAACAAATATTGTTAATGGGCCACTGCCTTAGGTTAAGCTTTTCAGTAGATGGAAGGTAAACAGTCACAACATTTCAATTCCAATAGTACAGTGGTGAGGCCTGGATTCAAATCTAAAATTCTTTTTTATCTAGATGACCTTGGCTAGATTACTTTGTGCTTCTCTAAACCTTAATGCTGTTTTTTAAAAAAGGGACATTTGTGATTAATGGCATAATTATTAGTGATTAAAAAGGATGACATATAATAGTACCATGCTGGTGTGGTACTATTATATGTTTGACCTGTGTTTGTTCTTTCTGTTTTACTGCCCAAGAGAAACAGGACAGCTGAATCATGGATCCTAATTAGGTGTATTTGCACATTAAAGAAAGCAGGAGGGGAATTTTGGGGGCAATACCTAAAAATTTGAAATCTCAAATAGTATGGCAGGTGCAGAGGTGTTTCTAAGTGAGCACCTTCCAGCTATTTGTCAAATTTCATCACATGGGTATAGATCCCAGATCACAGGGAATAGCAGTCATTATAATAAATTACATGGGAGATCCCCTCAAATATATGATAAAAATGACTGGGTAATACAAATTTTTTTTAAAAAAAAATTATCTTTATTGTTGAAAGTATTACAGATTCTCCCTTTCTCCCCCAGTAACCTCCACACACATCTCACCCACCCTCCTAATACAAATTTTTTACCAAAGGATCATGGAAAATTGAAAAAATAGTAAGCCAGCAGTCCTTGTCTTATCTCCTTCATTCCACCCAAAGCTCATTCGTTCATGATTTTCCCATGCATTAAATTATTGGATATTTCCTCTACATTTACTGTGTGCCACTTGTATTAACGTAGGGATATCATGATTAATAAAATAAGGTGTCCTCCAACCTAGCATAGACAAGCAGTAACAACTGAGGAAAATGAATGCTAGGATACCCAGTATGCTGAGATGCTGTAGGAGCAGAGTGGAAGGGCATACATTTCAGTCATTAAAGAAAGGGAGTTGGCGATGTCTTCCTGAGAAGGGGCTATTTAATATGAGAACTGAGTAATAAGTAGGAATTACCCAGGCAAAGAAAGAGAGAAGTGAGGGTATTCTAGCTAGACAAAGGCAGAGCCTACGCAAAGACATGAAGAACAGAGCAAACAGCATGTTTTGGGGACCATAAGACATTCATCTGGCTAGAGCAGTTTGTAAAATATTAGGAATTAGGAAATATGCTATCCCCTCTCCGCCTCCCCCAACTCAACACTCTCTTGAGTAGCAAATGTGAACTCCCTCTCCCAAGAACATGCTCTCTCAAAGAAGACACAATTCCCCAAAATGTTCTTTTGTCAGACAAGATTCCCCTAACATTTTTCAACTACTCTAAAATGATTTCCCTCAGAAGCACTGATCACTTTTCCACATCTCTGTACCCACTTTTTTGGGGAAATAGCTTCATGCTTCAGATCCTAGTGACTCCAACATTATTCTATACTAGAGGCCCGGTGCACGAAATATGTGCGGGGGGGGGGGGGTTCCCTCCCTCAGCCCAGCCTGCACCCTCTCCAATCTGGGACCCCTTGAGGGATGTCCAACTGCCCATTTAGGTCCAATCCTAAATGGGCAGTCAGACATCCCTCTCAGAATCCAGGACTGCTGGCTCCCAACCACTTGCCTGCCTGCCTTACTGATTGCCCCTAACCGCTTCTGCCTGCCAGCCTGATTGATGACTAACTGCTCCCCTGCCAGCCTGTTTGCCACTAACTGCCCTCCCCTGCAGGCCTGGTCACCCCTAAGTGCCCTCCCCTGCAGGCCTGGTTCCCCCCAACTGTTCTCTCCTGCAGGCCTGGGTCCCCCCCAACTGCCCTTCCCTGCTGGCCATGTTGTGGTGGCCATCTTATGTCCACATGGGGGCAGCCATCTTTGACCACATGGGGGCAGCCATCTTGTGTGTTGGAGTGATGGTCAATTTGCATATCACTCTTTTATTAGATAGGATAAAAAATGGATTAAAAATGCAAGAGGAGTCCATCATAGAGCTACCAGAAATTAAGCAGACAGCTCTCTAACTCTTCCTGTTTTTGCCTCCACCCCACCCCTTGGACTTGGAAATGCAAAGTGTGGTCCAGTCTGGAGAGTGAACAGCTATATATCTACTGAGTGAATGCTACTTTGGGAATCAGCTGAAAACTGTATCCTTTCCCCTGTCACAATCAACATTCCTTTTTTAATAACAGAAATGGAGTGCCAAGTTCTATAAAACAGTGATTTTCAACCTTTTTCATCTCTTGTACACATCAATTACTAAAATCCTGCAGCATACCAAAAATATATATATTTCTGCCGATCTGACAAAAAATATATATAATTTTGATTTGTGCACACTGGACAGTTATTGTTGTGTTGGCTGATGTCATTTTTAAAATCTTAACAATCTAAGGAAAAGAGAGGTCAGTGCCCCTGACTAAATAGTCAGGTATTGCATGTCTTAAAAATTCTTGCAGTATACCAGTGTAGCATACTGGCTGAAAATTACTGCTTTATATGAAAACCACTGTAAAACCAAGAAGCAGTAATTAAGTATTATAGGTGATCTATTCTTAACCCAAAGAAATAAGAAATATATTACCCACAAACTGATTAAAAAATAAAAGAAACCCCAGTAATGGTATACACTGAAGTTTGAGTCTTTGGTATGCTGGGAGACTATAACCGAGAAGAGTTGGAGCGCTTTCTGCTTAATGTAAATAAAGCCAGATGGTCATACCATCTTAGTGCAACAGAGCTATAGTAGATGAAGGTGTGGTGAACCCTGAGAGGTGGGTGATCTGGAGGCTGGACATCTGAATGTGCTTTCCAACAGCAGGTCTGAGAATTGTCTTTAGTGAAGTCCCAAATGGGCAGAAAATAAAACCATTGTAAACCTAGCTAATCAGCTTCTTACTGGTAAAGATCACATCTCTAGTATGAGGGAAAAATTAAACACACAGAAGATATAATAAACCAAAAGCAAAGGGTTGAAAATAACTGTAGAACAAGGGGTATGGAAAGACTAAGAGGGAGAAAATAATTCCAAAAGTAATTTACTATAGCTATCTGGGAAAACAATCACAAAACTGTTTAAAAACTTAGTAGGCTATAAGGAGATAAAGCCTTTAGGAAATGGGTACTCATACATAGAAAAGAAATAGGAAAGAAAAAGGAATGAAATGAAAAGGATAATCATAAGCTAAGGAAAAATATCACTAAAGGAAAATACATAAAATTACAATGTAAAGTACAGCAGACACTACATAAAATAAAATCGGCAATAAGCAGGACAAACTTAAGATTGGCCTTAAGAAAAAAGGGATAAAATAACAAAGGGCTAAAACAAATGAAAGACCAGGTGATGGTGAATGCAAAATAGCAACATAGCTTCAAAGTTGTATTACTGCTTAAGGAATAAACCGGAACAGCTATACCAAAAGCAAAAATTCAAAGACAAATTTCAGAGTTAACTAGTATCAATAATTATGATGATGAATTTCAGGTGGTTGTCAAGTGGAAGACTTTTTCTCTGAGGAGGTCTTACACTTGACAGGAATCCGGGAACCAATGCCTATTTTACTGGTGATAATCCATATAAATGTCTAATGCAGGACTAAAGAGTTACAGGAAAGTTTGAAAGTTTAAAGGTCAAAGATATATGTATTGTTTTTTCCTCAAGCTTCAGGTTCTTTAATAATTGAGTAGTAAGGTTGGGAAGAGACACCAGTATTTTTTTTTTTCTAGCTCTACTCTTTCCTCAGAATGTTTGAAAGAAAAATAATAGAATACACTATACCAGGCAAATGCTAAACAAAAGGAATTGGATAGGTTGATATCAGAATAGAACTTAATGTGATATGATGAGAAATATTTCACCAAGAAGATATGACAATCATAACCTGCATTCATTGCAACCTCATATACAAAGCAAAAGTTGTCAGAATAACAAGAAAAAATCAGCAAATCTATCATACTTGTAGATTTTAATGTATATCCAGAGCCCAAATCAATAAAGATAAATATTTTAACAGCCTAATTCATAAATCTAATCCAATGGATTATTCTAAAGACACTTCTGTATTTCCAAAATAGAGAAAACACTTTTTTCTTTATTGATTAAGGTATTACATATGTGTCCTTATTGCCCCATTGACCTCCCACCCCCCCAACTCATGCCCTCACCTTCATCATCTGTGTCCATTGGTTAGGCTCATATGCATGCATACAAGTCCTTTGGTTGATCTCTCCCCATAATCACCTACCTTCCCTCTGAGGTTTGACGGTCTGATCAATGCTCCTCTGTCTCTGGATCTGTTTTTGTTCATCAGTTTATGTTGTTCATTATATTCCATAAATGAGTGAGATCATGTGATATTTATCTTTCCCTGACTGGCTTATTTTGTTTAGCATAATGCTCTCCAGGTCCATCCACGCTGTTGCAAATGGTAAGAATTCCTTCTTTTTTACCACAGCATAGTATTCCATTGTGTAGATGTACCACAGTTTTTTAATCTGCTGATGGGCACTTAGGCTGTTTCCAAATCTTAGCTATGGTCAATTGTGCCGCTATGAACATAGGGATACATATATCCGAGAAAACACTTTTCCCCCCCATAGAGTTGGAATAATCACAAAAATTGATCATATATTAGAGCCCTAAAGGATCTCACAAAATTCTAAAAAACTAGGAATCAGGGCCTCTAGTCAATAATGAAAATATGTTCTTCCAAATCCATGCATTTGGAAACAAAAGCAAGTCTAAATAATTCAGAGTTAGAAGGAAACAATCCTAATGGAAATTTCAAAGTATTCAGATTCTACTAATTGGTCACAAAGGAAGATGAAACTGTCTCACTGTATCTGGTTACTTTAGAAGCCCACTGCTTTCCTGAGTTTTAGATTATTCTGCATCTAAATGCCTCTTTGCAAGGCCTGATGCTCCACCAGGCTGTTCTGTCCTCCAGCTTCTCTGAGCCCTCTGGGAGATCTGGAGACTGATCCTTTGCAGCCCCTGTCCTCATTTGCCCATCCAGCAGAGGTTTGCCCAGGTTAGTGTTCAACAGCCAAACGCAGGACCCTGTGGATCTCTGGAGTGCTTTCTCTGTGGCCTTGTCCCCTGTGGTTCTCTGCTGCACACATTCCAGCTGCCAAACCCTCTCTCACTCCAGCCTCTGTCTCTCTGCCTCAGCCAGTGTGCCCTCTGGCACCCCTGCCCTACAAGCTGGTCAGGAAAGTGCCTCCAGGAAGAAAGCCAGGGCAGCCATTCCCAGGGATCACAGTTCTGCACGGCTGTTGTCTGAAAACAGTCCCATATATTTTTGTCCAGTTTTTAATACTTGACAGTAGGAAGCCAAGTCCAGTTCCAGTTATTCCCTCAGAGCTAGAAGCAGCAATATGACCCATATCATTTTAGCATTTCTCCCCATGTGCTATTTTTTTAAAATATATTTTTATTGATTTCAGGGAGGAAAGGAAGAGAGAGAGAAACATCAATGTTGAGAATCATTGATTGTCTGCCTCCTGCATGCCCCCTCCTGGGGACCGAGCCCAGAACTTGGGCATGTGCTCTAAACAGAATCGAAACTGGAACTCTTCAATCCGCAGGCCGATGCTCTATCCACTGAGCCAAACCAGCTAGGGCTCCCCATGTGCTATTTGAATGTAAAAATGCTCTTTGTGTGAGCTTTTCTGATTTCTTTCTTTGTTATTTCCCTCCAAATTCAAGAAAATTTGAAATTTGATTTCTTATTCAACTCTAGTTAAACCATAAATCCAGGATGACAGAAATCTTTAGAATCTAGACACTAAGCAAACTGAAAGTAGAAGGAAACATCATTTAACTCATTTAAGATGAATACAGAGTGTTGCTATCCACATAACACTTCTACTCCTTCACCACCAAGAAAGTAACTAGAAATTCTGAGAAAGCGCATAACCCCTCTAGTGGCCCCCATTATGTGATTCCCACCCAAATCTCAAGGGGCAGCAAGTGATAAGCTTGACCTGTGCATGGTAACCTTCTCCATGAGACCACGCTCACATGTATCTTCACGTTTAGATTTCATCTGGACAGCAACAGAAAGACTTACATGGTCACAGAACTAACTGAACCAAGTTAAGTTACTATAATTTGCATAGTCGAGTTTCTATACTACATGGTCTTTTTTTATTACTTGTTCAACTCGCCCATTTGAGACGGACCAAAAATTTGCTTTCCTCATAGTGGGACAGTGCTCTATTGAGGGGGCACAGGTGGGCTGGAGGCCCTGGCCATGGGCCACCGGTGTTATGCTCCTG
Organism: Eptesicus fuscus; assembly: GCF_027574615.1. Lineage (NCBI taxonomy): Eukaryota > Metazoa > Chordata > Mammalia > Chiroptera > Vespertilionidae > Eptesicus > Eptesicus fuscus. The sequence continues at coordinate 35,276,958 of NC_072491.1, read as the reverse complement.
TCCCTGAGTGCTCACACAAATGCAAGTTTCCCAGTAGGTGCCCCATAACTCCCTCACTCATCTGCCTTAACCAGCCCTGCTTACTCCCACTGCCTCTGAAGGTCACATGGAAGCCCCTTTTTCTCACCCCTAATTTCCAGTGTGGTGGGAGCCTTCCCTGGCTTCTGCCTAATACATTGCCATGCAGGCCGGCCAGCATATGTGCTGATGGCCAGCCTTTCAGGTAGGTCAGACCTTCCCTTTCGGTGATTTAGTACATGACCAATGTTTCAGTTAGATGAAAAGGTGCCGTGTGCTGATGAAGGAGTGAGTGTCCTTAGTCCTCTGGCGAAATTCTAAACGTGATCTATTCTCATCCCTTAGTTTCAGGAAAACCATGCAAAGTAGGCAACATGCATAAGCATGATTGTCCCACTGAAAAAGTAAGCAGGAAAAGAAAGAAGCCAAATGTTTGAGGTATATTTGGTTAAGTTTATAATAGCTTATATTACAACGTAAGCCCCTACTTGGTAACAGGAAAACCTTCCTATTTTGCCTTGTGCGTATTGTCTTTTGTTTTATTTTGGTTGGTAGGTAGCATTTTGTAAGATTTAGGTTTACGATGATAAAAACATTAACAATTGATATTTATTGAATTTCTTTAAATCATCCAAAATTATTTTCTTGTTTTTGTCTAAAATATTGAAATTAAACATACTATCTATCTTCTATGCCTCATGTTATTTTCAATTTTTAGGGAAGATCAAAATAATATGTAGCCTGTATTTATTCACTCTTTGTTGTAGAACACAGAAGAAAAGTTTATGCAAACAGAGCATTTTAAAGTATAATACCAACCAAGATAAAGACAACAATTTACTTATGTACTTATGAAATTGGCTAGTAGAATCTTCTAAATTGTAGAGTTTTTTCTTATGAGATTCCCAAAGATACTTCATAATAACATTTGCAAATGTTTCCATAAAAAAGGAAGTTTATGAAACATGTTTAAATATTTATGGAATGTTAAAAATGAGGCATTAATTGGCAAACAGCTTAATTAAAATGCTTTCTCAAGTAATTAGCAAAAACTACTTCCCTATCTGCTTTGCATGCAATTTGTCTTGTGTTTGTTAAACCCGCCTGTCAGTCAAACTTTGCTTCAGGTAATTTTTTTTTTTCTCTGTGGGGAAAATCTTCAAAAAATTACATCTGAATTTAAAATATTTTGATTATCATTTTTATCTAACAAATTCTCTTTTTTACTTCATCTTCTATATGTCCCAGTAAACCACCATCCTGGGAATTTAGGGCCTGAAGATGAAATTCCGCATCAAGGCATTACCGAGTTTCCAAAAACACTCTCGAGAGAACAAACGGAATCAATCTAGAATCAACAAACAGTGCAGTTAATTAATGAGAACACCATAAGGGAGCTTTTTTAAACAATGTTGACGGCTGCTGCCTCAGGACCAATAGCACCAGAAGTTATTGCTGGTTTGAAAGAAGTGACTCTTAGGGTTCCCCCAAGGCACCTTTTGCTTACATTAGCTATTTACCACAACTTTTCCTTTTATTTGCACTCTAGGGGAAGTATACTTATTTCCTAAATTACTTTTTAAGTGATGCTTATTCCTGCCAGTAGCCTGAGGTACAGAGTGAAGGTACCACAGAGTAAACAAAACAGAAATCAAGTCTGAAAGAGCACTGAACAAATCTGCAAAATAATCTTTGTACCATAGAGCTGTTTGCCAAACCACAAGTCCTCAGATGGCTCATAAAGTGTGGGGGCTTCTTCCTTGGGCCTGGTCTAACTGGAAGGGGTGAAGAGGAGAGGGTGAGGGTAGGAGGAAACCTCCGAAGCAGGTGGTGGTGTTGGGTGTGAACAGTTAGGAAGATGTAAATACTTATTTTGGGCAACAAACCTCATTAAACTGAAGTGACTAAAAGATATTTAGATCTTATGATAAGATCTTGCTACATCTTAGTGTTTAAAGGCATCAACCTACAAAACTTACTGTCCACAGAATGTAAATTCTTCAAAAACAGGTATCTGACTTTTGTTTGCTGACTATTCCCAGTTCCTAAAACAGTATCTGCTGCATAATAACCACTCAAAAAAATAGTTGTTGAATGAATGATTAAATGATTAATGATTGAAGTGGGTGGAATTTGAGAAAAGAAAATCTTAACTTGGTTATTAATTGCCCTAGCAATTATTAGTTTTTAGAATCAGCCATTAGCCACCGATGACTAGTGCCTGGTATAAGAAATGCCCTATAAAGTTCAGTCATTCAGTAAGTATTGGTAGAAAACCTATTAGATGTCATGTATTGTATTAAACTTGGAGATCAACAGTCACATAACAGATTTGGTCTTTGCCATGTGTTTGTAGTCTGATGGGGAAATCAGATAGTAATCTAATAATTATATCAATATTTAATTGAGAAATGTGACAAGTGCCCTGAAAATGATACTGGGTTCTATGAAAGCATATAAAAGGGTCCAGAAGATTGAAGTGGTCATATAAGGCCATTTTTAGTATAATGAAAATATTTTAAGTGCAGAAGGGGTAATTTAAGATGTGGGATTTAGGGATTCACAAAACTAGACTATTCACCTCTGCATCTTTTCTTGTGAGTTATAATGTCATTCAAAACTCTGAAATAGAGAGTTATTCAATATGTCAGCTGCTTCAAATCATATTATGCAGTTTTAAAACTTTCAAAACTTGTACACCCACATAATTCTATTTGAGTAGAATAAGGAGGCATTAAATTTAGTAAGTCTTAATTCCTTTTCCTATAACTAGGATTTTTAAACACCTTAGCAAAAAGAAAAAAAAAGCTTAGTCTTTTAAGTAATGAATAACCAAATGAAGAATCTAAACTTTTTGGATTTAAAAACATTTAGGTTTCATATTAAGCACAATAATAGAAAAAAATAGATATTTATTGACTGCTTTCTGTGCCCCAAGAACTATGTTAGATTCATTTACCCAATTTCAGTATTCAATTATATTTTAGTAGTTTTATTAAACTAAAAAATGTGGGTTATCTTGCCAGATAAGATTCTTGTTTTTATGCTGTTCATTTTATTTATAGTTTTTCTATATAAATGAATGAGATGAAAGAATATAAACCATCCTGAACTTTTTTTTTTAAATTTGGATACAGACACATAGACAATGCCTCTACCATTGGTTCTATTTATCATTTTGTGCCTAATGCATAAAAATGTTGGGCAAATATAGGTGCTCCATTCTTGGAAAAGGTGAATCCTTGATTTTTGTAGGGGTGTGTGTGTGTGTGTGTGTGTGTGTGTGTGTGTCAGAGAGAGAAAGAGAGAGAGAATATGCATGTTTAATTATTTCCAATTCCTTTATTATTTAGGTTGTCACCTAAAAAAATTGAATTTCATCACTGAATAAAGCTAACATAGTTGGTTAAAAGCTATATTTAAAAAAATTGATGATGCCATGAGAGTTGGATAAAACGAAAAGGCAAAAACAAGAGCAGCTTGGATTTTCAGGCATAATCCATGGTGCACACAGCCAAATGTTAGAGAACCTATATGATAGATGGTAACCTTCTAGCAGAGGAGTTTGGGAGGGCAGGTCTACATAAATTGCTCCATTTTACTTTACCTGTTACACCTCTATTCAGAAATACTCAAGTGCTTAGGTCTTAGTGAACGTGGTACTTCTCTTCACCTTGGTCTTCACACATCCTCCTGATCTCTTTTACAAATTTGCAAATTCCAGATGGTAAGGGAAGAAATCTAAAGTAATGTGACATTCAGATCACATTGGAATCAAAGAAATGTAAGAGCTGGAAAGCCACATATCTGAAGAGTATAATTTCTTAAATGCTTTTTTGGTTTGTTTGTTTTTACCAGAGGGGGCCAATATGGCCGCAGAGTAGGTGGATGTTACATTTACCTCCTCCCAGGACCAAATTGGAATTTGCAACTAAAATATAGAACAATCAACCTGAATAACCAACTGAAGACCAATTGATCAGAAATCTTATAACCAAGGATTTATAGAAGCCACATTGAGACTGATAGAAGGACAGATACATGAAAAGGGCTAGTCCTACTCCAATGGAAGACCTCAGCTATAAAAGTTCCACCTAAGGATCTAGAGTCTCAAACCCATGAGGGGTTCCCAAAACCAGAGCACCAGAGCTGGGAAGAGATGCCCACATAATATTTGGCTGTAAAAATCCTCAGGGATTCCAATATCTGCCAAGGAGAGGTGATAGTCTGATAGAGACACCGGAGCCCTCTTAAAGTGCTAGCACACAAAATCTTGTTTGCATCCACTCACTCTGGATGGGCTCTGGCAGAGAGAGGTCAGAGAAGACTAGAATCATGTGAGAAGAGATTGGATTTGTAGTTCTGGGGAGAAAGCTAGAAGGGACAGCTACCAGGACCTTTTTTCTTAGCGACTCTCCCACACTGCAGAAACCATCTTTCTTGGGTGGAACACTCTCCTCTTTCTGGCATCAGCCTGGGGGAATGCTGTAGCCCCGCCCTTTGGACTCCCTATCACCCCACCCTACAGGGATCAAGCCATGAGGGGGAGTCCGATGCCAGGTCTGGAGGGTAGAGGTCTGGGCAGATTCAGGAGATATCAGTGACTGAGTGGTATGGCTTTGGGGTGGGGGATATTTCCTCACTTTCCCATTAACCTGACTGGTGCCTCACCCTCATGAGAGATCCACTAGCCCCACCCTTTGAGGTCCCAGTGGCTCCACACTCCCAATTTCTAGTAGCCCCCCGCACACACTAGTAATGACTCAACACTATTCTTGTCTCCCTCTAGTAACAAATCACAAATTGAGGAACTGAATTTAGTTGTATGGCTCCGGGCCAGGGGCCATTCGTTTTTACTTTCCTCCAAGCCTGACCTGAACCTCCCTACACTAGAGACCCACTAGCCCCACCCTTCCAACTCCAGGCGGCTCTTGCTGAGCTCCAGCTTCTAGCAGAATCTGGGACAGACTGAGTTGTGTGGCTCTAGGACAGGGGCCATTGTTTCCTTGCATGCCCGAGTAGTGCAGAGCCCTCCCTTCATGTGGCCAAATCTCAGTCTCTTTGGAACTGCTGAACTCCGCTGACATCACACAGATGACTCCCTGAGGCCCCACCACCCCACAAAGGTCTGTGGGCAACCAGAGGGCAGCCAAACAATAGACCCTGGGCCATTCGCTGAGTAACCTCAGACCCAGCACTGGCACTGAGCTTAAACCTCTATCGATCTGTTGAACACCACTCGCCCCTGCCTGGCGACTCACTAAAATCCTACTTTATGCAACTTGAGTACAGCCAGAGGCTCTTTCATTGGTTGCAACTAACAGGCAGCTGGCAGGTGGAGGCAGACCTTGGGTGCTTTAAGGCTTTTGCTGATCTTCCCCTGAGACCTATGTTGGTAAAAGCTGGCCTGGGTGCTCACCTTGGTCCTTCCTGGGCACATCCAGGCCCAGCAGGGACAGCCACAAAGTGTGGATTACTTTGTAGCTCCAAACAGGTTGCCCAGGCCAGTCATAGGCAGTATCTGACAATGGCTGGCACCAGAGTCCCTCCCAAGAGGCCTCAGAGCCAACATACCCTATGGCCAACTTCAGAAAACACCAGAGCAGAATCTAATTAGCTTTATAATTGGCATATCCAAAAAAACCACCAAACTTATAGATAGAGACAACAGTATGGTGATGAGCAGAGGAAAAGGGGGGTGGTGGAAGGTAGATGAGGTAAAGGGAGAATAAATGGTGACTAACGGGGACTTGACTTTTGGGTTATGAACACACAATACAATACACAGATGATGTATTACAGAATTGTACACCTGAAACATGTAATTTTATTAACCAATGTCAATACAAATTCTAAAATAAGTATTTTTAGAAGTAAAAACTTACCTACTAAGTCTCTAAAGAATATAATGTATACCATTCAGTGGTGTAAAAAGTGAAGACTGTAGAGAAATAATAAACATGCCACAGAAAATGAGACCTGGAGAAGAAAAGTAAAAATCAAGGCATTTAAAAAGTAATTTTTAAGGTGACAATATTTAGGAAAAGCACTCAATGAAGTATTGGCTGAAATAAGCATTAAGACACCAAAAATGATAGAATTTCATAAGATGAAGAATATAGAAGAATAGAGAGGAGACAAAATGTATTAAGATAAATAAGGGAAGAAAGGGTTAAAACATTGTTTTTGGCTCTTATTTTTAAATATGTTTTATTGATTTTTACAGAGAGGAGGGGAGAGGGTTAGAGAGTTATAAACATCAATCAGCTGCCTCCTGCACACTCTCCACTGGGGATGTGCCCGCAACCAAGGTACATGCCCTTGACTGGAATCGAACCTGGGACCCTTCAGTCCACAGGTTGATGCTTTATCCACTGAGCCAAACCAGAGGGGCAGCTCTTATTTATTTATATAAACAAGCTATTCTCTAGCAAAGAGGAAGATTAATGTAATGCTCCTGAGCAATAAAAATGAACAGGAAGGAAGTATGTTTCGACAGCAAAAATAAAAAGTCATATTTTTATGAAACTAATGACTAAACGTATTCTGATCTCCCTCTAGTAACAAATCACAAATCAAGGAACTGTATTTAGTAGTAGCAGATTTCCAAAGGAACCAAGCAAGTAGCAAGCATTCAGCCACAGTGTATTTTGGCATGTAATATTTAGCCTAAAAATAATGAAGCAATGTCAGACACCAGAGGTAATCTATTAAGTGAAAAAAAAGTAGAACTATAGATGCAATAGTCCTCATCTCTGTTAAGAGCAGATAATTTTTGGTCATCTGTGTAAATATCCTTAATCCTAAAGTAGAAGTTCCTAGGAAGGAAGAATATATTCAGTGTAACTAATTCTGAAAAATCAACCCAGCTCTCTATCATTCTGCAGGTTCATTCTTGAATACCATATTTAAGAGCCTACAGTTCTGGGACAAGTCTAGGTTATTCTCATATTATAGGCTAAGTTGTATCTGATTTAAACTTCTAAGATTTCCTTTAGCTTTAAGCTTTACAGCAAGATCTGAGTGATGTTGTGGATTTGGATCAAATTAGAATCCCAGATAGCTCTTTCTTTGTGGGTGACTTGCTCATTTCTCTAATTCTATTGTTGGGGCTTGGCCAGAATTTAGCCAAACTCCATGGTGGCAAGGACATCTGGGCATTTACCTCAATGTGTTCAACACATTGTCAGATCGAGAGATATATATGCATCACAGAATGGAAAGTTTTGGTTTCACAGAGCATTGGAAATACCTCCTAAGAAGAGAAGTGTCTGTTTGGATTAGATGGTTTCCAGTTAAACAGATGGGGTACCAGCCTCCTGGGTTTAAAACTGGCAGAACCTTTTAGGGCATTCAATAAAAGAATCCACAGTGTTTAAAGAGGAAGCAGAAACAGTAGGGTCAAAAACATGACATATTTTTGCATGCCAAAAAAAAAACTTAACATATCTACAAGTTCAATGTGCCAATAAATTTGACTCTTTGACAAAGTAAAATTATATAAATTAATGGAAATTTTGACTTTTTTTTTTTTAGATTTCAACATTTTGTTCTACAGTCACTGAATTTGGCATAAAAATTTTATAGAAAATTTTTTCTATGGTTTAACGTTATGATTGTCCATGACAAATGTTGGTCTTTTTCTTCTACCATAAAACCAAGTCTCAAGCTACAAGTGAAGCTCAACCAAAAGTGAGTTCAAATTAATTTAATAATTACATATTGGTTACTTAATATGCTCCAGGTCCTGTGCTAGTTTCAAAAGGTGAATAACACTCTGTCTCTGCCTGCAAGGACTTACTATCCAAAATATTAGTTCTCCATATTTTATCTTGTTTCCACATTCATCATCTGGGCAAGACATCCAGAAATGAATCCTAACCTAGAGGTATGACCTTCTTAAGAGTCTGACATGCTATGGATCTTCATAACTGCTTGTCATTTGCATATTATTGATCTAGGGGAAGAAAAGCAATCTAGAATTCAACAGATAAAGCAAAGGCTTTCAGGCATTATTTAGAAATCTAAAGCAAATAAAGCAGAGGGAAGACAATTGAGTTAGTTTTGCATGATTTTCTTAGATTCTTTTGGTCTGTCCACATAGACTATTGATCATTCTATGTTCTGGAATTCAGGAGAGAAACTTACCTTAGACATATAGATTGCAGGTTGAGCCACACATGGGTAGAAGTTGAAGATATAAACACAGATAAACTTATGTGGGTAATGGGCATAGAGAGGAGACAAAATGACGAAGTGAATATGTTGTAAAAGTCAAAGGATAAAGTATTTCCACAAGACAGTGAAATAATTTTACATGTAGAAGAGACCACATAACATAAGACCTGACAAGAATGGGTTGGGTGTGATAATTTGGGTACAATTGGTGATATTTGCTTGACCAAATGAGGTGAGGCAGGAGCTTAGATTTTAGAAAGAAGTACAGATAAAAAGGTGAGTGTGAGGAACTGGTGGTTATAAAAGACTATCTTTTTTGTAACTTATAAAATACCAAAAAGTATAAAGTGAGGACTAAAAGTTTCAAGTGTAAGTAAGACATTGGAGAGAGGAGTTATTTGTTGGTTTGCTTTTGTTTATTTTTTATTGTTATCTGGTTAAGATTAACTTTAGTAGAATAATTAGAAAGAACTAGTTAGTAGGAGGTTGAAAATGAAAAACAGAAATCCAAGAAAGAAGAAAACACATTTTACAGAACTCCCCTGCATGATAACAAAGAAAATTATAGGAAAAAAAAAAGAAAAAATAAAGAAAAATACTTATTTAAGCCAAAACTTTAAGAAACTCTGACTTCTGATGATAAACTACAGGATATATCACATTTTGGAACAAAAATGTTCAAGTAGAAATTACTCATCCAAGGGATTAAAATTCATTAAAAAACATACAAAAGTCATTAACCTTTGTATATCCAATGACATTGCATTTTAATGCACACAGCAAAAGGTGTTAAAAATATAAAGAGAATTAAACAAAGACATGTTGGTAGTGGAACACATTAAAACACTTTTCCAGTGGGTAGGAGCAGAAAGGAGGGGTGAAGTGTGGCGGGGGGGGGGGGGGGGGATGGGAGATATCTGTAATACTATCAACAATAAAAAATATATATTTTAAAAAAAACACTTTTTCAGAATTCAGTAGGTCAAAAAAATCAACAAATAAGTAAATATACAAATGATTTGAATAACAGGTTTGATTCTATTCACAAATGCTACTCAACTTATGAGGAGGTTAGTCTCGATAAACCCATTGTACATTGAAAATATCCGAAGTCAAAATGCATTTAATACACCTAACCTACCGAACATCATAGCTTAGCCTAGCACACCTTAACATGCTCAGAACACTTACATTAGCACACATTTGGGCAGTTATATTGAGTTTCATGAGTCATTGCCTTCCTCTTCTCACCAGAAGCAGGAGACAGAGATGGGCATTTTGTAGACATGATGGGATGCAAAAACACAAAACACAATATCCAAAAAATGCTGAAAACACAGTGCACTGTAGAGTACTGGTTGTTTACCCTCGTGATCACATGGATGGTTAGGAAGAGCAGTTCTCTGGCACTGCCCAGCATCACAAGACTATTGTACCGCATTTTGCGAGCCTGGGAAAAGATCAAAATTCAAAATTTGAAGGTTTATGGGTATTGCTTTTACACCATAGTAAAGTAAAAAAATCATAAGTGGAAACATGGTAAGTTGGGGACCATCTGTACATGAAATATTGCAAAATTTAATCATGTACTAAAAAGTAAATCATCTTATCATAAAACTGAGAAAAAGCCATGAAGAGGAAATTCATAGAACAAGAAATATAAATGGCCTCGCCAGGGTGGTTCAGTGATTGAGCATTAACCTATGAACCAGGAGGTCACAGTTTGACTCCCAGTCAGGGTACATGCCTGGGTTGTGGGCTCAATCCCCAGTGAAGGGCGTGTGGGAGGCAACCAATCAATGATTCTCTCTCATCATTGATGCTTCTCTCTCTCTCTCTCTCTCTCTCTCTCTCTCTCTTCCTCTCTGAAATCAATAAAATATATTTTTTAAAAAGAAAAGAAATATAAATGGCTATTATAAATAAGAAATATGCTCAGCCTTATTATTAATAAAAAATGTGCAAAATAAAAACAATGAGATACCTTATCTTAAAATCTAAAAAGATTGAAAAACAATGTCTGGTGATGATGAGAATTTGGGAAATAATGAAGTAATTTACCTTATTGGTATGAGTATAAATTGGCACTGTTTTCTGGAGATAATTTGGCAATAAAACTAAATGTTAAATGTTTACATATTTTGGTCAAGAGATTCCACTTATAATACTTTTTTCAGGAAATAGCAGTTTAAAGGTGTATGTTCAAGAACGTTTCCTTCAGTGATGTTTAAATAGTCATAAATTGAAATCAAGTAGAGAGTTTAAAAATAAAATGGCAGCTTTGCAATAATTAAAGAGAATAAATCAACTATGTACTTACATAGGAAAATAGTAAGAAAAGTAGATAGTAAATAAATTATAATGCCACTTATATAAATTAAAAATTTACATACATATGTAGCAGATATGCTTATTTTTTTTAATTGAAGAGATTTACTTGGGGGCAGAGGATGCTTAAGTGTCTTGGGCAAATATGGAGCTTTTTATAATTCAATTAAGATTATTTCCTGGTAGCAAAGATGGCATCTTAGGTCATCAATTACACAAGATTCAGATCTGCTCCCTGAAATTTGAAGTTACGTAGACCCAGTGAGGTGGATCAGCATTGCCTCCTCAAGGCCCATGTCAGAGCAGGCTTCTGAAATAAAATTACCTGGAGGAAATAGTGAATATAGGCTCATGAACAGGGCTGAAAATATGAGTCCCTTGTGAAGATAGTTCCAGCAGAGCTTTTAGCTGACCAGAGAAACAACTTGAGGCCTCACCACACACATGTTTGTTCTCTGGGAAACCATGGAATGTAGTTAGAAGAGGGAGACAAAGCAGTTATTCAAGAAACATTTTTTGAATGCTATCTCCATGGCAGTTACTGTTCAAGGTGTCTTTGCTACAGCAGTGAACCAAAAATACAAATATCCTTGCCTTCACAGAGTTTGCAGTCTGGTAGGGAGAAACAAATAAACATTATTCCTATATTGGTAACATTAAGAACTATAAAGTAAAATATTGCCAGGAGTATAGGGGCTGGATATGAGTATTGCTAGTTTTATACAACGTTGTCATTGAAGGCCTACCAAGATAAATTTTGAGGAGGTATCTAAAATAAGTAAGGAAAATATCTGGGAAAAAGGATTCCAGCTTGAGAGAACCACAGAGCCAGATACCCTAAATGTGTTTCTTATGAAAGAAATATAAAGAGGCTAGTGAAGCTAAGATGAAATTAAGGAGGGGGAAGTAATTGGAAATGAGAGACTGGTGGGCTAAGCCATTTTTAGAATTTTGGCTTTTATTCTGCAGAAGAGAAGAGAGGAAGTCACTGGAGGATTCTGAGTAAAGGAGAACACTTGGCTGAGGTCTGCCCTGATGAACTGGGAGTGTTAATCAGAGGACAACAGTGTGGTCTCTGTCAGCCACATTCAGGAGGCTATTAAGGGTGTCCCACAAGAGACCACTACACAGAAGAAGAAAACAATAGCAATAGCTGACTTCTGAAATAGTCTTAATTTTTAATATGGGTGGAGAATGGATTTTACTCTTCTATAGACTTTAATCTTTTGCAATAATTATGTTATCAGATAAAATGATAAAGGTACAGTAACAAGAAAAATATAATAAACGAAAAATATAACAGAAAAGAAGCTATTTGTAATTAAGGTAACAGAAAAGAATGAAGGAAATATATAATGAGTACAGAGGAAGTATGTGATTTGAACAGGCAAATAACACATCTCCCCCCCAATTTATTTTTTAAAGAATGTGTTTGTAGGCATATTGATGGAAGATTTGAGTAATTTCCATGAACATACCCTTTACCTCCTCTGTAACATATAAAAAAGGTTAGGTTGCTTAGACAATGTTTCTAGATGTTGGAATTGGGGACCTGAAGAGGTTGGCAAGCATTTGAAATAGCAATAACAGGAAATGGTGCTGAGAAGGCAGAAGGCAGCTGAAATTGAGAACCATCTATCTATATAAAAGCCTAAGCAACCATTGCAACTGAACGGATGACCGAACAGGCTGCGTGGGGTGTCCAGGCTGGCAGGGGGGTTAGTGAGGGGTGACCAAACAACTGAGCAGCAGGCTGCGTGGGGAGACCAGGCCGGGGGGGGGAGGGCAGTGAGGGGCGACCAGGCTGGTGGGGAGGGGGGCAGTTGGAGGTGATCAGGCCAGCAGGGGGGCAATTAGGGGCAACCAGGCCGTGGCGGGGGGGCGGGGGGACAGTGAGGGGCAATCAGGCTGGCAGGCAGAGGCGGTTAGGGGTGATCAGGCTGACATGGGGGGCAGTTAGGGGCGATCAGGCAGGCAGCCAGGTGAGCGGTTAGGAGCCAGCGGTCCAGGATTTTGAGAGGGATGTCCGACTGCCGGTTTAGGCCCAATCCCCAGGATTGAGCCTAAACCGGCAGTCGGACATCCCCTGAGGGGTCCTAGATTGGAGAGGGTGCAGGCTGGGCTGAGGGGACCCTCCCCCCCCCATGCATGAATTTTGTGCACTGGGCCTCTAGTCTATATATATAAAAGGCTAATATACAAAGTAGTCCCCTCGGGAGTTTTACCAGGAGAATGGAGTTTGATCACTCGCTATGATGTGTGCTGACCACCCAGGGGTGGCATGGAACATGGTAGGCAACCAGTGGTGACGGGGTGCTGAGGGAGCAAGGGAAGGAGTAGGCAGGGGTGGGGGAACTGTACAGTGGCAGCCCAAGGGTGGTGGTGAGGGAAGGAGGAGGCAGGGAGGCAGGGAACCTGATCGGCCCTGATCTCTGGCCAGGCCTAGGGACCCTATCCATACATGAATTTCATGTACCAGGCCTTTAGTAAAAATATAATGTCCTACCATTGCTCACATTTATGTGATTTCCTCTAGTACAGTTGTCGGCAAACCGCAGCTCGCGAGCCACATGTGGCTTGTGAGCCGTGGTTTGCCGCTCTGTTGACTAATGAGTTTGCCAACCACTGCCTTAGGGAAAAACACTTAAAAAGCATTTTAATAATGTACTAATGTCTTTAACCTGAAGTCAAAACTTCTGGGAAAGGGTAATGCCTTACGCAGTGGTCGGCAAACTCATTAGTCAACAGAGTGGCTTGCGAGCCGCAGTTTGCCGACCACTGCTCTAGCAGACCACAAGCATGTCAGAAGTAGAAGTAGAGAAGGCAGATGTTTGGATTAAACCAAGGTTCTAGTTGCAGTATCACAAGGAAGAGACTCTGAGAGACTTTCACTATGGCGAGTGCTTTCATGATATACTAACAGGGACTGGATTTGCCCTTATATCTTAAATAGCTACACAAGTAGAAAAGTACATAAAACAACAATTTCAGACAATTTATAACAGACAGCCCAAAACAGTGATCCCTGAGAAAAAACAACAAGTGGAGTGAGACCTACAGTTGTCCAAAATAACTACCCACGGAAACTTTCCAGATCTCAGAGCAAAAAGAGACTCAATCAAAGCCCAGAGGTCTGGCTGAGTAGAAGAGTGAGAGCTGGAAGTTTCAGGAAGGCCAAGATGGCTCGAATTTGTTGGGAGGGGTGGACTTCGGAGAAAGGAGCTGCATCGAGATAGCTCTAAAGATCTGCAGAGGGTTTCTCTTGAATGTTTGACTAAGAACTGATTTTCACAGACATGGGAGAAAAGTAGCAGAGGCTGAAAAAGGAAGTATTCAGAAGAAAGGGAATAAGTACAAAACGGTCTGGTGTTAACAAGGGGTTGGGAAGACTCTGTGTCCCAATCAGCCAGGGTGCGAAGGCTTCCAAATATAAGAATCAATATTGAATAGTGTTTAGAAGGATATTACTTCAGTTGTGGGGCTCTGAATATGCCCCATAAAAGCTTTTAAAACAAGCCTGAAAAGAAACAAACTCACTCCAACCAACTTAACTGTGCCCCAGGACCAACAGTTAACAGTACACATGTTTAGGTTTTAGACCATAGAGTCTAGAGATATAGGTATAGGCTTTAACTAGATGTTTCAATTGCTTTTATTACGATGTAACTTATAATCAAAGATTTAAAACGCATGTTAGTCATGTCCCGAAGGCCTGCCTCTAAGTCAAGATCCAGGAGAAATATTTAAAAGTACACTTTGCCTGAGATGTTAGAAAAATGCAGCTAGTTTAGTATAAGCCAACGATAGCTTAAACAATAACAAAGGTCACAAGATTTGTTTTAAAGAGAACATCACCGATACACAATCACGAGATAATTTGCAGAATCTTGGTTCCCCGGGATGGTTAGATCACCACAGTGACGAAGGCACCAGACAAGATGATGTCAGGAACTGAATTAATCAGACTAGAGAAAACCCCTGAAGCTTGTACAGGAACTAACCAATCAACTTCACCCTCAAACCCTAACTCCCAACCCTCAATCTCCTGGATTAAAAACCACTGGGGAGTTTGGGTTTTAAGCAATAGTTTCCCCTTCTCCTGGCTTGGTGCCCTGCCAATAAACTGCTCTAATTTTTTTCACTGCAAAACTCAGTATTCAGTGTTTTGCTCTGCTGCACATCACATGGGAGGACTCTCTCCAGTTCAGTGACGCTAGCACGGAAGTATGAGACCATTGGGAGCCACGGACACAGGGACAAGATCAACTCATTGGTAGGCTCTTCCCCATGGAGCTCACCAAGTGCTTGAAAGATTGGCAACAGAGCAAGAAACCTGAAAAAGCCTCGCATGTGCAGGTCTAGAGGAAGGAAACAGAAGCTGCTGTGGAAAAGGCTCAAAGTTGCCCTGATCCTTCTATTCTTTCTCTTCTATAGGAAAAAATAAAAAAAGGCTTCAAGTCAGCGAGGGAAACAACACATGTCACTTCAGGACATATGTGAAGACCCATGAAAGCTAGAAAAAGGGAACATAAAATAAAGCACCTCTACTCCTGGGGAAAAGGCAGGGAAATATCCTGAACCCGTATCATTAGAGAACCTTCACTGGAGGAGAGGCAGGATCCTGAGAAGGCCCTCCCTCACCTTCAGATCCCAATACCCCCCTGCCCCCCCTCCCCCGCTGCCAAGGCACATACCTGCCCAAGATGGAGGCTCTAGCAGGACTCTAGAGAGTGCTCCCTGTCCACCAACACCTGGCTGGCTGGAAGGTCTGCTTCGGAGGGTTCTGTGTTTGTTAGATTTACCAGTTGGAAGGTCCTTCCTTGGTTAGGGCAGTTTCAGTAGAGGGGTGGAGGCAAAAAATAATAATAATAAAAAATCCCACAACATATTTTAATAAATGATAGAAGTCAAAGGAAAATGGGAAGTAAAGGAATACATCCACACTGCTCTTTTGAGGCTTAGTTTGAAAGAGAGAAGCTAGATGGGGCTAGAGAGAATATGTCAGAGAATGGTTTATAGGCTCAACCCAGTATGTCAGTTCAATAAGAAGTGATTACAAACAAATTCATATAAATCATCTTGTTTTGCCCTTGATAATTTCAGTGCCATTTTTTTGTTTGCAAAAATCGAAGTAACATTCCCCATCTCACAATGGGATTGGGGCTTCTAAATTAATTGCCATTCATTTAAGTGATGGATTGGGATTTTGAAAGATTAAACCTTACCACTAAAACTTATCTCAAAGTAATATTTCTAAATATTTTGCATAACACATCTTCACCCTATTACAAGAAAACTTCAATAGAAATATTAATCTTCAGGGTGAGTCTTATGAAAAACTGTGATAAAAGCAAAATTTGTCTTCAGTGCCTACCTTCTTCATGATGCACCAAATATTTCTTAGATAAATCACTAAAATCACAATCCAAAACAAAAAAAATGACACATTTGATTACATCAAAATTAAAGATTTAAGTTCTTTGAAAGAATGAAAAATTAAATCACAGATAAAAATGATATATATTTAGAAATCATTATCTGATAAGGACTGGTATCCAGAATATATAGAAACATTCAAACACCAAAAATAAGAAAACAATTAAATTTTTAAAATGACAAAAGATCTGAATAAATATATTACCAAAGAAAAGATACAAAATGTCAAAAATATACAAAAATATGTTTAATATCATTAGTTGTTAGGAAAATGCACACTAAAATCATGGGATACCACTATACAGCTACTAGAATGATTGAAATTCAAAAAAGCAACAAGTGACAATACCAAGGAATGATGAGAATATAGAGCACCAAGAACTCTAATTGCTGTCGGGAAAGCAAAATGGTAAAGACATTTTGGAATACAATTTGACATTTTCTCATAAAGTTAAACTCAATACCATATGATTAAGACTTTCTAATCCTGTGTATTTTCCCAAGATAAAGGAACACTTAAGCTCATGCAGAAACCTTTAGGCAAACATAGTAGCTTTATTCATAAGCACTAAATCTGAGGACAACCAAATGCCCCACGGCTGGTGAATAGGTAAACCGTGGTACAACCATACAGTTACATATCACTGAGCAATAGAAAGGAATGAATGGCTGCTATAAGCAACAAGATGAATGAATTTCAAAAGCTTCATGCTAAGTCCCAAAGCTACCTACTGCTTTACTTCATTTATGTGGTATTATGGGAACGGCAAGCTATAGGGAAAGATCTCTGGAGAAGAGGGTTGGCCTCCGTTCATGCAGGAAGTTTTGGGTTGGTGGAACAGTTCTATATCTTGATTGTGGTGGTGACTGTACAACGATGTGCATGCATCAAAGCTCATAGAACTTTTAACAAGTGAATAGTATATCTTAGTACATTTCAACAAGTGAATTTTAGTATGTATAAATTACAACTCAATAAAAGTGAAAAAAAAAACGGTAACTATAGAGAGCATTATAAATAAGTGTAAACATATAGGCCAATATTTTTGGTACCTAGAATTTTTAAAATTCACCTAATAAAAAAAATACACACACACCTTGAGATAAGGATTTGAGTTAGTAAAAGGGAATTCACTGCCATCTAAACTCCATATGGCCACAAGAGATACCAGAAAATGAAAGAAATTTCAGTCAAAAAGACACCCGCACTTCTGAAAATCTTTGATACAGACATTCATTAGTAACACATGGAGATAGAAGTATAAACATGTCTATTACCTTATTGTTTGGATTAGGAAAAAGTAATCAAATTAATGATTTAAAAAAATTAGAATGGTTTAATAAATTATGATATATGCATATATATCATATGTGTAGATATATTATGTGTGGTATATCTGTACTATATATACTGTATAATATATATACACACTATAGAATATTTTGCTTTTAAGCTGCAGAATAACATGATCCCCTTTGCAGGTTAAGAAAGAAAGAACAGAACCAAATAGTTTACATTAATGAAGTCAACACACCTTGATATTTGCTACCGTCAAATATCTGTACTTTACAGCTTTAACTTATTAGACTACCAGTTGCAACATGGTCAAGAATATGAATTCTTGAGCCAGAGCTTTCTGTTCAAATGCTGGTTCTACTACTATGAGCTCTGTGACCTGAGAGAAATTACTTAACCACTCTGTGCCTCAATTTACTCTTCTATAAAATAGAAGTAATAGTAAATGTCTAACTCAGGATTTTTGTAAGGATTAAATGTGTTACTACATATAAAGAGCTAAGTATAGCACTTCACTGATACATAGTAAACATTAAATATTTGCTGTTATTAGTAATGAAGTCCGAGATTTCAACTCATTCTAGAATCTGAAGTAAAAAGAATTAAGATCATAATTGCTTTAACTAGATTATCAGACTATAAGCAAGTTTCTTTTTATTATTCAAGGAAAGAAATAACCAAAAACCCATATCCATAATTCTCCACAATGTCACTTTAAAAAATAAAACTCTAATTAAACCATAGTACTAAAGGTGTCTTTTCACAAAAAGGTAAAAGTACGCCTTACTCATCATATAATCCTATATTTTAAGCCTGACACTTTTTTTTCTTTTCTTCACCTCCTTATCCAAAATTGTGCCCAGGTGCAGAAAAGGATTTGCGTTAGTAAAAGGGAATTCACTGCCATCTAAACTCCATATGGTCACAAGAGATACCAGAAAATGAAAGAAGTTTCAGTCAAAAAGACACTCGCAGTAAAACTGAATTTTTAAAACTACATCTGTCATATTATTTGTGCCACATGAATCATTTGGTCGCAATGAGGACAAAAGGAACTCAGTGCTAGGACTGTAGGATATGTGTGTATTTCCTGTGTGTGTGTGTGTGTGTGTGTGTGTGTGTGTGTGTGTCTTTCTCACAGAACATATGTTACCCCACTTGGATTCTGGCAAAGGTGAAGTTGGACCATGTAATAAAATATAGTGTTACACAATCAAAATGTTGGGGTTTAGTCCTTATCTGAAGAAAAGCATTTGATTTGAATTTGGATTACGCGGCTGTGTTGACATTTTAGCTAGGCCTATAAAAAAAGATGCTTTTATCTTTTCCAAATCAGCTCTTCTTTTCCCCTCCTCCCCTGGTGTGTGGCACTCAACAACAGGAAGGGAAACTTTGCAGACAATAAATGCAGCCGAACCATGAAAAAAATAAAATAAAATGGAATCGCTCTGCGACTCACATGGTGTGGCTACAGCAAGGCAGATCCTACAGAGTTGGAAGCGTATCACCCTGAGCATCTGCACCACTCCTCCTTGGAGAGTGCATACTAATCATCTCTCTTCATGGTCAGTAACCACATAAGGACACCACCAGACGATGCCAGTGGTTTTGATCCTGCAGCATTTATATGCTCCCCTGCAAAGATAGTCATGCCAGATAATATTCGTCAACCTTGTCCTTGGTCTTCTCTCTTGATTGAGGCAGATGTTTATTTTCCATCTGTACTGTATGTCAGTGCAACTGCAGCCTTCATCTGGCAAAGGGTGCCTGTGATATTATGAGGCCATCACATAAGCTGCTGGAAAGATTACTCTGGTGAATAAAATCAGTTTATGGCTAGAAACATTTATTCTTCATTTTGATAAGCTCTTAACAAATGGAAATTTGCTTTCTTCCACTTTTGCCAAGCATAGGACCATGTTTATTTCTCGCTATATGGGTCACGAAGGATTCCCAGCTGTTAGCTAGAGTCAGTTGTGCATTGCTGCACTCAACAACATCTGTTTCACAAAAACAGTATCCAGCTTTTAGCGCTCAAATGGAGGCTATACCATATGCCGGTAGACCACTTAGTTTTTACCTTGGGAACTAACTTTACTCTAGTCAAGGTAACAGAGGAAAAGGGGAATATTTAAATGTTACCCAGCTTCAGTCACATCTTCATGTGGGCTTGTCATTTCCAACAATATATAGTAAAATTAGTTTCAAGCATATACCACAAGCTGTTCCTCTGTTTAATTATTAATTGGAAGAAAGTTTGTTTGCAAAATAGTCGAAATGTATTTAGTGATAGACCCTGATGTTGAAAGTAGTGCCATCCGACGATTTTGCAAACAGAGCATATTAGTGACTATGATAGCCTAATACGTTGTGTTAGGATTTTTTCGTGTAGTGAATATTTTAAAAATAATACTACCACAGTTTTTAATCCACTCATCTGCTGATGGGCACCTAGGCTGTTTCCAAATCGTAGCTATGGTAAATTGTGCTGCTATGAACATAGGGGTGCATATATCCTTTCTGATTGGTGTTTCTAGTTTCTTGGGATATATTCCTAGAAGTGGGATCACTGGGTCAAATGGGAGTTCCATTTTCAGTTTTTTGAGGAAACTCCATACTGTTCTCCACAGTGGCTGCACCAGTCTGCATTCCCACCAGCAGTGCAAAAGAGTTCCTTTTTCTCCGCATCCTCGCCAGCACTTGTTGTTTGTTGATTTATTGATGATAGCCATTCTGACAGGTGTGAGATGACACTGCATTGTTGTTTTGATTTGCATCTCTCAGATAATTAGTGGTACATCTACACAATGGAATACTATGCTGCAGTAAAAAAAGAAGTTCTTACCATTTGCAACAGCATGGATGGAACTGTAGAGCATTATGCTAAGTGAAATAAGCCAGTCAGAGAAAGATAAATACCACATGATCTCACTCATTTGTGGAATATAATGAACAACATAAACTGATGAACAGGGACAGATCCAGAGACAGAGAAGCATCGATCAGACTGCCAAACCTCAGAGGGAAGACAGGGGAGGGTGGGGGAAAGGAGGAGAGATCAACCAAAGGACTTGTATGCATGAATATAAGCCTAACCAATGGACACAAACACCAGGGGGGTGAGGGCATGGGGGGAGGGGGTTGGGGGGGTTAATGGAGGGATGAGGACACATATGTAATACCTTAATCAATAAAGAAATTTTAAAAAAGAACACAGTGTTAAGTGAAAAAAAAAAAATAATACTAGAGAACATTGAAATTCTAATTTTCTTAGTTTAAAAAATGAAGACATTGGTCCTATTTCTCCCAAAGGCCCATTTCAAGTGCTGTGATTCTACAATAATGATTACTCAGAGAAGTCTGTGTATTTTCTCTATGGGCAGAAGCATTTGTGTTTTTTTAAGGTTTCTTTGATGGTATGACAAATTCTAAGAGATTTTTCTGAGTCAAAACTTTAATTATGAAGCCAGAGCGTCAAGAAAGCTTTACATGGACCTCAGTTGGGGAACATCTTAAGTCTCCTAATTTCATTTTCCAAGACACTAAGAAATATCTCTATTGGGGACTGAATTTCTATAGAGACTCTAGAACAACCAAGTTAGAAACCTGATGAATAATTACCACAACTAATTATTAGGTTATTCAGATTTTTCATCTGTGAACTTGCATATAAGATTATAAATCCACCTCTGCATTAATCACCCAATTAAAAGGAAGAAATAAATAGGTTATTACCATGAACAGGCTATTCCAATACTTAACTTTGGTTACCTTCATCTTTAGAGAATTGCCTGATTTAAAAACGAAATCAGGGTTTGTTGCTTGGGGGAGAAATGTGGAGAATAGTTGCCAGGATCCTGGTACTGAGGCATCTTCCAATACCACTGCAGCCATATTTCTTGGGTGGAGCAATCCCCTCTGAGTAGGATGAGCCTGGGGAAAAGCATTTATTCCACTCTCTGGAATCCTGATCACCGCACCCTGTGGATCTTAAGCCCTGCTGAGGAGTCAACAGCATAGACTCGGGGGTAGAAGTCTGGGCAAACTCAGGGGGTGTCAGTGACTGGCTTTGGGGCTGGGCCATTCCCCCAACTTCGGCATAAACCTGACTGGCACTTTCTCCTCGAGGGGAGATCTGAAAGATCTCCTGGTTTTGGACAGACCCAACCTCTAGGCCCCAGAGGTCCCACCCACCTGACTACTAGGGGCTCCACCCTGGCAACTTCAGGGAAAAATCTGGAAGTCACAGATACAAATGTGTGACTCTGGGGCGAGGGATCACACCCACCATCTGCCCAGAAGCCTGAAGGACACCTCCCCCTCACGGGGGATCCATTAGCTCCATCTCCCAATTCTGTCAGAGGCTCTTTCAGTGACTGAGCCTTTTTAGTAACTAAGCCTAGCAGGCAGCCAGCAGGTAGAGACAGGCAGGGGTGGATCCCAGGATGTCTTGGGATGTTTGTTGACCCACCCTTGGGCATGGTGCTGGTAAAAGCCAGCCTTGGAGTGTAGCTTGGTCCTTCCCATGTGAAGCCAAGCCCAGCAGAGGTAGCCACAAACTGGATTGTTGTAGCTTCAAACTAGTTGCTGAGGGCCAGGCATAGATAGCATCTGACATTGGCTTACACCAGAGTCACTCAAAAGAAGCCCAGGACCAACACACCAAGTGGCCAGGTTCAGACAACATCAGAGCAGGATCCAACAAGCTTCACAAACAGCATATCCAAAGGACGATCACAACAGGCAATATGTCTGCTGAGGCCAACTCCACTTTTTTCTTTTTTTATTCTTTTCTTTTTTTCTTTTCTTTTCTATTTATTTTTCTTTTTCCTTTCATTATTCTATTCTTTCCTTATTTTTCCCCAATTTTTATTTTCTTCTTATTTATTTTTTCCTTTTGATCTTCCTCTCCTCCTCCTCCTTCTCCTCCTCCTACAATGTTTTGTTTTCTCAGAACCTGTATAGGACCTTGCAAGCCATGGTTGGAGTTGAGCCTAACAGTCAGCCAGCCTGAGGGTTGATCCCACCCTCGAATGGGCCAATAGTGATCAAGACCCAATTACAACAGGAGGGCCCACACGCATTCATGGCCTCATATGTCGAAATATCTGAACGGTAATTTCATGACTAGGGTGTAACTAAAGCAAGATAAAACAATCTTTTATTCCACTTGGGGTAATTTTATTCAACTTGAGGTGTCTATTGCATAATTAACTTCTTCTATGAAAACAAACTCCAATTTATAGTACTTTTTAGCCATGTTATAGAGACAGATGAGCTCATCAAATGGAATACATTTCAATTAAAGGTACAAGAAATAAACACATGGCAAAAGGTTAATAGACTTTATAAAAATTAAATCTTTTATGTTTCCAAAAAGTTGATGTTCTTAGTTCTTAACTTAAATTAATCCTCCTGCATTTCTACTGTTTACTGAGGTCAGACAGTTTCAGGGAGGGAATGTGGTTCTCAGAATTGTGTTTTAATATGTGAACCAGCAAAGATACTCTCAAAGAAACCACTTAGTTACTATATAGTCATTTGTGTTGTATCAATTTATTTTTTAAATTAACAATTAGCTGCAACCAAGAGAGGATGAAAAACAAAAGACAACCTAAAATAATAAAACTCAATTTCTAGGCTTTTGAAAAGAACTCTGGGAAACATTATACTTCAGCTGTTAATTGAAAGTAATCTTACTTCCCCATAAATATTTATCTTTTAGTTACTTCTAAGGACTGAGAGTAACTTCTTAAGAAGCTCTAACAAAATCACTTCCTTCCCTTTTATCATTAATGATGATTGTGCAAAGCTCTGAGCAAATTTAAGTTTTATCATGGACAAACTAGGATTAGGATGTGCCATTGGCTTTCTTTGTATATTATATTTTCAAAAATAAAACTTCTGTATGTGTCTGTAAATCTTCTTCCTCTTCTCTTTATTCTCAAATATTTAGACATAGAATGACTATATAATTTATTGTAAAAATAAATTTAAAACTTTTTAAAAGAAAAGGGGATATAACTAAGAATTATTCTAGGACAACTGGTATAACTGAAATATAGTATTACCCTATTTAAAGAACACTTTGAGCTCATCTTTCTTTTATTGTTAACTGTAGAAAATGGGCTATAAACTCTTTTGACAGCATTTATGTCAAGTTCAAAGTTTTTCTTCTCAGTCCCCATTTGAAAATTATGTGTAAAAAGACATGTCCTTAGGAGCTATGTGAGGGTTGTTCCATGAGCACAAATGCTACTAAAAATAATTATAGAAAACACATTCTTTAACCTTGATGACACAGTCACCTGTTTCCCCATTCATTTATTCATTCATGGGCTAATTATTGAGAACTTACTAGATTTGGGCTATATTGATCAGAAAGACCCACAATTCATTGCCTCGCTAGTCTGTCATTTGGTGAGCAAATATTTAGAAAATGTGGATAAAAGGGCTGTGGTGAGGATGGCTCATGGTGCCATGGCAATACCTATGAGGGGCACCAAGCTTGGACGTGGGGTGAGGGAATGCTCAGGGAATGGCTTCCTGGGGAAGCAAGAACTCAATGATGACTCCCTAGTCAAGGGAAAGAACACTTACAGGGAAGGGCTGTAAGATGGAGAAGAAAGGGTGGGATGAAAAGGTTTTCAGGAAGAGGGAACAGCATGCCCACAGGCCCAAGGATAAAGAGATCAAGGGAACTAAAGGTAGTTTGGTGAGAGGGAGAATGGAGTGGGGGAGAATGTAGAGACAGCAGGTCACTGGGGTTGGAGAGGGTGACCAATTTGGAGCCCCAGGCCTAACCAAGGCAAGAAATAGCAGTGGGCTGAATCAAGGAAGTGAGAATGAAGACACCAGATCTCCAGCTTGAGGGAACTTCCAAGTACCATACTGTAGTCTTTACATTAGGCTGGACCAAAGAGAACATTTGCTCCCAGTTGTTTTAAACCAGATAGTTCTGCCTGTGATTTCTAGTGTGTGCTCAGCTGCAAAGCAAATGTCTCTCAGCCATAGCACTGATAGGTGATACCTAACACCCACACCCAGTGGGGAGGAGCTGGCTTTCTTCCATACCTGAGCACTTCACCGAAGTCCTCCAATCATTCCAATCCCCAGTTCAGGGGTATAGGAAGGTGTTTTGTTACCTCTACCTTTTGTATTGTATTTTAAAAGTAAATTTTGTTTAAAATCCCTGGGGCGTTTTAAAAGTTCAGTTAAGAACCAAACTTTTATTTACCACTTACTGTACCAAATAATGGGGTCAAAGGACATTGCTAGTCCATTCTTGACTTTTGGGAACTCACAGCCTGCTAGGAGATTGCAACAACACACCAGCAGATCATGCACAGGGCAGGGAAGGCGTTAAGTGATATTCTATAGAAGATCCAGAAAAACCCTTTCTTATGAAAGTGAAAGTACTTTTGCTGAAATTTTTAGTATCGATTCCTTTTTTCATTGGCATAGATAGGGGTATGTGTGTGTGTGTATACCTGTTAAAAATATGTTGGGGATTTGCTGAAGAAAGGGAAAGAAATAAAAGAATTGTGTGATAAAATAGTACTTGGGCTCTAAAGAAACCTCAATTTTCTATGACACCTCAACACCCATCAGCTGCTGTGTCCATTTTGGTCCAAGCCCCTCTAATCTGTAACAAAGTCATCTTTATAGACCAATGGTCCTTCCTTTGTTTTCAATCACTGGCCCCATGATAATCAGGTAAAACCGGAAATCCTTTCCTTAGGAAAAACAATCTAATCCAAATTTTTGCACAGAATTAGAGAATATTTTTTTCTCCTCCAAATTTCTATATAGAATTTATGGACTCCCTGACACCCATCTATGGAATCCTATTAAAGAACCTCTGGTCCATACTGAACTCCCTGAGGGTAGGGGACAGATGAGGGATATCATCATATTCATGCTTTATTTTCACCTTCTGGTTGAGGGTAAGACAAAATTTTTTTTTAACAAATAGCAACTAGTAATAATAAAACTGATTTTATCATCTAGCATGTATTAAGTGCTTACTAATTGCAGCCATTTTTTCTAAGCCTCATATAGCTAATTAAATTCACAGCAACCTTTGAGATAGACTTTATTATTTCTCTTTTACAGATGAGAAGTGGTTCAGAAAAGTGGTGTAACTTCATCATGGCATAAGCTCAGAAGTGATAAAGCAAAGTTTCATACCCAGACATACTGGCACCAAAATCAGTGCTTTCTACAATTACGTTAGGGAAGAAATAAATGAATGAATTAAAGCCTTTTCAAATGTCATAAATCTAGCAGACCAAGATTTAAGCTGTATCTTCTTTAAATTTTTCTTAAGTATTTACCTAAAATTAGCTAGGAGATAGTAATTCAGATTTCCTGCAGTTCAAATGCATGAGAAAAGAACTTTTGCTGTTCTACAGCTAAGAAAAAAAAATGTGCCAG
Organism: Eptesicus fuscus; assembly: GCF_027574615.1. Classification (NCBI taxonomy): domain Eukaryota; kingdom Metazoa; phylum Chordata; class Mammalia; order Chiroptera; family Vespertilionidae; genus Eptesicus; species Eptesicus fuscus. The sequence continues at coordinate 35,251,265 of NC_072491.1, read as the reverse complement.
GAAATCCCAGCTTTTCCTATTCTATAGATTATGAATACCAGTAACTTCCCTATAGGTCTTCTCATTCATTCCTTGTTATTAAAAACAAATAGTCTGTCCTGTGATTCCTAAGGCAAAAAGTTCCAAGCACCTAAGATAAGCAAATGTCACCATGGAGTTATTTTTAAAGGTAGATCACAGGTTCTTCCAAATCAACTAATATTTCTCAACAGAGAAATGCACACTACTACTAGATTTTTTACTCCCATTTTCCTTCTCAATTGGTATTTTTATTGTAATTTGTTGCTGCTCTATTTCTCCCATTTTTAGTTCTCTATTACTTTCATTTAAGTTCTCCCTAACCTATAAGCCTGATGAGCTTTCTATAAAAAAAGCAGGAAAGATATTAAAAATAAGAGGATTTTCCAGGTGGGTTCTCCCAAGCTCTCGGTTCTCTCATTATAATAAAGATTTTACAGTTACATCTGCAAGGTTCTTTAAAAAAGAAAAAGGTATATAAAGGGGAAAGATAAAAAAGAGCCCGAGATATGCCATCACTCTTCTCCCACCACCATCCAGATGTGCAGAGGCATTAGAGGATGGTACAGAGACCACGGTGAGATGGAGTGGGCGTGCACTAGAACACCCCAGCTCCCTTTATCAAACCATCAGATTCACCTTTCCTTCCAAAACAGATGTCCTTACCTACAAGTGATCCCACTGAAAAGTACCCATCCCATATTTATATACTGTATTACATTTTTTTGAGATTCAATTAGCTACCAAGAATTAAGGAAAGCACACCATCATTGGTCTCTAGACATCCAATGTCTAGCTGAAATAAGACAAGGGGACAAGGGGAGAAAGTCCATTTCATTTCATGTTGCTGTAAAATTGCTCTAAGAGTTATTTTTATTAAAATTCTCTAATTTTTATATCTGCTAATTAGATATGTCAATGTAACAAATGTCCAAACCTGTAGAGAATTTTTATGTGTTTGTTTGAGCCAAACACTGATGACAATTGCTGGGAAGCAAAATCTCAGCAGATTGAGAAAATGTTCCAAAGAATGGCAGTTTTGTAGCTGATTTTATACATTACAATCAAAGCAGGAGGCCTAAGGAGGGTTACATGGAATCCATTAGTGGTAGGATAAGAGGGTGGGAGAAAGCAAAATGGGGAGGAAATCTCTGGGATTGGATAAAAAGGAAAATGGAGAGACACATTTTACATTGGTGGGTATAGGATAGTTAGTAATTAGCATTTATGGCACATAGAGATTGTGGGAGGGGTACAAAATAAATAACAATGAGGGGTTCTGTGGTTTCTTGCTTTTGTGTGGAGATTGTGCCCCGAGGGGTCTGGAAAAGATTACTCTGACATTCCCAAGGTTTGTTATCTTAGGTACAAAAAGACAATTGACAGGCTCTCAGTAAGGTGAAGATTGGCTTTGTCAAGGAAGCTATTGGCCTACCTGTCATGACTCACTTTTAGTTAGGAAGGTTTATGTTCAGATCAACCTATGTGGTTACTGTCAGTCTCTTGAGTTTGTCTGGTTTAGTATGTGCTCCCCTTTTTCATCCACAGATAAATGTTGTCCAATATTTGTCTATCTGTAAGTATGAACATCTGTATAGAATTGTTAAATAAATGGGCAAGTGACTAAGATTATGACATGGGCTCGGAGTGACTTCTGCTTTCAAATGAACATTTCACATATGCATTTTTGTACCAAGAAAACTTAACCAGCCCTGTGAAACCAGCCCAGGATACTTTAAAACCATCTTTCTTTTGGCTTCTTGTCTTGATCTACTTGCTATGGAATAGGAATTACTGGAAAAATAAAATAGAAACATCTAAATATTTAAAATTAACAATGTTCTCATAAGTTAGAAAGTTGACATTTGAAATTATCCTCATATTAAATTAACTGAAGGAGCAGTTCCAAAGCAAATAATGTGTCTTGGAGTAGTCATTCTCGTTCCGGAATTACTAGTAGTGTCATTATTTTATCTACAGAAAGATAATAAATCAATATCCCGAAGAAAAGAGAGCAGTTTTCTACTTACTAGATTTTCCATGGGCATGAAATAAAGCCTTCAAAAGAAAATTTTTGTTGTGCTTACATCATTAAAAGACATGCTTATCTAGTTGAAGAAACCCTTCACTAGAAGACCTACATATTGCTAAGAGTGGAAACAAAGTACCTAGCTCTCAGAGCAAGGGCCTCAGTGACAAACCCACTAGGCTTGATGCAACCATAATATAGAGAATTATGCAATGACAATTATGTTTAGAAAACATGAATTCTATACAAAACAATTCATAATAGAGGAATGAGAGAGAGAGAAAGTGACTTATTTTCCCTCCAGATTTACTCTCAACCTTACTCCACAGTGTGGTGATAGAGCCTATTTGCCCCCATCTCTTCCATCTATCCAGAGATGGACATTGAACATGATCTCCGCCCCCAGATGTTCTACCATGTATGAGAGAGAGGCTAGAGCAAGACAGGTGTGCCTGTGGGGCTGAGACACACATCAGGGTATATGCTTGGTAAACAGGTCACCAGAGAAGCAAGGTAATTTCAGTAGATGACAGGTTCTACTGGAAAATGACACAAGGTACTGGGATAGTGTCAAGGGGAGGCTAAACTGACTTGGGATTGTTAAAGAACACAACTCAACCAAGTAAATTTAAAGATCTAATTGACTTTATTAAGTGATTCGTGAATTGGGCAGCATCCCATCTAGCAACTTGAAGGGTGCTCCCAGGGGTAGTAATAAAATGGAAGGATTTTATAGAAAAGGGGGGCATTAACAAAAGAACAGGAAGGGTTATTTTTTAGGCCAGGACATTTTCTTTTGGGTGGAAGGAACTGCAAGGGTTTTTATCAGACAGATTGACTCTTCTTTCTGTGGGGAAAGGGGATGGAGAGGGCCCACATGACAGATTACCTCATTAGTACTGACCAGAAAATTCCAGATTGGTTGATTAAGATTATATTTCTAAGAAAGGTTGAGATAGCAATTAGGTCAAGTATTAAATCTAGGTTTGTTGTCACAGGCTTTAGCATAAGTAATGCCATTTTGGGCTTGTGATTTTCTCTTTAACAGAATTTAGGAAAAGACCTCTCTAAGGAATGAGATTGGAGTTGGAAGGAGCCAACTATGCAAAGATCTGGAGAAGGCACATTTCAGGCAGAAGGCAGAGCAGATACCCAGACTGTAGGGTGGGAAAAGGCAGCAGGATAGAGGAAAATCAGAGGGACTCAATGAGTGAACAAAGGTGAGAAATGATGCAATGAGGTCAGAAAGGGAGATAAGAAATAAAAGCCAATCTGACAACAGTTTTCATGGGTGGCTCATGGGAGAGGTCATACTTGGATATATAGAGCTAGATAGGGCTCTTCAAGTTGAACTCAGCCCACGCCATACACAAACAGCCTGACAATAAGCCCTGACCCAATACCTCTCATACTTGCCAAGACAGTGATGCAACTCACCTTTTACTACATGCTCTTTCTCTAATTTTTCCAGTCGGCTCTCTAAACCCTGGTCTACCACTCTGTAATTCACCCCTAGACTCCTTGACTATCTAACTTCAATCAACAATGCTTTCTCAAACACGATTTTGTCCTGATTCTCTAATTCCAAACAATATGCTGGAAAGACATATCTCTGCTCGTAGCATGGGCCAGAAGGGACGAGGGTAGCCCAGCCTGTCACTCAGTTCACTCTTGAGGGAAGGGAACTGGATAAAAGGAAGACACCCTCACTCCCCACTATAGCCAGGTAACTGCTGAATGGAATGAAGGATCGATGAGCAGGAAGAGTGACTGCCATGGAATAGAATCCAGAGTCACATGGGAGCCCAGGGAGGGCAATAAATGCTAGTAGACGCAAAGACCATGGCTGTGGCCTGGTATCATGACCCTGTTCTTCCTCTCTATCTCTCAGAGAGAGGATGGCAGCTTTGGTTAGTGTATCAAGTTCCATGCTCTCTCTGGTGATGCAGCTGTTGGAAGTTATCTCCATCACTAGACTAAGTTGCAAGAACTATATGTACTCATCTTTGTATCTTTAGTGGGTAGTATAGGTTAGTTGCTCAAGTAATAGTTATTAAATGATTTATGTTCAATGATGTTCATCACAGCATTTTAATGGAATAATCAGAAGCTGCTTAAACATCCTATTTTGATACAGCCATAATATAGAGAATTATGCAACAAAATTATGTTTTAGAAAACATGCATTCTATAGAAAATAATTCATAATAGAGGAGAGAGGGGGAGGGAGGGAGGGAGAGAGAGAGAGAGAGAGAGAGAGAGAGAGAGAGAGAGAAGAGAAGAGGAGAGGCGAGGCGAAGCGGAGAGGAGAGGAGAGGAGAGGAGAGGAGAGGAGAGGAGAGGAGAGGAGAGGAGAGGAGAGAGAGAGAGAGAGAGATTCCCTCCAGACTTACTCTCAACTTTACTCCACAGCGTGGTGATAGAGCTTTGTTTGCCTGGGACAGTCCCAGTTTATGCTATTGTCCTGGGTTTATTGGCATTATGAGTAATTCACTCTTTCTCACTCTCAAAAGCATCCTATTCTTGCAATACATTTTAAAATCACCCTTTGGTTCTGAGTCCCTCAAGGAGTCCCAGGTGTAATAGGCATGATAGCCTAGTCTCTTGCTCTCTGGTGTCTAGCTGAGTTGGTCCAGAAGGAGCACTGATTGGTGATTGACAGTAGGGAGGCGGCTAGGGAGGTACAAGAGTTTATTCCCCCAGCTCCTTCTCTGCAAAGCCAGTCTGGGCCTGTTGTATCTCTCTGCCAAAAGGCCAGGCGGCTGTTTTCACACCTGGAGTCTCTCTGCCTCCAGGTCCCAGGACCTCTTCCTCCCATTGCCTCATTAGGCGTCTAGAATAAAATCAGGCTCCCTGCTGTTCCCACTGTCTCTTCCAGTTTCCCTACAACCGGCCCACGTCTTTGTAAACAGTCTCTTGATGAAACTCTCCTCACAGTGTCCCAATGTGAGTGTGCCATCTGTTTTCTGCTGGCAACCTGGTTGATTATCAGAGACAGCAACAGAGATACACAGAGACAAAGAGAAAGAGAAAAAAGCATCACCAAAATGTTCTCAGTGATTATCTCGGTGGGGCAAAAGGATAAGTGATATTCATTAGGAAGCCTTTGTTTGTGTTCTGATGTTTTCTAATTTTTCTCCATTTAGCATGCATTTGTATTTAGAGAAATGATACAAAATAGGGTGCAAATTTGCTGAAGAAACTAATAAATTATTGAAATACCCTTTCCCTACCTCTAGAATCAGAGTTCAAGTTCAAGCTTGATTCATGTTCAAACTAAAATGTGCTTCTTATGAGCGTATGTTCAGGTTAAAGAGCATTGCTATCATGCTTGCTATTTATTGAACCACCACTATGACATTCTTTCTATGTCCATTATTTTACTTAATCCTTACAACCAAAGATAGATGTTACTAACCCCATATTACGGAAGAAAAAAGGAAAGCGCAGAGAAATTATGTCATCTGCCCACAGCCATTTAGGTAAGAAGAGGCAAAGCCAAGATTTAAGCCCACGCTCGCAGCCACTTCCTCCCATAAATTATATAGACCTGCGCATAGACACATTAATTAAAACATGGCATAAAATCCCTTTGAGAACAGAGTGTTCTTTTGTCCTAAAAAATTAATTGGCCTTTTGATTATGCAAATATAAAGTAAGAAAACTTTATATTCTCTAACTTGATACACTAACCAAAGCTGCCATCCTCTCTCTGAGAGATAGAGAGGAAGAACAGGGTCATGATACCAGGCCACAGCCATGGTCTTTGCCTCTACTAGCATTTGTTGCCCTCCCTGGGCTCCCATGTGACTCTGGATTCTATTCCATGGCAGTCACAAATATAAAGTAAGAAAACATTCTATTCTCCATTTAGAGAACAGGCCTTGGATAGGAAAGCTGTGCTGAAGGGGACTCCTCTCCGCAGTGACCCCAGAGCTTAGAGACAGGGTGGCACCCAACATTAAGGAGAAAAGCTACTGGTAGGCTACCCTAGTAGAAAAGCCAAGCCTCTAATTTCCCAGGGTCCTATCTATTAGGTGTGGTTTGCGTGTGTTTTTTTTCACTGTAATACCCGCTTGGTGTTTCCCAGTCTTCGGTACATCTAGTTAAGTAAGCTTTGTTCTTATCCAGGCTGAGGTGAATTAACTGTAATCTGTTTCCTCGAATAGGATAAAGTGACTTAAGAGGAGGAAGAGAAGGCCAGCAGGGCTGTGGAGCAGTGTTCTAGAGCTAGACCACTGGCTGGGTCAGGTGACCTCCAGAACCAATCTTTGGAGAATGTATGCATTCCCTGGGGATTTCCAGTAAGACTGGTGCCTCTTCTATCATTGCATTTAGATTCTTTTTATGAGTAGGTGCTATTATGTCTGTCAACTGGAAGTTAGGGGCTATGTCTTGTTTTGTATTTGTATTCTCTGTCCCTAGCACAGTGCTTAGCATATAGGAAGAACTCAATATACTTCTTTCAAACTGAAGAAAAAGAAAAAACACACAGAAAAAAAATATACTTTAAAAATAAATTATTCAGACTTATTTTCTTATTTTAGGAATTCTGTAGTAACTTATACACCAGGAGTTACATCTAAAATCTTAAGATTTTACTTTACAACATACATTTCTGAAGTTTTTTTCTTCTAAATCAAGTATTAAAGTGTTTCCCGATTGATTACATTTTTGGGAAATATTACATTTACTCTAAGTTGTAATCAAATGGGTTTCCATAAAACAGAAAACTTAGCCCTTTTTAAAAAGGGAAATGAATATTTTGAATTCAATATTAATAGTATTTCATATTAGACAGTGATATTTAATCATTTAACTTAGTCACAGCATGTTAATATTATAAGTTAACATCTTATTTTGGCACTAATATTTAATGGATTCTAGAAAAATGGCCGTCCATAAACAACATTTATAAAGCATTGTTATGTATCATGCTCAGTGCTTTATAATAAACTTAATCCTCAGAAAATGTCTGGCAGTTGAGTGCCATTATTCTAATTTTAAAATGAGGAAATTGAGTCTCAGAAAGGTCAAATAACTCAGTCCGGGAAGCATTATTCCACTTCTTTTTAGGAGGTAGATTTGCCAAAATAAATAACCATGTTCGTAAATATCTTCTACTTCCTCATTCTTACCTCTGAAGCCATATATCCTGCATACTAAGAACTTCCTTTTTTTTTTTTTTTTTTCACTCGGAACTTTATTATGGAGATTAAAAGGGCTGGCTTATGCAACCAACTATTAAGAAATCAGGGGAAAAAATAACATTTGTCATAATAGTTCCCTCTAAGTGTGCCTTTGTGAATGACAGGTGGACCTAGAAGTCTTTCAGAGGTATCCCTGAAACGGTCCCTCCCACATTTTGCACTCATTGGATCCTTCCTTCAACACATGAAGTCTTTCTTGATAGAAAGATTCCATCTCCCCTATACATAGTTCAAACATTAGCAAGCTTTATTCATCTGAAACATAGGTAACAAACAGAAAGCAACCAACCTTCTTCGAACCTCTCAGGGGCATATCAAACAGAAGAAGGCACATCGGAGTTCATTCACGTTGCTGATGTGTGAAACCTCCCTTCCTCACTCCGAGCATATTTATGCCTATGTAGCATTTGCCTTTAGGACGTTTCTGTGTATTGTTTTAAAATCCTCTTCACATAAATAGCAGAAAATAGAGAAAAACAGTCCTCAGATACAATGACAATCACAAGAAATGGCAGCTGAGAGCAAGGGAAGACACAGGAAACTGCAGAAGCAGGTAGAATGTTAATATCAATTAGTGAAATATTTAAGGAGAAGCTTGTCTAGGACCAACATACCAGACTGTCTTTCCATTTGAAATGCTCAAACTAGGATGCTATGAGAACAAAGACTCCTGACCAGAGCTACTGCTTTAGCCCAGGATTCTACTCACCGGTCCTCCCCTGGTAATGCCATGTCAAAATCGCATTAAAGCTTTTTAAGACTGAGTAAAAGGCAGATCTCAAACAGTCCTGCAGTATTACAGGTAAGGACTCACTGCAGATGACAAATATGTTTTAATTAAATAGGGAAGCAAATGGTCTCAAACTGAAGCTTGCAGTGAACCAAGCCCTAGACATTAGCTTCACAGGCAAGTGGGACATGGTTTACTTTCCTCCTTTCTCAAGTTTGCTTAAGGCTAAATAGCGTTTCTCATCTGTTACTGTATGCAATAAGGATGTTGTGCTGCTTTAAAATAGCTGTCAGGTAGGGTGTGTACACATGTATTTGAGCATGTGTGTGTGGTTAACTAGTTTTTTTTTTTTTTGTGGCAAGGAACTACTATCATTGATGAATCGATTTCATTTAACTAAATTAACTCTGTTAGTTACATGAAAGATTAGGCGCTATTATCTTATACTGGTATGCAGAGAGTTATATAGAAGTACAAAATGTACATCGAGGGCCAATTACACATGAAGAACTACTGATAATTATGAGAGCTGGTTAATATTTCTGAATTATTAAGTCTGACAGCATAATCCTGCTTTCTGTGTTGCTTCGTCTATTGATACCAGATGCTTAATGCATAGTAAAATGTGACAGTTCAGTAGAAGTTAATGCTATCCTGCAAAATAAAGAAAATTACTTGGTGTAACATGAAATGCGGCAAGCAGAAGCTGAAAGTTACAGTGGGCTTTAAACTAAAGGGTAGCTGTAAGTCTGAAAGCGTATTCAATTTCAAACAGTGTTATCTCTTATTCCCGCGTGCGGTGGGGTTTAGAGGGCTGTGGTCGCCTTCCACCACGACAGCTGGTTAGAGATTGCCCCTTCTCCTGTCATTATGTTTGACATCATAACACCCCTTCCCTCAAATGCTGAAACTGCTATGTATCCCTTCTGACAGTTCATGTCCCAATGTCATTGGAACTCTCCCACCTGTGAGGGTATTATTTTGGGGTCATGGGTCATTTGCCATCAAGTTGATGTTTAATACTGGTTCACTGATGGTGCAGCTAAACTTTTTAGTACTCAAAAGCAGTTTCTACAAAGCAGCCTCAGAGATAAGTGAGAACCATGCACCTGGCTAGGTTTAAAAACATACTAATTGTAAAATTCACTTAGTGGCACAAGAGAGAAAAATTCACATGGGCCAATTATGCATGATATACCATAGATGTGCATTAATGTTCTTGAATTATTAACTCTGACAGTACAATCATCTTTTTTTCTTGTTTCTTCTGATGATACAAGATGTTTAATGCACAGCAAAATGTGACTGTTTCACTATATGTTTTACTTATGGCTAGAAAACAAAAAAGTACATGCTATTGTTGTGACTATGAAAGACATATGTATCATGTAAGACAAAACAGATGTCTTCTTCAGGATTTTCACTCTCAGTTAAAGTAGGTGAATTTCCATAGAATATATTGGTAAGAGGGAATTTCCTATGACAAATAGGATTGCATTTCATTGCTTGGATAATAAAATGTGTCACTTTTGTTAATTGGTATTATTAGTTGCAGAGGTGATGGGATGGGATGTATCAGACTCTGCCCACATAAACTGAAATTTCAGTTGTATCAACCCTGGTCAGTGAAATGTCTTAATGATAATAGCTAACTAATGACATGAGATATGCTAAGTATATTACATGTGTTATGTTAATCTTTATACTACCCTTGTGAGGTGGGAATTATCATTATCCTCATTTTGCAGATAAAGAATAGACACAAATAGGTTAAGCAAGTTGCCCACGATCATACAAATATAAAGTGGCAGAACTGAGATTTGAACCCAAGGGGTTTGGTTTCTAGTCTGCACTCAAAATACGTGCTAATACCATCACTACAGCCAGCTTAGCCCTAACACCCTCAATCTCCCCTTTCCCTTACCACCAACCAGCCTAACTGTTGTTTAGAAAACAACGTCATGGCTCTAGCTGAAGGAAAGGGGGAGAAAGCCTCTATTTTCTTGCTAACAGAATATAGAGCTAAAAAAGACACTACCATTATCACAGACATGCAGTTTTGTATGCTTTCATTCTTTAACAATCATTCATAGTGTATGGCATAAATGAGCCTTTTCAGGTAAAACAGAATCTCTTATTTACCAGACCACTCAATTCTACCATCATTCACTAGCTAGAAGTTTAGTCATCAAATTTAAATTTTAAAAGAACCTATGAAAATGTGGAAAAAGAAAATGCTGAGACCAAAGATATCTGTAACTTTGCCAGGACGTAATAGTTAATCCTAATAAGTGGCAAGACTGGCTATATCAGCATTTGTTTACCTTGAAATAACAAAATATAAAACTCCAAAGTAGAGGAAGACACGACTATGGAAGAACGGCCACAGAGACACAAAGGTGCTTGGGGGAAGAGTACTGATTGCCACAGAGTGTGGGCAGCCTCTAGAAGCTGGGAAAGAGTCTCCAATACAATCTTAAGTAGAAGTAGCAAGAGTGTACATCATTTTTCTGTTCCTGATCTTAAGAGAGATTGCCTGCAGATCATTTCTACAGAAAGAAGGATGCAGGTGATGGGCCTGGAAGTGCACCTAATATAGGAGTGGGGCGTGAGAACTATACAAATCAACTGAAGTCAAACAAAGTTAAGTCAGGGGCCTGCTACATGCTGCCTGACACAGAACTTGGCTGACCGGAGATACAAGTGGATCACAAAGAGTCTCTGGGAAAAAAGCCTCTGGCAAAGATTAATAGCTAGTCACCCATACCTTATCATTTACTCATATCCTATCTAATAAAAGAGTAATATGCAAATTGACCATACCTCCCCATACACCCACAAACCACGCCCACCAGCCAATCAGGAGCGAGTATGCAAATTAACCCAACCAAGATGGCTGCCACCACGAAGAGAGCAGGAGGCTTGGGTTTCCCCGGCAATGGAGGAAGCCAAGCTTTCCGCCTGTCCTGGCCTGCCTTGGCCTCTGCTTAAGGCTACAAAGTTTCAATTATAGACGATAAATAAATCCCAACAAAAATGGCGGCAGCTACAAGGCTTGAGTTGCCCCTGGCCATGGAGGAAGCCAAGTTCCCACAGCCCTGGCCTTCGCTCAAGGCTACAAAGTTTCGATTATAGAAGATAAATAAATCCCAGGTACCAGGGCCTCCGCTTGGGTCACTGGGGGGCATGGCCGGCCTGCAAACCACCACAGGCCCCTCGCCCAGGCCACCCCATGCCCCAAGGGAACCCCCACCCTGATCTGGGACACCCTTCAGGGCAAACCAGCTGGCCCCCACCCATGCACCAGGCCTCTATCCTATCTATCCTATCTAATAAAAGAGTAATATGCAAATTGACCATCACTCCAACACACAAGTTGGCTACCCCCAAGTGATCAAAGATGGTTGCCCCCATGTGGACACAAGATGGCCAGCAAGGGAGGGCAGTTGGGAGGGACCAGGCTTGCAAGGGAGGGCAATTGGGGGCAATCAAGCCTGCAGGGGAGGGCAGTTAGGGGTGACCAGGCTGGCAGAGGAGGGAAGTTGGAGGCGACTGGGCCTGCAGGGAAGGGCAGTTGGGAGGGACCCAGGCCTGCAGGGGAGAGCAGTTGGTGGGGACCAGGCCTGCAGGGGAGGGCAGTTGGTGGGTACCAGTCCTACATGGGAAGGGCAGTTAGGGGTGACCAGGCCTTCAGGGGAGGGCAGTTAGGGGTGACCATGCCTGCAGGGGAGGGCAATTAGGGGCAATCAGGCTGGCAGGGAAGCAGTTAGTCATCAATCAGGCTGGCAGGGGAGTGGTTAGGGGGTGATCAGGCTGGCAGGCAGAAGCGGTTAGGGGCAATCAGGAAGGCAGGCAGGCAAGCAGTTGGGAGCTAGCAGTCCTGGATTGTGAGAGGGATGTCCGACTACCTGTTTAGGCCCGATCCTATTGGGATTAGGCCTAAACTGGCAGTCGGACATCCCTCAAGGGGTCCCAGATTGGAGAGGGTGCAGGCTGGGCTGAGGGACACCCCCTCCTCCCGTGCACAAATTTCATGCACCAGGCCTCTAGTTGTACCATAAAAGAAAACACAAAATATACCTTGAAAAGGTTAGAGTTAATCCCAATCTTTTTCCACTCTATTTCCCCATGCCAGTGTCTGCAGGCACACATGCACACCCACACACACACCCACACACTCTACTGCAAAGACTTTCAGGTGTTTTGCCACTTAATTTTCAAATTCTGATATTTTTAGATAGAAAAACAAGATTTTATCTTAGCAAAATATTTTTAAAGGAAATAATTACTCGGTATTTTTGAGGGGAATGTATTTATATATAAATTATTGTTCAAATTTATTTTAATGTAGTTTATATTATTACAACACTGTCATTGGGATTTCATTTAGGAATAGGGATGTCTTTCCAAGCAAAGACATTCTTTAGATGAAGGGAGTGGTAAGTTACTAAAAGGAAGGAAAGAAGAATGAACCTTGAAGGATAATTAGCAGTTCCTCGCAGAGTGACACTTACTATTCTCCCCCCTTGTTGAGAAAATGGTTGGTAACGTGTAATAAAACTCAGGAATACCATGCAAGGGATTGCTTAGCAGTTGTGAGCACTGAAAGAAAGAATGAATTTCCGGCCATAATCCACATGGTTCAGTCAAAAGCTACAAGAGCCAAGAAATGGAAGAGATTAGGAGAATGAATGTATCTGAGAATTTGCAGAAATATTGAGGATGGCTTTGGATTCCTATACACCAGGGTATTGAGATGTTGGAGGCAATTTCCACTGAACTAGAAGTGGTAGAATGATCACCATCTAGATGGAGTCTGGGTCTCATTATTAACGTTTGGAAGATGCTACAATTTGCATAGACAGGAGTTTTTTTATTTGGAAGTTTTAAGCACACCGAAAGGTCTGCTTAACTATTAAAGGTCTATGTAGAAAAAGACTAAGAAGAAAAGACTTGGGGTATTTGAGAATTGCCTCCCTATGAGAAACAGTTTATTTCCAATATTTCTAATAACATAGTACATGGGCAGCAACCATTAAATTTGGGAGTGGTATTTTGGAATTCAGAGCAGTGGTTCCCAATCCTGGTTGAATATCACATTCACTCATGGAGTTGGGTTTTTTTTTTTTTAAATATTAATGCCTGAGTCCATTCAAATCCAATTGAATAAAAATCTTTTCTATGAGAGGGGCCTGAGCATTGGCATTCTTTGTGCTGTATTCCAAGCATTGAGTGACTCTAGTGATTAGTCAGTATTGAGAACAACAGTACCACCTGTTTCAGTGGAGCATTTAATTAGGCTTTCTACTGACTATACTGTAGCTGTTTGAGTGTTTATTCTTCTTTATTGATTATGTATAATTGTAATCTGGAGAATTAAAAAACTTGCACAGATTGAGAAACTAATCTAAGAATTTCAAACAAACCTAGGTTTGCTGAAATATTGCTTACAATGACTTGAATATTATTTTAATTTCCCTTGTTATTAAAAACAAGGAAGGTGCATTATCTAATAAGCTTATTCATTTGCATTTTTGATAAAGATGTTTCCTGATAATGCAAGTATTATCCTGTAAATTTAAATGTTCCAATCTCTGGTAAAGTTAAAGATGGGTATAACTGGAAATTTGCACAAATGCAAAGCACAGTTTAAAAGTGGATATCTTCTAGAAGCTGATGATATAAGTAATAGAATTTGTAATGAGAAAATAATGTTTTCTTTAACTAGAAAAATTAAATTATAACTTCTTCACTTTTTTAAAACTATCTTATTAGTTGACAACTTTGATAAAGTTAAATATTCAGATTTTAATTTGTTTTTTAATCTGAGGATCTTAACCTGGATATGTTATTTTGAAGTTTAGATATGGGTAGGGTGAGGTAAATTTGGTATACTGGAAGTGAATATAAAGTACTCCCCAATACCTACAGATCAAATTGTTCTGAAACAAGATAAGCTGATAAAAGGTTGATCATTTAGGGGGGGGGAAATCTCACAAATCAAATCCCCAGAAAATCTTATTGACTTTATCTTAAAAATATGTCCAGAATTTGACTAATTCTCACTTCAACCTGCCAGGCAACACACCTGAGATCACCATCCATTCTAACCAAGTATGCCAAGAATGTAAGGCCCTGACCAGTCCTCACTCAGGACAGCTCTTAGGGTTGTGCTTGTAGTGAGCACCCTGAAGGGATGGGGCAATGTCAGCCTCCAGGACAAGGAGCAGCTTTGCTTACTGCCTACTGCTATAAAAGAGATAGATTTCCTGAGCGCAGTGTTCCTCAGCTGCAGCACATGCCCACCAATTATGTAGCACTCATCTGGGCCCATCCATATTGCCTCCAAGGGACTTGGCAGGACAAGGGGAGCTAACACAAACATGAAGCTCGTGCCGCTTGCTATGCCATGAGTAATAAAGTCCTTTGTTTCTGACCTGAGTCTCCTGTCTTTTGCCAGAATCTATGAAAGTTACAGTTTAATATATTACCTTATAAGTAGGGTAAAATCAAATCCTAGATTCCAATCTCATCAAATACCACCCTAACTCAAGACACCATCATTTCTGACCTGGATGACTGCAATAGTTTCCTCATTGGTCTCCCTGCTTACGCCCTTTTGCTGTCTATTTTTAACACAATACTCAGAATAATTCTGTTCAATGTCTCATTATGTCACTCCTCTGTGTAAAACTCTTCAGTGATTCATATCTTATTCAGAATGAAATTCAAAGTTTTTACAATGAGACAAAGGCCCAACATTATCCCTCTTGACTTTATCTCTTATTACTTTCACCTTTGACCTATTGGCATTGTCCTCTTTCCTGCCAGGCACATTCCACTGTCCCTCAGTTGTTCACTAGGTCAGCTCCCACACCTCCTGCAGGTATTATTAACTCATTTCCTGAGGAAAGCCTTTCCTGCCCATCCTATGTAAAATTTCCACAACTCTACTTATCCTTCAACATTTCATGTTCTCCTTCCTTATTTTTATTTTAACTCTTAGTCCTTATAACTCACTTATTATGATTACTGTCTTTCTCCCTATCTTAGATAAGATATAAGCTCTATGAAGTAAGGAATTTTTTTGCTTCGGTATATCTCCAGGATCTATCACAGGACCTGATATCTACTAGCAATACATACGTATTGTATGAGTGAATGAAGAGGGCTTATGAAAGTAATTAGTGAATAACTGAATACAAAAGAATAAAAAGGTCATTTAATATCCTAGTCTACTTGAAGAAAAAGATAGACCGGGGAATGGTAGATGATTGTTTCTACAATCTATTGCTGCATAATTTATCATCACAAAACTTAGTGGCTTAAAGCAACAATTTATTATTATTTCCCATCGTTCTGTGTTTTGACTGTCCTCAGCTGGACAGCTCTTGATTAAGGTCTGTCATGCACTTGTGGTCAGCTAACACATGGGGCTACAGTTATCTGACATGGGCTGGACATTCAAGATGGCTCACGCGCAGCACCGGCAGATGATGCTGGCTCTTGGCTGGGCGATCAGCTGAGACTGCCCCTGGAGCACTTAACTAGGGTAGCTAGGTTCTGAGAGGAACATCCTGAAAGCCAGTGTTTCAAGAATCAGGAAGAAGTAACAGCAAGGCCGATGAAGGGCTACATCCAGAAGTAGCTCAACGTCACTTCTGTGATATTCCATGGACTGGAGTAGTCACGGAGCTCGTCCAGATTTGAAGGGATACACACCATAGGCGCCTCCTCTCAGTGGAGGACTGGCAAGGGCAGCACACAATATCCAGAGATTGTTGTAGCTATCTTTGCAAATGCAGTCTGCCACAATGGTCTCTAAATAAGAGTAGAGTATGAGAACAAGGAGCATACATTTAGCAATCTTCACATAGCCTGAGTAAGGGGGAAAGACCCTGTTTTTAGAAGGAGTGTTCCATTGATTAGAAAGTTGGACTTTGCTTTGACACAGGAAAAGTCTGTGAGGTATTTTTTCCTGGTCTAAGAGCTATCTCTCTTCAAAACACCCATTTCCTAAGGCCTTTTTCTCTCTCCTTACCAGATCACACATCTGATTCACTATTGATATCCTCAATATAGAGTTAAAGCACTTCTTACTTGAGAAGAAAAATGAACACAATGGCATTTTGATTCACATATTGATCTCTGTCACAGATTTCAGTGTGAATCTCTACTCTAGACAGTGTGATCTAGTCTGATATGCATAAAATCAACTTTCTCCACTTACAAAACCAGGCCCACTGACCCCACTAACAACGTGCCATCTTGTGAGGTGTCCTATCAGCAGCCACCCCTATGTTATATTTTTCTTACCTCAACCTAAGGTTCTAGGAGTTTCAACATGTAGGTATCATTTTTACTATAGAGTAGAGGACAGTTCTATGGAAAACTATCCTTTTAGATCTAGAAGGTGTCTAGAAATTCAGCTTTATTTGTTGATTTAAAAAAAAATTTTTTTACCAAAAGAGAAGATTGAAAGAAAATAATTTTGCTACTCCTTCATTAGAGGTAACCTATGGTCTTGGGAAGATTAGTCTGCCTAATCTATTTTATTTATATTCCAAAAATTTGGGGAGAAAAAAACAGCTGTTTTATAGCAGTTTAATGTTCAAAACATGTGATCAAACTGGTTACTTATAAGGTAGTAAAAATATAAAAGCTATTGGAAATAATGGTGTCAGTGCTCTTATAAATCTTGACCTCCATGGGTTTGGATGGGACCTGAGAAGCAGACCTGTATGATATTTGGAAGCTCTTAGGATTCTTCCCCTGCTCAATATACTCTGATACTTGTTTGGTGAGAGGTTGTGTGTGTGTATGTGTGGGTGAGGGGGGGGGTTCTCTTGACATAATGTACCCAATCAGAAGATTCATTATTCATAATTTTGATTGGGGTTATGTTCTTTTTAAAATGAAAGTTTTAGTAAGTTACTGCAACATCAAGGTATAGTAACCCAACTTTCATTGAAACTAAGTGGAAAAGCACAAGGAGTCCTAATTAATGATCTGCTGAGATCTACACAGGTATCCCCTACTGCCCATTCTTTACTGGCCATCTCACTCAAACTTACAGGGACAATGTAGTTGCCCATTTTACCTTTTAACTTGGAATGGGACCCATTATTTCTGATGCATTTCCATAGGCTTAACTGCTTGCATAGGCACTGTTTTAGTAGGATTTCTGCCTCCATATGGCTGAGATTAAAAATGAGCACAACTACACATCTGTCAGATGCAACTCATTTTTTTTTTTAAATATTTTTATTGAGGTATTATATGTGTACATATTTTACTATTACCCCCCCCACCCCACACCCACACATGCCCTCCCCCCCCAGAGTTTTGCGTCCATTGTTTATGCTTATATGCATGCATACAAGTCCTTCGTTTGATTTCATAACTCCCCCACCTTTCCCAAACTTTCCCCCTGTACTTTGAAAGTCTGTTTGATGCTTTACTGTCTCTGTATCTATCTTTTTGTTCACCACTTTATAATGTTCTTTACTATCCCTAAATGAGTGAGATCATGTGGTATTTTTCTTTCATTGACTGGCTTATTTCACGTAGCATAATGTTCTCCAATTCCATCCAGGTTGCTGCAAATGATGAGAATTCCTTCTTTTTTATGGCAGCATAGTATTCCATTGTGTAGATGTACCACAGTTTTCCGATCCAGTCATCTGCTGATGGGCACCTAGGCTGTTTCCAAATCTTAGCTATTGTAAATTGTGCTGCTATGAACATAGTGGTGCATATATCCTTTCTGATTGGTGTTTCTAGTTTCTTCGGATATATTCCCAGGAGTGGGATTACTGGGTCAAATGGGAGTTCCATTTTCAGTTTTTTGAGGAAACTCCATACTGTTCTCCACAGTGGCTGCACCAGTCTGCATTCCCACCAGCAGTGCACGAGGGTTCCTTTTTCTCCGCATCCTCGCCAACACTTGTTGTTTGTTGATTTGTTGATGATAGCCATTCTGACAGGTGTGAGATGGTACCTCATTGTTGTTTTGATTTGCATCTCTCGGATAATAAGTGACTTTGAACATGTTTTCATGTGTCTCTTGGCCTTCCTTCTGTCTTCTTTTGAAAATATTCTGTTTAGGTCTGTTGCCCATTTTTTTATGGGATCATTTATCTTCCTCTTATTGAGTTGCATAAGCTGCCTGTAGATGTTGGAGATTAAACCTTTATCAGTGATAGCATTTGCAAATATGTTTTCCCATGCAGTGGGCTTTCTTGTTGTTTTGTTGATGGTTTCTTTTGCTGTAAAAAAGCTTTTTATTTTGATGTAGTCCCATTTGTTAATTTTCTCTTTAGCTTCCATTGCCCTAGGGGCAGTGTCAGTGAAGAAGTTCTTGTGGCATATGTCTGAGATTTTGTTGCCTGTGGATTCCTCTAGTATTTTTATGGTTTCCCGTCTTATGTTTAAGTCCTGTATCCATTTTGAATTTATTTTTGTGTATGGTGTAAGTTGGTGATCTAGTTTCATTTTTTTGCATGTATCTGTCCAGTTTTCCCAGCACCATTTATTGAAGAGACTGTCTTGACTCCATTGTATGTTCATGCCTCCTTTGTCAAATATTAATTGAGCATAGTGGTTTGGGTCGATATCTGGGTTCTCTATTCTGTTCCATTGATCAATATGTCTGTTCTTGTGCCAGTACCAGGCTGTTTTGAGAACAGTGGCTTTGTAATACAGCTTGAAATCTGGTATTGAGATCCCACCTACTTTATTCTTCTTTCTGAGGATTGCTGAGGCTAGTCGGGGTCTTTTTTTATTCCAGATGAATTTTTGGAGAGTTCTTTCTAGGTCTGTGAAATATGCTGTTGGTATTTTGATGGGGAGTGCATTGAATCTGTAGATTGCTTTGGGTAGTATGGACATTTTAATGATGTTGATTCTACCAATCCAGGAACATGGTATGTTCTTCCATCTGTTTACTTCTTCCTCTATCTCTTTTTTCAGTGTCCTGTAGTTTTCTGCGTATAGGTCTTTTACCTCCTTAGTTAAGTTTATTCCTAGGTATCTTAATTTTTTTGGTGCGATGGTAAATGGGATTGCTTTTTTAGTCTCTCTTTCTGTAAGTTCATTATTGGTGTATAGAAAAGCCATAGATTTCTTGGCGTTAATTTTGTATCCCGCTACATTGCCGAATTCATTTATTAAGTCTATTAGTTTTTTGATGGAATCTTTTGGGTTTTTTATGTACAATATCATGTCATCTGCAAATAAGGACAGCTTCACTTCTTCTTTTCCAATTTGGATGCCTCTTATTTCTTCTTCTTGCCTAATTGCGATAGCTAATACTTCCAGTACTATGTCAAACAGGAGTGGTGAGAGTGGGCATCCCTGTCTTGTTCCTGTTCTTAGGGGAAATGGTTTTAGTTTTTGCCCATTGAGTATGATGTTTGCTGTGGGTTTATCATAAATAGCTTTTATTATGTTGAGGTATGAGCCTTCTATTCCCACCTTGTTGAGAGTTTTTATCAAGAAAGGGTGTTGGATTTTGTCAAATGCTTTTTCTGCATCTATTGATATGACTATGTGATTTTTATCTCTCAATTTGTTTATGTGATGTATCACGTTTATTGATTTGCGGATATTGTACCATCCTTGCATTCCTGGAATAAATCCTACTTGGTCATGGTGTATGATCTTTCTGATGTACTGCTGGAGCCGATTTGCTAGAATTTTGTTGAGGATTTTGGCATCAATGTTCATGAGGGATATTGGCCTGTAATTCTCTTTCATTGAGTTGTCTTTATCTGGTTTTGGTATTAGGGTGATGCTGGCTTCATAGAAGGAGCCTGGAAGTGTTCCTTCCTCTTGAATTTTTTGGAATAGTCTGAGGAGGATAGGTTTTAGTTCTTCCTTGAAAGTTTGATAAAACTCTCCTGTGAAGCCATCTGGCCCCGGGCTTTTGTTTGCCGGAAGCTTTTTGATGACTGCTTCAATTTCTTCCATAGTTACTGGCATGTTGAGCTGTTTAGAATCTTCCTGATTGAGTTTTGGAAGGTTGTATTTTTCTAGGAATATGTCGATTTCCTCTAGGTTGTCCAGTTTGTTGGAATAGAGTTGTTCGTAGTATTTTGTAACAATCCTTTGTATTTCGTCGGGGTCTGTTGTTATTTCACCTCTTTCATTTCTGATTTTGTTTATTTGGGTCCTCTCTGTTTGCTTCTTGGTGAGCCTGGCTAGAGGTCCATCAATCTTGTTTATCCTTTCAAAGAACCAGCTCTTGGTTTTGTTGATCTTTTGTATTGTTTCTTTGGTCTCTATGTCGTTTATCTCCGCTCTGATCTTTATTATTTCTTTCCTTCTGCTTACACTGGGCTTATCTTGTTGCTCTCTCTCTAACTCTTTGAGTTGTTGGGTTAGGTAATTTATTACCATTGTTTCTTGTTTTTTGAAGTAGGCTTGTAGAGCTATGAACTTCCCTCTCAGGACTGCTTTCATTGTGTCCCATAGATTTTGGATTGTTGTGTTTTCATTGTCGTTTGTTGCCATGATGTTTTTTATTTCTTCCTTGATGTCTTTGGTAACCCAGTCATGGTTTAATAACATGCTATTTAGTCTCCAAGTGTTTGATTTCTTTGGGTTGTTTTTATTGTAGTTGATTTCCAGTTTTATGCCACTGTGATCTGAGAAGATACTTGATATGATTTCTATCTTCTTGAATTTGGAGAGACTTTGCCTATGTCCTAACATATGGTCTATCTTTGAAAATGACCCATGTGCACTTGAGAAGAATGTATATTCTGTGGCTTTGGGGTGAAATGTTCTGAAGATGTCGATTAATTCCATCTGTTCTAGTGAGTCATTTAGGATTGATGTTTCTTTGCTGATTTTTTGTTTAGAGGATTTGTCCAATGGTGATAGTGGGGTATTGAAGTCTCCTACTATGATTGTATTACTGTCAATCTCTCCTTTGATATCTTCCAGGAGTTTTTTAATGTATCTTGGTGCTCCTGTATTGGGTGCATATATGTTTACCAGAGTTATTTCTTCTTGTTGGATTTCTCCCTTTAGTATTATGAAGTGGCCTTCATTATCTCTTGTTATGTCCTTCACTTTGAGATCTAATTTGTCAGATATAAGTATTGCAACCCCAGCTTTTTTTTCATTTCCATTTGCCTGGAAAACCTTTTTCCATCCCTTTACTCTCAGTCTGTATGCATCCTTTTTTTTGAGGTGGGTTTCCTGTAGACAGCAGATATCTGGGTTTTGTTTTCTTATCCAGTCTGTTACCCTGTGTCTTTTGATTGGGGCATTCAATCCATTTACATTTAAAGTTATTATTGATAGGTACTTATTTGACGCCATTTTTATTCTATACCCCTGTGTACCTTCTTTGCTTCCTATTTCTTTCTTTCTTTTTTTTTTTTTTACAGCAGACCCTTTAGCATTTCTTTCATTGCTGGTTTGGTGGTGATAAACTCCCTTAGTCCTTTTTTGTCTGTGAAGCTCCTGATTTCACCTTCAATTTTGATTGATAGCCTTGCTGGGTACAGTATTCTTGGATTTAGACCCTTCCTTTGCATGACTTGGTATATTTCATTCCATTCCCTTCTGGCCTGATGAGTTTCTGTTGAGAAATCAGTTGCTAGTCTGATGGGGGTTCCTTTGTATGTAACTGTCTGTCTCTCTCTGGCCGCTTGTAAGATTCTTACTTTGTCGTTGGTGTTTGCCAACTTAACTATAATGTGCCTTGGCGTCGGTCTTTTGGGGTTCATTTTGCTTGGAACTCTGTGAGCTTCTTGGATTTGTGTGGGTTTTTTCTTCCCTATATCAGGGAAGTTTTCTGTTATTATTTCTTCAAACAGGTTTTCTATTCCTTGCTCAGTTTCCTTTCCTTCTGGCACCCCTATTATCCTGATGTTGTTTTGTTTTGTATTGTCCCGAAGTTCCCTTACGCTCTCCTCAATCTTTCTAATTTTTGTTTCTAGAAGCTGTTGTAATTGGGTATTTTTTTCCATCTTGTCTTCTAGCTCACTTATGCGGTCCTCTGCTTCATCTAGTCTACTCTTGATGCTTTCTATTGAGTTCTTTACAGCAGCGATGTCATTTTTCATTTCTTCTTGGTTCTTCTTCATTTCTTCTTGGTTCTTACTCATATTGTCGAATTTGTCTTCCATCCTTTTCAGCCACTTTATGACCATTTCTCTG
The DNA here is from genome assembly GCF_027574615.1 of Eptesicus fuscus. Classification (NCBI taxonomy): domain Eukaryota; kingdom Metazoa; phylum Chordata; class Mammalia; order Chiroptera; family Vespertilionidae; genus Eptesicus; species Eptesicus fuscus. The sequence continues at coordinate 35,229,106 of NC_072491.1, read as the reverse complement.
AATTCTTTCTCTGATAGGTTGTTTGCCTCTAAATCGTTTACTTCCTTTTCTGGTGATGCCTGCTTCTCTTTCCTGTTTGGGCTGTTTCTTTGTCTCCCCATGGTCTCTCTTCTCCGGATGTCTGGTTATATAGATTTCTCTCTCTGGCGTTGATTTAAAGGTATAAAATACAACACAACCAGGCACAACAGACAAGGCACTGAACAGAATTGTATTCACGATATTAATAACCTTTCCGTGGTGCAGTGAAGAGTTTCTTTGAATCCGAGTGTTTGCGCTGATAGGGGACCGGTGGTCTGGTGCTCCCAGCAGTTCAGTGTTTGCAGTTGTCGCAGAAAGTCAGGTTTTCCCTAAAAACCTCCTTTCCTTGCAAGATGGCGAGGCGCCCGGCGAGCCCGCAGCTCCAGGAGGGGACCCAGCCCCTGTGGGTGCTGCGCGGTCAGAGGAACACTGCCCAGCACTCCCCCGCCTTCTCCTGGAGTTTAGCTGTCCCTTGGCTTGCCCACATACACTCCCTCTGCGAGCCTCTGCTGCTCCGACTCTCCGCCCCAGGAACAGACTCCAAACCCGACTCTATTCCGTCGCCATTTTTTCCTCTCGCAACTCATTTTTTAATGAGGCCTTGGAATGTTACATTTCTGTTCGCTCGTTTTGCTGAGAAGTTATGTGACATTACTTTTATGAGCTCAGTAAACTGGCCGTTTTTCTTTTTCTTGTCTATTTTCTTTAATTTATTTTCATTAAGCTGTCAAAATCTAATGCATCCCTCATGCCCTGTGGTATGTGACGCATATATATGCATTATCACACACCACCTTCCCCTTCCCCATTCCCTGAAAGGAATATTATTTACAAGAACTGACCGCTTTTCAGCTTTGTGGTGAAAAAAGTTACTTGAAGATGCTTAGAAGACAAATATAAAAATAAGAATCATCAGAGAGTTCTCATAAGTATTTCATTTTATCCCTGCATGTACAAAATGTGTTTAAACACCAAGTGATTCTATGAGCAGTTCAAATATACAGTATATAACGGCATGTCACAGCAGGACATTAAGTCAAACCTACATAGAATGATTGTGATTCAAAAATCACATTGAAAAGGACTGAAATATTTTTGTTCTAAAAAGTCTTCCTCTACTGATCATCCAGTTTGGGGGGACTGGGGAAAACCCAAGGAAGAAATCCATGAAAGTCAGTTGCTGTTCTTGCACAAGCCACATAAATCCTTCTGCATGATCATCAACATGCTATAAACAAACAGCCTTTTACCTTCCTCCTCAGTCTCACTTGGCAGGGATCTACATTCCAACTGATTAGGATGAGACGGCCTACTTAAAAAGATGCTCATTTTATGATTCCCCAGTGACCACCACTGGAAGACTTGTGTAAAGATGAGTTTCATCACTTTCATGATTGCTGGTCACGCTCTGGAAGACTGATTGTTTCCAGAAGTCGTAAGAGTGTGCTATGGGATGTTTATTTACATTTGAGTAACTGTGTATTTTACAAAGAATATACTGTGACTATTTTACTTTGCCATTTTAGGTTTTGGGGCAACCTTCTCCCCAGTCACACTGACCATGTGCTTTCCTTCTTAACTTCTTACCATGCTTAACTTATAAATTTACTTTTCCACAAATAGTTAGAGAAGGCATCACAGTTATTCTAGTAATTCTTTCATAGTAAAGATTTTTGCATTATGGTCCTTTATACACATAGCAGCAAAATTTGGGCAGGGAAGGAGAGTCTTAGTTGCTTTTTGTGGCAGATACAAACTGCAGGGAGTGCTGTCAACGACCCAAGTTGCAGGTCTCAGCTCCTCCAAAATTTGCCTCAGCTGCAGAGAGGGCCTCTCCTAAGAGTACCCCTCTCCCCCTAGTTGTCCACACTCGGTGACTATATGAGGTAGCCATATAAAGGCCTGGACAATTTGACCCAACTAGGGACACTCTGATGGTTGATCTGTAATTCAGAGTTCCAAATAGGTTGACCATGACTTTATCGGTGTAATACGGCAGTTGGATTTCTTCTTCTGCCCAATCTGCTTTTTCCCCCTTCCTTGTTAGGTGTTGATATCTAAAAAACATCTTGCACCCCAAACTGCATCTCAGCATCTGCTTCTAGAGAGCCCAACCTGTGACAATTATTGTATCCACGCATGTATATATATCTTCCTGTATTCCTGTATCAGGACATTTGAAGAAACGTTTTCTATGACCCTGATATTAAACATTGGGAACAAAAGCTGAGTACAAAGATGCCAACAATCCAGTATCAAAGAATTGGGGGACCAGGGTGCCCTCTTCCCAGCCTTGCTTGGAGTGACCAAACTGGCCTTGTTACACCTATCACCCCAGAACCCTCTCTTCCCCATCCTTGTAAGCTGAAGGCCAGTGGGACAGGAAGGAAGTGTCCAGCAGGACAGCTGCTTTTGTTTCCATCCCCTTTATTGTGGGAGAGAGGAGGAGAGTGTGCCCTCTGCCCTAAATAGGGTGCCAAGAAAATCAATCATGGAGATTTGGGAAACTTGCAGAGAGAAGACTCAGAGCTCATTCCCCAACTGATCAGCCATTGTGCTTCTTTACAAGGGTAGGGACATAGAAAGAGAGAGATCTGGAAAATGGGCAAAACAAAACAGCTTGCACTAACACACCTTGTTTCGACAAAGGTGTCTGGCTTTCTTGTTTGTCAAATTGGCATAGCTCAGATGCCATACTAGGTCCATCTTATAAATCTCCCATCTGATCTAAGAGGGAGAAAGACCTACAGGAGGAAAATCTATCACTGAACCAGTAGGGAAGGGGGCTGAGAGGACAGAGGTCCTCCCAGAAAACATCTTCTGCCCAGGAGCTGGGCAGCAAGGAGACCTTGTCCAGCACTCTCCCCCGCCCCTTCCCCCCTCCCCCCCCCCTACTCCTTGGAGAGACACACACAAGAGCCTCACAGGAAGATGAGATGTTTTCCACACAAAGGATACTGATGGCCCCTCTGTGCCATCCCTGGTTGAATGAAGAGTGCAATACCAGAGTCACAGGATGTGTGCTTTCCACCAGTCCAACCCTTTTCCTGAATCAACACTAGGGAGAAGTAAAGAGCTGTAGGTGGGAGTGGGGTGCAGGAGGAGTAAAGAAGAGGTATCCCAGGGGCAGGCCTTGCCCTTCCCCAATCACGTCCCTCCGTGGAAGCCTGCTGGACCCTGGAGAAAGGGGAAGGGGGAAGTGCATAAAATTGCATATAAGACCAGAGGTTTAAATTGGATTACACTGGTTTGGAATTTTTAGGCCTTAAAGTGACATGACTATAAAGTTTGTGGCAGATGTCGTTAAAAGACCTGAAAGAGTTTCACAACAGCACTGTTGAACACAGTGATTGGAGAAAAATTAAACCATTTACTGTTTGCACCTCATTGCCTTACCACTTTTCAATAAGCTGGGTGTATTTGTTTCCAAATGTTTGAGTACCAAATGGAGATGAGTTTTTTTGGTATTGATCTACTTTCAAAGGGTTGGATTTCCTGTTTTATTCTTGTAACTTCCTTATCATATGAAGAGTAGAGGCCTGGTGCATGAATTCGTGCATGGGTGGGGTCTGGCTGGCCTGCTCTGATCGAGGAGATCTGACTTGGCCGCCCCGCCCCTGATAGGGATGGGAGGGAAGGATAGGGGGCAGAGCTGGCCAGGGGGAGGGACTGCGGGTGGTTGGCCTGCTGGCGAGTGCCTCCTGGTTGAACTCCAGTCCAACTCCTGGTCGAGGGGACAATTTGCATTTTATAGGATAGGCAAAGTTGAGAAATTAAAAGGAAAATACCTTGGGGCAAAACTACAATACACAACAGGGACTTAGAGTCATTGAAATGATTTCATGCAACTGACAGAGGTTGAGAAAGAGTCTGTCACAAACTGGCTAAAATCAAACTTAATTGTCCTTCAATATATGGGCTAACTGTTGCCCACTGATCCTTCTTTACAGCAGCCTCAAACATCAGCTCTCTAGTAAACTTATTCCTCCACATAAATTTCCCTATGCATTGGCCACACCTGTGACCAAACAGCACTCATACTACCTAACCTTGGAGAGCTCAAATTTTTCAACGCCCCCTGTCTACTCCTTTGCCCACCACCTCCCAGACCCTAGTTTCTGTTGAGTCTGCCCCCACCTCCCTTTTTTTGTTAATCCTCACTGTGGATACTTTTTCCATTGATTTTTAGAGAGAGAGAAAGGGATAAAGGAAGGGAGGCAGGGAGAGAGCGAGAGAGAGAGAAGAGAGAGAGAGAGAGAGAGAGAGAGACAGAGAGAGAGAGAGAGAGAAAGAGGGAAACATCAATGTGAGATAGACATATAGATTGGTTGCTTCTCTCATGCACCCCAAGTGGGGCTGGGGAGCGAACCCATAACCCAGGTACGTGTCCTTGACCAGGAATCAAACCCATGACCTTTGGTGTGTGGGCCAACATTCTAACTGCTGGGCCACATGGGCCAGGGCAAGCCTGCCCTTCTTCACAGTGGTTCTAATCTCCCAACATCCCTTCTTCTGCATCAAGTGCCTTCCTGTCCTGTCTAGACCTAGTGACCATTTCAGCACCTGCCTAGATTCATGCATGGAGGCAATGACAGAACAGTGACTCTTATGCAGTTTCCTGATTAATAAAAGCAATGCCCCAAAGGAGATCCAGGTTGTAGTTAAAACCTGGCTTTTTAAGTATGAATATCCCCAAAGAAATTCAGATGTTGTGCCAGGAGGAAAGGGAGACCCAAGATGAACAAGACACACCTTCAAGGGGCATCCGTTTTCCTCATAAAGGCAGGTGGAGGCAGAAAATCACTTGAACGTTTACTTTGCATGTGATCTGCTGCTGGCCTTGAACCTGCCAGTTGAAACAATGATAGCTTTTTCAATCTTTAACTTAAAAACCAAGAAAAAGTTTAATGCCATTAACATAAAAATGTTTTAAACTTTTTCTTGGTTTTTAAGTTAAAGATTGAAAAAGCTATCATTGTTTCAACTGGCAGGTTCAAGGCCAGCAGCAGATCACATGCAAAGTAAACGTTCTTCTGTGTTAGATAGAGGTGCTTTGGTAAGAAGGGTTATAAAGCATCATCTTAGGGGGGAGATGAGGACCGATTATGTGTAGGAGGGAGAAGAGGAAAAGGTACTTACTTGTGCATAAGACCATGGAGGATCCCATAGGGTAGTATGGGGAGCATTCACAGAGGAATCTGGGTCTAAGGAATTTGAATCTACAGTAAACAGAACCTGGGATCAAAAAAGAGAAGAAAAGTGACCGTGAAAATGACATAAACCTTTATCAGTTTTCTATTGTTGCTTTAACAAACTGACACAAGTTCAGTGACTTAAAACAATGCAAATTTATTACCTTATTATTATCTCATTGAGCTAAAACCAGGATGTTGGCAGAATTGAGTTTTTTAAAAATTTGACATTAGTGCAGGATTTCACCAAAATGAGGGAAAAGAGCAAAACATCCTTTAAGAATTATTGTTTTTATAAGATCTCAACAAACAAATTTAGACAAAATCCAGGAAATTCAAGCAATTTTCTTGGTACACCTCATTTTTCATAGTAATCAAGCATTGCCCTTAAAGCAGAATAACTTCCAAGTATTCCTTTGTCGCCATAACCATATTAACAGTTATGCTCTAAGCCCGTGGTTGGCAAACTGTGGCTCGCGAGCCACATGTGGCTCTTTGGCCCCTTGAGTGTGGCTCTTTCACAAAATACCATGGCCTGGGCAAGTCTATTTTGAAGAAGTGGCGTTAGAAGAAGTTTAAGTTTAAAAAATTTGGCTCTCAAAAGAAATTTCAATCATTGTACTGTTGATATTTGGCTCTGTTGACTAATGAGTTTGCCGACCACTGCTCTAAGCCTTTTAGCTACCCTGGGATCCTCTGTGAATATTGGGTAATAGAAAGTTGGGGAGAGAGGTTGGCTTTGCCAAAGAAATACCCAGCAATACCCTATCTGTTTCAGTGCATATAGAACTCAGGGGGTTCAGCAAGAACTTGGAAACTGTCTGTTGTGTGTCATCAGTAAGATGTTAGTTTCTATAAATCAAGGTTCTGTCTTTTTAACTCTTTTGAACCATATCCTATAAAAAAATAGATTTTTATAAAATTTTGAGAGTATGTTTGGAGTGGTCTGATTTGAAATATAAATTATATACTACAAATTACATGTAGGCTTTGAGGGAGCATTTTAAAGATTTCAATTAGTTATATTGTTTGTATTTTGAAAAAAAAAAGATTTGTTTTAAATAAAGAGGACTCCAAATGTTCATGAATTTTCTAACATGATTAATTTAAATATTCTTTTGGCCATGGGCATGAGAAATTGTATCAGATAAAAGGCAAGCTCAAAAATTAGCAAATCTTAGTTCCACATCATCAAAAGCCTGAAAACAAAAATGAGAATTCAAAGTGAGCCCAAAGGCCATGTGGAAAGGATGGCTACTTGTGGACACTCAGGAGAGGCATGTTCTGTCAAGGAGACCTGAGACGGATGCACAATGTGAGGGACAGCCGACCACCAAGGACAGGCGTCTTCTAGAGCAGCTGAAACTGAAGCATGCCCAAATGCCCATGTGACTGCAGGTCCAGACGGGCTGCCACCGGTAGTTAAAAGTCCAGCCTGAGGGAAATTTGGCCGCTACTCAGGAGAGACATGCTGTGCATATTAAGATCTCATGGACAGAGAAAACAAACAATGATTTTAAATATGAACCTCCAACCAAAAAAAGGTAGTATCAGTTATGTTTGAAATGTGTTATTGATAAATATTGAAAATAAAGGATCAGTGCAAAGGTTTCATTAATGAGCCTGCTAATTTACTAAAATGGTAATTAATAGGACAACAAAAAAACTACAGAATTTTGAAAATGGCATCAAGATAAAAAGTATTATATTTAATGCAGAGGGTGCATTAAAAGGAAAACAGTTTTATATGCTGGATCCAACTGTTTCCTTGGGCCACCCTTCCTTTTTTAAACCTTCATAGTTCCTATGAAGCATTTCCTTCACCCTAGATGTTACTAGGCCACAAGTGTAGATGCTACAAATTGCAGGCACTGGTTGGTGATTGAGCTGCTTCTCTATGTAATGTGCTTCACAAAGAGAATAGCATTCATGTGTGCATTGTATAACAAATGTTTGTATGTATGAAAACATTTTTAAAGCTATAAGTTATTATAGGTTTATTTTAATTAAAAAACATTGCACTATTTTAATTAAAATAATAAAAACATTGCAACATTGACTTTAAAAAAAAATTACATAAGGATGATTAAGGGTCCTCTTAAGAAAGGCTGAACAATATGGATGGATATAAAAGAAAAAAAGAGAAACAGCAGAAGAAAAGACCAGAAGAGGGAGAAGGGGAGAGAAGGGTGAGGAACTGAAGCAATTTTAAAATTTAAACTAATAAACTGGCTTTTATATAAGAATATGAACCCTATACAGATTTTGGTTCTTGGTTGAAAACTGCAGTGGACATTTCTACCCCAACTATACTTTCTCTCTTCCTTCCAGTAGAAACCCTACATTCCCTCCTTTTTAACCTTTAAGGAACTTCATTCTTTGTGATTATGTTGGAACTACCAATGACAGTCACACAACTATTCCCAGAGATGGAAAAAAGACTCAAGCAACATCAACCATATTCATGCCCTCAGGGACTTAAATTAGAACAAATATCCATAGGTGAAGAAGGCACTTGTGGCTGGATGATCTATTAAAGTCATTTCATTTCAAAAACTAGGTTCTCAGGTTCCTGAAGCTGAAAGGCATAGATACCCTAGATTCTGTCTTTCACTTTGGCAAGCTCATCTATAATTCTGAAAGTGGATTCCATTTTCTTGCTTAAGTTATGGTTCCTTTTGCTTTCAATAAAAGGATTATAGATAGTATCTCCATCTAATTCCACTCACTGTTACATCCCCATGTTTGTCTCTACACTGAGTTTTTGTAGGCATTCAACTATTTGCCACATTATGAAACATGAGTAAATAAGTATATCCCAACTCCTAAAAATACTTCCTGCCTTTAAGATGTATAGTGTAATTTACATCTTAAGTCTAAATAGTTGAGGTAATTTTCACTAAACATCTAAAATAATATGACAGAGATGAGTTGAATATTATTATGAAAAGTTGTGTTTTAAGAGGCAAATATTTTTACAGAAATTTTTGTAGTTTCCATTATATGTTCTATTTTATAGAAGTCAAGTGTAATTTATACCCAATGCCTACTCATTCTCACTAATTAATGACATTTTAACATCTTTTTATTCTTACTTGTGCACATTATTGGCTTATCTGTATGAATTATATTTTTTCACAGCCTTCAATTTACTAAAATTTATTGGCAATTTCATTTTTCTTGAACACCATTATAAATAATCTTTGGATCCCCCTGCCCCAATTCATGTGTTGAAATCTAATCTCCAATACGATGGTATTTGAAGGTGGGGTCTTTGGGAGGTAATTCAGTCATGAGATTAGTGCTCTTCTAAGAAGATGCCAGAGATACTCTTTCCACCATGTGATGATATAACAAGAATTCGGCAGTCTGCAAGTCAAAAGAGGGCTCTTCCCAGAATCTGACCATGCTGGTACCCTGATCTCAAACTTTTAGCCTTGAGAACTGTGAGATATGAATTTCTATTATTTATAAGCCGCTCAGTCTGTGGCAGGCGTCCTCAAACTATGGCCCGCAGGCCACATGCGGGTGTTTTTGCCATTTTGTTTTTTTACTTCAAAATAAGGTATGTGCAGTGTGCATAGGAATTTGTTCATAGTTTTTTTTAAACTATAGTCCGGCCCTCCAACAGTCTGAGGGACAGTGAACTGGCCCCCTGTTTAAAAAGTTTGAGGACCCCTGGTCTGTGGTATTGTGTTATTAGTACCATATTGCTAAGACAAGCACATAGGCCAATAATTAGCAAATTTGCTGCGAGTGCTTCTAAGGATCCATGAAGGTTTTCCAAAAACTTTGTAGGAAGTGAAAATTTTAAGAAAATCAATTTTTCACATCCTCAACTTTTACTTTTTGCTAAAACTGATCTGCCTGTGGTCAAGGAATTAATGTATTTTTCTCATTTTCACTTCTCACAGTGAAAAGTTCCCTCATATTACAAAAGAAAAGATTGTGTTTCACCCACCCCAACTTCTATCAAAAAGTGTCTGAAAGCTTCTTTAACCAAGTTACCATAAACTTTTGATAAGGCTTTAGTCTTTCACTTTCTCATCATTTTTCTGTTTTAGATAAAGTAGTTCATTAGAAATAGGGGTATTTTGTCTGTTGGAATATTTTGAAATCAGATATATTTGTAGAGTTAGCTTAAAATAGTGACAATTTTCTTTTAAAGAGATATCTTATTTTCCCTCCCTAATTTATGTCAAAGAAATTGTCAGAGCAAAGACTAGAGGGCATTGTGGGTTATTTCATCTAGGTGAGAAACTCATAGACTGTGTCCTTCCTATCTATCTACCTACCTACCTACCTACCTACCTACCTACCTACCTATCCATCCATCCATCCATCTCAGAATTAAAAGAGTTAAGATTTGTAAAAACACATGCTTTCTTTCCCCTCCCTATCTCATTTCCTTTCAGAATAATTTAGTCCAAAAGTCAGTAGCTGAGGCACAGCAAAATAACACAAAGAGGGGAAGTAGAAATGCAAGCCAAGCCCTGTGTGAAGGAGGCATCTGCACGATGGCCATGTGTCAGGTGTCAGAGCTGAGAGGTGAGAGGAAGTTGTGGGAATGGGCAAGGCTGGTGGTGGTGATGGGAGGGTCCACATATAGATGGGATGGATCAAATAAGTAAATATATTGAGGGTGATGGGATCCAAGTTTCTCATTGTCAGAGAAGAGAGTTACGTTTGCATAGCCATTCATATACATATTTAAATGTGCATTTCTAATTAAATGTTACTTTTTATCAACTTCTGTAATATATTTAAGTTTCTTTGATCAATAATGTACCAATAATAATGGTAATGATAACTTAATCCAGATGAAGGAAAAAATAACACTTAGGTCATCTGGTCATAAAGAATATAAAAAATAAATTTCAGTTTATATACATATCTTTACAGCAGAAAGATAAAATGTTATCAATAAAATATCTTCAAGCATAAAATATATTATGTTAGAATAAAAGTCTGTGAGAGAAATGGAATGGAAACATGAGTTCAAGGAGAAAATATAAAATGTAAAATTTAAAGAAGAGCTTATTCATGGGTTTTTAAAAAAATTGATGATTGTGGGCATTAAGTCACTATAGTATTTATATTGTATTGCATAGATAAGTTGAAAAGAACATTCAGTTTTTAAATAAAATGTCAATAATTAAAATATGCCTGGGATCAAACCCTTTGACATTTACTGATCAAGCAGAGGAAGAACTGGCCAAAGAGATTAAGAAGCAATCAGAGAATTAAGAGTACAATCGGGATAGCCATAGGAGTGCCAAGTATAGCCATAGTATAGCCATAGGAGTGCCAAGAAGAAAGTATTTCTTGAGAGAGTTGTTGACAGGACAATTTTCTTTTAAAGACCTGTCTTCTTTTCTCTCCCTAACTTTTGTCAAAGACATTGTTGATGCTGAGGAAGACCCTAAGAAGAAAGCAACAAAAAGAACAAATACTAGAGGGCATTGCAGGGCCAGAATTCAAGCTCTAATCATTGATCAGACAGAGAACAGAGACAGAGGCTGACAGCTCCAACCAGCTGGTAGGTGAGGGTCACCTGAGCTGGTGAAGTATGACGCATCATCTGGATTTCACAGCTCACACTGTAGAGACTCTGGTGTATCATCCTCTACCTTTATTCCCTCAGCTTTCAATTCTGTTTTTTTTCTTTCTTATATTTCTCTATCTCCATATGTCTCAAAGTCAGTATTGTCTGAAGAAAGGCCAGTTGCTATCTGTACTGATCCATGTCCACATTTGGATACCTCGGAGTCTAAGGGCTAACCCATGACTTTCTTAGGTCTGACTGTTGGCCCTGGTCTAGTTAGGTACACAAGACAGTAACACTGGAGAGTGATGTTGAAGGAACAATTTGTGGCTGGTTTCTGAAGTGGACAGTTGGGCAGGTAAAATTTTATAGTTGCTTTGTCTGTATGCCTTATGAAGCCTTGTGTTGGAATTAAGCTAGAGTTGCCAGATTTAGCAAATAAAATAAAAGAACCCCCAGTTAATTTTGATTTTTATGTAAACAAAAGTAATACTAAAGGCAGTATTTGGGACATACTTATATGTACTAACAGGGCCACTTGAGTTTCAGGCATATAGCCCACAATCTAACCAGCAGGAAAACGGAAAGGCGGCAAAGGGCCTGTCCACTCCTGTTAAGGGTACTTTCCTAGAGTAATAACTTACACTTGGCCTACTGGTTAGAATTTAGTCACATGGTCACATCTAACTACAAGGAAGGCTGGGAAAGCAGTGTTTATAATGGACAGCTGCATTCTTAGCTAAAAATTGAGAGCTATTCCTGAGGAGGAAGGAGAAAGTAGATATGGAGGGTCAATGGGTCATCTCCATCAGAGAAGTGATGTGGATCAAGGCATGTGGATGAGGTAAAATAAATTGAACTGGATTGAATATAATGATGCAAAAGAGGAATAAAAGATGTCTTCAGATTTTATTTCAACCAGGTCAGTTTACAGAATGAAGGCTCCTTTGAACAGAAATGAAAAACACAAGAAAAACATATTCAGAAAGTATTAAGCCTATACCATAATCTTCTAAGTACGGTACTATGCAGATGCCATAGGGATACGACACAGTTGTTAACCAAATCTTCTCCGTTCCACTTCCAGGGGACAGTGTGTTTAACTGCAGGGGTTTGCTGTTATTGCTTAATAAAAAACAAAATGTTTAGCACTTAGTAAATGTTCCAAAAATTGGTTAATGCTTGATATTTTTATCTATATTTTCAAACAGAAAAGCCTTCCAGGTGGTCAAATGGAAAATAAAATCATGAAAGTTGAGGCTTCTTGTGAAAATCAGCAAGAGGGGTTTGCAGCCGTGGTTACAGAAATGCACAGCATGCACAACATCCTGCGAATGAGCCCTGCTGGCCAAGCAGTGATGGAAACCAACTTGCTATCTTTTGGAGGAGACAAAGTAGCTATTGGCTCACTGTACTTTATCATATTTCCTGGAAAACTGAATCCACAACAGGAGGAAGGAGAGGCTTTAGAAGGACCCTGGAATAAGTCAGAGACGAAGATACTTATAAACATTAGGGTTCCAGAGCTGGCTCAGCCCTTCACAGCTTTCAGGCCAAGGACAGCAACACAGCAGTAATTCAGTTCTGGAGCGCAGACTAAGAGCCAGGCAGAGGCGGAGTCCTTCCAACTATGTTCTTTGAGGATATGGGATGAGGGGGTTGGGGATAGAGAGTGGGTGCAGACATGGTTGTCTAAGAGATGGTTCCCATCTGCTACAGCAGGAAAGACAGACTGAAGACAACTCAGATATACTAGTAGCGGGACAATTTGCTGGGGTGAAAAGTAGAGTCAGTGTTAAAAGTATGGAGGAGAAAGAGATCAATTACCAAAGAAGAGTTAGGGGTCATTTTTAGAAGGAAAGGGGATTTGAGCTGGGCCTTGAGAGGGAGCTAGAATTTTAGTATTCAGAGAAGAGAGGAAACGTTTTCAGGCAGGATGAATATAGTAAGTCGTGAAAGGGCTGATTGTGAAGGACATATTGGCTCAGGCTTTAGTATATATGGAACTGTACTAGCCATGGGAGTTGTACCACAAAGAGAAACTGTGGAGGGCTTCTCATTGCAGAGTGAGGATTTATGACTTTATCACAAAGGCAGCCATTAAGCATTTTGAACGGTCAAAACAGAATAGGTCTGTGTTGTAGGGAGGTGGCAAGGGAGAGGATGGCTGGAAAGGTCAAAGGTACCGAGGCCATTTCTGAAGTGATAACAGTTTAGAGAACCCTTGAAATAAAATGTTGCAAAAAGGAAGAAAACACAGACACACACACACACACACACACACACACACACACACACACACACGGTTGTCTGGAATAGCCTTGGTTAGAATGGTTATTATTATTTATCAACAAACCGAGGTAAATCACTTCACCTAAGTCTCCTTATATGTTCTCTAAAACGACGCTAAAAATTACATCACACGCTTGGTGCGGAGAGTGAATAAACGTGTGTGAAACGGCAGGGAAAGTTTCTCCCTTATTTTAAAAGTGTCTCCCTTATTCTGAGTACAACCTGTGGGGTTGGCACCACTTCTGTTCTGGCCCTTAGGGTTGTTCTGCAGGAAGCTGGTTGCTTCTGTCTTCTCCCTTCCTGGACTGTGTGCACCATCGGGGCTTCTGTGTGTATTCCTGGTCTCCGTGTGCCCGGGCTCCGAGCACACAGTAGGCTCTCAAGGTACACAGATAGGATGTGCAGGGTGAGGAGGCCGGCGCGGGGCCGGGCGCTCTGCAGGTCTCTGCCGCCCGCCGGCCGGGCGCTGGGGCCCTAAGTGATACCCTAAGTGGGGCCAGAGCGTGGCGGGCACAGTCCCACCCTCTTCAGGGGCAAGTAGAGTCCCTCCAGAGGGGACGGGGAACCCACGCCGCACTCACTCCCAACTCGGAACAACCCCCCCCCCCCCCTTCCCCCGCGCCTTAAGAGGCAGACTCACGGGAAATCCCAACCCCTTCCCCCTCTTGGCTCCGCTTCCCGCCCCGTTTTCCAGGAGACGGTCTGGGAGCAGGGCGGTGCGCGTGGGTGGGGGTTGCGCGGGGGAGGGGAGTCGGGAACTTCAGGACCCAGGCTCCGGGGGCCCCGCCGTGACATTCCGGGCAGCGCCGAGGGCAGGCAGGCAGGCAGCCGCTCGGGCCGGACCGAGGGGGCGCAGCCCAGCAACCGCGCGGGCTGCAGAGCCGCCGCCGCGCCGCTCGGAGAGAGTTAAGCAGCTCACCCGCCGCGGCCGCGCGAACCGGACGGCGGAGGACGTGACGGCGGGCATGGGCCGCTTCCCGCTGGAGCCCTGGCTGCAGCCGCTCCTCAGCCCCGCGGGCCTGGCCCTGGCCGCGGCCCTGCTGCTCCTGGTCCTGTGCCTGCGCGGCCGGCGCACCAGGTAGGCGCCCCGCGACCTCCCCGCGCGGCCCCGCGGCCCGGGCCACGCATGCGCCCTGGGCCCCGGGGACTGCGCGCCACTCCGGTGGCCAAGACAGTCCCCTCCGCGGTTTAGGGGGCAGATAGTCAACACTTATGGGGGGCACCGACGTCTTGGGGGATCCTGGGTAATGACAAAGGCTTTCTATGTCTCTCTCCTGCACGTACGCATACCTAGGAAAGCGTCGGGACCGAACTGGATGTGCCGTGCGTGCAGGTTGTAAGGAGCCCTGGGCTTGTGTGACACATGATGCGTCACGCTTGGCTCCCAGACACATTCCGGTGCTTTGTTACAGCCTGTTGATGCTTTGGGCCTAGAACCCATAGATCATTTAGGAAGGGAGGTTTTCTTACATTTCATTCCGTGGAAAGTGGCATGTTTTAGGAAAGTGCATGGTATGAAGAGTAATAACTCCGGGTGCCTCTCTGTGCCTGTTTACCTCACTGCACCTCGTCTGGGGAAAAAAAAAATAATAGTACCTCCTGGGATTTTTGTGAGTACTAAATGAGTTTGCAGTGTGAGTTTTATGCATTTGCTCTATTATTTTTGTTAGAACAAAACAAACCCCAGAAGTGGGTCGCTTCTTTATGTGATAGGAAATGTGGACGTAGATCAGAAGTTCAAAGTAAAAGTATTCATTTTTGAAATCATCCTACTTTCCCTTTTTACCGGGTTATTTTCCTTTTCTACCAGGTTCTTCATAGCTTTTGGAAAACAAGCAGGCGTGTTTTACAGGATAGTAATAACTACTCTGTGATTTAGATATCATACACACCCACATTCACACACATTATGTGTATGTGTATGTAAGTATAGGTACACACACACTTATTTGTATCTGTATATGTACAACTATATATCCTATATAATAAAAGGCTAATATACAAATTGACTGAACAGCAGAACGACTGGTCGCTATGATGTGCACTGACCACCAGGGGGCAGACACTCAACACAGGAGCTGCCCCCTGGTGGTAAGTGTACTCCTACAGGGGAAGCGCTGCTCAGCCAGAAGCCGGGCTCATGGCTGGAGAGCAGCACTAAGGATGTCCGACTGACGCCAGTGGGGAGCGGACCTAAGACATCAGTCGGACATCCCCCAAGGGCTCCCAGATTGCGAGAGGGTGCAGGCCAGGCTGAGGGACCCCCCGAGTGCACGAATTCATGCATTGGGCCTCTAGTATAGGTATATATGTCTGTGTAATCTAGGTTACTTCTCAGTTGTTTTGGGGAAATAGGGTAAAGACTTTTATACCCACAGCCACTTTGGAAAGTTGCCACTTTTCCAAAGTAATTGTACTATTCCTTACATTTCCATCAGTGCTATATGTGAGTTCCAGTTGTTGCACATCCTCACTCATATTTAATGTGGCCATTCTATTGGTTATAAGCGCTATCTTTCTAGATTCTGGACTTCATTATCCTCCCCTGAAGAGTGCTGGATTTTGTTTTAGTGTGCAGATACCTTTTTGGTTATCTTGATAGGGCTACGTTCCTTTTGGTGGCTCTTGCCTTCTCCAGTTTCTAAAGGCCACCAGAATTTAAATCTCTTTTTCATATGCTGACACTCTTGCCTCTTTCTTATAAGGACCCGTGGGATTACATTGAACCAATCCATATAATCTAGGATAATCTTTCCATCTCTAGGTCCTTAATTTAGTCATATCTGCAAAGTTCTTTTTGCTACATAAGGTAACGTATTCACAGGTTTGGGGATTAAGACATAGACATCTTTAAGGGATATTCTTCCTGCTATAGTACGTCCACCAACCTCCAAAGGTTTGTTATGTCCATCTTACATGCAACATATATTCACCCCATCCCAACAGCCACAAAAGTCACGAAGGTCTCAAACAATGAAACTGAATATCCAAGTTCACACTGTTTACAAATGTTGCTTTCCATATAACTTCAGGGCACAACACAGCTAAGCTTTCTGCAATCGTATGACAGGGATTTCTTTTTTCCAGTTTCCAATAACATGCTCCTCATTTCATATGGGCCCTTATCAGAAGTGCCTTTGATGTTAATATTTCTACTTACAGTCTATGACAATGTAGGTATTCTTTAAGATGATATATCTGTTCTTTACCATACTCGTCACTTCTGAGTCCTCACTAGGGGAGTTGTTAACATTCATATTTGTACTTACCATCTGTTCAAGGCAATCTAGGGTTTTTCTGTTGTCCTCCTCAGAATTCTCCCAGCATCTGCTCATTGCCGAATTCCCAAGCCACTTCTACACTTTAAGGTATTCGGCACTTCCAGGTACCAAAATGTGTATGAGTTTCCTATTGCTGCTGTAACAAATAGCCACACGTTTAGTGGCTATCAGAGTCCTACCAGGCTAATGTCAGAGTGTCAGAAGGCCTCAGACCCTTCTGGAGGCTGTAAGAGAAAACTCTAGATTTTGAGAACACAACTGAACTTGTGCTAGATGAACGAAGTCTTTAACTAGAAAAAGACCTCAAAGATTGAGCCCTGAAGAGGATCTCACCAAGTGACATTTTTCAGGCTGCCTCAGAGAGAACCCCTTCCTCAGCAGGAGATTCAAAGGGTCCAGGAACTCTGTGACCACTGACCGGTTTGAGTATCTAGTTAAGGAAGATGACAATAACAGCTATCTCACAAAGCAGACGTGAGAAGCAAAGTGCATGAGAAATGGGAAGACATTTTGTAAAGTGTGAAGTCACTTAGGAGACAGTTGGTCCTGGGAATGGTGGGTGCGGGGTGAAGGGGGTCAATAGGGGGAAAAAAAGAGCACATCAGTAATACTTTCAACAATAAAGACGAAAAGAAAGAAGGCAGTTGCATGATAAGGTTTCTTTGGCACTTCCCAGAGACCCTTCTTCTCCTAGTTGCTGGTTTCCTTTCCTCTTTCATCTTGTTCCCCCAACATATCTAACTCCACACCCCAAAATGCTGTAATTAGGTAAGAAATAAGATTTAAATGCTGTTAAGATAAATTTTAATCAAAGTAAAAATTCAGTGATTTTTTTAAAATTGTAAGATGTCAAGGTTATGTTGATAACGAGTTGTTTTGAAGCGTTGATTTGTTGACATCACTGTATCACATAAATCGATTATTTTCTCTTTGTAATTACTTAAGTACTTTCAGACATGACCCCTGGTGCTGAAGGTCCCTCACATTGTTACTACTGCCTAGAGAATGAGAAGAGCTAGGATGCCATCATTAGTGGATCTTTTTCCTTTTGTCCTCTTTTCTCATACCACCATTAGGAAAAGGATGTGGGCAGCTGAAAGCCAAGTCATTTTCTGCTAAAGGGTATGCTGAATTTAACAGGTGGACAATAGGAGGTGATAGGGAGATTCTTTAACCAAGGCACATCTGCGGCTCTTGATTGAAGGACTAAGCAGTTACTGCATACTTCTCCTTATTAAGCTGCAGAGTTTGGGTTGGTCTTGTTACCATTTGAGACAGATTTCAGACTTGCTTCAATGTGTTATTTTGTAACTTGAAAAAAAAAAAGTTCTTGAACATCCAGAACATTCCTGTTGTGTTGTTCTGGGAACATGTGAGCTCTGAAAAACAAACACTTGGCTGTTTATTTTGTGGGTCATTTAAAATGACCATTTAATGCTTCATGAGATGGTCAGAACTGCTAATATCATCAGCATTGAGGATGGGTCAATGCTGTAATCATATTCGGCTGATAAATCCTGGTTTTCCCTTTACAATTATCAAATATTTGCATAAGAGAAATCAATTCAGAATCTGTGCTGGATCAGCCTAAATCTCTTACCTCCATCAGAATAAAATCTTGGGAGTGTTTACCTTAGTAATACAGGGCCATTAGTGTATGTAAAGCCATCGGTGGCTCAGTGTTCCTCAACAATAAACCTTCTTGTAGAAGGCAGTGTAGTGTAAGACAACAAGCATGGCTAGAAGCCAAAATGGACCCAGATCCAAAATCCAGCTCCCCCCATTATGATGTTGACTTTTGAGAGGAAGATAAGAGAAGATCAAAATTATAAGACAGAAATACTTAATGTCCACAGCTGAAAGCCTTTTTAAAAAACAGGGTTTATTGCAGACTTGGAGAAACAGGGACCAGAATATAATCTCTACAGTAATATTCATGGTTAATTATGTAGTTCAGACTCTAAGCGCCAGAAGACCGGTGGCTAGAGAAACAAATGCTGCAAGATGCAGCCTTGAAATAGGGTTCACCTAGGAATTACTACGTAAGATTTCAATTTGTAAAACACAAACATTTATATTACAGCCTTCTTTATTAATATGAAGAGTTGTTTCTCTCATATTCTATGTATGATGCTCAGCTCTGGGGTCCCTGATGGATGGGAGTTGATAGAGCCTGGGGATACTGAGAGAATAAATAAAAGGCAGGGTTTCTTGGACCATCAAGGAGCAGGTTCAGGGGTGTGAAGTGTAAACCACCAGCAGCATGGGTAGGTGGAGAGGACAGCATGTCCACCATCCTGGAGTTGATGGCGCTCTATCACAGGTCAAGTTTGGGGAAGAACGATGAAAGTTGTTTTGAAAGAATTTGCATTGGCTACAGATAAGGTGGGCAGAATAAGGTGAAGTGAGCACAGTTCTAGGATAGGGGCACGATCCAGAAGGAAGATGTGTTTGCTCTTTGGATTAGTTGTAGGCAACAGTCTAGAAAGTTCATGGGAAAGCAAGAAGCGGAGGCTCCTGGGGTGGGTGGCACCTGACCTTTCTCTTGTAGACAACCTGTAGTAACCACCAGGAAGTTAATTTAAAGTTTCATCATATACTCAGGAGTGTGAGCAGTCTTTTGTTGGTTTTGCCCTGTAGGTGTTATCTGATTAACTCCTTCCTCTTCCTTCCATCCTCTGGGCTGCTGTAATTTAATTAAGGGCAGGCTCAGGTGCTTAGATGTTTTGCATATATCATCTCATTTACTCTTTATTGTGGTTGTTGAGATAGTTATAATTAAGCTATTTTTCAGAAGAGACTAACACAATAAGAGATTGCCTAATTTACCTCAGGTTGCAGAGCTCTTGGGAGTAGAATAGTTTTTATCCCAGGTCCATTATAGCTGTGGTAGAATACAGCTCCCTTAATCTTGCAGTTGTTCACACCGTAATGCCCAAACCTGTGACTTAATACCAATAAGCTATGACTATGTTGGGTTACGTGGCAAAGAGGATTATAGTTGCAGAGGGCAGGAAGGTTGCTAATCAGCTAACCTTAGAATGTGAGATTATCCTTAACTATTCTTGTGGGCTCAGTGTAGTCACAAATTAAAACTGGGAGAGGACAGGAGAGGGGATCAATCAACCACTGCAGGCTTTGGGGATGGATTAAAGAGTCCAAAAGCCAAAAAATGGGCAGCCTCTTGAAGCTGGAAAGACAAGAAAATAGATTCCCTTCAAGAGCCTCCAAAAAGGAACCTAGCCCTGCGAACACCTTGATTTTAGCCAAGGGAGGCTCATTTTGAACTTCTGGCCTACAGAACCATCCTAACATATAAAAACCCTGGGTCGTAATGACCAGTAACAACAGAGGCTTGACCAACTGGAAGTCAGTCCTGCAGTCAGTGGTGGGTTGCTGTGGCAACCCAGTGCTGACTGCTTCTGCTGCAGGTGCGGTGCCCCTACACTGACTGCTGAGGGGGCTGTGAATCAGGGCCAGAGAGAGGCCTGAAGAGAGAAATAGGGGCTGATCTGTTGCCTCTGTGGCAGCTTTTGATCAGCACTTGCCTCTCTCTTTCTCTCCCAGTCTTGCCAGCAGCTTCGCCTCCATTTCTATCCAGGCCTCCACCAGGGCTGCTGAGCAGCCCCGCCTTTCTGATCAGGCCCCATAGATAGGCCCAGAGACACTGACTGGCATAGAAACTGACCAATCAGAACCAAATATGGGTGAAGTGTGAGGAACCAATGGCTGCCTAGGAGGCAGAGCTTTTAACTGACTGGCATAGAAACTGACCAATCAGAACCAAATTGGCTGGCAGAGGAGGGCAGTTGGGGTCGAGATCAGGCCTGCAGGGGAGGGCATTTGGGGGCAAGATCAGGCTGCCAGGGGAGGGCCGATGGGGGCAAGATCAGGCCGACAGGGGAGGGCATTTGGGGGCAACCAGGCCAGCAAGGGGAGGGCAGTTAGGGACGAGATCAGGCTGGCAGGGGAGGGCAGTTGGGGGCAAGATTAGGCTGGCAGGGGAGGGCAGTTAGGGGCAATCAGGCAGGCAGGCAGAGGGGTTAGGGGCAATCAGGCA
Organism: Eptesicus fuscus; assembly: GCF_027574615.1. Taxonomy (NCBI): domain Eukaryota; kingdom Metazoa; phylum Chordata; class Mammalia; order Chiroptera; family Vespertilionidae; genus Eptesicus; species Eptesicus fuscus. The sequence continues at coordinate 35,208,715 of NC_072491.1, read as the reverse complement.
GGCAGGCAGAGGCAGTTAGGGGTGATCAGGCAGGCAGGCAGATGAGTGGTTAGGAGCCAGCGGTCCCAGATTGCGAGAGGGTTGTCCGACTGCCTGTTTAGGCCCCATTGGGCCTAAACCGGCAGTCAGACATCTCCCAAGGGGTCCCTGATTGGAGAGGGTGCAGGTTGGGCTGAGGGAACCCCCCTCAGGGCATGAATTTTGTGCACTGGGCCATGAGTAAGATAATAAATTTGTATTGGTTAAGCCACACATTTGTGGTAATTTGTTACAGAGGCCATAGAAAGCTAACACAATGGCTATATCCCCCATGCTCTCTGTATTAAACTATACTGCCTCTTGTAAGAAGAGGCAAAGAGTGGGAAAGACTGGGACTTAGATGACTTTGCTGATTGCCCATGACAAGCAGGATGGAGAGTAAATATTTCTAAATACTCAGTGCCTTCGTCCCTATGTCAATATGTAATAATTTGAGAGTTTTTGGTCCCAAGCTTCACAGTTTATCACGGGCTATGCATCAGTGTCTCTCTTTCTTATCCCTCAATTCATGAGTAAGTTTTGAATGGTTGTGATGTACCTAATGACTCCATGAATCTTTATGAAAAGAAGGCATAGGCTGTAGGCCTTGTGATCCACATGTGATTTGGTCAGGAAACTTTTTATTTTCCAGTCTTGGTGCATTCCTCCTTCCTGCTGCCCATGGACTGGAGCGAGAACTGAGGATGACTCTGAGGATTTAAAAAAAAAATTACTATTATTTTATTTTTATTTTTCAATTGCAGTTTACTGTCAATATTATTTCGCTTTGGTTTCAGGTGTTCAGCCTAGTGGTTAGACAATCATATACTTTACAAAATGGTCCCTCTAATGTTTTCCAGACTCTAGGATTTGAAGAGATCTAGGGAAATGGGATGCTGTACTTCACTGATTTTCCCCAAAATAGTAGAGCAGAAAGAACCATCAGCTAGAGAGGAAAGATTAACAGCTTCTTGTAGGAGAATATTTTTGTACTTTATCCAAAGTAAAATCCCACTGAAACGACTTCAGGTTACTGTTCTGTGAAAGGCAAAGGACAAAATTATAGAAAGTACCTTGCCGAATGAGAGAAGGTGACATCTATTATATCATGCAATTTTATAGCTACAGTGCTCATTTTTATGGCTTTGGCATTTTTTTTTTTTCAACACAGGGGTATTTGGGATAGGATCTTTTTTTTCCCTAGGAAAGTAGAAAGCATTAATTAAGTCTATAATTGGGTAATACAAAAATTAATAGGAATTTTAATAAAGGTGCAACCATAACAGGATTTAAATCCTTTGTCATTTCTCTTCATAACTTTATCCTAAATAGTTGGTAGTAATGAAGAGGGAATTTTAGAGCTTTCCTTTAGTTTTAGCACCTAGCACAATACTAGACTCTGAGTAGGTCCCAGTGAATATTTGTTATAAGAGAGAAGGATGAATGAATGAGTAAACTGCTTAGTGCAGTAATTGTTACCTACTTCCAATATGATATTGTAGAGTTGTAGATATCGATATCAAAATATTCAAACTTCAAATAAAAAGGATAAATCAAATGTCACCCAAATCAAGTTTTCTGCTGTTTTAATTAAAAAGTAAAAATTTTATAAGGAAGTGCTTACCTATCATGAATATTTAAAATGGAGAACATATTGGTGCAACAATTATTCTTTAGTGTACACCTCACTGAAAAACATAGCAGTCGGAGTGCAGTCAATTCCTAAAATTCCTGCTTCTGAAAATTCAGAGTTTAAAAATATGTATTGTTAACTTTCAGGTCTAGACCCTAGGTTTGTGTAACTGTACTCATGATTCCCCTCCCTGGTGTAGGTGGACGCCACTTTATTTAACAGGTCAGAGCTCCTTTGTGCAAGGGCTCAGCCTGGTTTGCGTTAATCACATAGGATCACACACATTTTGATCTTTACACACTTTCAACAAATAATGGTAGGATGATTTCTCATAAATATTAAAGAGATCACGTTTTCTGTTTGAAAATCAGAGTTTCCCTGGTGAAAGCATTGCTTTATTTTAGAACTATGAACACCCAAACTACTTTATCCCAGGAAGACAAGTGGCTTGTTGTTCAGTATATCCAGTGAGAATTTAGTGTCCTGATATAGTACTTCAGCGGTGCTGTCCTTTTGGGGCAGGATGTGGAGGGATTAACATCTTTGGAAGATGGACAGTTACCACTTTAGGTTTAGCTACTCCAACATTCTGGACTCTTTTATGTATTTTTGTGTATTGAGTCAATACTAGCATAGAATTGCTTTTGACTTGTTATAATGACAGCCAATATTTCTGAGCACTTCCAATGTGCCTACTAGACATAGAGGCAAGTACTTTATATTACTACTAGAGGCCCGGTGCACGAAATTCACCGTGGTGTCCCTCAGCCTAGCCTGCACCCTCTCCAATCTGGCACCCCTTGAAGGATGTCCGACTGCCCGTTTAGGCCCCATCCCTGGGATTGGGCCTAAACGGGCAGTCGGACATCCCTCTCACAATCCAGGACTGCTGGCTCCCAACTGTCCTCCCCTGCAGGCCGGGTCCCCCCCAACTGCCCTCCCCTGCAGGTCTGGTCCCTCCCAAACTGTCCTCCCTTGCAGGCCTGGTCCCCACCAACTGCCCTCCTCTGCTTGGCCTGGTCTCCCCCAACTGCCCTCCTCTGCTGGCCCAGTCACCCCTAACAGCCCTCCCTGCTGGCCTGATCGCCCACAACTGCCCTCCCCTGCAGGCCAGGTCCCCCAAACTGTCCTCCCCTGCAGGCATGCCCCCCCAACTGCCCTCCCCTGCAGTCCTGCTCCCCCCCAACTGCCCTCCTCTGCTGACCTTGTCTCCCCCAACTGCCCTCCCCTGCAGGCCTGGTCCCCCCCAACTGCCCTACCCTGCAGGTCTGGTCCCCCTCAACTGTCCTCTCCTACAGGCCTGGGTCCCCCCAACTATCCTCCCCTGCAGGCCTGCCCCCCCAACTGCCCTCCCCTGCAGTCCTGGTTCCCCCCAACTGCCCTCCGTTGCTGACCTGGTCTCTCCCAACTGCCCTCCTCTGCCGGCCTGATCACCCCTACCTGCCCTCCCTGCTTGCCTGATTGCCTGCAACTGCCCTCCCCTTCAGGCCTGGTCCCCCACAACTGCCTTCCCCTGCAGGCCTGGTCCCCCCCAACTGCCCTCCTCTGCTGGCCTGGTCACCCCCAAGTACCCTCCTCTGCTGGCCTGGTCACCCCCAACTTCCCACAACTGCCCTCCCCTGCAGTCCCTCTTGTGGTGGCCATCTTGTGGTGGCCATCTTGTGTGCACATGGGGGCAGCCATCTTTGACCACATGGGGACGGCCATCTTGTGTCTTGGTGTGATGGTCAATTTGCATATTACTCTTTTATTAGATAGGATTACATGGAATTTACTGAATCCTCCTTCATAACAACTTTCCTAATTTTATAGAGGTAAAAAGTAAGTCTTATTTAAATAATGTTCTCAAAAATCATAAAACTAGAATATAATGCAGTTAGGGTTCAAATGTAGTGTTTAACTTCAAGTCCAAACATTTAATACTGTTTTTTTTTTTCTTTTTTGATTCTTTTTCAGTTTTCTCACAATAATGTTCTGACTTTGCATTTACTTGTTACTAAAAATAAAAGTCTTAAGATCTAATACAACGTTTAAGCATTTCTAGTAGAAATTGAACCAAGTTATGACTATATGCATTTGGACTTTAAAAGGATACATTGTCTGAAAAAAGCAGGCATGAATAGCGTGCCATCTTCCTCTGACACTAGGTTGTACGAAAATCATATTTAATGGACAATGTGAGAAAATACCTCTTTTTCTCGATCCCATTTACTGGCTTCTGCACCCACTCACTTAATGGCTCAGCAGAGGATTTGAGGTTATTGTGGACCCATTTTATTCAGATGCAATGGAAAATAGCCTCCTTTTTTTGACAAACATATTTAATATATACAACTTGATGAGTCTGGAGATAAGTATACATCAGTGAAACCATCACCAAAATCTATACCCCAACTACATTTATCACCTGCAAAAGTTTCCTCCCATCTTCTTTATTCATGATAATGATGATGACGAATACTTAACATAATATCAACCTTCTTAGCCAATTTTTAAAATATACAATACAGTATTACTATAGGTACTATGCTGTACAGCAGGTATCTGGGATTTATTTATCTTCTATAATTGAAACTTTGTAGCCTTTGATGAATATCTCCCTGTTTCACCTTCCCCCTAGCCTCTGTTAACATATTTTTTTCTGAGTTTGATTATTTTAGTTAGATTTTTCGTGTAAGTGGTATCATGTACTATTTGACCTCCTGTGTCTGGCATAGTTTACTCAGCATATTGTTTTCCAGGTTCATCCATATTGTCGCAAATAGTGAGATTTCTTTTTTAAAGTTGAATAATATTCCATTGAATATACATAACACTTTTTTAAAATCCATTTCTACATTGATGGACATTTAAGTTGCTTCCACATGTCTTAGCTATTGTGAATAATGCTTTAACGAACAGGAGAGTGCAGATAACTCTTTGGGATCCTGATTTCAAATTTTTTTGGGTTTTATACCCAGAAGTGGAGTTGCTGGATCATATGGTAGTTCTATTTTTAATTTTTTGAGGAACTTCCATAATGTTTTCCATAGTGACTGTACCAACTTACATTCCCACCAGTAGTGCTCAAGCATTCCATTTTCTCCACATCCTCACCAACACTTATTTTATTTTTTTATAATACCCATCCTGACAGATGAGAGGTGATATCTTGTGTGTTTTTTTTGGTTTTTTTTTTTTTTTTGCATTTCCCTGATGATTCATTACATTGCAAAGCTTTTCATATACCTGTTGGCCGTTTTATGTCTTTTTTGGAAAATTGTGTATTCACTTCTTCTGCCCATTTTTTTAATTGGGTTATTTGTTTTTTTTTTTAATGATGAGTTGTAGGAGTTCCCTATAGATTTTGGGTATTAATGCTTTATCAGCTATACAGTTTGTAGATATTTTCTCCCATTTCATAGATTGCCTTTTCATTTTGTTGATAGTTTTCTTTGTCGTGCAGAAGTTTTATCGTTTGATATAACCTCACTAGTTTATTTTTGCTTTTGTTGCCTGTACTTTTAGTATCAAATTTAATAAACCATTGTTAGGGAGATTTTCTTCTGTGTTTGTTTTTTTTTTCTCCCAGGGGACTCTGCCTCTTGATACAAAGACTAGTGAACAGGCCGAGAGTCACACCGTAATCTTTCTGGAAACGTGTAAAGTTTGATTTAAAATCACTGTTTTCTAAAGGAAAACCATGTTGAAGCAACCTGGAATCAGAGGGGAAGAATATTGCCACCCTCTAGGAATCCATTAAAGACAGTTTAGTGTGTTTCTCCTTTGAACATTTCTTCCTAAATGTATTATACAAGCTGTCACGCCATCACTGCAGTTCCTGTTGCACATAGAAAACCAGCATTAAATATTGTGTGAGAAAGTGCTACAGACGGTTCAAAGATTACTTGATGTAGCAAAGCACAGTGGTTCCTGATATGTTTCTTGAATGCATTCAGACCTACAGTGAGCTCTTAATCTTGCTGTGGATTTTGAATGACCTTTTTCACATGGACAGAGACTCTCAGCACTGTGTGTAGAATGTGTAACTTGGCTCTTATTTCTTCGCAGGCATACATGCAAGTTCTTTCACTATACATGCAGTGTATGTGTGTGTGAATATATAAATGTGTAAATATATGTGTGTATATATGTGTATAGATTTCAAACTAGTTCTACCCTTTTTGCTTGTCAGTGTGTTGTACCATATGGTATAGAGCATCATGCCAAAAGATAAAAATACTCCTAGAACATATGAAATCACCAGTCAACTACAGAAGGGTAAAGACTTTTGGCCACAGCATTTGTGACTGTGATGCATTTATGGACAGTAGTCCATGGCAGAATACCCCAATTGTAAAAACAGGACATATTTTGAAATCAAAGTGGCTTTTACTTTTTTAAGAGAAGGAATCCAAAAGTACCATCCTTGAACATTTTCTTTTTCTAAAGTAAAGGAATTGATCCAAGTCAGTGTTTTCTTTCTACATGGAAAATCTCCATATTTATACATAAAACTTTCCCATCTTATTTACTCTGCAGAGTTACCATACTGGGAAGCCTTAGAAATGAAGCCTACTCTACTGCAGGTGGGTGGAGTTTCTTAGTTGTAGATAACATGGCCACTACACAGTTTTTCTAATTATTCTGTGGGTGGGCTATCAACCAAAAAAAGAAAGGAATAGAAAATCAAATTCCACAGCGTTCCTAGGGACCATGGGATAAAGCCACAATGACAATGTGAGTCAGGGCTGTTTATTCCCTAAGAATAAAGAGTCTTTGGGTGGTCTACAATATGCCTTACTTGTGCTACTCAGATTTTACTCATTGTAGGTCTCAAGTAGAACTGGGGTCATTTGTGTCACATTGGGTATTGTTTTAAACTAACTAAGTCTACCAAATTTGAGGGGGGGCGGGGCTCAGTAGTTAATTTTCTAAGGACTGAGTATATTTTTATATTATTTTATTGATTTCAGAGAGGAAGGGAGAGGGCGAGAGAGAGAGAGAGAGAGAGAGAGAGAGGGCGAGGGGAAAACATCAATGATGATGAGAGAGAATCATGTGTCAGCTGCCTCCTGCACACCCCCTCCTGGGGATTGAGCCTGCAACCTGGGCATGTGCCCTTGACCAGAATCAAACCTGGAACCTTCCAGTCCACAGGCCGACGCTCTATTCCAGTGATGGGCAACCTTTTGAGCTTGGTGTGTCAAACTTCTCCAAAAAACTGAGCATAACTCGGGTAGGGTGTCACTTTGAGGAAAAAACATTATTTCGCAAATGTTTCATCCTCAGGAGCAGCAAATGTTTCATCCTCGGCATGCGGCCGCCTCAGCGGCCACGTGTCATCAAAAATGGCTACGCGTGTCAGTGCTGACACGCGTGTCATAGGTTCGCCATCACTGCTCTATCCATTGAGCCAAACCAGCTAGGGCAGGACTGAGTATTTTTTACTAGAGAGAGAAATCCTCCTATATAATAAAAGCCTAATATGCAAATTGTCCCCTGAACCGGGAATTTGACTGGGAGTTTGAGCAGGGGGCGGGGCCGGCCCAATAACTGCCCGAGGCCCCTCCCCCCAGCCGGCCCCAACCCCGATCAGCTCTCAACATTCCAGTTGGGGGCGGGGCTGCTGGCCAACCTCCCGTGTCCCCTCCCCCCGGCTGGCCCAGCCTGATAAGCCCCAATTGGGGAGGGCCGGCCGGACCCCACCCATGCATGAATTTGTGCACCAGGCCTCTAGTTAATACATAAAACAGAGTAAGTGCTATTGTCATGAAATTTCTGCGTAATAGTTCTGTAAATAGTACTCAAGTAACTTGACAAATATGCAATCTTAGTTTTTCATCTCTTCACTAATGATTCTTCTTCTTTTGTATTTAACCCTAATTTTTTGTTTAACAAAATGACCCTACCTGAGCTTGTTTTTTACAGGATAGATCTAAAATAGACTAGACTGCATTTTAGCAATGTCCTTCCTCATTTGATGATTTCTGCTTGAATACTGCTATTTTGCAACTGATTTCCTACCTTGAGACTAACATAGATCTCAAAACTGTTCAAGCAAAAGTCTTCGTCCAGAAGCATCTACATATTTTATTGGTTTGTGTGCTTCCCCCTGCCCTTTGTTCACTGGAGATCTACCATAGAGCAATTATTTCAGTCTCAAATACAAAGTTAATAAAATTGGGTAAGTAGGTAAAAATGTTCTTAATTACACTACATTGGAAGATACATGCAAATTGCATTCCACTTTATAGGCAACTGTGATATTTTTAAAGGGCTAGTCTTTCCTTTATAGGAGCCAAAGTGATTGATTCATATCAGTTTCCTTAATCTGCTTTAGTGGGACTAAGGTAACCCAAACCCTCTTTGAAACTCTGCATTTGTCCTCTTAACCCTTTGCACTCACTTGCTTTTTTCTCGATTCCTTTATTCTAATGCTAACCGTGTCGAGCCACACTCGACATCCGAGTGCAAAAGGTTAAAAGAGTCATGTTTGAGAAGAAGTTCTGGCCAAACAGAACCAAAGGCTGGACTTGTGTCTGCTTTGGGACTTTAAAAATTGTTACTCTGTTATAAAAAGGAACACATAAGAGTCTCAAGCACTGCTTATATGATAGGGTAAAAGGGCCTTTTAGTATTTTAAGTTGACTCAAATTTGTAGGACATCTCATGACCTGTGTCACAAATTTAGGATAAACTTAAAATGGATCATTCTTCATTTGTAAATTATTTTGAACAGTGACAGCTTTATAACTATTTATGATATACATAGATGTATTTTCAAATTCACCCCCTTCCATAGAACCCATGATTATTTATAAAAGGAAAAAGAAGGAAGCAACAATCAAGGACATTGTTTCTGTCTATCACAGGATGACTTTGGAAAATGGCTAGGATTTTGAGAGCATGCTTTCCCAGGGTCTCTGAAGCCTTAAGATCAAGAAAGGAGGAGTCCATAGCAGTAAGTGCTCTCTTTTTCCAACTGCTGCTTCCAAGTTTCCATTGGAATGCCGCAGTTACAACCAGGTCAAGGAAATAACTTAGAGGACTTATTCTTATTAAAGGAAAACAGCCAGGGTCATGATATTTGTGAAGAAGGCAATGATGGAACTGATTCCCACAGAGAAATGGCACGATATCGTTTCTCACTAACTCTCTCTGAGACTCATTTTTCTCATAAATAAGAAAGTCAGACTAGATAATCACTTTGGAAATGATATTATTCTATAAGGACAGTGCCATTCTCAAATTAACACCACCAAAATATTTATATTTCTACTATCCAGAAGGTGTGTGTCTTCAAACAGGGCCAAGTCTTTTATTATGATGATTATTCCATTGAAATATTTTTCTTTCAACCTTTTTAGACCCAGTGTAAAAACTCCACCTGACTGGAGTTTTTCTAGCTCTTTCCCAGATAGAATTCACCATCTTCTGCCCTAGCACCTCAGAATTCACATCACCACGTATTATAATTACCAGCCAGTAGACATTGCTCCATGCCATTATGTCAGGAACCAGTATGAGAATCAGAGTCTGCTTTTTATTAATCTCTATATCCTCAGCACCTAGAAAAAAAAAAAAGTCTGATGCATTATAGGTAGTCAATCAGTAAAACATTAATAATTTTATTTTATTTTATTTTATTTTAAAATATATTTTATTGATTTTCTACAGAGAGGAAAGGAGAGGGACAGAGAGCCAGAAACATCGATGAGAGAGAAACATCGACCAGCTGCCTCTTGCACACCCCTTACCGGGGATGTGCCCGCAACCAATGTACATGCCCTTGACCGGAATCGAACCTGGGAACTTTCAGTCCACAGACCGACGCTCTATCCACTGAGCCAAACCGGTTTCGGCAAAACATTAATAATTTTAAAAAGAGCTGGCCTTAAATAAAATCAGTGCTCATCACATTGTGGAAAATAAAGCCTGTGGACAATTTTCTTTGTAGTCATTATTGGTTCATAAAATGCTGGGAAACCTGACACACAGCTGACTGTAAAGAATATGAGTCACGGCTCCCCATGATTCAGAGAGCTAAGCCAGTTGTTGGAAATTCCTGTTGGACCACTTTTCAGCTACATGAGTAGTTTCATGATCCAACATGAAAGGATCACAAGATCCTGAATCCCATAGAGAGTCTGGGGCGATGAGAAACAGCTCATTCCTGAAGACTGAGAATAACACTGTTTCTGGGAATTAGAGAAAAGAGTTGTTTGAATGGGATTGAGTAAGGACATTTGGAAATCTAAGCATGCCTCCAGAACTCAGATCAGAGGCAACAAGACCATTTCAAAACACAAATCAGGTGGAGCTCTTGGTATAAAAAGCAGTATAGCAGAGGGTGACCATCCATGTTTACCTCTGTTCAGAATACTTCAGGTGGCAACATAGCAGAATGGTGAAGAACTAGGGCTCTAGAACCAGAGAGAGAAGGAGTTTGAATACTAGCTCTGCTACTTATTTGAGGTAAGGTCTTCCACAATTTATTTTACCTCTGAGGATAGAAGTAGTTTTGGAGGCAGATGGATGAGTTTTGAAAATGCTTTATTGCTTATCCCCTTTAAGAAAAGTAGGTATGCACTACTTAGTAAATAGTTATTAAATTCCTGCAATATTGAAAACCCTGAAATAAGGTACCATTCCTACCTTCAAGGGGAACATAGCTGTATTAGGAAGACATGTAAATATGTCCCAATATTCAAATGTTCACACTTTTCTGCTATATTAATTCAAGATTGCTTAATGCTCATATTTGTCAGTGTTTACACACTTAGTGTCTTTCACAGTTCTGATAGGTCAAGTTAAATGATCCCTTCAGTCTGTGACCTGCACTGGGAGAAATTGAGGCCACTCATGTCAACTGTTACTATTTACATAAATTACCCAACAATCACCAAGGCAAAAGAAACCCCTGTCTCTCAGATCCATTAGTCTTCCCTTTCACGTGTTCTTTTCAGTCCAATTCAACAAATGTGTGTTTTGGTTGTCTATTATATTCATGCTTTTTGGCTACTGGATGTACAGAGATGAAAGTTGGTTTCTATTCTCAACCCAGAATTTATAGCGATACATGATGAATCCAGCAATTTCATTACATAGTGTGATAGGTAGTCAGGATAGAGATAAGCCCCTTAACCAACTAACTAAACAAACAGAAAACAACAACAACAACAAACCCCCAAACAACTGTTGATAGGAGTGCTAGAATTGAGAAAGTCTTAGTTGTAGGAACTACTGGACTTGGTATTGGGTTGCATATGGATGGAGGAAAGGGGAAAAGTATAAAGATGATTCTTAGACTTTTAGTCTGAGTGACTATAACTGGGCCATATTCAACAAGATAGAAACTGTTTAGAAAGATTAGGTTTGGGGCCAGAGGATGAGACCACTTTGTTGGACATAATGAATGGGCAGTGTCTATGGGATATCCTGTTGTACTATTGTCTTTGGCAATTATATATGTTAACACTATTTTTTCTTCAATTATAATTTAACTAGAGGCCTGGTGCATGAAATTTGTGCACGGGGTGGAGGGTGTCCCTCAGCCCAGCCTGCGCCCTCTCACAGTCCCAGACCCCTTGGGGGATGTCCACCTGCAGGCTTAGGCTGGATCCCTCCTCACAATCTGGTATCCCTTGCTCCTTACTGCCTGCCTGCTTGTTCCTTACCGTTCTGTTCACTGCTCTTTAGCGCTGCTGTGGAGGTGGGAGAGGCTCCCACCACCACTGCTGCGCTCGCCAACCATGAGTCCGGCTTCTGGCTATGCAGCCTCTCCCACTGTGGGAGTACACGGACCACCAGGGGGCAACTCCTGCATTGAGCATCTGCCCCTGGTGGTTAGTACACATCATAGCGAGCAGTCGTTCCGGTCGTTCAACCATAACATTCACTTAGGCTTTTGTCATATAGATGATTTTTATCAGGAGAAGGGACAGAATGATGGGTAGGTTAGTAGAAATAAATTGAGGTAGGTGCCAGCTCAAGACAATTCTCCCAGATGTCACATATTCCCCGACATCCCATGTTACATGTAAATGTTATCGACCATCCTTTCACAAGATGTGTCCTTTGGGCCAACGTATTTGGCTTAAGGGTAGGCATGGCACCTACGATTCTTTCACTTGAATTTTTTTTTTAAACTACAGTTGACATGGAAGACCCCATTTATTTATGGCCCTAGAGTTGTAAAGATACGAACCTGGAAATGGCTAGCAGCCATTTGCCTCATCTTGAGGGAAGCAGATCAACATCTTGAGAGAAAGTTTAGCTGTCTAGCAGAAGAAAAAACAAAAAGAGAGAAGATAGCTAAAGATCACCCTCATTTATTTATTCAACAAATATGACTTTATACTTTTACTAGAGGCTCAGTGCACAAAATTCGTGCACGGGTAGGTCCTTAGGCCTGGCCGGTGATCAGGGCCAATTGGGGCCTTCTGGCTGCTGGCTGGGGCCTTCCTTCATTCTGTGCCATCCCCGGTGGTCAGCGCACGTCATAGCGAGCAATTGGTCTCCCGATTGAACTCCCGTGGGGACAATTTGCATATTAGGCATATATATATATATATAATCTTTTAACTTATTTTTATTGAATTTATTGGGGTGACATCTTAATTAATAAAGAGCTAATATGCAAATAGTCCTCACACCCTCGTGCCCTTGCACTGGGACCGGGGGACCTGAGGCTGCACCGGGGGACCTGAGGTCATGCCCTCCGCCTGGCGCCAGGCTGGGGGACCTGAGGCTGCACCCCCTGCCCGGCAGGGCTTGATGGGGGACCTGAGGCTGCATCCACCACCCTGTGGGGCTAGACGGGGGTGGGGGCAGCCGGGTCTGGGTCTCGCACCATTTCGAAACATGCGCGAGTGGGCGGGGACTTGACTCTGGGTCCCATGGTGCATCCCAGACTCTGACTGGAGGGAGATTTTCATACACTTTACTAAATTTCTTTCATCTCTGACACTTCTATTATAGAGAAAGGGCAACTAGCAGTATTAAAATATTTCCTCTAATTAATTCCCTTTTAATGTGCATGAATTTTGTGCACCAGGCCACTAGTTAGTTGATAAAATTATATAGCTTTCATGGGTACAATTCTATAATACCTCATTTGTGTATCGTATTGTATGTTCACCATTCCAAGTTAAATCTCCTTTTATCACCATTTATCCCCCCAATAACCTCTTCTACTTCCCCAACTCCCTGTCCCTCTGGTAATCATCATACTGTTGTCTGTGTCTATGAGGCTTTATTTTATTTTATTTTTCTTAATTCCTTTACCGTTTTCACCCAGCCTCATAACTCTCCCCACCCCCTCTCTGACAACTATAAATCTCTTCTTTGTATTTATGAGTCTGTTTCTATTTTGTTTGTTAGTTTATATTGTTCATTGGATTCCACATGTAAGTGAAATCATATGGTACTTGTCTTTCTCCGACTGGCTTATTTCAACATTTCTGAGTGTCAAATGTATGCCAGACATTGTTTTAGATGCTTGGAAAATACCAGTGAACAAATCATACAAAAATAATCTGCACGTAAGGAGCTCACATTGGATTCAGACATTAAATAACACAATAAATAGGTAAATTCTATATCATGTTAGGAGTGAGTGCTGCAGAAAAATAGAACAGAATACGAGGGATCTGGAAGTGGAACTGGCTGTAATTTTACATGGGTTAATCCTCATCAAGGAGGTAACATTTGACAGAATTGAAGAAAGTGAGAAGGAACAACCAGTGCAAGGGCAGGAAAGTGGAAGCATGCCTAATGTCTCCAGGGAACGGTATGCAGGCCAGTGTTGTGGGAGTGGAGTGAATGGTGCATAACGTTGTTGAAAATCAGGTCAGAGGAGTGGCAAGTGGCCGGATTGTGAGAGACTTTGAAGACCATTGCACGGCTTTGGCTTTTATTTTTAGGGAAATGGTAGACATTGGAAAATCGGGCACAGTGGGGTCAGGTCATCTGATTCACATTTTTAAATGATTACTCTGGCTGCAAGGTACTGAGCAGGTTGGAAACCAGACACCTGTAGGAGGTTAAGAAGTGATAGTGGCTCAGGTTAGACAGGTGGTGGTGAGTACTTAGAATCTGAATATGTTTTGAAGGTAGAGCTGACAGGATTTTCTGAAAGAGGGAAGGAACTGCTAAGAGCTGATGTAGACAACTGTGAATGAGTGTGTTTGGGAGGGAAGATCAATGGCTCCGTTTTAGCTGTGTTACATTTCAGATTTCTAATTACACAGCTAAATGGACATGTCCCGTGGAAAGTCAGATATTTAAATATCAAGTTGAGGAGAGGGGTTTTTGGGTCCTTGGCATATAGACAGAAAATTAAGGCAATAGAGTAGCTGAGATTGAAGGGGTAGTGTAGATATGAGAAAGCAGAGGACCAAGAACTGAGGCTTGGGCACTCCCACATTCAGAACTTAGGCAAAAGAGGACTGATAAGGGGCTGTCAGTGAGGCAGAGGAAGACCTTGAGAGTGGGGTGTCCAAGTGAGGAAAGCGTGCCAAGGAAGAGAGACCGATGAACTGTGTCAAATGCTGCTGGTCAGTCAAGTAAGATGAGGACCAAGAAATCTGTTGAGTTTATCAAGGTAGAGATCATTGCTGATCTCAACAAAAGAAGTTTCTGTGGAGTGGTAGAGCTGAAAAACGGTATAGAGGAGGCTTAATGGGGAAATGGGAGGCGTGAGATTATAGACAGTGACTACAGATAAATATTTACAAAATCTTTGTTGGGGAGGGATTAAAAAATATGGGGACATGTGATTAAGGACAGTTTTATATATATATATATATATATATATGTATATATATATATATATATATATATATATATATAGTCACTATATATATAGTGACAGCATGTTTGAATATAAATGGAAAAGATCCTATAGAAAAATAATATAGACAAGAGAGGTGGGAATTTCCAGAGACAATTCCTAGCATTAATGAGAGAGATGGTCTTTAGAGAAACAGAATCAATAGAGGTGTGTGTGTGTGTGTGTGTGTGTGTGTGTGTGTGTGTGTGTGTATTATAGAGAATTGGCTCATGTGATTAAAGAGGCTGGCATGTCTAAAATCCAAGATTTGCAGAATGGGCCACATCAGGCTGAAGACCCAGGAAAAAGCCAATGTTGAAATTCAGGTCCAAGGGCCATGGTCTGCACAATTCTTTTTTGCTAGGAGGATGTCAGCCTTTGTGTTCTATTCAGGCCTTTAACTGATTAGATAAAGCTGACCAGCATTATGGAGGGCAGTCCACTAATTTAAGTGTTAATTTCATTCAAAAACCCTCACAGAAACATCCAGAATAATGTTTCATTTGGCCCAGCCAAGTTAAAACATAAAATGAACGATCACAGGTGGGATCTCGTATGCCAGAGAATAAGGTAAGAAGGCAGAGTATGGGTGTGCGATGCTGGTTGCTGGGTGGCTGTGATGCTGAGAGTCTGTGACAGCTCTGCAGATTATTTCAGTTTCCTGGAAGGAACTGAAGCAATCTGAAGAGAAAGTAGGGAGCAAGTCATCTGATGAGAGTGAATATGGGGGATGAGATAGGTATTTGGAGTTTGAAGAACAAAGCAAAGGGAAGGTGTGAATTAGTTGTCTGGACCCATGGGAGAGTGAATGGAGTAGGGAAATGTGGCATGATTACTGACAGAATTCAGGATCACTGGGGGGTCATTCATTTAAAGTGAGACCTGTTAGTAGAATTGTGTGTTTTTCTCCAGGCGTGTTCACTGCCCAGGCTATGTGTGGACAAGGCAGTGTCACTGATGGAGCTATGGTTTTGCCCATGAGCTCCCTGTAGTGTGAGAGGTTCAAGGTAGTTGAAGGGTAAGCCGGGAGTGAATATGATGACTGGCCAAGGAATTCAAGCAGGGAAACAGGAAGAAAGTACATCAAATGGGAGAGGGTCTCAAAAGGTGAATGCTCTGAGGGCATGAAGCCCCTAGCTCCTGTCACTCCTGGGGCCAGTGTCATTCCTGATGTTAGTTATCTGAGCAAATTTCCCTTTGAGCCCAAGTAGGTTGGGTTTCTGTCATTTGAATTTTATAAAGTCCTGCCAATTTGGGAAGAAAATATAAAGAAAAATAAAGGGAATAATACGACAAAACTTTCACTCTCCCCAAAAAAGTAGTTCTTAATTCTCACAGAACTGAAGTGTATAAATTTTTTTAAAAAAATGATGCTCAGATTTCACCCCTAAGATTCTGATTCAGTTGGTGAGGATGGAGGAAGCTGTTTTCAAAACTCCCCAGGATAATCAGATGGTCAGCCTGGGTTGAGAATGATAATTCTAGACGCTCCCAACTACGGTCTTTAGTGACAGCTTCAAATTATTTAGATGCTGCAGATTAATCTTTGAATTCAATGATCAGTTAATTTTTGGATTATCTCTGCATGTCACTGGGAGATTTATGGGGGAAGGAAAGGTGTTCAGATTTACTGTGGATAGTTTTTCAGCTCTAGAGACCAGCCGTGCATGAAGTCAGAGGCCAGCAATGGACTGTGGGTGACTGGTGTGCCCGGCACTGTGCAAACGGAAGCATGGCTGCCTCTTTCCAGGAACTCACTGTGGGTTTTTATTTGTGCTTTTGTTTGTGAAATGTGTATTGTGAGGAGTATATTGGTTTTAGATTTATGGTTCAGTAGTTTTATTCTTTATGGTAGTCTAACACTTTATTGCAAATTAAGGCTTCTTAAATAACTGGTGTGTAAAGTATGCCCTTTATAATAGGCATTTACAGGAGGGCAATAGAATATACTAGAAAGGGCTTTGGTCTGGGTATCAACAGAGCTGTGCTCAAGTTCCATCCTCACCCTATCCCAGCTCTGAAATTCAGGGAAGTTTCTCACCCTCTCTGTGCCTTAGGGGTCACCATCTGTAAAATGAGGAAGATGTCAACTATCTTGTCCCTCTCACACTACCATAACTTTATTAGTATGACATTCTGCCTTCTCCACACATAGCCTGTGTAGTGAACGGAACTCTAAAATCTGTTTCCAGCCCCGAAACTCTATGACTTAAGCTATAGTTTTATTTTTTCCACAATTATTTTTGATATAAAGTTGCATTGTTTTCTGTTTTATAACACGCTATTGATCTCACCTATGGTTCGTTGGAATATTGCATGGTGCCAGATAGAAAACATGAATGGGATTGATGACAATCTGCTTTCCAAGATGGCGGTTAGGGATGCATTGTGGGAAGTGAAGATGCCTGTTCACAAAACTATGTCCTTGAGGATACTAAATGATAAACATGAGGTGAAGAAGAATGGTAAGAACACTGGTTCTTGCTGGACTTCAAAAGTAGGATAGAGCGAGTTTCTTTGTTGTTCTGGGAAGACTTCAGGCAAGAAGTGATAATTGACCCAACGTTTGCAGGTTGAACTGGCTCTCAATATCCAAGGGAGAAGAGACTTTCTCTTGTGTGCTTGGCTGGATTGATGGAATGAAGGTGGAGGACTGGGCTAAGACATGGAGTGAGAGAAGTGAGGATTATATTTGATGGACGAAGGGAGAGGATCAATTTGCCTTGCAGGAGCAAAAGAAAGGACTGGAAATATAGAAATTGTAGACATTGAACTGCATACCAGCAGTTGACAGTGCTGTGAGGTATAATGGATGGTCATATTCTAGTATTAATACTTAATGTTTGTGTAAAAGGTTGAACAATTAAAATGTAATGGGGAATGGAGACTTAGGAGGGGGCAAAAATCTCTAGAAAAAGTAATACGAAGTGGGGTTTGCACATTCCTTGGAGGGCTTGCAGGGGATAGTGTGAAGGTAGTTTCTGGGCTCTTAACTTTCATACACTTTATAAACTTTTAACCTAAATTGATAGATTCCTTGGCATCATGCTGGGCTGCCAAGAAGCCGATCCTGCCTCCTCTTTTTATAATTTTCCAACTCTTGTTGAATCTTACCATTATCTTAAGGCATAAAAATCTCTTGGGTGGGGGAACAAAGTGAAGATTCAAAATTTTTATGTGTTTGTGTTTGTCAAGACTTCTTTAATCAAGGCACTGTTCCACCCCCTCCCATGCATTTCATTAGGGATTGGATGCCAATAAATTTTATTTTTTTTTAGGTTTAATAATAATTTATAAAGTATATAATCATCTAACTTATTTTGTTTAATTGTGTGCTACTAATAATTGTGATAACTTAATGATAATTTAACTCATAAGAATGTTTTTAATAGCATATAATGGTCATGAACATTAAAAACAATATTTTAAATTTTAACACACCAATATTTCTGCAGAGATGTACAATGGGTGATCTATACAAACAAAACAAAACAGATGTGTAGCTAATAATCCTGTGCCACTAATCTCATATAGTTTGCATTCTGTTTTGGAAAATCTATCAGGAATTAGAACCACTCAAAAGTAGATGATTCTTTTATTGGGAGATTTGCTTTAATTTGGTTTGGTTTTTTGAATGGTCAAGTTAGGCATATGGTTAGGCCTATGTCAAACACGTCTTTGAATCCAAGCATAGCCACCTACCAACTATAAAATCTTAGATAAATTACTTACCTTCTCTGGACCTCAGTTTTCTCCTGAGTAAACTGGGAGCAATAAGACATACCACATAGTTTTGACTTGAGGAGTAAATAAGATAGTGATGTTGAGTGCATAGTACAGTGTCAGGTATACAAAAGACTCTCAGTCAATTGTCTCTCCAGTTTTCACTCTCTCATTATATATAAACAATTCAAGTTGATTGTAGGTCAGTCACTAAGTTAAATGTGACTTTATAAAGTAGTCTCACTTGGAAAATTGACACAGAAAAATATGAGTAAATTAGTTTTTAAAAATAAATGAAATACTAGAAATGCATCAGAAAATTACAAAATAATTGCTCCTTGAAATATAAATAATGCCCCTTAGTTCACCTCCTGTATTTTAGATTTTTGTGTATTATTTATGCCTGTCTATCTAAATATATACCTATCTACTTATTACTATAAGAAATATCTTAAAAACATTTATTATCTTCTAATGATTATGACAATGAATAATAAAATACAGATGGAAGATGTTTTGGAAAAAAGAATAATATGGAGCTTTTGGTTAATTTTGGTTTATAAGATTAATGCATACAGTAGTTACATGAAAGCTCATTGGAAGGATTTGAACTTTTATGTGAATAATGACCATCAATAATAGTTTTCTCTCAAAAATGATATGAACTACTAAAATATATGCTTTAATACTGTGTAGATTTGTGCTATAGCAAACAGTCATTTTATCATTAACCAAGGTTTCAAATGCATGATGAAAACAGTGAAGTAACCTATTTTCTTACCTTTTTGCATTACCTTCTCAACAAATTACACCCAAGTATTCATAATTCATTGTCACATTTTCCTTGAGTGCAACTTATAAGTATTACAAACATTCTAGAAATTTGAGGAAGGGGTAGTTTTTTGGGTTATATAAGTAAAATTGACCATTATACCTGTATCTGAAGAGGAGTCAGAAAAGAAAATCAACATGATGACTCATGAACAGGTAGGTTTATTCTCAAAAATCTTTTTAATACATCCCCAGGGAACCTGTTCAGACTTATGTAGCTTTACGAATAATTCTTTTAGATAAGATAAAATTACTAATTTAACATTCTTATTGATGCATTAAAATCTATTACAGTAGATTTTTAAGTTGTAGTTAGGAGAACTACCATATTGGTGACTCTCCATAAGTTGAATGTATATGTTCAGTGCTATCATTTATAACAGTTTTTGCAAACTAAAGAAATTTTCACATTTGAAAATTTGGAAAGCAATTCAGAATCTCAACTTTGGAAAATGCCTGTCTTTCCCAGTTCCTGCCTCCCTTGATAGCCCTCCATTCCTCCTCACCATGGAATATGCACAGGAGCGAATGGCTAGAAGACAATACTGTATACAGTTCACACGAGGTCTTGTTAAGAAGACGGGAGGGACTGCATCTTCAACCATATGGAGTGCTGAAATTTTGGGGAACAAACCAAAATGGTAATCCGAAGTCTTATTTAGGAAACAAAGCTTGTGTGGCTAGAAATAGAACAGCTCCTAAATATATTCTGGTTTATGTGCATTCTGTTGTAAACCACATGTCACTAGGTAGGATTTTAGGTGGTCAGTAGAGGGCAGGTATATTTTCTACCTAAAGAATGTGTCTACCAGACCGAGAAGCTGATTATATTCTTTTCTAGTTTGATCATTTCAAGTCTTTTTTACCCCCGTGACAAATTTGTGCATCGTTTTTAATATTGTCAATCCCTTTGAGGCAATGAATGTTCATCTTAAGACCGTTTTAATTATGAGTTAAGATTTCAGAAATCTCATTTTTACATTTTCAAATTTTAAAAATATCATATAAGATGATCTCTGAAATATTGGTTCCCATCTTGGGCTTAAACAACTGAAATAAAATTATAAACTCTTGTTGGAAATTTTCTATATTTTACCAAAATAATCCATATTGCTCATGATATGCAGCTGTGATAGAGTGGGTTCAGATCTCTAGACTTTCAAGAATCAATAACTTTCTCACTAGCTGCTTCATCTTAATGCAAATTATTTAACCACTCGGAGCTTCAGTGTCATAAACTAAAGTTTTTATATTTCATGACCTTAAAGACTTATACTAGGTCTGAATTTTTATTTTTACAAAAGTTTAACATCCCATACTCATAGTTTGACCATTTTACATATTTTTTTCTATAAATCATTTACCTGTCAGCTTTTTTGTTGGCTGCTTTTTATAATTTGGCATATGCTTACTCTTTGTTCCTTTGATTTTTCTGGTACATTTCTTTGGCAGTTGATAGAGGAAACCCAGTGGAATGTGTTTTTGTAAAAAAGTATAAGAAGTATAGATATTTAGAGATGTAAATAATCATAAACAGCATCAAACTCATCCATTAAAAATAAGAGAAGTAATGGCTGGATTGTTCAGGGCCTTGATTTTGGTTTAGAAGGAGGATGTAGGAACTCAGAAATTAGCAGACTGATGACCTCTCATATTGCATCCTGTGTATCATCGGCAGTAATGTTTCTACTCTGATGTAACTGGTGTGTGACGTTTGAGAACAAAACTGTGATTCTGGTGAGATAAAACAGTTCGAGATTTCTGTAGCCAAGGCCCCAGCCAGTTCCTCCTTCTATCTTGGGTTTGGAGTGGACCAGGCTGAGAAAGCCACCCTAACAGTAATTTATCCTCGCCCTCCTTCATCTTCCCATAGTGCAGCAGACCCCCGTGGTGCTTGGTCAACTCCTTGGTTAGCATTTGTTTGGCAGCAGACCCTGCCTTGGGCTTGTCTTCCTGTAGATGGTGATCAGGATGGTCTGATAGCCTAGATGGGAGGCAGCAGAGTGTGATAGGAAGAACAGGGCTCTGCCTTTAATTGGGCAGGCGTCATGGATCTCTTAGCCTCATTGTTTTAAAATGTAGGCTTTATTATTTTTCAGGTTATGGTGAATAATACCACACCACAGAGGGACACACAGGGTAGCATCAGGTTGGTCAGGAGACAGAGCAAGGAAAAAACTAGGGGAAGGACCCTTATTATGGTTTCTGCCGGAAGGAAAGCCCAGGTAGGGTAAGCAGGATTGGCTAGTTTGAATGACTTTAGCAGGCTCTGGGGCCTTTGAGCTGTCCCTGGTTGTCTGGTACCTGGCCCTGTGGTAATTAGGGCAGGGGGCTAGTCCCCCAGATGGTGAGACCCCAATATAAAGGAGGTGGTTGAGATGGAATCTCTGAGTCAGTTGGTTTGCTTATGAAAGGTATGCTTTTAGGTGAGTCATTTATTAGCTCTAGGAATTGGCTAACCCTGGGAAGGCGGGATCCCTCCAGTGTCCACAAGGCCTCAAGATGTCAGAGTATCAAAAATATAAAATAAGAAGACATGCTTAATACACTCGCTAGGCCTTAGGATTTTTTATTTGAAATAATGTACGTAATTATTACTAATGTAACGTTAGTACTTAATAACCTTAATATAATTACTGCAAACAGTAATGTGGTCTATTCATTTTTTTATTTGATTCTCGCTATAATGAGGTGTGATTATTATATCCTTTTTACAGAGGTACAAAATGAAGATAGGGGTTTACTTGCCAAGTTTACACAGTGAGTAACTGTGTAACTATGCCTGCTCATTGCACTTCAAAATAAAAGGAGAACAGAATTACACGTATTGGATATCGACTGTGTGTCCAGTATCTTCTTAGGTACTTTAGTAACTGTGTTATTAAATATTAAATACATAAAAATATTTCAATACTATTAAATACTTTTAATAACAATGCAAAAAGGAATGATTATGCCATTTTATAGACGAGATAAATGAGGTTCATAAAAATTAGTGAAATTGTTTCAAGGCTGCAGACCTAGTAAGTGGCAGAACTGAGATTTGAATAGGCAGTCTGTTGGACCCAGGGTAGCAAATGAATTTTACCTCAAGCATCAGCTTCAGTGAGCTGATGGAGGCTGGCTGCAGCAGTGTGCAAAAGGAGTCTGAGGCGGTGTCTGGACTCCCTGGGAAAGAATATCACATTTTGGGGTGACTTTTGTCCCAGGAGTAAGGGGAGAGAGGCAGCACCCAGCCATTTATTTCTCGTCTTCGAAGTAAACTCTTTTTAATATCTGTCACCTCCACAAACCTGTTACTCTCGGTAGTCATGGCCTGGGGACACGCCATGATCCTGGTGAAGGCTATACTTATTCTAGGAAGTTGCTAATGACATCTAGTCTTGGTACTTCCTGAACTTTCCTTCTCTCCATTATTTTTCTAATGGTAAGTTGGGATTATAAATATCTGCCTGTTTATAAGAGACCAAGTATGTTGAGCACTAATGATCCTACTTAGTTGAGTATCTTTTTTAAAAATATATTATTATTGATTTCAGAGAAGAAGGGAGAGAGAAATAGAAACATCAATGATGAGAGAGAATCATTGATCGGCTGCCTCCTGCATGCCCCCACACTGGGGATGGAGCCTGAAACCCAGGCATGTGCTCTGACCTGGAATCGAACTGTGACCTCCTGATTCTTAAGTTGATGCTCAACCACTGAGCCATGCCAGCCGGTCAAGTTGAGCATCTATTATTTGCTAGACTCCATGAACCCAGGATCTCATTCAGTCTTGAACCACACTATTCAGAAGGAGGTTTTATCCCCTTGCCTTGCACAGAGCAAATCACTCTAGGAGCCGAACTGAATTGCCTAAGACAAGTCCTGCCAAGCAGTTGAGCTGCAATTCATGCACACCTCCAGCTGCTTCCTAAGCCCATCATCATTTCACTCTGCGGTTGTCTAATGGGAAAAAGCAGGGAGGGTTGGCTCTGGTTTGACCAGTGTTTGAGCTCTCACCCTGGGACTCTACAAAATGGCTTACATGTGGGTCTCAGGCCCATCAGCATCCTCCACTTGAGTCAACTGGAGACTGGCTGTTCTCACGAAAAGTGCTGGAAATCCCCAGTGCATCTCTGAGCCTGTGAATCTTTCAGCTGGGTAAGCACCAACTGAGGTTGTTGAAAGTCCCTAGAAACTGTACCTTTTTCCCCCTAGAAGGGCTAGAAGGCCAGATCTTCTCTAGTACTCAGAAACATAAAATGAAACAGCAAATCACATTACAAAGAAAATTAGCGTCAGCCTCTCTGAATGCCAGTTTTCTCATTTATGAAATAAGGCTGTGGGTTTTATGATCTCGAAGGTGCCTTCCAAGCTCACTTTTATGAGGCCAAGGCTTCACTGAGCAGGTTTCCAGAAGCCAGCGGGTGGGGGCCTGGTCTCAACATTTTTTTCTCCAGTGGTCAGTGCACAGTGAACCCTGACCTGTTTTCCAGATGACAGCTCGCAGGCCCCCTTCTGCATGCCTTTCTTCCACCTTCATAGTCCTTCATCCTATCCCAGCACCTGTAAATTCTGCTTCCAAAACAAACTCTGTGCGTAAAAATTGGTGGGGGCATTGAGTGTAAAGGATCTCAAGTCAGTGTATTTTCTCCCCCCAAGTATATTTGCAAATTGAGATTTATACCTAATTGTGAAATTAAAGGAATTTCATCTACCAGCCAGTTTCAATTTTGAAAGATAGGGCTCTTCCAAGGTTCTAAAATCATCCCATTGAACGTAAAACCCAAATTGTCTGGTTGGCTCAGAGGGAAGGGAAAGAAGGGGAAAAAGAGGAAAATGAGTGAAGAATTGGAGATGAAGTGACCACAGTCACTGCTGGGAAGCCAGTCTTTCTCTGGTTGCGGCTGCAAACCCACCAGGTACAAAGCACACAGAGTGGGGGAATGACGTGAGAGTGTAGAGCAGAGTCTGAGGCTACAGCCTGTGGGCCAAGTCCAGCCCAATCCCTGTGCCTTCGTGTGGTGTGCAAGCTGGGAGTGGTGTGAAGCTGGGGTGAATATTTGTAACTGATGTCACGATTGAGAACACTAACTTCGAAATTCAGTTGCGTGAAATATTAACCCCCCCAAAAAGAATTCCATTTCTTTCTTTAGTAGGCTTAGATTATTTCAAAAATTGTACTCTATTATTATTATTATTATTATTATTATTATTATTATTGTATTTTACATTTCATCAATGAGAAACATGTGAAAATTGTGTCCCTTCTTATGTAAATACCTGTGTAATTGATTTTGCCTCTTGGCCCACAAAGCTTAAAATTTTTACTCTCCATCTCTTTACAAAAAATATTTGCCAGCCCTTTGTTAAGAGGAAAAGAAGCCAGACAGTAGGAAGACGAATTGGGCTATGGGAGAGGATAAAAGGGAAACTGAGGAAAAGTGAAGTGATGTTACAAATGAAATGAAAGAAATAGGATGTTCTGTCTCCAGTCATGTGAAGCACCTACATAGCATCTTTAAGGACTAGCCAGTTTGTCCCTACTCCAGAAAAAAAACTCTCTTCTGTGTTAAACATACACAGGGCACTTGCACTTGCACACACAGACATGGCACATGCACACAGACACAGCACACGCACACACAAGTGTGCACACACCTGCACACACGGCGGGCTATGAGGACAATGTCACCCTGAACCCAAATCACAGCTCTGCCTTGAACTCGTGGGATTTGGTGAGTTATTGCCTCTCTGGCCTCCCCACTATAATAAAGTTGCCGGTAGAACTTGAAATCATGAAAGCCAAAGGGTTTTCCCACGTCTCAGTCTCCTTAAAACTTTATCTCTGAGTTTCATGTGCTGCTCTCACAAGTCTTCAGTGACTCCAATTTTATCCTGAAAATTTCTACATAAATATAGGCCTCGCCCAAGGTCTGTTCTCAGATCTCTGCCTCCTTTTTTTTTTTTTTACATATTCCTTCAAAGTTCTCATTCCTTCTCCAGTCTGATCATGACACTCCTTTGTATTAACTGAACAAAGGTCAGGGGACTGATGCATAAGAGACCCTTATGTCTTCACCTCTCTCCTGCCAGCCCTAACAGACACACACTTCTTACTATGCCTTCTTGCCTTGCTAAATGCTTGCCCCCAATTCCAGGGCTCACTTCTGCTTGCCTGCTTGTCTACTGAATCCTGTCTGCCCCCTCTCACCTTTGCTGGGCTAACTTCTGGTCCTTCCCACCCCTGTCTGCCTTGTCCCCTCTCTCTTAGATTATGGCAAGCATTTAGACATTGGTTTAAATTAAATATATCAGGTTATCTTTTGAAGCACTTCAAATTACTATCAGGGCAATCAGTCACAACCCCAGTGTGAGGATACTCCCAAACACTGAGACCTCGTGCAGATCTTAAAAATGAAATTGGTCAATGTACTGCATCAAGTTTGCACAAATATTCCAATACTAAAAATATTCAACTGATTTGCATGAGATCCTACATTTTTGGGACGGGCTTTCTATAACTTAATCAGATCATGCGTGTCACTCCCCAGTTTCCTACTTTTCTCAGAAGGGAGAGTACTTCCTAGTTGGGGTGACTGAGCTTACAGAGGCCTCCTCCCAGCCTCTGCTGCCCTGTGCATGGGCACCAGCCACACTGGCCTCTTTGTTCCTCAGCTATGCCAAGCTGGCTCACCTTTGCACCCTTGCACTTTTGACTGGGTGCACATTTCGATGACGTGCTCGATCTTGTCATGCAAGTGCGGCTCAAGTGTCAACTCCTCAGAAAAGACTTTCCTCACCACCCTAACGCTATCTTCTCGCTCTGTCAACTAAATCCTTTTCACTTGCTTTCTAGACTCTTCACAGTCTG
Organism: Eptesicus fuscus; assembly: GCF_027574615.1. Taxonomy (NCBI): domain Eukaryota; kingdom Metazoa; phylum Chordata; class Mammalia; order Chiroptera; family Vespertilionidae; genus Eptesicus; species Eptesicus fuscus. The sequence goes on along the minus strand of NC_072491.1, from coordinate 35,182,840 downwards.
AAACTTTCTGGCTCATGCACTTGTGTACTTATTCTTCTCTGTTTACAATTCCTATAATATAAGCTTCAGGAGAGCAGAAATCCTCTCTGTTTGGCCATTACTGGGCCTCCTCAGTTGACCTGCCCCATATTCATTCCCTCAGGGTGTCGGTATGAAAGGTCTGATTCATTCTTTTCTGGGAATGGGTTGCTTTGGTGTAACAGAGATACGTGTTTGGGTCCAAAGAAATAGTATGCATGCATACTTAATATGAAGAGCAAGGATTGTTTGCAGAGCAATGGGAGCTGATGCAATGCTAAATATTAGCATAGTGCTTCAGAGTTCAACAAAACAATTATTTTGTAGGCTCAGCAAATTAAAATAAAAAACAGCCCTTGAGAGTGGGCATTTGGCATTGCTTTTGTTTTGCAAAATTAGTGTAATCTTTTTTATGAGAAACTCCTGTCAGTCTATTCAAATCTGAGTTCATCATCTCAATTTTAAAAGAGTGTTAACTGTTTAAAGAGAACCATTGGATTCTGGTACTTTCTAAACAGAAGTCTTCTCTTTGAATCTTCCATGAAAAATAACATTTCAAACACTGGAAGACATTAGTAATTTATATTTGACCTCTGCTTTTTGTACACGCTGTTAACTTTTCCAGATTGTTAATCCAGGTTGTTAATCGTGTGTGCTATCTGTAGGTTCTCTCAAATTTCATCTCATTCCTTTATGTGTAATAGAAGGAGTTTATGCAGAGTGAATTTACCAAAGCTTTTATAATTCCTGACTAGAAAACCTAAACCGAAGTATTTGTAAGAAGACATTGATGGGTACCATTCAAGTGTACAAGTTTCTCAGATTTTACTTTCTTCATATATTGCAAGAAAAATTATACATATGTATATGTAGGGTGGGACAAAAGTAGGTTTACAGTTGTGAGTACATAAAACAGAGTTCATTCTTATATTACTATTTATTAATTACTAGTGGCCTGGTACATGAAATTCATGCATGGGTGGTGCCCCTCAGCCCGGCCTGCACCATCTCCAATCTGGGACTCCTCAGGGGATGTCCGACTGCTGGTTTAGGCCTGATCCCTGTGGGACATCCCTCTCGCAATCCAGGACCGCTGGCTCCTAACCGCTCACCTGCCTGCCTGCCTGCCTGATTGCCCCTAACCACTCTTCCTGCTGGCCTGCTTGCCCCCAACTGGCCCCCTGGCCAGCCTGATCATCCCCAACTGCCCTCATGCTGTCCTGCTCACCCCCAACTGGCCCCCGCCAGCCTGCTCACCCCAACTGGCCCCCCCCGCCGGCCTGCTTGCCCCCCAATTGGCCCCCCAGCCAGCCTGCTCGCCCCCAACTGCTCCCCCCTGCTGGCCTGATTGCCCCTAACTGCCTCTGCTTTGGCCCCGCCACCATGGCTTTGTCCGGAAGGACGTCCAGAAGGTCTCCCGGTCTAATTAGCATATTACCCTTTTACTAGTATAGATTATATTGTTTTCCATACAAACAACTGCAAACCTGCTTTTGCCCCATCCTATATATATGGACAAGGTTCAAGCATATATATATAATATATGTGTACATACATATAGAAAAAGACATAAGGTGTTTCAGTTTTCTTTCAAATACTATAGTAGTGTATAATTTCACACAGAGAACATAGGGGAAAATATTCTCTCCTTGAGTCCCATTCTGTATCTCTTACCACCTACCTCAACTCTACATAATATCCCATATATCTTTCCTCATTACAAGCATATTTTTAAGTCATTAGAACTCTGTGGGTAGCAGAGATACATTGGAGAACAGCTCATAATTAACATAAACCCCCTGAGGGAACTTTAGAGTGTGTGTGTATACATACACACACACACACACACACACGCACACACATACGTGCACACACACAATTTAGTTTAATAGAAAATTGACGTTGTATTTAATTATGAAAATATATGGCAAAGTATATAGCTCTGCTGATAAGTAAACTTTGTTCCCAGAGTTTTGCTGTAACCTCAGCTGGGTACTGTCTGTGATCTAGCTAGCGCACTGGTTTGCTTACAGGTCCTGGAATCTTAGATTTAAAGACTTTTTTTCTGCTTATACATCATGGATCAGGTAGTGGCATCTGCTGGCAGTGAGTGATATTGCTTTCTAATCCTATAGGCGGCCTAGCTTTTCATAACAATACATCCCTGGAAAGCAGATCATGATGATGTTTTTTTTTTGTGTGTGTGTGTTTTTTAGAACGGACATATGCCTGAAAAGATAAATAACAAAACAGAGTGGTGAAAACAATTTACATATTGGCTGGTATGTCACACGTGGAAGGAAGAAAAACTTTTATTGTGAATTTACTGTGCCCATGTGGTGTCATGTTCTTTGACATACTATCAGAGAGGTTAAGAGATTTGCTCAGGTTCACAGGCTGGGAAGGCAGTTATCACTTACAATCTGGTCCTAAGTAGTTAGTGGTAAGTAGTTAGGATGGCCTAGTTTGTGAGCAAAAAAGAAAGGGTATTTAGAAAAGGATTTGGGTGGCAATGAACACTCTCATATACTGCTTCAGTTTTTCTGGAGAGCAATTTTCCCATATGCATTGAAAGCCCTCAAATGTGCATGTCAGTTGATTAGACAATTTCAATTCTGGTAATTTATTCTCAGGAAATAATAATAGAGATGCTTGAAGATTTATTAATATATGACTATTTATCTCTATATGTACGTACTATATATGACAACATTTACTATAATCCATGAAAAATAAATGCTCTAAATAACAACCAGTAGCAAAGAGTGGGTAACATAGATTATCGTATATCCCTATAAGGGAATGATATTCATTCATTAAAATATATTGTATAGGGGTATTTATTGACATGAGAAAATGTTTATACCATATTATCAGGTAAAAGAGCTGGTTTTTGGTGCTATATGATGTCATTTTTAAGTAAAATTCTATATATATCCATGTGAAGATGTATCAAAATACCAACAGTGGTTACTTTTGAGAGATAAGATGACAGGTCACATTTATTTTCTCCTTTTCCTCATCTCTATTTTATAAATGTTCTAAGGGGCCAGGATTACAGAGTCCCAACAGGGATGGAACTGGAGAGGGACAAGTTTCTCCAGTGGGAAGTCAATGGGATGTGATATTAAACAAGATCTGGCATTGGCCTAAGGATGATATCCTGCTATGTCAGAAAGGGAGAGGCAAGAGGCATGAGGCACCTGTTCAGGTGCACAAGTCTCATCAGAGATGTTTAAACGGCAGTCCGTGGTGCTTAGAGAGAGGCCAGGCACCATGATATATAAATAATGTTTGTCCCAGAGAAATTGGTGGGCCAGGAAGGGAACTAAAGACAGGAATTAGGGTTGGCTCTGGGAAGTGGATGCAAACCCAGGGCAGTGGGGGAAGCAAGTCCAACTCAGTATTAAGTTATCAAACAATTGTCCCTCCTTGGGATAGTTCTTCACATTTCCCTTGGATCATGCTCCAGACCAGCTTTGTTCCCCCTCACAGCACCACACTCGAGATGTGGAGACTCATTTGTTTTCAGATGGATGAAGCACAGTGTCTCATATACTAAAGGTTGCTTAAGGCTACTGATGTACTTGGAACAAGTTGGGAAATGTACAAATAAAGCCAAATCATCAGATGAAATCAATATATTTTCCCCCACTTATTTTTTCCCTAGGAAGCAAAGGTGCTTACATTTTGCCTTTGACTTCAAACATGCCCCTACAATATTTGTGTTTTCCGATGGTCACGACCCACAGGTTGAGAACCGCTAGCAGGGTCGCCTAAGACCATCGGAAAACACAGATATTTACATTACAATTCATAACAGTAGCAACATTACAGTTATGAAGTAGCAACGAAAATAATTTTATGCTTGGGGGTCACCACAACATGAGGAACTGTATTAAAGGGTCGCGGCATTAGAAAGGTTGAGAACCACTGCCCTAGAGATTCTGAACTTCCTCCCTCTTCTCCTCCCCATTCTGCGCACACTGTTCAAATAGGAAATACTATGATGGAACTTGACTGGATATATGGATAGTGTGGATGTAGAAAAACACTGAAAACCACGTCTGGTGCAGGAGACAGACTCATACTCAGGTAATTAGGAATTGCCATTGTACAATCTATAACAGGTGATATTCTTTTGAGCCATAGAAACACAGCCACATGAACATACATGATCCCATGTTTCCGCTCCTGTTTCCAGGAGTGTCTTACATATCCAGCTTTAATCAATAAGCATTACAAATCTATGCAATGAATTTCTCTGAAGTCTATCTAGTTTTTTTGTTGTTGTTCCCACTGCCTCTACCTTAATCCAGTTTTCCCTCTTTGTTTACCTGGATTACTATAGCACCTCCTAACTCATCTCCCTGCCCCCTTTGAATTCATTATAGTCAAAGTGATCTTTCTAAAAAAGAAATTGGGTGATGTCTCTCTCCTTGTTATACTTTTTTAAAAATATATTTTTATTGATTTCAGAGAGGAAGGGAGAGGGAGAGAGAAACATCAATAACGAGAGAGAATCATTGATTGGCTGCCTCCTGCACGCCCCCTACTGGGGATTGAGACCGCAACCTGGGCATGTGCCCTTGACCGGAATCAAACCTGGGACCCTTCAGTCCAAAGGTGGACGTTCTATCCACTGAGCCAAACTGGCTAGGGCCATATATTTTTAAGTCTAAACCCTCAGTGCAAATTAGGTTAACCTTCTCTATGCACGTCTCTGTGCATCATTATAATTGCTTGTGTAGTTATCTTTCTCCTAGACGACACTAAACTGAAGACTAGTTTAGTCAGCAATCAATGAATGAGCCTAGCCCTATGCCTGACACAGAGTAAGTGCTTAATGGTATTTTTAAAATGAATGTAGGATGTCATTTTGGAGTTTGTATTTAACTGCAGTCATAGGCATGGATAAAATTTAGATATAGGAGGTGCTTAGTGAGGGTTTTGTTGAATGAACTGATAGATAATAAAGATTAGTAGACCAAGAACAGACATAGACAATAGAACTCTGAGGGACACTGACAATTTACTAAGTGGTAAGGAAGGTAAATCTGCGAGAGTGATTGAAAAGATGGGAGCAAAGCTAGGCGAGAATGTGGGAGGGTTGTCCAGAAGCAGACAATTCAATAAATGCTTCTTTGTATCCCCAGAACCCAGCACAGGGACAGGTGAATGAACGGGTTAAATGAATGGTGGTCAGCAGATTAGGGTTAAGTACATTCCACAAAAGGCAGTTTATAAGAATATGTCAAATCTCCTCTTAATCCCTCCTGTGTCCTGATTCTGCAGCAAAGTACAATATCCTCGGGACTGAGAAGTGTTCACTGGATTGGGCAATTAGGGGATCCTTGCCAATCAACCGGATCATTATTATAGTTTTAGCAGAGCATTTGGTGCAGAAGCCCAGGGTGGGAATGGAGGTGAGGAAGGAGGGCAGCAAGCATAGACCATTCTTAGAAGGAAAGGGAAGCAGACATATGGTATTGGGCAATAACTGAAATGTGACTCAGAGGAAAGGGAAGTTTCTGTTGGTTTGTACTTACAGGTGGGAGGCATGTGAGGCCATATGCACACTAAGTGGAAAAACTCCACCTCCCATCTCAGTGCTCACTAGTGTCATAGCCCCTCAGCAGACACTTTGGTCCTGGGCAAAGGCTGCTGAATGGGTGGCTAACTTGTGGGTTCAGGGAGTGCAGATGTTTACTAGGCAACATCAAGGAGTCAAGAAGGTGGAGGTGAGAACCACCTCAACATTGTCTGTACTTGTGAGGCCTTAGAAGCATCTCGGAGTCCCCAGAAGAGGAGTTTGTTGAGAAGGGGCAAGCACAGGTCCTGAAGTGGTGAGGAGCCAAGTGCAGAGGGTCACGGGCCAGGCCCGGGCCTTAATTTTCTCCCTTTCAAATGTTTAGCTTTGCCCATTGGGTGACTTATTTAGTTTTTTTCTGCTGTATATTTTCTTTATATTTCTCTAGTAATGATAATGATGATAATGGTGACAATGATAATAATCATAAGCCAGGTACTGTGTTAGGTGCTTTTATAAGCACTGATTTCATCCAGTTAATAACTCAGTGATAAAGATAACATTATTATTGTCCTTTTTACAGATCAGTAAAATTCATTTAATAAATGAATACTTTCTGCTAATTTCTAATAAAGTCAATGATAACAATGGAATCATTTTTGTAATTTTTTTGTATTCAAATTTTAGGGAAAATGTCTTTCCTAAAATGAGAGTATAAACAAGATTATAGATTTGTAAATTTAGATTGGGGTATAAACATTCCTCAAAAGGCAGTTGATAACAAGAGTATGTCAAAATGTCCTTTTAATCTCTTTTGTGTCCTTAGAGAATAATGCTATAAACAACTGGAATTGAGAAAATATGTAGTATTGGGTTTGGTATCTTTTCCAAAATTTTATATTTTAAATAATGAAAAAAAATTTTAAGTTGTTTACTCTTCTGTTTCTAATAATTTCTAATAATTTGTTTTTGAAATTGAAATATTTCTCCTGGTTCATGGGTACACATTTTTTCTCTTGATGCTTACTGTAAAAATGCAAAAGTAAAATAGTATAGCAATATTAGCTCGCACATAAAATTTAGTTATTGTTTCTTTTAAAGCACCAAAATAAAAATGCATTTAGGATCAATACTTGAGCCTTCAGAGCCATTACAACCAACTGAATACAAAATATATTTTAATATATTCTATAAATGAGTGATGATAACATACAAGAAGAACAGTGTCTCTTGTGTGATTCCCTATATAATTCTCAAAACTGATTTTTTCTGTGGTAAAACAAAATCAGGGAAGAATATGCATGCTTCTAAAGTAACCTTAAAGGCCTGCCTTTCAATAGACAACAGAAGCTAGGGAAATCAACACTGGGGGATCTTTTGTGTTGCAGGATTACAACACATAACATACATGAGGGTGTACACTGAAGTTTTAACAAAAGACCTTAGCTAGACTGACTTAAAAAAAGGGATTTTATTCTCACTTTCTAAATACCTCCTTTTTTCTTTTTAAGTCAACTTAGATTTAGGAAGAGAATTTAAATATATTTGAAAAGTTCAGTGGAGAGAAATACTCCTTACTATCAAGTAGATTAAAAATATGCGTTGAATGGTTGACTCAGGGGCTTTCACTAAACTGGCCATGAATGCTGAAACCATCTGTTTTTCTGGACGTTGTCAGGGTGAGTGTGGCGGAGGCAGCTGTTTGAAAAGGGACGCTTTGGATGATGAACCAGCCCATTGTTTCTAAGCAATTCACTTGCATTCAGAGGCTCTACCCAAGCGTACTATAGAGTAATCAAAATCAAACTATTGTTTGTACCAATCATATTGATCTGAAAAGAACGTGGTGGGATGACCCCATTGTAGATGCAAATAGTTGTTCTGAGCAGCTGTATGCTGGCCAATATGTACCTCAGTAGGAAACAGGCGTGGAAGCTAGAGGGCTCTCTGCACCCTACTGGGGGCGGAAAAAAGATTATACCAGATTGAGCTGCAGTTTAAGGGGACTGGAGGGAATGAAGACAAGTCTGTTGGCATTAGTGGTAATTTTCTCTTGCAAAAAAAAATTGTCAACGTTAACTCTATGGTGGTGAAGCTCTTTTTATACTAAAGCCTCTGCCAACTAGAAACCCAGAATCTCCATAAAATTAGATAATGACTTAAAGCTATATAGTGCAAGAGTGATTTGCTTTGGTTGAAAATGTCAAGTCCTGACTAGTTCTGCAAATTAGAAAATGCACAATCTTGCCTTATGTGGAAATTTTTTCATACAGTGTTTAAAGTTTCATAATTTATTTACAACTCAGAAAATTGTAGAAACAATCTTGATATTGCAATATTTGCATGAATATTAAAACAGACATTTTTGTCTAAGGAAAGAGAGCAAATGGAAGCACACAAAATGAAAATTATACTGTCTAGTTTTTAATATAACCTAAATGCTATCTTTTACCCATTAACATTTAAGCTTTTTGGTTGTCCTTGTCACTTCATTGCATGCATGCTAATATCTTCTCATATAAAATTTAATCTGTTGAACTAAATGAAGGAATTAGTATCTGAAAGACATCTTTCATTAAGCAATTAACGAATCTCTCCAACAAATCGACAAAAGCATATGTGTTTATATTTAATAATTATTTGTATGATCAGGCAGTTATAACACATGCATACACTTTGTTTTAGTCATGACATTACTACACCTAAACTTATTGTCATTGTACTATAAAGTCCTAATAAAAATGTGGTTAAATCTGGTTACTTGTTAAAGAAGATACACATCTATAGTTTATCAACTTTCAAAATTTCTCTGTTGTTCCCTATAGAGCAGTGACAATTCTCTCAAACAGCTATGTGGTTGTGGATGCAATTTTGCATTATATTGCAGTTAAAACCAGAAATAACAGGATAAAGTTAAGACAATTCATAAGTTTGGGGGTTATGGTTAAAAGAAGGCTCAATACCCAATATGCCAACCAACCTTCATTGTTCAAATATAGGGACCATGATAAGACTTGAATCTTATATAATAAAAGCCTAATATGCAAATTGACCCCTTAACCAGGAGTTCGTCCAGGGGGCAGGGCTGGGCAACTGCCATGCCCCCTCCCTGCAGCTGGCTCCACCTCTTCCAGTGGCAGCAGCAGGCAGCTGGGGGAAGGGAGGCCCTGGCTGGCAGCTGGCAGCCGCTAGGGACCCTACCCATGCACGAATTTCATGCACTGGGCCTCTAGTATGAAAATAAAAGAAAATATCTAAGCTATCCACAAATTTCATTGCTTAAATAATCCTTTCTGAGCAGCACTTTAATTAGTAACCTATTCTATTTCTCCTGAATTTATTCAGTTGTTTTGATGTCACTGTGAGTTTGACATGGGGTAGAGCCTATGAAACATTCAATCATGGCAAATTCAATTCATCACTAGGTTGGCAGGCCTAAATTATATGAAAGAAAAATACTAACATCTATTTTTTAATTAAATCTGATTTTTACTTGAATTGTATATATGGATGGAATAGCTATGAAATACCTGAAAATAAACTTCATTGGTTTAAATTCTTAAATGTTTTATGTATACAATTAAGAGACATAGACAATACTTCATTATTCTAACACTTAGTTGATTTTCCTTCTGCTTTTAGGAGAATGAGACCAATTACAATAAAAAAGGGGGGAAAAACCCAATATACAGGTTTTATTACAAAAGCAATTTCCATATTTTATTCCCAGTATAAGTAAATATTTGGCCAAACTCCCCATGCCTATCTGTAGAAATACCTATAGTGGTGGGAAGTGATAGTCTGAATGATGACCTGAAGTGCCATAATGACATGTCAGCCACCAGAGAATCTATGTATATAAAAGGCTAATATGCTAAGTGTCCAACCATCTGGGTAATGACGTCACGTAGCAATGCCCGGCTTCCTCTCCCTAGCGACTAGCCTCCTTGCAGTTTCTTCAGCCCAGGAAAATGACTTGCTTTATAGCCAGGTGGAAACACTTTACACTGTAACCAAATGTCTGTGAAGCATTTTCCCATGCTTCATCTCATTTGGTCCTCACAGAAGTCCTGGAGTAGGTAGATAGGAGACTCAGTGGAATCCTATTTTCTTTTCATTAGCCAGAAAACGGAGACTTAGAAAGCTTAGAAACTTGACCCAACTGAAAAGAAGTAGGAAATGGTGGACCTTGAAAATGACTTCAGGTTTTCTCACTGAGCAGAATATAGTCAAACACTGCTATAGTTAAACAATTTACTCTTTGTTCTCCCTGCGTGATCTACAATAATAATCTGCTTCATGTTGGTATTTACTGCTGTGTTGCTGACAATTACCTGAAAGAGAAGTTGAGGAGCTTCACTGGGCTGGAAAAAGTTTAGCTACATCAGAAAGCAGGTTTAATTAAGCAAGTTTATTCTTTATCTATAAAAGGCTAAGTTGACTTGTGCATGCAAGATACATACGTATAAAGCTCTTGCTGGCGCCAATCACACATGTGTGTTTCCATCTGTCATTGTTGATCATGAATTTGGTTGACACTTCTAGTATAGAGAAAAGGCGAATCGTGATATTAAAATATTTCTTCTAATTAATTTTCTTTCAATGTGCATGAATTCGTGCACCAGGCCACTAATAATGACAATGTTCACAACATTGTACTTAATAATAGTTACTTATTATTGGCTTTTTCTATGTGTCCATAGGGTTGTTCAATTTTTTAATATGGAAACAATTTACTATTCTAAACCAATAACATAAAAAATATATTAGTATGTGTTATGGGCTGAATTGTGTCCCCCCAAAATTCATATGTAGAAGCTCTAACACCCAGCATCTCTGAATGTGATTATATTTGGAGATAGAGCCTTTGAAGAGGTAATTAAGGTTCGATGAGTTCATATGGGTGGACCCCAATCCAACCTGTGTGCTTGACCTCATATGAAAAGGAATTTGGGCATACAAAGGGATGAATATGCACAGAGGAAAGACCAGTGAGGACATGGTGAGAGGTGGCTATCTGAAACCTAAGGAGAGAGACTTCAGAAGAAACCAAACCTGAAGGTAGGGTGTTTGTATTTTAGTACAGGTAAGGAAGAAGATAGAGGCTTAACAAGGTTCATATTTGCCATGGGCCTACAACTGAATACTGGGAAACTTGATTTTGAACCCAGGTCTGTGAATCTCCAAAGCCTTTTTCTTAACCACCATGCTGCCCTCTTTCTCAAGTAAGGAAAGAAGTCTATCAATGCCATTTAGAAAGAAATGCGGCAATAAATGTAGAACTATAAAAACTCTCTAAAATTTTAACACCCATTAGTTAACAAAAAACGGCCTATTACCTAAGAATTTTATTAATAGAGGTTAATATTATATATTGACTATCTCACTTTGAATTTATTGGAAAAAATCCATCTGTATCAATTCTCTAATATGTAAGTCAACAAAACAAATTAAATTTCTCCAGGAGATGCTAACTGAAAGAGTTTAAGTTTATAGGAAAAAGGTGTTACAGATAAAATATTGAATATGTGCTCATAGGGAAGTTCAACTTCCTTATGTAGAAAGAAGCAACTGACTGCTCCAAGCTTATAAAATGGGACATGTATTATTCTTCAAAGGTCATATCATTTACCCTGTGGGTTGTTTTTTTTTTCTTTTTTATTGGACTGAACTATATGATTCAGGGAGTGGCTAGAAGTTGAAGTCAATAAAACAATAAAACAATCAACTTGATATTTGCTCATATATACTTGGGGAGGGGCACTATTTATGGGAAAAACAAAAACAAACTATGGACATAATGATGCATTTTCTTTCACCCTCTTCTGCCATGTCATCACCTGATATCTTCATACTTGACAAAAAGAAACACATTCAGAAACCTTATAGACTTGCTTTTATTTTTAAATGTGTAAAGCACGCTTACTTTAAGTTGGGAAAAAACATGCCTATTAAAGGTTGGAGATAGATCAAGGGAATGAGGAAGGCTACACCTTGCACACACCAGCAAATAGAACATTAAAAGGAATATCGACAATATTGCAAAACAAGTAGCCGAAGTTTGATCTCCCTCATCCATAAAAATTTGGACTTTTTATCTCCTTGATCATGGGTCAACAGTTGTCTTTTCTTAAAATGATCAGCTTCTGGACTCAAAACAGAGTTCCAGCAATTTGATCCAGTACATTGTGCCAGTCATCCAGGCGATATCAGCTTGGAAGCTTGAACCCATATTCTAATAATTGAAATGTCAATAGTTAAGAAGTATCTGGTACTTTCCATCACAGTTCTGAGGCTGTGCTTTGTTAATGGCACAATTTTCAGCCTGTAGTTTATAGCAGAGCCTTCGGGCTCACATAAGAAGCAAGCAGAGAGGCCATGTGTCCCTGGATCCGGGTGAGGCTGGGTCCCGGGTCCGGGTGAGGCCACGCGCCCCTGGGTCTGGGAGAGGCCACGCGCCCCTGGGTCCGGGTGAGGCCATGTGTCCCTGGATCCGGGTGAGGCCTTGTGCACCTATGTCCGGGTGAGGCCACGCGCCCCTGGGTTTGGGAGAGGCCATGCGCCCCCGGGTCCAGGTGAGGCCATGTGTCCCTGGATCCGGGTGAGGCTGGGTCCCGGGTCCGGGTGAGGCCTCGCGCACCTAGCTCCGGGTGAGGCCATGCGCCCCTGGGTCTGGGAGAGGCCACGCGCCCCCGGGTCCGGGTGAGGCCATGTGCCCCTGAGTCCGGGTGAAGCCGTGCCCCTGGGTCTGGCTGAGACCAAACCAGAGGGAGTCGGACCTCCGTTACCACCATTTGTCCACCATCCAGAGCTGAGGGGTCAGTGCTGACATGTACACATAAGGAACTGGTGGACATTGAAATTGGGTCTCTAAAGAACTGTTGGTCCAGAAAGAAACTCACTACAGACTGATTCATTTGCCTGTCAGCATAACTATTATTGCTCGTCTCACATTCAGTTCTTATAAGTAAATCTCTAGGGACACATGATCTCGCTCATCCAGGGGAAATGATGAACAACATAGACTGATGAACAAGAACAGAACCAGAAACAAGGAGGCATTGATCGGACTATTGGGCCTCAGAGGGAGGATAGGGGAGGGTGGGGGGAGAGGGGAGAGATCAACCAAAGGACTTGTGTGCATGCATATGAGCCTATCCAATGGTTAAGTTCAACAGGGGGTTGGGGCATCCGTGGGGAGGGGTGTGGGAGGGGAATGGGGTGATGAGGACAAATATGTGACACCTTAATCAATAAAGAAATTTAAAAATAAATAAATAATAAAAAAAAGAAATAAAAAAAAAAAGAAGCAAGCAGAAACCATCTGCGAGCTGACAGTATCAACTGTCTCTGGTCCATGATTACAGTAAGGAATATAATATTAGAAAGTAGGAGAGTAAAATTTTCTGTTTATTTAAAAATAACATTTTGCCACTTTGATAAATAAGTAGCTGTGTTAACACCATTCTTCCCAGGCAATTATGATCCCCTCTTAATCAAGTGACCAAATTTCCCCTAACAACTTTTGATTTTGCCTTCCCAAGATTAGACCCTAGATTAAACACAAAAACTATCTCTGATTCCTGTAGTTTTAATATGATATGCCTAGTTGTAGATTCTCAGGATAACTGCTTGATGCTCTTTGAGGTTCCTGCTTATGTAGTTTGGTGTTTATCATTTAATTGTGAAAATTCTTCATCATTTTTACATCAAATATTTCTCTGTTTTGTTCCCTCTTTTCCTCTGGTATTCCAATTATATGTATGTTACATATTTTGAAATTATTTCACAGTTTTTTTAATGCTTTGGCCTCGTTTTTTCATTCTTTTCTTTTGCTTTATTTCAGTTTGGTAAGTTCCATTGAACTATGTTTAAGCTCACTGACTCTTTCCTTTGCTCTGTCCAGTCTATAGGTGAGCCCATCAAAAGCATTCTTTGTTTCTGTTACACTGTTTGTTTTTTTAATTTCTAGTATTTACTTTTGATTCTTAGCGTTTTCATCTGTCTGTCTACTTTATGGATCTGTTCTTCCATGTTGTGTACTTTTTCCATCAGAGCCATGAATAGAGTCATCACAGTTATTATAAATTCCCTGTCTTATAATTCCATAGTTAGTATCATATTGGAATCTGGTTTTTATGCTTGCTATGTCTGATCAGACTGTTTTTCCTATAGGTTATTAAGATCATTTTACACAGTGTCAACTTTTATAATTACTTTTGTGGTTCTGCACCACTGTGAATAGTGAGGACTGCCTATATATGTGTGTGTGAGTGGGCGGAGTGGGGGTGTATAAATATTCTGGTCAAGTAATGAGGTACTTAGCGCAAGAAGTCTTAGGTTAAGATTTTTACTTTGCTTTCATATACCAAATAACCTGAGCATATATCTTTAAATTACTAATATCTTTCTCCTTGTCTTTGATCTAGTTGTGAAGCTTTCTTTCCTTGTCTCAGTTGTTATTGAGCTAGAATTCCTTTTGTGACATTTCATCTCTTAGGAAATAGCAAACATTCCCTAAACACTTTGAAATTGAATTTCAATTGTTTTCTGGATTTTTTAGAGCCATGTGATAATTCCCTGGAGACTTTCTTAATTATAGTAATAATTATAATAATAGCATCTAACATTTACTAAATATTTGACACGTCAGCTTCTTTGCAGAGCACTTCATATCTACTGAAGAACATAATGCTTTTCTTCTTCTCAACAAATATAATAACACGTTTTGAATACATACAGAAGAAAAGTATTTTATTAAGTTTTTCATCAATGCTGTTGATGTAAATTACATCTTAGACTTTTTTCCAGCTGAGGCAAGGGGCCAGCACAGTGTGGGTAAGGATATTTGTAAGACCCAAGCACTTCCTGCTGTCTGCATGGGACCAAGAGGCTCCAGTGGCCTGAGACTTGTCCTCTGGCCACTGAAAGCAACAAGGGAATAAACGTTGCTTTTATATTATACTAGAGGCCTGGTGCATGGATTCATGCACCGGTGGGGTCTCTTGGCCTGGCCTGTGGGGATCTGGCCGAAACCAGCTCTCCGACATCCCCTGAGGTGTCCCGGATTGCGAAAGGGCAGTTCTCGGGTGATGCACCCCAGAATCGGGCTCCCTCCTCTCTGGTTCCGGGACCGTCACCCGAGAATCACAGCTGCCAAGTCACCGCAGCTCAGCAGCTCCTGCATTGAGCGTCTACCCCCTGGTGGTCAGTGCGTGTCATAGCTACCGGTCAGACGGTGGAATGGTCCGCCGGTCGGCCTGTCACTTAGGCTTTTGTATATATAGATTTAGTTAGAACATACTTGCTAACTTGGTTGTACAATATAAAAGCTTAAACACGTCCCTTGTTTAGAGAAGGCACCAGCCCACTGCCTGAAGATACTGGCAATTCATGATAATTATCCTTTCCAAATCCTCCCATAGAAAACTCAATGAGCTGTATTTACTTCTTCCTGGCGTTATAAAAGTTATGTATCTTTTTATGTGCAGAGACAGTTCCTTGAGGATAAAGAGTTATGCATGCTCATTAACAGAAGAATATGTACCACAGCAGGTACTGCATGCTAAACCCAAGACTTATGACCCTATTGTCCACATGAGTGGCAAGCATAACTTCTCCATTGTGGTGGCAAATGAAAGGATGGAGAGATAATGATGATAATGAAAGAGGATAATTTAAATGTTCTTGCTCTATTCTTTGGTTAAATATTCAGATACACTTCAAATTAACATGCTTTTCAAAGGTTGGAATGCAGGTGTGATTAAAGCATTACCTTTGTGCTAAATTTCCTATTTTCGGAAATGGAAGATATCTTTGGAACTCTGCCTTAGAGTTGGCAAAGTATATTGCCCTGGCTGTGTACCTTGAGTATAGGTTTTAAGCCTTTCAGTCTAAAAGGACTTTAGATTGTTCTTCTTAGTCTTTCTGGACTGATTTTCCTGGACTCTGTTAGCAAGTATATTAGGATAATCTTTGCCAAAACACTGTCACTTGGTCAGCTGTTCCCTATAGTCCTTGTCAGTTTAGAAGAATGAAGTAGTGATACAGAGGTGGTCACTTTGATCTTCATGATAATAATTCTTTTCAAGGATTGAGGTCCTCTGTGTCATTTGCTAGGATGGTCAATGTATATATAGTGTGAAAACCTGATTCATGAGAATTATTATGAAATTGGTTCATTGGTTACATATACATTAAAAGATCTCAAGTGAACAGAAAATAATTTGTGCAGAACAATAACAAGGAGACAGTGAATACTCAGAATTATGTCATTAGGAAATGTAACCAGCAAAGAGAAATGCTGTATTACACATAGTGTTTAAATCGTAGGTATGACAATTTAGGCTCAAATTAAGTAAAATAAATTATAAGCGAATTTATAATATCATATTTTCTTAGATCAGGGTCCTTGGAAGTGAAACCCTGTGCAGGACCTCACAGGGGAAACTTTAGGGGAATCAGGAAAGCAAGACAGGGAAGGGAGGAAGGCGAGGAAGTGGGGGGGCGATTTCAGGCAGAATCTCCCAGAGCCGTGGTCGGCAAACTGCGGCTCGTGAGTCACATGCGGCTCTTTGGCCCCTTGAGTGTGGCTCTTCCACAAAATACCACAGCCTGGGCGAGTCTATTTTGAAGAAATGGCATTAGAAGAAGTTTAAGTTTAAAAAATTTGGCTCTCAAAAGAAATTTCAATCGTTGTACTGTTGGTATTTGGCTCTGTTGACTAATGAGTTTGCCGACCACTGTCCCAGAGGATGGGCTTCAACCTAATCCTGCAAAGAACTTCGGCATTACATTTATACGTGTTGAAGGTTTATACTCCCTCATTGCATGACCGGTTGACAGCCACAAGGTGTGTGGGAAGGTCATAGACCCTCAGGCCCTTCCCACTTTCTGTACCTGCAGCAGAGCGGCCCCAGTACGCTGAGAGTCATCCTCTGAAGAGCTGCGGGCCTGGCCATTGAGGATACCAGATTACAATTTCAGGGCATGGTGTGCGTCCAGGAATGGTAAAAAGGAATTGGGGGCGAGGGGTTTCAACATTGTCTGCTGTGCAGATATCCTAAGTTATTTAAGAGTAATATGAACCCTAGCTGATTTGGCACAGTGGACAGAGCATCGACCTGCAGACTGAAGAGTACCGGGTCCGATTCTGGTCAAGGGCACATGCTGGGGTTGGGGGCTCGATCCCCAGTACAGGGCAGCTGATCAACGATTCTCTCTCATCATGATGTTTTTATCTCTCTCTCCATCTCCCATCTTCTCTGAAATCAATAAAAATACATTTTTAAAAAGAGTAACATGAAAAATGTATATAAAAATTCAATAAGGATATTTCAAATCTGTATAGTTTCTCAGATTAAAGTTCAGTGCTCTTTCCAAAACAGGAAGTTGTTTTGGTTATTTCCTTTTTTTACACTGTGAGTTTCCCAGAAGGATTCAAAGTATTTGATGAAACTGTGTTATTTTAGGATGATTAGGAAATACACATTTTCTAAGCTGAGTTCTATGAAATTGCATTCAAATGGAAGCCTTTCTGATCTCCGAGGTACCTGTTCAGTCTCTGGTTTCTCCGATGCATGCAGTATGGGGATGGCCTGTGGTTCATTTTAAATCTTCAACAGTTTTGCTAATTGAAAACTGAAAAGGTTAGAGAATATGAGAAACAATGGAGAGTATTTTTTTTTGGTTGTTTTTCTTTTTGTTGTTCTTCTTTTAAAGGTCATAGGGCTAAAAGAAGGTTTTTATTCTCCATACTTGTTCCACGAAAGGGATATATATATATATATTTGGTTTCACTTCAAGAAGACACCGCCTTAATTAAACCCCAGTGGGCCAGTTTAATTAAAAAATGTCAGTCAGATCCTCACAAGGGAACCAGATATCCATGAAGCACACCGTCTGCTTCCTTTGTGATTACTCAGAAATCTCTGTCCCCACGCCCTCCAGGACAGCCCTGGCGGCCATGGGTCGACCCGGTGAGTGCCTGCTGCTGAAGGAAGACTGGGCCTTTGGTGGGCCCGTGAGCCAGGTCGGGACACACGGAAGAAGAGACACCAGGTGGATCATCAGGCCCCAGAGTTTTAACATTTAGAAACTTTCTTCTCTCTCACTATTATGGACTAACTAGGGGCCCAGTGCATGAATTCATGCACCTTGAAAGGAACCGTGAGCCACAAAGCTGCGGTGGGCACAGGGGCGGTCTCGGCCCATCCTCCATGCCCCTACCCAGCCCCCTGTCTGCTGGCAGCCCCACTCCCGCTGACTCTGCTCCCACGTGCTGACGGCACCAGCCCTGCTCATACCCGCTGACGTGTGCGGAGCGATTGGGGCCGGTGCCAGCAGAGGGTGCGAGCGGGGCCGGTGCCAGCAGAGGGTGCGAGCGGAGCCGGCATGGTCAGCAGGTGCAAGCGGCAGCTGCTGCTTTGATTACCCTTCAGGAGCAGGGGAAGGTGGAGAATCCCTTAGGGGTGATCAGGGCTGATGCTGGGTGCCGGCAGTGGGTGCGAGCCGTGGCTCCAGCACTGGCAGCAGGTGGGAGCGCCAGACAGGACTGCAGTGCGCAGGAGCAATGAATTTTCACTAACCACCAGAGGCTTGCCCCAATGACAATGACCAGTGCCCCGCCTTGGTCTGGCGCCCCTGCTCACCTGCTTCACCATCCTGCCGTGGCCGATGCCTGCCATGTTCCGCATACGTCCCCTGGTGGTCAGCACATGTCATAGCAACCGGTTGTTCGGTTGTTCAGTTGTTCCGCTGTTCGGTTTATTTGCATATTAGCCTTTTATTATATAGGCAGGGTCTGTCATCATAGTTCATATTCTCTTCACCAAGTAGATAACTAAGGAATAGTTACTTTTCATCTCTGTTCCACTTCCTGTCCCCCTGTTTTCCTTTCTCTGGTCTGGTGGGAGGCTCAGAACTCAGTTTTGTGTATATCTGAGAACCATCTAGTGGCTACTTCAGCCTGAACTCAAATACCCCTGTCAGCAAGGAAGCCAGCTCCCTAAACCCTAGAGTGAGAGTGTGGTGAAGGATTTCCAAATCACAATGCATTGAGGGCCTCCTGTGATCATTTCCCCTTCTAGTTGCTTTCAATACATGATTTCATTTAATGCCCACTTTGTTATTAATTCACTTTACACAGGTGTGGAAATGGGAGCTTAGAGAAATTCAGTGATTTCCCAAAAATTAAAAAGCAAGCATATGGAAAAATGAGGAACTAACCTGCAAAGCTAACCATGACCTGAAAAGTTTTCACCTAGACTTGCTTCTCAGCTATCTCTTATTTATTTATGAAAGTAGCATTATTGTTGTAATCTGGTTATATAAATACTAGAGGCCCAGTGCACAAAATTCTTGCACATCGGGGGGATGCGGGGTCCCTCAGCCTGGATTGCAAGAGGGTGCAGGCCAGGCCAAGGGACCCTACCAGTGCACGATCGGGGCTGGGGAGGGACACAGGAGGTTGGCCAGCTGGGAAGGGACTGTGGGAGGGCTTCAGGGTGTGTCCAGCTTGTCTCACTCAGTCCCTATCGGCTGGACCCCAGCAGCAAGCTAACCTACCGGTCGGAGCTTCTGCCCCCTGGTGGTCAGCGCACATCATAGTGACTGGTCGACCAGTTGACTGTCTGCCTCCTGGTGGGTGGTCAGTGCACATCATAGCGAGTGGTTGATCAGCCTTAGCATATTTTTAGAATATTAAACTTTGATTAGTTGAATGGCCAACTGGATGACTGGACACTTAGCATATTAGGCTTTTATTATATAAGATTACATGCTTAATTTGTAATATTCCATAGTATGGATGGTCCATAGTTTTGGTTTATGTTTGTTTTGCCACAAGAGAAAATTTTATACTAAATATTTTTATTACATCTGATTTAATATTGGTGCTTTTATTTCTATGGGATAGATTTCCTCAAGGTGAGGATTTGAGATTGAAGAGCATGTGCCTTTCTATTTTAATAGATATTTTCAGATTGCCTCAGCAGTGATTATCCTTTTTATTAAAAGCCCATCAGACATATTTAAGAATGGATATAATGTGTTCCCAACTAAAATTTGACTTTCACAAACCTGACCTGGATTAGGTACAGATAGGAATCCACAGGATCAAATTGAAAACAAATTGCCAGAGATAGTATGTGTACTTGTAAATGCCCCTACTGAATTCTGGGTTACTATACATTTTACTTAGTGGGCATTTGGATACACATTGTGACATGGCAAATCAACATGACATTATGTATAGAAACTCTCCCTATGATATAACCGTATAGAGTCAGAGGACTTCAGAGCCAGAACTGCTGCATGGATGGTTCCTCCATATACTGTGTAGAATCTCTGGGACTCATGTCTTAGTGGCATGACTGCTATGATGTTATCTCATTTGGTGCTTCGCTGAATACCTATTTCCAAAATGTTTTTCAAAATGTTCCAATTTTAAAAAAGAATGAGACATTTATTTAAATTTACTTTAAAGACCACTGATTCAGGGCTAATGATTTTATTAATCAAATTGTATTTAGCAGGGGGGGGGGGGAAGCCAGCTACAATTCACTTACAATTGAGATTTTACTCTATTTTAACATTATTTTAATGAGCTACAGATTTGAATGTGGGCTTTGTTCATCTGTTGCTTCCGCTCAATTGCAGTTTTACCCTAAGAAGACACAAGACAGATTGATCGGGCTTCCAGTCATTGTGAGGCTTAAATGAAGTGAACAGGGCCTTATGTTTCTAAACCAAATGAGAGGATTAAGGCAAAAAGAAAAAGAAGGGGGAACATTTTTACCTCCCCCCTCCCCCCAAATACTCCGTACATCCTTTCAGTCTTCTGTTTGCTATTCTTAAATTTGCTACTATATGGTTTCCCAGTTTTCCTAGGAGAGCACCAGAAGGTGACATCATAAAATGAAAATCTCGAACAATCCCCAGAAACTGTTAGCACATGTAAACGGAAGGGAAAAGCTACTATCCCATCTCATTTTTTGACACATAACAATTTCAATGCAAAAGCAAAGCACTTTAATCATATTAGATTTTCTTTAGTAGATAACATTGTTATGTGCAAATTTTAAAAGCTATTTCTCATCTAATACTTTATTGAAAGTTATTTTGCATTTATATGATTTATTTAAGTGAAAGCAAAATTTGTTTGAATTAAAGTGATTTTTGTGGTTAATGTTTGCAGCCGTATTTTCAACACTGGGTTTGTTTTGTGAACTTCTCTGAGGGGTTATATAAGGTCTAGCAACATATCCTGGACAGGTTTTGGCTGCTCTTGCCACCCATTTTCATAGGTGGCCTAGAGAGGCCATAGCTCCCACATGCAGTTTTCCATTGTTCTCATACACTAGCTATGCTGCTGAAGATGAAAAAAAGAACTTCACATTCAGAAAACAGAATTTCCAGAGTGGTCTTCTTAAAGCTGTGGGAAGCTTTGGCCAATTTCGTTGAACAAGAAATTAATCATAGTTTCTAAACTTTTATACTCATCCTTCTGATAATAAGGAAGAATGAATGCCTCATTATGTTATGTAAAAAATAGAAGTTGTTATATAAAAAATAGAAGTGGTTTATATTAAATGCAAGTTTCATAAGTTATCTTTTTAGGTAAGCACAGTTTCTAATTAATAATAATCAAATTTTTTATGAACAAAGTTTCTTGGTGGAATAATTCATATTTCTATGGCTGTGCATTATAAACATGAGTGTTTTAGTCATCCTTCACCCCTCATTTACATGCTGATTTTGCTTAAAATGAGGCAGAACTATATGAATTTTCCCTGAGACCTTGTTGCTTATTTTATTATTATTATTATTATTATTATTATTATTATTATTATGCAAAGTTAAAGGATTTTATTGGGCAAAGCTGCATAAACTTTTATCTAATAAATGCACATCAAAGTTTGAACAACTCTTTACATGAGGAAACATTGTATTTAACCTATCAGATTAGTTGACACACATTATCAGTAAAAGCAACAGAAAATATTTTAAGTGTCTTTTTTGAGTTCATGAAAACATCTCTTTAGGTTGCCATAGGCTAATACTTAAATCATGGAAAAATTCCCAAATAAAAACTTAGTGTCTGGAAGGAAAGTCAGTTGGCCCAAAATTCTACACATGTGTGTTTAGAAGGATTTAATATTATGTGTTTCAAGTAAAATATATACTTCTGCTTCTGAAAACAGAAAATTCTATCTATAATAAAAATTTAACTGGCTCCATATCTGGAAGGATATGCGTGGCAAGAGCAGAAACAAAGTTTATTCCCCAGTTGGAGTGGTCCAGAGCCCAAGGACAGACTGTGCCCAAAGGCCAAAGGAAAGTGAGCCAAGTCATGATGGAGAGAGAGAAGCTGATGACCTCAGTGTGCACAGGAAAAGAGGAGCAGAGACTGGAGCAACAACAAACAAAGAACATTTATTAAGTGCGAGAGGCAGATGATGGGAGGGAGAGCAGAGCATATTTTATTATGAAATATTTCAAACATACAGAAAAGTCCAAAAAATAATAAAGCTCAAGTATCATATTGGTAATAGGGTAGATGTCGTAAAACCAAAAAATATATAAAATAAAATATAGAAATTAAGGTATTAAAAAAAAGAAGTGAAGAAACACTGTGATTTTGGCTGAGCAGAGCACAGGATTCACTTAGAGTAATTTTTTAACAGCCAGCACAAATGTTTATCTTGTACTTGAGCTAGTTGTGTAACTGGGTGAATGACAGGGTTGTCTGTAATTTTACTGGCAGTGGGTTTTGTTTTGTTGTTTGTTAGTTAAAATTAATGTTCAAGTTCTGACCCTAGCTGGTTTGGCTCAGTGGATAGAGCGTCGGCCTGCAGACTGAAGGGTCTCAGCTTCGATTCCTGTCACGGGCACATGCCTGGGTGGTGGGCTTGATTGCCAGTGTGGGGTGTGCAGAAGGCAGCCAATCAATGATGTGTCTTATCTCTCTCTCCCTCTCTGAAATAAATAAAAAATTTTTTTAAATTAATGTTGAAGTTTTAATACATTTCCTATTAAAAACAAAAACAACCACAAAATAAAAATATGCAGGAAAGTTGAGATTGACTTTATAGATAAAGAACTAAGCATTAAGAAACAAAATTAAACTGAGTAAATTTTGAAGATTTTAGTAGCTTTATTCAGGGATTTATGAACCCAGCAGCATCCCATCTAGCTAATAGAAAGGACCTCCAAAGAGTTGTACAAAATGAAAGTCTTCTGTAGGCAGAAGGAGGTTATACTAGGAAACAGCTGAGGGCACCTTTCTCTTGGGGACAGCAGGGGTCTCTCAGGCTGATCTGGTAATGTCAGATTGTCATGGCTGAAACTGTAATTAAATTAGGTATTAGGTCTTGGTTTAGTGATATGGGGCTTAGCACAAGTGACTCCTTTTGGGGCCTCTTGCCTTGTTTTTAACATAAGTAAGCATCAAGTATTTTCCTATAGTTTGTCATTTGTGATTACATGTGACTTTGTAATATGTTAGGCTGTTTTATTTTAAAGAATAGATTTTTTTAAAGAAAAGGGTTTTATTTAGATATTTAAATTTTAATAAATTTTTGCATAAAGAAAAATCTATTTGAGAGTAACTTACACATAGATTAAATTAAGAGTATAATGGAGAGGCTTTTAGCAAACTCTGTTAAAAATTTTTGCTGAAAAATTATAACACTTCCATTACACAGAGACCGTTATGCTAGTTCTTAATTATGCTAAAATTTAAATCATATCCACATATAGTTTTATAATTACATAATTTAAAGGGATATCTTTATCATAAGAGATCTATATTTTTTTAACTAGTATGTCTTTTAAAATATGCACATGACGTACATTTTGGCCTCAGACAAAGAAGTCTGAATTAAAATTATTTAATGACATGAAACCGGTTTTAAAGAGCTTAATTTCCTTTTGATAGCATGTGTGTACAACCACTG
Source organism: Eptesicus fuscus (assembly GCF_027574615.1). NCBI lineage: Eukaryota > Metazoa > Chordata > Mammalia > Chiroptera > Vespertilionidae > Eptesicus > Eptesicus fuscus. The sequence continues at coordinate 35,159,335 of NC_072491.1, read as the reverse complement.
TGTGGATGTTTTTGCATTGCTTCGAACATTAACATTTTCTCTGAATATTCTGTGTATGTAAGTAACCATGATTGTGGTTCATTTCACTTAATGGTCATTCATATAAAATTAAAGCTTTGAGAATATTATTATTTGCTTCAGCTACTATCAGTTATATTACTCTTTTATAGGATGGCTTATATTTTAACATAACAGAGATTTTTCTCAGTCTCTTGACTTTTTCATTTTGTGTTGTTGTTTTCACTGAAAAGAGCTCATAATAAGTTCAAGGTGAAGTTTTCAGGCTCAAAGCTGTAAGGCAGTTTTCATGTAAACAATTGGCAACAACCATCTTTGACATCATCCTTTTATTCATTCATCTTTGCATTCTGTTGCCTAAATGACCTTACCTGTGTGTTTTTAAAAATCACTATTTCTAATGAGCACATTAAAAAATCCTTAGGTATTCAATGCTTTTCTGCAAATACATGTAAAGTGGGTGTATTGTGCCTTGGATTAAAGGCCAGTAAGGCAGACAAAAAGGACACCATTGCAAATTAAACCATAAAGGTCTGAAGTATTATTAAGAGGTTCACAGATACTATGTTCCAATCAGGCTCAATAAGGGATGAATTCCTATTATGTTTCTTCCAAAAAGACATGGGAAGGGACTCAAAGTTAAAGTCATCAAATAAAAAGCTCTTAGGCCAAGAGCACATGAATGTATAACTGGGTAATAGGTCTTTCATCTTTGAAATAAAAACAGTTCAGTTCAATTGGAACTGAAGTTTCCCCCTTTGAGAAAGTTTATTTTAATGAGTTTCCATTTTATGCGTGGGCTGCTCTTTAATCCAGGCTGTTCCATTGAAGTCTTACCCAATAAAGACGCAAGACAGATTGTCCAAGCTTGCGGCTATTGTTAGGGGTTGATGAAGTGTATGGGCCCTTATGGTTGATAACAGAAGTAGATGGTCAAAGCCAATAAATAAAACTTTAACTCTGATTGTTGGGTGCTTTATGCTGAAAAGGGTTCCATTAGCATGGATCTTTGGTTTTGAAGGACTTGTGAACCCAAAGGCAGCTTGTAGCTCTGTCACACAAACTAAGTCACTTAGACAAGCAACAATCTGTCCTAGCTAATCAGCTCAGTTTGGCTTTTAAAATTCTAGACTTCTTTTTAGAAATCAATACAGTTAATATCTTAACAGACAATCAACAATTTGTGTATCTGCTGCATATAGTTCATCACAATTGTGGTTTAAAGCGAGATAGTTTGGGCTTTATTTTGTGGGGTCTTAAGATCGATTTTAGAATGAACAATATAGTATATGTTAAGTAGATGATATTTGAATATGTGAGGGGAGGAGGATATTTTTTGGACAAAGGTAGTCACAGAACCATCTCAAGTGTCAGAAATGTTGGTTGCCCATCCAAGTAACATTCATGTGCTCTCTACAAATTTGTATTCTTCTAAAATCCAATTTTTGAGTGATGGATATGGTCAGTTGTATATTCATAGTTGTCTTAAAACCTACCATAACCATTTGCCACAAGTTTAAGTTCTTTAAAAATATGCCCCAGTGACCTCAAAATTACACAGCACTAACTTAGTACTTTATTATTTTTTTATTTTTTATTTATTTTTATTTTTTAATTTCTTTATTGATTAAGGTGTCACATATTTGTCCTCATCCCCCCATTCCCCTCCCACACCCCTCCCCACGGATGCCCCAACCCCCTGTTGAACTTAACCATTGGATAGGCTCATATGCATGCACACAAGTCCTTTGGTTGATCTCTCCCCCCTCCCCCCACCCTCCCCTATCCTCCCTCTGAGGCCCGATAGTCCAATCGATGCCTCCTTGTTTCTGGTTCTGTTCTTGTTCCTCAGTCTATGTTGTTCATCATTTCCCCTAGATGAGCGAGATCATGTGTCACTAGAGATATACTTATAAGAACTGAATGTGAGACGAGCAATAATAGTTATGCTGACAGGCAAATGAATCAGTCTGTAGTGAGTTTCTTTCTGGACCAACAGCTCTTTTGAGACCCAATTTCAATGTCCACCGGTTCCTTATGTGTACATGTCAGCACTGACCCCTCAGCTCTGGATGGTGGACAAATGGTGGTAACGGAGGTCCGACTCCCTCTGGTTTGGTCTCGGCCGGACCCAGGGACACGGCTTCACCCAGACCCAGGGGGCGCGTGGCCTCACCCGGGCCCGGGACCCAGCCTCACCCGGATCCAGGAGCACACGGCCTCACCCGGACCCAGGCTCCGGCTTCACCCGTACCCAGGGGCGCAAGGCCTCACCCGGACCCAGGGGCACATGGCCTCACCCGGGCCCAGGGACCCAGCCTCATCCAGGTCTAGGGGCGCGTGGCCTCACCCAGACCTAGGGGCACGTGGCCTCACCCGGGTCCAGGGGCGCAAGGCCTCACCCGGACCCAGGGGCGCGTGGCCTCTCCCGGGCCCAGGGACCAAACCTCACCCGGGTCCAGGGTCGCGTGGCCTCACCCGGACCCAGGGGTGTGTGGCCTCTCCCAGACCCAGGGGCGCGTGGCCTCACCCGTACCTAGGTGCGCGAGGCCTCACCTGGATCCAGGGACACATGGCCTCACCCGGACCCGGGGGTGCGTGGCCTCTCCCAGACCTAGGGGCGCGTGGCCTCACCCGGACCTAGGTGCGCGAGGCCTCACCCGGACCCGGGACCCAGCCTCACCCGGATCCAGGGGCGCGTGGCCTCACCTGGACCCGGGGGCGCGTGGCCTCTCCCAGACCCAGGGGCGCGTGGCCTCACCCGGGCCCAGGGACCCAGCCTCACCCGGGTCCAGGGGCGCGTGGCCTCACCCGGACCCAGGGATGCGTGGCCTCTCCCAGACCCAGGGGCGCGTGGCCTCACCCGGACCTAGGTGCGCGAGGCCTCACCCGGATCCAGGGACACATGGCCTCACCCGGACCTAGGGGCGCGTAACTTAGTACTTTAGAAACCACTGCATCTCATGAGTATTTAAATCACGATTATTGTAGCACAATAGATGGGACCTTGATGGCCTTGAAGGAGTAACCCCGCCATCACTGTCTTGACACTGGAATGCAAGTTAGACCCTTGAGGGAAGTCTATCTCATATTCACCTTTGCAGTTACCCTGAGGAAAATCTAACTCTGATATTTTTGAGTCAGGGATACAGATGTCTGCCTTTATACCACATCCTGCATCTGCCATCCTATAAGGAACCTCACATGCCTTACTCTACCCCAGAAGCTACACACACACACACACACACACACACACACGCACACGCACACACACGCACACGCACACGCACACGCCAAACAACCACCATCAGCTAACTTCAGACCTAGAGATAACTAATGGATGCATTCTGGAAAAATAGAAGCAGGATCCTAGAATTGTGGCAGAAGGAGATATTCTTTTCTCTTCTATATATTTTGTAGTAAAATCTTTATATTTTGTAGTAGAGTGACTAACAAGGATAATAATGAGAGAATGGGGAAATGAAAGAAGGTGGGTTAGGAAGCCTAATGAGGAAAGGGCAGCATAAATGTTGTTTGATAATTTATGTAAATTATCCAATGGGTATCCTTTTATGTCCCTTTTCCCCTTTGAAGAATACAGTCTATAGTTTATAACCATGTTCACAGTTAGTGATCCCATCTCTTCCTAATACAATAATTTACAGTTATTTCATAGTCTCAGTATATTTCAGTGGTGTCAGACGTTTTAAGAAATAGCAAACATTTTTCAGATTTTTTTCTTTCAGAAAGGACAATTTAATTATTATATGCCCATTGTTTTTTTCTTGAAAGAATAATATAAATTCTAATTTCTACCAAATTTCAAGGTAGACACGTTGGAGAGAAACAGAGATGCTTCCAGAATTCTAGCCTGTAATTCCTTGGTTGGAGGCCTTGGGAGCCATCAGGGTCTCAGGTCTTTTACTGAAGTCCCCTATTACCTCCTTCCTAAATTTGATTTTTTTTAAAAAAATGTTTTTATTGGTTTTAGAGAGAAAGGAAGGGAGAGGGATAGAGATAGAAACATCAATTGGCTGCCTCCTTCACACCCCCTATTGGAGAGTCTCCTTCACACCCCCTACTGGAGATCGAACCCGAAACCCGGGCATTGTGCCCTGACCCAGAATCAAACCAGGACCTCTTTGTTCATGGGTTAATGCTCAACCACTGAGCAACACTAGATTTGATTTTTTTTTTTAATGATTTGAGTTCCCAAACAAGGAGCATGGACAGCTTTATTCATACATAGGAAGAAAAGATTCTATATCTTTCTATAAGACAATCTTTTTCTGCACCATTAGATTACATATTTGTTTTAAATATGATTAAATGTTGAATTTATCCTGTGATTTTTGTAGCCTTTAAAAATCTCATTATTATTGTATGCAGCTATTTATCCTGAGAGTAGAGTGACGGGGACATCAGTTTTCATATGGTATGTGACACAGAACCAGAAATGGGACGCTGTCGTGTCTAGATCAGTCCATCACTGAGGAATGGCCTTAGACTTCCTGATCAGTTCTGACAAGTCACTGACAGTTTGCAGGAGAAGCACATATGTGACAAAGGACAAGCAGAGGTTACATGTGTCAGCAAGAACCCTCTGATTCTGGCTACAAGGAGTCTAGTTATTGACAACTCTGGTATTTGGATGTGCTTGGTTTTCTTTTTAAATGTGGCTTCAGAAAATCCCAGGTGCGCATTCTTCCAGATACACACAGTTGTTTACTGTTGATTTAGTCAGTGGCTAAATGGCAGGTCACACTGATTTGAATGCTAATATGTTCTTGGTCTTTTTGCCACTTTGTTTATGAATTTGCACATACTTAATTGACATAATTCTGGATCCTGGGCGATAAGGAGTAAATTGATATTATGTGAAGAACCACAATTGAACTGAATTGTTTTTAAAATAATGTTTAGCATAAAAATGTGCACCTCTAACTTAAGTTTTAGTATGTTAACGTCTGTTCTTGGCACAGATGGCACACAGGCCGGATGGTACAGTGGTTAGGGGCTTGTCAGATCTCCTGGGTTTGAGACCTGGATTCACATAAGAGTTCAGATACATTGAGCACACTGCCTAATATTTCTGGGAATCAGTGTTTTTATCTGCTTATATAAGTGCTTGCAATTATTATTGAATTGTGTTGAATTTTTATATAGCTAATAAGCAATTTCTATATATTATAAATGATAGTGATAGCATAATATAAAAGGAAGGGATCTGTGACTTTATAATTTTGATAAGATTTGGAAAAATTTGGGCCATTATTCCTTGAAAATATTTTTGCCTTCCCTTCTCTCTTCTCTCCTTCTGGAATTCCAATTACTGCTTTATATTGTCCCACAGGTCATTCCAACTCTTTAGTTTCTTTTTAAATCTTTTATCTGTTTTTACTTCCTTTAGGATAGTTTCTATTGCTATTTCTCCAAGCTGACTGATCTTTTCTTGTACAGTATCTAATCCAATCTGCTGTTGGTCTTATTCAGCGTAATTTTATTTGATATTTTATTTTCCATCTCTAAAATTTGTTTTGTATATCTTCCATTCTTTTAATTCATGTTTTCTTGAAAAAATGAAGCATGTTTATATTTACCATTTTAACACTCTTGTCTGGTAATGCTTTCTCCTTCATTTTTGTGGGCCTTTTAAATTGATTTTTTTCGTATATTTTCCTGCTTCTTTGCATGCTTGATAGCTTCTATTGCATGCTGGACATTGATGATTTTATTTTGGGGTACTGAATTTTATATTTTTTTATTAATAGTGTTGGACTTTGTTCTGGCATCCAGTTAAGCTTCTTGGTATCAGTGTAATTAATTTGAAAGTAGCTTTTAAACTTCATAAGGTTGGATCCCCAAACATATCATTGGACAAGTCTCACACAATTCACTGACAATTTTTATTTGCTGGTACTACTTATTAATTAGTTCACTAATCAACTCTATTCATCCAACTAATATTTTATTGAATTTCTCTGATATAATAGAGTAAAGATGAGTAAAAATCCTCAAGGAGCTAATAGTTACAAGATCAATATAGACATAAAATATTTTCAGTCAGTGATATGCACTGATAACATTATATGCAAAGGACTGTAGAATCTGCTGGTGCATACTTTCACATATATAATGGACGGTCAAGCAAAGTGTCCTCTCTTACACTGAATTTTCTTTTCTCTCTTGACTTCACAATGTTTTAAAATTTTTTATTATGGTAAATATATGTCATGAGGAGGAAAGATATCTATTTTTATAAACATTCAGGCATTTATTCAACAAATATATCTTGATTAGCTGTAATGTGCCGGTTCACAGCTGGAGCTACAACAATGAACAAAACAAAGCCCTTTCAAAATGCAAATTCAAAAGGCACAATCAAGCGGTGGTAATACATACCATATTACAAAATTATGACTCTGTATTTATCTTCCTGCTCTTAAAGTGGCATGATGATCCTAGCATTGAATTAATGGCAGAAAAATTGCCCTTGGGCAGGCCAGCTTATTTCCTGTTCCGAGCTCCAGATTATAAGTGCTTCTGAAAAAAGCCAGTTCCAGAGAAGTGTTTAAAAGGATTGCTGATGTATTTGTATTTTTGTCTGTGAGAGTGCTATTTTTGTAGATATAAGTTGGATTTCCTTTTTTTTTTAGAGTTTTAGGATATGAATTTCAAGAAGATTCTTAATTGCAAAAGGGAAGTCAGACTAGGAGCAACTACTACAAATGCTACTGCTGCTGCTGCTCCTTATGATTTCCTGACTTGTCAACATCTGCCCGTGCCCTGTGAAGTCCTTTACGTAATCTCTTTTCATCCTCAAAAGAATCCTGTGAGGTGTAGGATCATAATAGTACAGAAGAGAAAAGTGAGGATGGCCGTAAAATTATTTTTAAGTATTCATGAAAATGAGACATAGCCACCAAGACAAAAATAATTTTAAACCTGCATTACTGAAAGGGCTATAATAAGACTATTAGCGCATGCTACATTGCACATTGTAAATTGCAATTAGCATTGTTGATTTGATGACTGAGTAGATGGTTTTCTGAGCAAGCCTTGTTTGGAAGATTCAAATCAAATTCTACATTATTTTCTGGAGGAAGGCATATTATAAGAATATTTGGAATTTAAAGTAACCCTCACAAGAGTGCCTTCTTAGTATCTTTGCCTTACCGAATGGCAAATGTCCCACTTAGCTAGCTTTCCAAAGAACTGACTAAATGTTGAGTCGGAAACAAGGTTAGAACGGTCAGTGGAGGTGTACATGGGGATCCTTTTCTGCAGACCTTGGCCTCCTTCTCTAAGGCAAGGCTCCTTTCCGAGAGTGACAGATGACAAGATCACCCCTCACCCTCTTTTAGTGCCACCGTGTGCCCCTTTCTAGAGAGTTATGGTAACTGGCCACCCTGCATTGACTGGTTCCAGAGCAGTAGGGCCACTGGCCTGAAGAGACACCAGTAGGTTGACTGTGCAGCTGTGACATCACTTGCACTCATCTATGAAGTATTTAAAGATAGAGCATTGGTGCATGGTGGTTCTGCTGTTCAAGAAGTCATAGCAGATCTCTTACATCTTTTATACGAATATAGTATATACATTTATATAAACATATGAGAAATTGATATAAGTGAAAACATGTGTTATCTGTATTTCACAAAGTGATCCCTCCCCTCAATGCCCACCAAACACTCATGTATATCTCTCTCTTTTTAGATATATTTTTGTAGTGAGTTATAAAAAATGGCCTCATCTCATTTCCTATGTACATTGACCAACAACCCTTCTTCAGAAGTCCAGAGTTTATGATTGGTCAGACTACAAGTTTACTTTGGACACTGGATTTTAAGTCTTTAGGAAAACAAGTTAGAATCCAAGAAAATAAATTGAGTTAACAAATGTTAATGTTATCCTGAAATGGTGTTTTTTTTACTAGTACAACTTGGAAATAACTGACTATCCAATAGAGCCCTGCCATCTTAGTGACTGGGGGACTTTTCATTTAAAATGACAATTGAATTTCATTCCCAGAGATTAACTTCCGATTGCAAGTTACCTTTGCAGTAGAGTTTATTGAGTTTTAAACAGGTACGGTCTGATTGCGTTTGTGAGATCTCTGTTCACTCAAAAGAGAGGAAGAGGTTACTCTTTAGTACCAAATAAACACAACTCAGTTTACATTTTTGCTAGAAAAGAACTTTTACCTGGGGATGACATCAGAAAGCTGACTGACTAGTCAGTCATTGGGAGAGTGCGGCTTTGATGCAGACAAACATATTGAAATAGGTAATAGGCTCTGGAATTTGGGAAATAATGTTGGCTTGGATATTCATTTTGTTGGTCTCAGGAATCCTCAAAACTAAATGGAAATGCACTCCATTAAGGCTGAAAGTATCCTCTTAGTAGGGCTCTCAGACTTTCATTTTCTCTCTTGAAGGCTTGTTTGGCATACTAATGTGTTATTGTTTAAAACTGAATCAGTCAGGGTTTCTAATACATTCTGATTTTGTGAGCTACTAGATGGCATTAAGTAGATGGATTGCTCAGTTCTGTTTTTGATGGTGATCTAAATAACCTTCTTTTAAGAAACACTTTTTCTTATTATAACCTTTGCTCTTATTTCTAGAGGGCTTAATAAGTACCAATGGAACATTACTATTATTGTGATTCAAAGAGGTAAGACACATGTGCAATGTGAATAGCTGAGACAGGGGCAACCCAGGTCTTCCTTGTAAGCCTGTTCATGGCAGTGATGCTGGACGGCCTCTCTGTTAAGCAACATCTTTGTTTATGGGGTTATTTTAATATTTTAATAGGGGATAAAATGGACCCAATTTGATCCTATTGACAAGAATAGTAGAGCTGTTATTTATGACAAGAACTAATTTCTATTATTCTGAGGCAACCAAGATTTCATGTTGCACCTTGCTTATCAGAAACCAAACAAGTGAAGGAAGCTTTCATAATTGCTAAACTTTTGACAATGATTTCTATTCCATTAGAATTAGGATCTTAATAACCAAAGTTAGGAAAATGAGAAGTTACATACCTAACAATTTCTCAGTTAGTATATGGGAATAATGATTGTTTGGAGAATAACTATCTTCCTAGCTTGAGTATAAAAGAGTTCCTAAATTAAGATATTTTCCCCTTATACTCATTATTAGCATGTTTTACTCATTTGCACTCTAAAATTTCTTTCAGTTAGGGTTAAGTTTACAGCTAAAGAGGGTATATGCCTTTTTTCAAAGACAATCCTACTAAATATATTTTCAGAGAGAAATGTTATATGCATGTAATCTATTAGAATTTAAATAGAGGAGTTCTTAGTTCTGTTTTCTTTTTCTAGAAATGTATCTTCAAGTAGATATTTAACATAAAAGTAGTTTTATATAACTAAATTTAAGGCTGACTTTAGACTTTCTGGGTTACAATAACCTGTTGGAGTTCAGAAGACACACATATATATACACACCATGGTGTTAAATGCTCCAAATAGCAAAGTAACTTATTCTTGAAATTTATTGTTCTTGCTGAATCACTGTATTAACTTGATACTTTCTAGCATTTTCAGTACAATTATTAAAACAGTTATAGTGGCTCTAAAGGAATGTAATTGGGGAAGAAAGATGGCCTGTACTGGATGAAATTCTTAATTAATCTTTCACTGTTAAATTGTTCAAAATTAATCAAGTATATTGCCTATAAGAAGGCAACTACACTTTACATATCTCAGTATTATCATCATCACCAAGCCATATATTAAAAGTTAATTTCTGATTTAAAAGTGTGCTTTAACTGTGCAAAACCATCAATCCTAAATAATTCTATTACCCCCCAAAATTGTATAACACCAGAGAACATGATAGAGTACTTTGTGCTTAACATTTTAATTGTGTGTGTGTGTGTGTGTGTGTGTGTGTGTGTGTGTGTGTGTGAGCTTTGCAGCATCAAATTAGGACATATATTTTTATAAAATAACTAATCTATTTTGGAGAATACCATTCGTTCACTCATTGATTCATTCATTTATTCAACACATATTCATTGAAAAAAAGTTAGGTGTTAGGTATTGAGAATAATGCCTGTGAAATGCATTAGCAATTTTCTGGTGCATAAGGAGACAATAAACAACTTGAATTCTAATCATGTTGGTTGATAAATGTCCTTGGGGCTATTTGAGAAAATCATAGAAAGGTGATTCCTCCCCCGCCCCACACCCCCCCCCACATTGTTTTGATTTATGTACACTACACTCTCCCCTGGTTCTCAGTATTTTTACCACCCTAACACACCAGAGTGACAAGACACAACCCATCAGACACACTTGGTCCCTAGGACAGTGCTTCTCAGCAGGAGGGAGGTGGTCACTTGTCCCTTTGCTGGAGCTGGAGATGAGTGAAAGGCTCCCTGGGATCTCTGCCCCATTCCTAGGTTGAGAGTCACCAGTAAATGTGATTGAGCTAAATTGCTGAGCAGACCACAGAGATAAATGTCTGAATACATCCAATGCAAGGTCCATGTGGTCCTTCCATAGTCAGTAGGACTAGCAGCTAAGTTTAGTTGACCCCCCCTGCCCCCCGTTAAATCAGCTATTTCTGATTTAATAAATTAACTAGATGTTTTTGTGTCACACAGATGTAATCTATATCCACATAAATATATTATTTGACTGGATAGTTTGTTAAGGTGTGATTGTAATTAAGACCATTTTAAGATAAATGTGAATGGATGTACCTCAAAGCCAGAATAGTATGAAATGTTGCCTCTCATTGAATGCAAGAGTCAAGAGTCAAGTCTAAGATGCTTTAATGCTGGAATTCTCTTGATCTTACCAACGGTACCAACAGCTGCCACCTGGATGGCAGAGACTGTAAGAAGCTATTCCAAAGATGTGTAAGATGTGAAAAATGCGTTATTCTTAGAATAAAGAAATAGATAATACCTTTCCCTAAAAATGTTCTATGTTCTGATATATACTATATTCTTAAGCCTACATGTAAAACACACACACACACACACACACACACACACACACACACACACATATATATATCCTATCTAATAAAAGAGTAATATGCAAATTGACTGCCACTCCAACACACAAGATGACTACCCCTATGTGGTCAAAGATCCTGCCCCCATGTGGACACAAGATGGCTGCCACAAGATGGCCAGCAGGGGAGGGCAGTTGGGAGGGACCAGACCTGCAAGGGAGGGCAGTTGTGGGCGATCAGGCCAGCAGGGGAGGGCAGTTGGGAGGGACCAGAGCTGCAAGGGAGGGAAGTTGGGGGCAATCAAGCTTGCAGGGGAGGGCAGATAAGGGTGACCAGGCTGGCAGAGGAGGGAAGTTGGGGGCGACTGGGCCTGCAGCGAAGGGCAATTTGGGGGGACCCAGGCCTGCAAGGGAGGGCAGTTGGGGAGGACCAGGCCTGCAGGGGAGAGCAGTTGGGGGGGACCACGCTTCAGAGGAGGGTAGTTAGGGGTGACTAGGCCTGCAGGGGAGAACAGTTGTGGGGGATCCAGGCCCGCAAGGGAAGGCAGTTGTGGGAGACCCAGGCCTGCAGGGGAGAGCAGTTAGGGGCAAACAGGCTGGCAGGGGAGCAGTTAGGCATCAATCAGTCTGGCAGGGGAGTGGTTAGGGGGTGATCAGGCTGGCAGGCAGAAGCAGTTAGGGGCAGTCAGGAAGGCAAGCAGGTGAGCAGTTGGGAGCCAGCAGTCCTGGATTGTGAGAGGGATGTCTGACTGCCCGTTTAGGCCCGATCCTACCAGGTAGAATCGGGCCTAAACGGGCAGTCGGACATCCCTCGAGGGGTCCCAGATTGGAGAGGGTGCAGGCTGGGCTGAGGGACACCGTCCCCCCCCCCCCCGTGCACGCATTTCGTGCACCTGGCCTCTAGTGTGTGTGTGTGTGTGTGTGTGTGTGTGTGTGTGTGGTATATATCAAGAAAGACTTAAGTTACTCTGGTAAGGAGTGTAATATGTATCCAATGGCAAGCTTGCTGTGATTATTAAGATCTATCCGTGGAACTCACAGACATTATTCAACCAACAGATATGCCTTTTGATAGGGTATCCTGAAATACCAGGTCTGATTAAATGACTCAAAATTGGGTAAAAATCTTTTCTATTGAACTAGCCATAAAATTCAGTGGCGTGATGCATGAGTAGAATGGACAAGCTACTCAATGTCATGATCTGAGGAGCTAAAATATAAGTTTTTTTAAAAAAAGTCTTCATGTTTAGGATTACCTCAGCCTTGCCTTTTCTTTAAAATAGTAGTGCTTCTCTGAGAGTTAATATGTTGTATCCCTAACAACTTAGTATGAGTTAGCTTTTTTATTGCTTTCTCCCCTGACTAGGAATATAAAAAGAAAAGTTCAGAAAACCAAAGGGTAACACAAGAAAAACTTGAGTTATTTCTCTGGTTTGCCTCATCTCCTATTAGGACTTCATTCATTACTTACAATAGTAGTGTTAGAAAACCACTTGGAGAAGCCAGCAAACAAAAAGTTAAAGAAAGAAGATGAGGTCCTTCCATAGATAATGTCACTCCTGTAATTTGAAACGGGGTATTGGACCATCCATTAAAATACTTCTTTAACAAGGTGGATTATTGCATTCATTGTTAGTTCAGTCTACTCTAACGTTTCCCAAATACGCATTTTTGCTGTAAACACAGGAGGACAACATTAAAACAATCATACGTGGCAGTGTGCTTTCTCAATATTCATATGTTCGCTTCCTTTCTGAGTGATAGAGCTCGTAGACAAGCAGCTGTTTGTTTTTAAAAAAATATGTTTTTATTGATTTCAGAGAGGAAGAGAGAAGGAAGAGAGAGAGAGAAACATCAATGATGAGAGGGAATCATTGATTGGCTGCCTCCTTGCATGCCCCCTACTGGGGCACCAAGCTCACATGTACCTTGGACCGGAATTGAACCTGGGACCCTTGAGTCCACAGGCCAATGCTCTATACACTGAGCCAAACCGGCTAGGGCCAAGCAGCTGTTTTTATTATGTGGTTTGGGATATGCTGCTTTCTCTTGTTCTCCCTATGAACCATGGGGGTTCCTTATGCTTCGTCCTTGAGACGGGGGTTTTTCCTGATGGCCTAGCTGCTACTTAGATTTTCTTTTGTGTGGTCTTAAATACAATTGAGAGGCGTCACCAAATTGCATTTGCATTAAAGGGAAAAAAAAATAAGCATGCAAGAGTCGAAGAGTTTTATAAGAACAGTGGAGTATCATGATGCGGGAGATTATTCTGTGCTTCTGCTACCTAATTAAGCAATTCATGCAAATCCAGATAATTTGTCTCAGAAACTATATGGTTGCTTTTCTCCTATCAAATAGGGATTATTTTTACTTTGTCCAAAAAAAAAAAAATGCGTCCTTACCTTATATTTTGGAACAGAGTAGACACATTTAAAAAGACAGACTTTCGTATTGTTGAAAGCAAGGGGAGACAAAGCTCCCGACCCTTTCCTCAGCCCCTTACAGCCCGTCTCCAACACGGTGACATTGGTGCAGACAGGGTTTGTCACCCATAAATTTACAGCTTATTCCAGTCTCTTCATAAATGAACTGAATTTTTTGAAAGAAAAAAATATATATATAGGTGTATAAAATACCCAGTTACAGGTTGTGTTCTATTTAGCCCTTGATTGAAACGGATTGCTCCTCAGTATCTTTTAGCTATGAAAATTATAATATGGAACAGAGATTAGAATGAAATTATCATGGCTGGAAGGCATTTACTCAGTGGTGGCAGCCACATAAACCTGGGTCCTGAGAATGATGATAATACATTAGGTTCTGCATGCCCGATATTATTGCCGTACATTATGTATGTTTCATTTATACTATTTCGCACACACCAGCAACGCTGACAGATAGGTAATTACTCTCTGCGCCAATGAGCAGTTATCAGCACCACCGCTGTTTATTGCTGGAATGAAGTGCGTTTGTCAGTCAAGGTCACTTGTTTGTGTGTCCTCTTTAATAGTTCCTTCACAGTTGTTGAACTTTGCACGCCGTTCTTATTGCAGGGTTCCCAGAGGTTACTTTACTGCATAATGCGTTTCTTGTGTTATCGGAGTCCCTTGTATTTATCACTTTAATTGATAAACAACTAAGTTGCAGGAAGCAGAACTAAGGATGTGAAAGAACATATTTTGCGAGTCAGCTGATCCCGCTAGGTATTCAGTAATGAATGACCTCAAGAAGATGGATTCAGCACAGACCCTCTTAGCTGCTGCCACCCCGCCAGCCCGGGCTAGGGAAATTTCATTTAATAATGTTAACCTAAATTTCAGCCACTGATGGGCACGGACACAATTTCATAAGTACTAATAGACTTATTTGGACCCCCTAGAAGTATTTTTCTTTGTTCGCGTCTCGTGCAGTGCAGAGGTTATTTTCACGCTTGCTATTTCCATACTTACATAACGAGCTAAATCCATTTGGGTTGACTTTAAACCAGTCATGTTTATTTCTTTTTTAGATATGTACCATTAAGCCTCCCCTTCCCATAAAAAAAAGTGTCATCCGTCTAATGCTGGTTATCATTGTTGTGTTAAAGCACCTGTCTTGTTCCAAAATGAACATTGCATGGGGCATGTTTGAGAGTAAAAATAAATTCAGTGCCGTTGTGTCTATCCTGCGAGGCCCGTAATTTCATCTGTTGTGAAATAAAGAAAATGGTTGATCCTTTTATTTTTGTTTGTTAGCCACAGTGCTTTATTAGAAACTGGAATAACCTCTAGGATGTCATAATTTTTCCAGTCAAGATAACTGGAGCTATTTCCTTAAGCCTGTGATCAGCTTGAGTTTGTGTGTTGGGAGATTTATCCTTCCGTTGCTTATTACCACAGAATCAGTTAAAAAGGATTTATGGTAGTGCACGTTATGTGTGTGTCTGGAATTTCTGTGTACTTAACTTCTCTTCCCTGCCTTTCTCTCTTTTCCCTGTGTTCACATTATTATCAAATAGAGAGAATATCTGTACCTACTATGAAAGGCAAATTTTATTCAAGCCTTTAAGCAGAATCACATTCATTCATTAAACCAATGATTCTTTTATTTGGGAAAGTGTATCAGCACGTGGTACAATCACCACCCTGTGTACAAGGGACTGGAGTTCCCCATCGGTGCAAAAGTTTGCGATTTTCATTATTAAGGGATTAAACTCTGGCAAAAGGTGCCTGGTGACCATGAATGTTTCAGTTAACTTGATTATATCCATAAAGAAAGAATTTAATTCCATAGCAGCCACTGGGTCGTATGCCTGTCAGTGCGGTTCCAACGCGTTCCAGGTTTGATCTCGTCCTGGGAGGGACTGGCATTGCCGTCTGGGTGAGGCGTGGAGGGAGAAGTGATGAGCGATTCGACTCACCCGTGCACCCAGTTAACACCGTGCCTCGACGTTTTTCCAAACGCTTCCTCTTCTTAGTTCTTAGTTACCCGAGTGCTACAAAGAAAGGGTTTTGATCTCATGTAGATAGCATAGCATTAATTACCCTGACACTAATTAAACTGCATCAAACAAATACCACTGTGTTCCTCAGGGGGACAACAGAAGGCAGTTTAAAATAATTACTGGAGCTTCATGCATGTGTGATGTTTTCATTACTCTTAGGACACGAGCAAAAGAGATTCGCTATCATTAAAATAGCCACCCGTTAGTGGTCGCAGCAACCACAAAAAGGTGGTGAAAATTTCCTTGGATGTTGATGTCTGAATAGTAGTGGCTCCCGTGCCCGAGAATGGTAACTTTTCCTTAAGAATCGCCAGTCTGTGAAGCAGGAACAGGTGTGCCAGTTCACATTCTGGTATGATTATGTATTAGCTTATGTTTGTCAGACCATTTCATTAACCACCCACTGCTATCACATATACATATACTTTGTTCTTTCTGAACCATGAAATGAAATGCATATATCTTCACTAATGCTTGCTATCAATGTAAATGAGAAAAATAAGCTTATTACCAATCACGGCTGCTGTGGAGCCCACACCTCTGTACACTTACAGGTAATAAACATCTTTTTGTAAGTAGGCCACAAGATATATTGAGTTCTTCCTATAATGAGAAATGGAGATCTTGTTCTAATTTTGCCTTAATGGATGGTACTTCCCAGACACGTTTAGGCACAATGCCATGGCACTGGTTTGAAGCAGGCTTCTACTCTCAAAACTGGAAGTGGTCATTATGTTTGAGATCTGTTGTCACTCTGGAGGTAAGCAAGCCTTTCTGGTCACAGAGAATGGATTTTTTCGCAACTCGATGAGTGCATCGAGTTCATTAGCTGCTGTTATGGAGATTGTAGATGGTCTCTGTAAGGGCAGCTTTTAGAAGGGACTGATGTAAAAATTGCTAGATCATAGCTAAGTGAAGTAGTGTAAATGATCAACAGAATCCTGGGTAGTTACAGTGAGTGTGGAATTATACATTTGATTCCTGGTTCAGGTGTATGTGAGCCTGTTCATGCATGTGTGCCTGTGAGTGTGTGTCCACATGTATGTACACATGTGTCCCTGTACATGTGTGCATGAGTATGTGTGGAGAATTATATGTATTTTCCCTCTTGTCTGCTCTGTATATACGCACATTGCCCAGTCGATGACCTTTTCATCACAAGGTCACTTATCCTGTTTATTTCAGTGACATATGAGCAGTGGGAATCAAGTTGCCTGGGTTCTAGCACCAGGTGCCAGCCATCCTTCCTGAAAGGTGTTGGGAATTAAAATGGGAGAGGGGTCACTTCCAGATTTATGCAACTCATATTTCACCCGGTGAATGGCCCTCTGAATGTGATTATGGAGTGGTTCTGCGTATGCAGTACTTTATTTTTTTACTTTTCTCTGAAAGCAATTATTTTAAGGGAAGTATGTATTATGAGGCTTTTCCAATGATTTTTGTTTTATTAAAGTAATACCAGATATCTTAGGAACCTTGTTTAGGAAAATAATACTGAATTAAGTGTTTTATAATTGTCACACTAAGCAAAATAAATAAATAAATGAATAAATAAATAAATAAAGGATCAAAACTGATTGTAGAAGAATAAAATTTAATCTAGTTGTAGAAATTTGGTGGGTCCAGAAAATTGGCAAAAAAAATACTTTTGTTCCTCTATAGCCAGATGGTTTGTCCTATTTTAAGCCGATAGTATCTCCATACATCTCTCTTGAATGTTATTGGTTTTAGCTGTAATACAGTGTCTACTATTAGAATTTTCCTTCTTCCTGCATGATCTAAAGTATATGTTCGGAACATTTGGATCATCATACTGTACACCAAAAAATGTTTTATTACACTTAGCTCATATTCAAAAAGGTATTTATATAATTTTAAAAAACATCTTAAAATGAACAGTTCTTTTGACATGATGATGACAGAAGTCACTTTGATGTAGTTTAGAGTCATGAATTTTCTATCTGTTCCATTTTTCCTGGGGCTCCATCGACTCAGACAGCCTGATCTGTCATTTTGCAACTCTTGGTGACGGCCTTGACAGAGAGAGGTTTTGACAAGTGCTGGACATCAGCAGCAATGCAGAATAAGCCGTGGATATTTCTCCAGGTAAAGTGACAAAATGTCTAAAAGCGTCAGAAGAGCCGTGTGGTCTTCAATCGTATCTAATATAAATAAAGCAAGCCGCTGTTTACAGTCCGTGTTTCAGCACTGTATGGTGGCAAGGATTTAAAATTCTGTCAGAATGGAAGATTAGAGATAACCTGCCTTATTTATGAGTGTTTACAATCATAAGAACATTTGGGTCACTAGAAAAGAAGTTTTAAAATTCCTATTGAGTGAATGAATGATGGCACTATGAATGAATGAATGAATGAATGAATGAGTGAATGCATAATGTGATAGGAGTCTTTCAAACCGTGACATGTCGTTACAAATTCTTTTTGTGTCTGCAGTACCGATTTGAGTAATTCTGCTTGATTAAAAAATACTTCCTCTTCCTTCAGTGTTGTGGATTCAGGGTTCAATGCAGAACTTTCACTGGGCACTAATTAGGCTTGTTGACAGGGCATTAACTTTTCAGACATGCCAGAGTCTTTCTCAGCTATATCCTCTATTGATGGCGGTGGAAGGAATGTAAACATCGTCCTGCATATTGAATATGCTGTTCTTTTTATATAATTATTTTGTGTCTGTATTCACTCAAGAAACAGCTGTTGAAAGTTCAGTGGGATGCAAAATGGCACAGCCCGAAGATGTTCTCGCTCACGCAGCTGACTCGGTTCTGATGTGATACCTACTGGCAGGCTTGTGTGGTGACTTCACCTTCTTTGACAGCCGTCAGCACTGCTGACCAGTGGTCTCAGGTTTTGCAGCAATGGGAAAGAGTAGGAAAGGATCCCGTAGTTTAGCGTTTCCCCCCTGCTGCTGGATCTACAGCTTCTGCCAACAGCCATCTAAATCAACACCGTGCCAGTGTGCTCTGCAGACCAAAGGTCACCCCAACATCTGGCCCCACTGTTGGCTTCTTTCAGGATTGTCACTGGGCAGCATCTGCTTATAGATTCTTTCTCAACCTCTCTTTGATCTCTCTGACAGTAAAAAGAAGCTTCTATCACCCATCATGTGTTAGGATTAAAAAAAAAAAAAAAACAACCCACACATTCAAAAGCATGGGACATTGGAAAACTGGTGGGATTTTGTATATTTTCTGCTGCTTTGATTTTTTTTATTAAGCTGGGCATGTTGTTTGACATAGGAACATGGAGTGAAGTGGTTCTACTCTTGATTTCCAAAAATATTGTCACAATCAATAAGTCTAACGTGTAAAGACAGCTCATCTAAGGGAGCCCTGTCTTGTCTCTCTTGGTCAGTCTTTAAAGAATAAAGGGTGAACAGTGCAAAGAGTGAATAGTGAAAAATAAAGGTTTTGTGCATGTTTTGTTTTGTATGAGCTCGGAAGAATCACTGTTGGTTCCTACTGCCCGCTTTTCTGACATTTCTATCCGTGGTTCAGATCTCGTGCGTTTTTTCATCCACCAGCTTGGAATATAGGGGACAGTTGGGGGATGCTGCCTAACCTCTGGGTAAGTATTGGGGAATGGAGTCGATGTTCTCCCACCTGAAAACGGAAGCCCAACAGAGTGTCTGCCCCCGGCAGTCGGTGGTGAGGTAGCACGCTGTTTATACACGCTGCAGATCTCCTGCACAAAGCACTCACGGAAGCATCCCCATCACCTTTAGCTCGGTTCCTGCTCTGATGTCTCCAGTTTTTAGTTCACATTCAGCAAACATGTATTGAATGCCTACTCTGCACCTGGCGTTATCCTAAGTGCTGGGCATGCAGAAGTGCACAAGACAGAGACGTCCCTGGATTGATAAGGAAGGGGGTGGGGGCTTAGAAATTTTCATGTCATGGAAAATCTCAATGATATACGTGTGTTTGGCCCTTCCTGAGAATTGGCAACCCATTACTATATCTGTATGTGAATATAATTATGATAGATCACAGCGATGATTATAATAAGATTTTAATTCCAGTCCAAATCAAATGCCACACTCTCAGGAGGAAGCTATAATGCACTATCCATCATGCATCACTGCCACTCAATATGCATTTGTGGAGAGAATTTGTGATTTTCCTCTATTTTCATTCAGTCTCCAAAAAAAAAAAAAATTGGCTATTTCCCTTCATCTTTCAGGAAACCAAAGCAATACATAAAATCTGGGGTTTTACTTTGTCTAAGTAAAACAAGACTTTGTTTTTAAAGCATTTACCCCAATTTCAAAGCACTTTTACTGGTTTGGCATCATTTGTTTTTCACAAAATCCCAGAGATTGAGAAGACAAAGTTTAACTTGTGTAAGTTTGTACTAATGAGGAGAGAGCATGAGGGCCGGAATCTGCATATATTATTGTTATCATTAATGTCTCATTTTCATTCCATTAAAGAGCTCCTTTAGGAGCGTGTTCTGTCAGTTTATGAATGCCTCTGAAAGTGTTTTAATAATCGATAAAATGTTTAAAAAATGAGATCTCTAAAGGAATGAGACTTTTTCATGGGGGAATTAGTCTAAATACTTCACAGTCACAATTCAGTGCTAAGGTGCAAACTTAGGGAGGAACATGACAAGATGAGGACTATTTCTCCCAGTCACGTGGAGTTCAAAAGGCCCGAGTCAGGGGAGCCGATTCCAGGTCCCTCCTCTGCTGGCCGGTTCAGTGACCAGCAGTGAGTCATTGGAGTTCTCTGGTTCCCAGGTTTTTATATTTTATCTGTAAAACAGGGTCTCAGGATTAGATGGCAAAAAGATAATCATCTTATCAGATGTTTTGCTTTATTTGGCAGTTTATAGAATTTACACATATATTATCTCTTTTAACCAGACCTTTTAGTTCTCATATTTTAGGAATTGATCATTTCACTTTAAAGGATACTCATCTGTTAGGTTCGATAAAGCCTTTGTGGCAAGCTTCAGATCATAAGGATTCTCTTTAATGACTGGTGATACCTGTCTGTGGAAATCCTGTCACCCAAATGTTAAGCACTAGTGTTGGTAAAGAATTATCATGGTTCTTTTAAGAAATTTGGTAACAATTCTTTGTTCTGAACGTTTACTGTTACACATTCAGGATGCTGTAGTAGTGTCTAATCAATTACAAGAATTATTACTAAATATAACATTTACTATATACACTGAAAGAATTTGCATATTTTTGGTGTATATATAGTTACCTCATTTGAAGTACTCCCAAAAGGAAAACATATAAAAATTTTTTTCTTTTAAAAATAGATGGATCACAAACATAACCTTTTTTTGTTAACAAACCTGTGGATTTACATATATTATTTTGGCCACTAGAGGGAGTCTGCATTGTCACAAATGCCTGAGAAACCAAGGAGAACAGGAAATAGACTGTTGGAGTGTTGATAACACATCCATTGTCTGCCCATGAAATTACATGCCTACAAACTATCATGGTAATCAAACTTAATTTTATTAGGTCTATTATCCCCCCCACCCCAAACAAAAAGGATTTATCCATCATATTTTATTTTGTTCTTTTTTTTTTTAAAGTACAACTTTCAAAAGATAACTTAAAATGCTTCCTCCAAAATGACAGAGACTTAACAATCTAAAAGAACATGAGGGGTTCAAGAAAATATATTAGTGATAACCTGATCACTGATTTTCTTAAGTTAATTTCAGCACTGGTGAAAGAAGTGATCCGAAAATGAAAATCTTCTCTTGCTCCCTCCGGTCCTCCCCACATAGGCAGCAGCTGCGCTGGCTGTTTTCATCCTGACCTACTGATATACATCACCCCTAACCTGCAGGGACCTCCTTCTAGGGTGAGAGGGTAATTGTGTCTCATGTCCGGTCAGTCCTTAGCCCCTCTTCTGAGACCGCCGAACAAGTGGCTTTGCGTGTCTATGTTCGCAGAACCAGTTTACAAATGAGGAGCTGAACTGAAACCACCTGCTCATCCCACCCCACCTCCCAAAAAGCAGAGGGAAGGCAGGCACAGCCATTCCTTTCTCCACATGGCTGGTTTTACTCGGCAGCATTACTGAAAGAGTTCAAGTTTAAAATGTCCTGTTGTCAATAGGGCATCTTGGGTTTGGCTTAAATATCTTACCTTACACATGATTGACATCTGACTTCACCCATTTCTGCATTGTTTGCTTCTCATTACCCAGGTGTGCAAAAGTTAGCCAGAGGACCACAACACAATGGATAATTGAAATGTACGTGGTCACTACAGATACATATAGGGAGGGACAAAAGGAGGTTTATAGTTGTTCATATGGCAAATAACACAGTCTATACACTGAGTGGCCAGATTATTATGATCTCTGAACGCATAATAATCTGGCCACTCAGTGTATATCCTATATAATA
Source organism: Eptesicus fuscus (assembly GCF_027574615.1). NCBI lineage: Eukaryota > Metazoa > Chordata > Mammalia > Chiroptera > Vespertilionidae > Eptesicus > Eptesicus fuscus. The sequence goes on along the minus strand of NC_072491.1, from coordinate 35,137,437 downwards.
AAAGGCTAATATGCAAATTGTCCCCTTGACCAGGAGTTCCACCAGCAGGCAGGCCGGCCAACCACCCATGTCCCCTCCCCCTGGCCAGGCTGGCTTGACCCCACCCATGCACGAATTCATGCACCTGGCCTATAATATGTGTGTGTATATGTGTGTGTGTGTGTGTGTGTATGTATATATATATATATATATATATATATATATATATACACACACACTGAGTGTCCAGATTATTATGCATTCAGAGATCATAATAATCTGGCCATTCAGTGTATATATAAATAGAGTTAACATGCAAATTAGGCCAGGACGCCATAACGGGTCACGACCAGACAGGAGGAGGTTGCGTGCGCAGGTGAGACCTGGAGCGGAGATGGAGACAGAGACAGGGGGGCCTGCCCCAGCTGGAGCAGGCACAGGCAGGGAAAGCAGGGAGGACCTGGGACAGAAGTCAGGCGTGGGTCCCGGCCGCCTGTGGCACCAGTCTGGCCTGACTCCTGTGGCGGCCCGGAGCAACCCATCACCAGGAGGTGCATGGAGCACCTCTCGGCCCAGCGCACTGCGGGGTGCCTCCTTACACGGCGGAGGCGGGTCGCCTCCTCGCGCGATTTCAATCACACACTGGGCCTCTAGTAATTAATAAATAATAATACAAGAATAAATAGTTTCACATACTCAGAGCTTTAAACCTACTTTTGCCCTCACCATGTATTTATATATTTTTAGTTATTTTTTTTAATCAATTTTATTTTGTATTGGTTTCAAGTGTATAGTTTAGTGGTTAGACTACCATATACGTTACATAGTGTTCCCCTTGATATTTCCAGTACACAACTGGCACCATGCATAGTTATTGCAATATTATTGACTATACTAGAGGCCCGGTACACGAAATTCGTGCAAGGGGGAGGCGGTGTCCCTCAGCCCAGCCTGCATCCTCTCCAATCTGGGGCCCCTCGAGGGATGTCCGACTGCCCGTTTAGGCCCGATCCTTGGATCCCTCTCACAATTCAAGACTGCTGGCTCCCAACTGCTTGCTTGCCTGCCTTCCTGATTTCCCCTAAACGCTTCTGCCTGCCAGCCTGATCACCCCCTAACCACTCCCCTGCCAGCCTGATTGATGCCTAACCACTCCCTGCCAGCCTGATTGCCCCTAACTGCCCTCCCCTGCTGGCCTGGTCACCCCTAACTGCCCTCCCCTTCAGGCCTGGTCCCCCCCAACTGCCCTCCCCTGCAGGCCTGGTCCCCTCCAACTGCCCTTCACTGCAGGCCTGGTCACCCCCAACTTCCCTCCTCTGCCGGCCTGGTCACCTCTAACTGCCCTCCCCTGCAGGCTTGATCACCCCCAACTGCCCTGGTCCCTCCCAACAGCCCATCTTGTGGTGGCCATCTTGTGTCCACATGGGGGCAGCCATCTTGTGTGTTGGAGTGATGGTCAATTTGCATATTACTCTTTTATTAGATAGGATTTCCTATGCTTTTCTTACTTCCCCGTGGCTATTTTGTAACTATCAACTTGTGCTTCTCAATCCCTTCACTTCTTTCACCCAGCCCCCCAACACCCCTCCCCTCTGGCAACCTCTGTGTCTATGAGTCTGTTTCAATTTTGTTTGTTCATTTATTTTGTTCTTTAGATTACACATATAAGTGAAACCATATTATATTTGTCTTTCTCTGACTAACTTATTTCACTTAGCATAATACCCTCTTGGTTCATCCCTACTGTAACAAATGGTAAGATTTCATCATTTTTATGGCCAAGTAATTTTCCGTTGTATATATGTACCACAGCTTTTTTATCCACTTGTCTATTGATGGGCACTTGGGTTGCTTTCATATCTTGCCTATTGTAAATAATGCTGCAATGGGGTACATATACTCTTTCAAATTAGTGTTCTGGATTTCTTCACATAAATCCCCAGAAGTGGAATCACTGGGCCATAAGACAGATCCATTTTTAACTTTTTTAAGGAAACTCCATACTGCTTTCCCTGTCTTTATTGGCTGCACCAAACAGATATGTATTTATATTTACCTTTTGTCCTCTCATTGAGATTATCTTTGATATTCTAGAAAATCTTTATATCCCTCCCAAATAACACCTGACTCAGAAGGCTTGGTGGAGTTGCCTAGCAGAGTACGTCTCAGACTATCTGTGTCAATGGACCAGTCCTTTTATTCCTTTTCCAATTTGTTGTGGATCAATACTTGTGCAAAATACAATAAAAATAAATGATGAGAAAAGTGAAATAAAAAGCATTTGAAATACTACCTCGTTTTTAAATATTATATTCAGCAACATAATACTTCTCTGTGAAATTGCTGGAAGAGTTTCTGAACACTTCCTTTCATTTTCTGGGCTTCTTTGCAGTCCAGCATGGACCCAGTCCACAGGCTGCCGTGGTGTTGCTGTGGCCTCGTGGCATTCTCAGTTTTCATCAAAGTTCCATACCTTCCTAACGATCCAACCAGAGAATAGGTGGCATTGCTTTTCAGATTAATACATGCGGAACAGCAACTATATCAGAACTCCTTATTCTCCTTTATCTGCACCAAGGGAGGAGTTGGAAGGTTCTGCTTCTGAGCTGAGTATAGGGTAGGGATAAATATAAAAAGAGCTGAATTAAAAAATAAAAAGCAGAGTTGATGATAGTGCCAGTTTAATGAAAATAAGGTTCCAAATGTTTGACCCTGAGCATATAATTAATGTTTGTTGAAGATGATATTTTCTAATCACCTCATACTACAAAAGGTTCAAAATTAAATTATTTTTGTCTTAGGAGTTTGGGGCAGGAATGAAGCAATTAAAGTGGGGCTCCATGTTCATGAAATATTCAATAGTTAAAGAATCTGGAGAGCTCAGTAAAATAATCGACTGAACACATTGCCTTATTTTTTTCTTTCTTTTTAGTTGCCCTTTTGAAATGGAGCTGATGGTAATTTTGTCTCCCAAGCCTCAATACACATTGAGGATAGATTAACTAAACAAACATACTGGTCTGTGAATCAAGAGACCTAGTCATCATCTTGTCATATTTAACTAGCCATCTGGCCTTCAGCAAATCACTTTAGACCTCAGTTTTCTCTTCTTAAAATGGGAAGACTACCCCCTTTCTCTTTCTCAGGGAGCACAAGGTCGATTAGCCAGTGGGCTTTGAAAACCATCAGGCATGTTATAAACAGGGGTGGGGAACGAATGGCTGGCCTGTGGGCCGTATAAAGCCCGCAAAGTCATTTGGTCTGGCCCTGCCAAGGCTTTAGGAGTGAGTTAATTAAATGTTTGACCAAATATAGCAGGCTAATTTTTTTTTAAATCTTTATTGTTGAAAGCAGGCTAATTTTTAAGTTGATAATTTTGTATGGCTGGAGAATGATGTTATAAATATCCAAATGGCCCTTGGCAGAAAAAAAGTTTCCCCACCCCTATTATAGACACTTGCATGTGTAACTATGTAAATGTATATATGTGTGTGTGTGTGTGGCATTATTCTTTATTTTTCTTAATCAAACATTTATCTTCCTGAACTCTCTTGAAATATACATTCTAAATTCATTGTTAACCCACCCAATGTATATGTTACGGTCTTTTCTCACTCCAGCCCCAGTCTACCCATAACTTTAAGAGTATAATGGTTTTTATTCTTGTTTTTAAAGAGGAATCTTTTAAATAATGTTTCTAAGGTTTAGCATTACTTGCCCATTGATGCTAAGCATTGCTGTGGTACTGAGCTTGCAGGTCTGGATAAAAGGGAGTCCTGCCATCAAATGCTCAGTGTCCCCCACCCCCACCTCACCACACACACACACACACACACACACACACACACACACGTGCACATACATGCCCAAGCCCTTGACACTCAGCTGTCTCCCTGTAGCCACAGTCAGGCCTCTGACCTCGGATTTCTGCATGACAATACTTGATCCTCCTGGTTATGCTCCATGAACGGTCATAATGTGGAGAACAGTGATTGCATGACTGCACAAGGTCATTACCCTCGGAGCAAAGAAGAGGAGGTCTCAAGGCGGTCCTGATCAGCCTCTTCAATCCCTGGAGAGACAGGCCTAAACAACTTGAATCTAAATAGGAAGTTATGGAAATGGAAAAGTATCTGTCACCCCAATAAACTATAAAAGTCTATATTAGTCTCTGGAAGAGTCACTTGTGCTTGAGAACAGGTTAGAAGAATTGTGGAACCTCATTCACTCATTCATTCACACATCCACCCATCCAAATATTTATTGAGCACACATCATGAAACCACCAATCCAGTTCTTGGTGCCTGGTACACAGAAACAATGGGGAAAAAAATCTGGGTCTCTTGCTCTTGTGAAAAATACAGCTAATTATACAGGGTGTGGGGATAGCTTCAGGACACTTTATTCCTTCTTCTGCTGTCTTTGAAGGTGTATACAGTGTGATAGAGAAGTTGCAGAAAACCAACTTGACTTTATTTTTGCCCTTACACCAGGCAAAAATAGCTGTGACGCAGCTTCTGCTCTCTCCTTTCACTCCACTAAGACATTCTTTGAAATGTTTCTGGCTTATTTCTGTCGCTCTTTGAGAAGGCTGAGCTAGCGATGTTGAGGGAAATGTCTGGCAAGCCAGAGTGTGGCCCTGGCTCTATCCCTCTGTTCCAGGGCCTGGTTCTGGTTCTGATCAACTCCATTCTTTAGTACAAACATCTGACTTTATCTGTGAATACAGATTATCCTCCTGTGGGCTGATGCTCACTTACAGTCTCACAAGAGACTTGGTTAAATGAGAATGCCCACTTACTAATTTACCAGAGGCCCGGTGTACGGGATTCATGCACTGGTGGGGGGCATGGCCTGCGGGGATAGGCCCACTGTGGGAACGCTGCTCATCCCAGTCAGCCGAGTGGTGCTCCCACTGTGGGAGCACAATGATCACCAGGGGGCAGCTTCTACATTGATCATCTGCCCCCTGGTGGTCAGTGCGCATCATAGCGACTGGACAAGAGGTCGTTCTGGTTGTTCAGCTGTTTGGCTGCTGGGCTTTTATTATCTATATATATAAAAGCCTAAGCGACCATCGCAACCGAACGGACGACCGAACAGGCTGCATGGGGCGACTAGGCTGGCAGGGGCGTTAGTGAGGGGCAACCAAATGACTGAGCAGCAGGCTGTGTGGGGTGACCAGGCCGGCAGGGGATTAGTGAGGGGCGACCAAATGACTGAGCAGCAGGCTGCATGGGCAACCAGGCCTGCAGAGGGGGCAGTGAGGGGTTACCAGGCCGGCCGGGGGGCAGTTAGAGGTGACCAGGCTGGAAGGGGGGGCAGTTGTGGATGGCCAGGCTGGCAGGGGGGGCAGTAAGGGGCAACCAGGCCAGCCGGGGGGGGGGGCAGTTGGGGATGACCAGGCCAGCAGGGGGGGCAGTAAGGGGAGACCAGGCTGGCGGGGGTGGGGGGGGCAGTTAGGGGCAACCAGGCCAGTGGGTGTGGGCAGTTGGGGTCGACTAGGCCGGCAGGGGGGGCAGTTAGGGGCGATCAGGCAGGTAGGCAGGTGAGCAGTTAGGAGCCAGTGGTCCCGGATTGTGAGAGGGATCCCGGATTGGATAGGGTGCAGGCTGGGCTGAGGCTCCCCTGCCCCGTGCACAAATTTCGTGCACTGGGCCTCTAGTATAGGATAATTGGGATGGACTCTTTGAGAGACAGAAATACTTGTATATCCTAACCAGGACATCCCTTTGCAGACATCCAGGTAACTGGAGATCACACTGGTCTTCTAGAGGCTGCTTCATGAGAATAGAATCAGAAGCAATGGAAGGCTGAGAATCTTGGGGCTATTTTAGGCAGGCACCTATTGTCAGTGAATTGTGTGTTCTTTTCCATTATCCTTCCTCTTTACTTCATCTGTGAGTTTCTTTTCTAATAATGTTTTGCCCACAGAGGACACTAGGTTAATGCTGAGTGATTCCATTATTTGAGATAGACCTTAGATATCTATACTCTGTACCTTCCAATGTAAACACATTCTAGGTATGTCAGAAAGTACAGCAATTCTGTGATAAGTGTGGTCAGTATTGAGGAGTTGATGGAGAAGGCACATGACCTAAAAGTTATGAGGCATGAGGCTTGCTTTGGCCCTGCCCCTTAATGCAATAGTCACTTGCCGCTTCTGTAGGTGGAGGAGCATAGACTGGGAAGCAGTAAGGGCCTCTCCAGTCTTAAGGCTTTCATGATCCCAAGTCTGCTGGTGCTAGAGGAAGACTTGTTCGTTTCTCAGGGTGCATTGAAGTGGAAGGCAATTTTGTACCATTACTGTTTTGTTTAATGTTTTCCTTTCAACACCTACTATGTCTCAGGCACTTGGGAATCCCTGGTGAGCAGAAACAAGCCTATTGCATGTAGACTTGAAAAGGACTTAGGAGGCCATCCACATCCCAACTGTAATTACCAGCATTCCCCACCTCAGTTGCCATCACAACCATATGTTTATATTGGTGCCTGTTTATATATATGTTGGGTGCATGTGGTAGTGGGACCCCTGCTTTTCTGGCAGTCTGTATCCTTTGACAGTGGTCAAAATAGGACAAGTGGATATCCATTTGGCTTCCTCTCTTTTTATTTCAGAACTTTTGGAAGAGCTTATACGTCATTTTCTGCTATACGCACTAAGACAGTTTTACTTCCCCAAACTCTATGACCTATTTTGAGGGTTGAATGAGTGTTGATAAATTGGGACATTTATACTTTTTGGTAAAGAATACAACTTTGACATATGTTTATGTCAATTTAGAAGCTATGGATATTGATGTGGAATGTTTAAATAATACTTAACTATTTATATGACTTTTCTCACTCTCATTGCTGAAATGCCTCCACCCCTGCCCCTCAACAACTTTTACTCCTGGAGCTATCTGCTCCATCCCAAAGCACTGAATTGTTCAATAAACCAGGAGGGGGGTCGGGGGGGGGAGTGGTGAATTTTGTGCACAGTGACACATGTGCAATCCCTTCATAGTGTGAGTATTTAGTTCCATTTCTTACTGGAAGGCATAAAACTAATTGCTTATGTGCATGTTTAAACCCCAAGAATGTCCTGGCAGAAAGTGAATGCCTGGGGATATTTGTATCCACATCCCACAGTGGAGTGAATAGGATAAGTGGTTCCAGCTAATGTAGAAACACAGCCTTCCTTGAAAAACAATCTCTTCAGTGTCCGATTTTTTAATATGTTCATTTTCAGTAGAACAAGTCTCAAATATTTCTTCAACCACAGTTCTTCAGTATATGTATTATTGAAAATGCATGTTATTTCTTTAAATATGGGAAAGAATAGAACATAGGGGTTTTTTTGGTGATTGTGTGTGTTATGTGCCCTGTGTTTAACCATAATTTTCTAAGCAGAAAAAGGGCCTTATGGTTTCTTGACTTGAAAGTAGGCTGCAAATAAGCTTAGCTCTATAACTCCTCAAATGCATAACATCTGGATTTGTTCACTACTTTTTAAAAATTGTTGACACTATTACAGATGTCCCCATTCCCCCCGCCTTTGCCCTCCTCCATCCAGATCCCCCCCCTCCTATCCCTCTGGCCCTCACCACTTGTTGTCTGTGTCTATGGGCTATGCATATATGCTCTTTGGCTATTTTCTTAACCTTGTTTCATTCTGTCTGTCCCATCCACCTCCTCTCTGATATCTGTAAGTCTGTTCTATGAATCCATGTCTCCGGTTCTATTTTGTTCATTAGCTTATTTTGTTCATTATATTCCGCATATAAGTGAGATCATATGGTGTTTGTCTTTCTCTGACTGTCTTATTTTGATTAGCATAATAATCTCCAGGTCCATCAATGCTGTCAAAAAAGGGTAACAGTTCCTTCATTTTTATAGCTGCATAGTATTCTATTGTGTAAATGTACCACAGCTTTTTACCCACTCATGTATTGATGGGCACTTTGGCTGTTTCCAGATCTTGGCTATTGTAAACAATGCCACTATGAACATAGGGGTGCATATATTCCTTCTCGTTGGTGTTTTCTGATTGGTGATTAGTGTTCATTACTTTTTGAATAGTACATTTTATCCTAAACATGGGAAATATGATGGTGTTGAATTGTTGGTTTTATTTTAAACAATATTTAGTGTTGGGACTCTTTTTTAGAATTAGAAAAAAAGAATATCACACCAAGATCTATTTCTCCTTATTTATGAAGGAAATATATATTTTAAGATAGTAAGAACATAACTGCAATTAACTTGAGGCATTTTCCAAGAGTGGAGATGCCAGTTGAATCTCAGAACCAAATAATTCTGCTAGACATTACTCAATTAGGGGTTGGGTAAAATCAGTAGAGACAATATTTCAACATGGACTGATGTAATTAATAAATAATAGTAGAGAGGAAGGAATGTATTATGCTTTTCATGATTTGGGGGATAATAATATCTCTGTCTATTTGTGTTAGTGTATAAGCTAGGTCCTCATGATTCCTGTCAATAAAGCAGAGCTATGTGTGTGGGTACATTGTCAGGGCATTCAATTATTAATTTCCCCTCCTCTTTAAAGAAATTCTAAAAATAAGATTGAATTCAGTTATGAGTATTTTGAGTGTATATAAGTATTTACTTTATTATTTCTTAAGTATTGTGCTTTGGTAGGACTCTCTCTCTCTCTCTCTCTCTCTCTCTCATCATATATATGTATATATATAATCTATATATATATATATACATATATATATATTACATGTATTTATACATATATACACATAGATACATATATAGATATGCAGATATACATACACACACACACACACACACATATATAGATAATCCCAAGGATATATATATTAGAGAGCGAGAGAGAAACATCAGTGTGAGAGAGAATCGAACCCACAACTTTTTGGTGTATGGGACTATGCTCCAACCAACTGAGCCACCCAACCAGGGCAACTTATATTTTAAAGCTTGATGTTCATATGTATTTTAGAGAATTTATCTCAAAGAGATGCAACATATTTGGAAATAAATAAGAATATTTTAAAGGTAAAAAATTGTACATAGCTATTTTTATAAAACCAAGTTAACATTAGGAGAGAAATGAAAGGCTTTTTAACTAAATTACCAATATCTCAGAATTTATTTTTAAATGAACAGCTTTTTAGCACCCAGTGCCTAGAAAACCAGAACTCCAGAAACCTGCTCTTCAGCAAAAGTTAGATCCAGGAAAGCTTACTGGGAGTGGTGCATTTTAAACAAAGTGTAAATTCCTCATAGGTGTGAAATTTCATTCAGTGTATCCTCGACACCTAGCATTAGGTCTGGCATATAGTCTATAAAATAAGTATTCATTACAGAATAAATAAGTGAATTTTCAGAAGGAAAGGAAGGGAGGGAAGAAAGAATGAAGAGGGGCCTGGAAAATGGAAGCACTTCACAGGAAGCTAGTTTTAAATGCTTTTCACATGTTCATTGTAGTCACTGCAGGCACCCAAGTCTCTCAAGCTTTGCTGGGAGCGGTGGTAGCTATAGAAGGGCACAGCGTTCTTGCAGGAGTGGCTGCAGACCTGTCCCAGGCACAGTGATCCAGCTTGAATGTGGGATGTCACGTGCAGACATCTATATTATCACCATGGCTCTCCCTGAGTCAGGAAATGTGTTTTATTCTGACTACAAGCGCGGACAGCAGAAGGGACGATGGCTGAGTATAGTTATCTGGGACTAAATGTACTTGTCCCTGTTGTGATATAGATGAGATGGCCGGGAAGGGGGATGTGACCTGCAGCGGGTTATGTCCATTGAACCAGCAGGCCCTGTCTCCCTTCCCTGCACTCGCAGCTTCAGTTAGCAGATACCTCACGCTGGAGAATCTTGCGGACAACCTTAGGTAGATCTAGTGAAATTATTTTAAAAGACCTCCCATGAATGAGTGCGGCTTTCATTATTTATTACTCCTTTCACAATGCTGAAAGCAGGTGGAGCTGTTTTCCCAGCTATGCAGAGTAACACACACACGAGAAATACTTGAAAAAACTTTGAATTATCCAAGGAGTACATTTTTAAAGAAAAATTTACATTTCTGGAGCATCTGCTATATGCCACATACTTTTAGATGCTATAGAATGGGGTAGGTTGAATTTTTTTTTTTAATTGTGATGTAATTCACATACCGTAAAATTCACCTTTTAAAGGTGTACAATGCATCAGATATTAGTATATTCAGAAGGGTGTACAACCAACAGCACTATCTAATTCTGGAACATTTTCATTTGTCCCCAAAAGATACTCTGTTATCAGTCATCCCCAATTCTCCCTCCCCTCATTTCTAGGTAATCACTAATCTACTTTCTATCTCTATGAACTTATGACCCTGCCTATTTTGTATGAATTGAATCATACAATATATGACCTTTTGTGTCTAGCTTCTTTTACTTAGCATAATGTTTTTAAGGTCCACCCATGGAGTAGCATTGTTTATCGGTGACTGATATGCTATTGTGTGGATATACCACATTGGTCTATCCATTCATCAGTTGAACATTTGGATTACTTTCACTTTTTGACTAAAGTGAATAATGCTAATATGAACATTTATGTGTATGTTTTTGCATGGAGGTATGTTACTTCTCTTGAGTATACCTAGGAGTGGAATTATTGGGTCATATGATAACGTTGTGTTTAACTTTTTAAGGATCAGCCAGACAGTTTTCCATAAAACGATATCTCATCATACTTTTGATTTGCATTTCTCTAATGTCCAATGATACTGAACATCTCTGCCTGTGCTTATTGGTCATTTGCGTATCTTCTTTAGCGAAACATCTAGGAGTAATTTTGTTTGGTATTATTATGCATTTCTGAATTAATCAGGAGACAAAATGAAGGCAGTTTAATTCAAACAATTCTCCAAACAATTGAAATAATTTCCACTAAAAAGGGGGAGATTTTGTGCGTGGGGTGGATGTTGGGTGACATCTGGGTCACAAAGGAGGTAGTGTGGGCTTGGCGGCAGGTACAGATAGAGTGGACCTGCATGGCATTGACTGCATAGTGCAGAGTTTAAAATGGCATGAGCACACTGTGGAACATGGGAGTGGAGGATGCTTGAGAAAATCTTACTCCACATGTAACATAGCATTATTAAATATTGCTTCAAATTTTAATTTCAATCTTAAAAGCTCCGGAAAAGTGAAAGCATGTAATAGGATCATCTGTGTCTTTTTATTGCCATACAATGTGCTTTATTAGAACCATATTTCTGGCTAAAGCAGTGGAAATTTGTGTCACTGACAACTGTCAACACCTTTATTTTCTGTGTTTTTAATTCTCAACAGGCCCGTGCATTGGTTTATTGTGAATTCTTATCAATCATAGAAACTTCTATATTTTCCATAAAACAGTGCCCCAGTGCTGCAGGACATAGGTTTGATTTCATGTTTTTAATTTAAATGAAGTAGAAAATTTGGTAATTTCCTCCTCTATTCACAGACCTAGGTCAGGCAGAGATTGTCACTTTTTTCTCTGATAAGAAGACAAGAGAAAAGACCAGCTTATCAGTGGGATTAGCCCAGAGGACCATCTGAGGAAAATAAGAGTTTATTCAAAAGGAAGCCTCATCTGGTTAGACAGACTGAAATAGGCATGTACAACATTGGAGAGGAAAATGAAGGTCTGAATAAAGATATGTTCGAAGGGGAAAGAGTTGTTGTTTTTTTATTTGCTTTTTAATGGGGAATAAAATCTACTATACTTGCGGGGGGGCGGTTTTTGTTGCCTTGACAATAAAATAAAAGTTAAATAGAAGTAGAAATTAGAAAGCAGGAAAAAAGTTGAAAAACACAACAATTTCTATTAAAAAGAACTGAGCCATCTCTGCTAGCATTCACGGAGTTGAGCCTTTTTGCCTCAAATTTTTCTTTTAAAGAATCATATTTAAGTTAGAGCAACAAAAATAATTTCAAAAGCAAGAAAATATTTGTACGGTTGTTTCCACCTATCCACATAGCACTCATCACAGGGGAGGACGCATGCTTAGTCTGGGGGCTTTGGGAATCACGTAAGGCGGTCAAGACTAACAATGTTTGCTTCAGTTGGGCATGTATTTATAACCTCACAATCTCTTCCTTTTACAAAGGGCTTCCTCATTGTTTCCTGTTAGTGAACCCTAGTCACTGGTCAGTGAATTAGCAATGATAGAAGAAATCTCTATCTGTCGACTTCCATAGTCAGATAATCTCTATCCAAAGCAGAGACTGTGTTTGGTCAGCCCTTTATCCTTCACGCTGGCTGTTGAATGAATGAATGAATGCATGAAGAGAAGTAGACATTCTAGTTTTACTATCTTAATGACGTTGAAGTTCAACAAAAAAGGTTATGAATGTTTCACAGGTCTATGAACCATCAACTCTAAACTTTCCTGCCCCTAAAAACTCAATACATATAAGGACTGTCATAGAAATGCAACCATATGCATTCTTTTTTGAATTTTATTTTTTAGTTATAGTTTACATTCAATAATTTTTGTATAAGTTTCCGGTGCACAGCATAGTGGTTAACAATCATATACTTTACAAAGTGTTCCTTGTCCAATTGCCATTATGTTCTCTTCCTTTTCAGAAACTGACATCACAATCTCTTTGCTTCTCTCTCTCTTTCTGACTCAGATAGATAGACAGACAGACAGACAGACAGACAGACAGATAGATAGATAGATAGATAGATAAACAGACATATAAATGATAGATAAATAGATAGACAGACATACACACATGTGTATATATAATGGCTTTGGGTATATATCACTTTAGTCTTTAACAAAAGCAGCTTCCCCAAGTTCTGATAATATAATACTTCTGATTTCTTGGGATATGAAAGGTCTATCCAGGACTCATAACATATGGATAGGATCCCTCCTGAAACATCAGTTATGTTTGCATACAGACATGGTTATCACCGTATATTCTGTACCTCTTCACTTTCCCCTTTATTTCTCTTTGGAGAGAACAGTCATCCCAGCAGCAGCTGTGCCACCACATACTGACTGTTGACACTGTTTTGCTTTCCTCTGAATATCACCACATGAGCCCCACCTCTTAGCTTGTCCAAAAGGCTCAGCTTGGCTCAGCGTGGGTGAGATATCCACCCTGGACCTATCAACTGAAACCTGGGTCATATTGCACATGGCAGCTCCCATGAGGATGGTGGTTATTGGATGCCATGGGTGTCTACTGCATCCCAGCAAATGAGACATCTTATTTGTAACTAAGAAGTTGGCTTTGTTGTCACAGAAGGAGTTTGTTTTTTAATTGAGATAAGGTACCTTCTTCTGTTCTGACTTTTCTTGGGATAAAGAATTGATGCTAAGTAAATGCTGCTAGACTAGTGACTACAAGAACCCTAGAAGCGTCTTTAAGCAGAAGATTAAGATCTGACTGTTTTAGGGGCTTATAGTAGCTAGGATGCTGGTGGGCTCTCAACCTTGGTTCAGGCAGAGAGCAGACTTAATGAAATGATAATCACTTGTAGTATACCTGAACTCTGCTTCTCCACAAGCTGGAATTTGAGCATAGCCCTGGACTATGTGGGAGATTTTGCCCATAGTTCCTGAGATTGAGAGTGACTTGAAAGACAGAGTTGGGGTGAAATGAACAATAAAAGCAAGACATACAATTCAAACCTTCAGTCCTAAGCATTTTGACCGAGTGGGAGAATTTAGGTAGATCAGAGCTTGGAACTAGAGTGCCAAATCAGACCAAAAAAAATATCCAGGAAGGAAGGTAGAGACAGAATTAGCCGGAAGTATTTGGCTTAGCCACAAGAAATCCTTCTAGGGTTCCTTTAAACCTTGGGGGAAGGAGCCATGAAAGGCAATGAGCTGATTCTGACATCCCAATAATAATGATAATAAGAACAGCTAACATTATCAAACACTTCCTGTGTGCCAGAATGTATGCTAGCTGCTTTTAACAATGAGCTCATCTGACAGACCACATTTTATAGTTAAGTTTAAAACGTAGATTCTACAGTACATTTCTGTGTAAAGAAATCAAGGAGTGTGTTTCCTTCTTATGCATTCCTTTCAGCGCATAACCTTTGGGAATATTTTGATGAATCCTTAATTTTCTGACATGCTATGATTTCAGATTAGATTTTTAATGTGCTGGTGATACAGCCTTTACAGCTTGTCCTCCTCAGTTGCTTGAGAACGTTCTGGTGAGCTGTTAGTCCTGTACTTGTACGGAATTGTCATTTTTCTGGCAATTTGCGAATATGATCATCAGGAAATCATTGTTTTGTGTTTTTTTTAATTTAAAAAAAGCCCTTAAAAATGTGCTGTTTACCTCATTTCTATCATTTTTCTCTAAGAACTTTTAGTTCTTATTTAGCTATTATTTCAGTGTTACTGTTGTGTCTATGACAACATATTCCAGCATATCATTTTGGTCAGCTTTAAAAAGGTTTAATTTTTTTCTTAGGGTTTGTGATTGTCCGGTGAGCCCAGGAGGCTGCTCTGTTCTGAATTGCAGTGGCCAGTGAGGGAGGAAGGAAGCACCCCATTTTTTAATGTATTTTGCCGTGAGTGTACATTTTTCCCCCCTGTAACTCAAAATACTATATGCGTATTAGGCTTATCACAAGCTTCATTCAAGTCTTACATGTAAATATATTTTGTCTGGTGGGCTTTTCTGTTAACATTCCTGAGTTTTTGTGCTAGCATCATAATGTGCCGCCTTTTACATTAGAACAAAAGCCCCCAAATGTCGGTTCATCAGCTGACAATACCAGTTTTGTCTCTTAATTAGAAAAGAGAATAAAGCTGTTTAGGGGTGTCAATAAAATGACAGATGCATCATTAGCAGACGGCTATGGTGGATCAGTTCTGTGCAAATAATACTTGGAATGGAATTAATAGGAATTTCTGCTAGCATATTTAACTTGCAAGCCTGTGTGGAGAAAGCAGTGTTTTAATGCAGTGAACTAGTCAAAGAAAACAGGCGTGAACGACCATTTAAGACTGAGTGAAGAGTGTAAGAGAAATCAAGTTGCAATAGAGACTATATTACGGAGAATTTTATATATTATTAATATATCGCAAGTGAGCCATTATGGATATTATATGATTAATTCATTTAATAAATATTTATTGAGGGTCTACTACCTGCCAGGTGGTAAATTTAATGAGAGAGTACAAGCTCTGAGTCCAAACCCAGTGTGACTGTCCCTTATAATTAGTAGGACTCAATTTCAGACCCATCATAAATCTCAGAAGAGGTTCTCTGAAGGTTTTACATTGGATGGCTTCACACTGTGTAAAACCCAGGTCACTCAGTGCGACTCAAAGGAGAGTTCCATTTAGTCCCTATTTCCTGAGTGGTTGGCAGGGTTGCTTAGCCAGTGTAGGCAGGTGCACATGGGTGTGTCCCACACAAGATGTTAGATCATGTAACTCAGTGATCAGGAAGCACTTTACCCATGGTCTGAGCACTGCTTGTTCAGTTATTATATTCCTGATGCTTAAAATAGTGCCACCACAGAATAGGAACCAATAAATATTTATTAATGAAGGGCTGAGGAAAGAATGCATATAAAACTGAAGACAAAATAAGCTAATTGGATAACATTTTAAGAAAGACAGGAACTCTTATGCTAGAAGCCCTTCATTTTCCTTGAAATCTATTCATTTGCTTATTCATTCTGTCAATACCTTAGCTGATCCATGTACTGTGATAGAACTGGCAGGGTCAGAAATGAAACGTACAGTCCTGCTCTCAGGGAGCTCCCAGTGTAGCTGTTATGTGCTGAGCGATTCTGGTCACATGGGAGGTCTCCCTCTGATGTATCACCACCATGTAGAAGAGTACAAAATGTCACAGACGTCTAAGGCTTGGCCTTGGAGCTATGTTTAAAAAAAGTCATTTTTAAGTTTATTTGTTTGTTTGTTTTTTGTAAATTTCAGCATGAAAAATGTGTCTGCCCTCAGTCTGAACGCAGATATGTAACATTTTGGGTTTCTCTCAGGAGCTGCCATGTTCTCACTTCTTGCTCTCAGACTCCCCATTTCAACCACCTTTGTTCAAACAGTATCACAACTAGTGTATTTAACATCCAGAGGGAAATTTTAAAAATATATTTTTATGGATTTCAGAGAGGAAGGGAGAGGGAAAGATAGAAACACAATGATGAAAGAGTATCATTGATTGGCTGCCTCCTACTGGGGATCGAGGCCACAACCCGGGCATGTGCCCTTGACTGGAATCGAACCAGGACCCTTCAGTCCAAAGGTTGACGCTCTTTCCACTGAGCCAAACCAGCAGGGCCCCAGAAGGGATTTTTTTTATTTTAATTTTTATTTTTTCTGTTCATCAGATTTTTTATTTTATTTTTATATTTTATTGATTTTTTTACAGAGAGGAAGGGAGAGGGAGAGAGAGTCAGAAACATCAATGAGAGAGAAACATCAACCAGCTGCCTCCTGCACACCCCCTACTGGGAATGTGCCTGCAACCAAGGCACATGCCCTTGACCAGAATCGAACCTGGGACCCTTGAGTCCGCAGGCCAACGCTCTATCCACTGAGCCAAACCAGTTAGGGCCGGATTTTTTATTCACTTGATTTTTAGATTCACTTGTTGATAGATATGTATTTGTTGTTTCTTTTTTTTTAATTACTTTATTGATTAAGGTATCACATATTTGTCCTCAACCCCCCCACCCCATTCCCATCCCAAACCCCTCCACACGCATGCTCCCACCCCCCTGTTGTCCGTGATCACTGGTTAAGCTCATATGCAAGCACACAAGTCCTTTGGTTGATCTTTCTCCCTTATCCCCACCCTCTCCTACTTTCCCTCTGAGGTCTGACAGTCTGATCGATGCTGTTCTTGTTCTTCAGTATATGTTGTTCATCATTTCCACTAGATGAGTGAGCTCATGTGATACTAGGAATACACTTATAGGAACCAAAAATGAGACAAGCAATAATGGTTATGCTGAGAGGCAAATGAATCAGTCTGTAGTGAGTTTCTTTCTGGGCCAACAGTTCTTTTGAGTCCCAATTTCTATGTCAAACAGTTGCTTATGTGTACATGTCAGCAATGATATTTCAGTTCTGGATGGTGGACAAATGGTGGTAATGCAGGTCCGACCCTCTCTGGTTTGGTCCTGGGCAATCTGCAGTGACGCACTTCTGCTGACTGCTAGTATGGCAAGGCATCGTCAGCGTCTTCCATCTCTGGACTGTTTCTCTTCTGTCTTCATGGCTGGAGCACTCCTGTCAATTCCTCTCTGTTGCAGGAATCCACATGATCTCAGAGTTGTTTTCTGAAAATATACAAACATATTCCCAGAGGGGATTTTTAATACTCCTTTCTCTCTATGACAATGCCATTTAATGATAAATTATGTAACAATCTGTAATAAGTATTTTCTTAGTATTTTAGTTGTTTACGTTAATAAAAAATAAATTTCAATTTGATAGATCCTGTTCAAAATCAGAAAATACTTCATGTATGAACTGAAATTTGCATTTATCAAGTGAAAATACTATACCTTGCAGTTTGCGTTGATGCATTGTTTAACCTGCAAAGCACAAATAAAAACCCTAAGGTGTTACATCAAATGAATTGTGACACAGACTCTCCACCATACAAGCACTGGGCTATCATATTGATTTAGAATTTATTATTTAAGCAAAGGACTATGTAGAATGCCTTGGTTAGGAGTTACATTCAAAGTTAATGTACTTCTTTCGAACAATTTAGAACTTACTCTTGAAATAGCTGGGTGTAACTGAGTCTGGGTGTGTCAGAAGGGACAGCTGGTTAACTGGTGGTTCTCCTAATTTTACTTTCATGCAGAATACCATGTTCATGAAGGAAATGTAACAAAAATTAGCTAATTCTCGTAAGCCCAACAACTGCTTAGAATTTAGATCAACAAAAATTTGTTTAGGATGAGTATATGATCATGATCATTGTTTAGAATTGTTGGCTCATGGTAATAAGAAAGAGCAGACCAACTTCCAGTAGGTTTGTCATTATCTTTCAATTCTCTGCAGAGTGCAACCTTAGTGCCTGTGCCCAGGGTGGGCCCCGCCCCTCCCACCATCCTGCCCTTGTGCTGCCACCGCACTTGACCACCTGCCTCCACATGTGAATATAAAAGCAGGGTTTTCTCAGACAGACCTTACGAGTGTTCGGTGCTCCTTACCCAGACCCCATCTAGACCCTGATCTCAGTCTGTCTGACCTATGTGCTCCCAGAGTATAGGTCTCAGTTATTTCTCTATCCTGGTGCAACTCCATGATTTAATTGACATCCTAGGCTTTGTAACTTGACGGCCTAAACCTGCCATGCTTACCTGCCCGTCCTTGCCTTCATTGACACTGGTCTTCCTATCTCATGTTACCAGTCAGCTCTCCACCCCTTTGCCTTTGTCCACATTCTGACCCTGGCCCACCTTCATCATGACACAATCTATTTCCTTGGCTTCGGTGGTCTGCAATTAAGGAGTTGCCAATTGTTAAGTCAATTGGTATGTTTGTGTAGATTTCTCCCAGTAGGTCTACGGGTAGAGGGGAGATGCTGTGTTGCTTTAATCAGCTGAGAGCCCTGGGAAATGCCAGCTGCCTGAGGCAAAGGACAATGAGAGCAGCTGCTTTCACTGCCCAGCTCCCCTGTGCTGGTTCACTGAAGCTACCCTGCAGGGGGCTCCGGGGGCTCTCCCAGGATTTTCCAACCTTTCCTCTCTCTTGCCTCTTTTTCTCAGTGGTGCCATAGGGATTTAAAATCCTGTCCTTAATCAGAAACCTTCAATGACTTTCTGCCTTTCCCCTTCCAGTCTGGTCTAGATCTTTTTAGCTGGTTTCCAGACATCAGACTGTCTTCTCCGCCCTATCCGTGTTCTCTATCCACCCACAACCAGTTCTACCCCCATGCTTGGTTTGTGCTGATTCCTTCTCTTCAGTCTTCTACTCCATCTGCTGAAATTCTGCTTACTCTCCAAGGTGCCATTGTCCTGTGATGCCTCCTCCACCCCCCTCCTTACCCCAAGAGGGTCCCTGCTGTCTCCTCTCCTGCTGCCAATAGACACCTCCTCATAGCAACTGCTACGTTGTACAATAATATGGGTTTTATTACTTCCCCTATCAGCTACAGACCTCTCAGAAGGAAGACTGTGTTTTGTTCATTACACATATGTCCAGTGTCTGGCACTGTTGTTGGCGATGTGCTGTAGATACTTTTTAAAAAGTTGGTTGAAGAATGAAAGTCAGTGCAAGAACAAACCCTATAGTGACTTTGGGAATTACTGCTCTTATTTATTTACTTAGAGATATGATTTGTCCTAAAGTTTGAAGATAAAGTAGCCTAAACTGCCAAGTTTAAAGGAATCAAAAAGAATACAGACAAGCATCCTATGAAACTCAGTCGATTGAAACTGTTATTGTGCAGAATATTATCTACTAGTTACTATTCATGGTTAAGACCTCCAGCTATAAAAAACAAACCAACCATAAAAAACCTTTAAGTTATGATCATTATGTAATGATATTAAGTCAGGGAAACTTGTGATAAAATTTACAAATATTGCTTTCCTGAACATATTGTATAATTGCCTAGTTGTACATAGATATACATGTAGTTGAATACTTGTAGACAGCTGTATATATAGTTGAATAGTTGTGTATAGCTATATATTAAGTTGTACAAAGCTGACTCATAAAAAATATTTCAATTCTCTCTGATCTAAAACAAAGGTATTGCTTTATTTTTCATTAATAGCACCTCAGGTGTACCTGGAATTGATAGTGAGTCTGCTCAGGGTTAGGTCTGCATGCTACATAAGGTTGTAAACATCAGTTTGCTTAGTTTCTGTAAAGATGAAAATGCCCCTTTTATTTTATCTTTGCCTCTTTTCATGGAATAACCACAGGCGAGGAAAGTAAGCTGAAACATTAAATGCCATCGCTTATTGCCACCAATTTTTAAAGTTAAAATTATTTACTTATTCACACGTTCATTCTTTCAGCAAACATGTATCAAACACTTGCCATATGCCAGACAAACCAGGTCCAACAAGGTCAAGGGTATATAGTGTGACAGACAAGGAAATCTCCTGAATAGCAGTACAGTGTTGCCCAGGCCGATGGCAGAGGTGGGCAGTCTCAGCTTTGGCAACTGAGGCTCTTTTGCAAATGGAAATAGCAAAGCACGCAAGAGAAAAGTGAAAATGAATGTAAAATATCTGTCTCTGTGCGTATCCGAGCTATAGTCAGCAGTCAGCTGTTCAATCCAGCAAAAATTCCTTTGCTTTAATTAATTCCTTTGTGCTGATTCTCCCTAGTAAGCCTCAATTTTAACAAATTAATTAGGTTGAAGATTAAAAATCCCATTAGTGTCGATCATTCACTTCTTGGCTCTGGCAACAAGATAGTGAAACTTTGCTTAGTTCCGGAGGGGAGGACCAAACGGGGCTCACGTGGGCTGCCTGGTGTTCTTGGGATCAGATATTTTTTGCTGTTTTAAAGACTTGAGATGGATATCAGCTACCATTATCTTTTTAAAGCATATTTGTGTACTTTTTCCAAACATTCCTTATCTCAAATCCTTTAGACCTGTGCTGTTTGTTTTCTGTGTGGTCTATGGCCTTGGTGTGTTTGTGAGAAACTGCCCCGTCTACTCTGATTATCTAATTTGCAGGTTTGCAGGGCATTGATTTTTAATCAAGGACCTGTTTCCACTGTCACCTCATCTGCCCGTTTTTTATGGTTAAAGACACAACGGTGGCTAATATCTCAGCCAGAGCAGGGAAGAACAAACCATTAATAGAATCATGGATTACCTGCGGGTCATAATTCTGTTCAGAACACTGGTTTGTTTGAGTGATGCTTTCTGCTTTGGCTTCCACACCCGACTTACAATGGCAAGAATTGCAGAAATTCAAACAGGTGTTGTTAACACTCACTCCTAGGAAGTGACTGTAGTGCTAATAGTAGATAGACGGGGACCAAGACTGGGGCAAGGGAGCACAGGGTGCACGCCTACATTCTGGTCATAGGTCATTGCTCAATCACATATTATCTCATTTACAGTGGAAAGTTATCAATGGGAAGGAACCCAGAGAGGATGGAAGAGGCGGGAGGCCGTCTGAAATCAAGTTCAGACGAGGATACATAGCAAGGGCATTTCACTTCCTGCACAGAGTTGAAGGCCAGGAAGCATTTGGTCAAGGGTTGGGATTAGAAAAATTGAATAAACATTATGCAGAACAGTGTTTTACAAGCTGATTTATCTAAAAACAGGAGAGGGAATATCAGAATAGAGCACAGCCCCATGAAAGTTGTCTGGGACACCAGGGCCCACGAAAGATGGAGACACTCCGAGAGACTAGAGCAAATGGGAGGTCAAGGTAGGTAGCTTAAGCTGTGTGTGTGTGTGTGTGTGTGTGTGTGTGTGTGTGTGTGTGGCAGGAAAGGGCTGTGCTGTGCTGTGCTGTGCTGCATAGAATGCTGTGACCATAGTGGACCATCAGAAGTATTGGGTTCACAGGGAAACGCCTAGTATCTTTAACTCTTGCATGTAAATCCATACCATTGGCGTTGTTGTTATTAATATTATTATTATTAATGTGCTTATCTTGAATCCCTGTGGCTAGGAGGGACCACCACAAGCTGACACATAAAGTGCAAAACAAAACCAAACCAGAATTTTATTTATAAGTGGTCTTTTGCTATAATATTATTGAAAACTAGGCTCTAGGGCAAGTTCTGCAAAGATGGTGTCCTGTCAAGAACCTATTGATAGATGTGGGTTGCCTCCACCTAGAGAACAGAAGTAAGTACCTGCTCCTGGCAGAAGAAAGGAGGAATTTCTTTAGGTGAAATATGTTTCTCGCTGAGCTTCAAGTTTATCATTGATCTAATAAAGCCGAGAAACTAATTTCTGTGGACAATTTTAATCTAAAAATCTATCATCCTTGACTCTGTACAAGTATTGTTTCTGTTGAACTGATCATGGCCTTTCTCTTTTCCTATTTCTTTGCTGACAAGAAGCTGTTCAAGTCTGTCACCTATGGACCTACCCCAAAACCAGGCCCCGCTACTGGGAAAATCCTGCTCAGGCCTGTTGGGCAAAATATTCCATCTGCTTCTCAGAGCATAGGCATTAATGAAGTCTTTAGCACCGCCTCTATCTCCTCACACTCTCCCTGCTCTGGTCAACCTCTACTGCCGATGAGAGCCTGCTTGAAAATGCTCCAGAAGTACCTTCTCTGTTCAGAAGCATCGGCTTCTAATCACACTTTTCAAATCACAACTCAAGACAGGGAGGAAAGAGGTCTCAGAGTGACAACTGCAAAGGGACCAACAGCACAGTCCTAACTCACTCAGTTAATTCCTCCCAATAGGAGTAACCACCATTTTAAGTTAATTTAAGACATAATTCCTTTACTGGAAACTTTCTGAACCTTTAAAGAAGCCAGCATATTATTCTCCACCATTCCAAGTATCCTGTTCTGGATGGCTTCACACAAGATGTAGTTTGTCTAGGCTCCTACATTTGAGTTGCTGGAGGGCAGGGACAACACCTCATGGGATGTAACTAGAGACACTGAGTCTGTCTTTCTTGTGTACAGCTTCTGAAATGGATGTTGTAATTTCGTCATTGGACCTCTTTTGCTTTTTTTATTCTCTCCTTTAGTCTTGGACATGACTACGCTGTTCATCTTTGACCCCCATGAAACCCAACTGGCCAGAATGAATATTTTTAAGCAATGTTAAACACCAGTTCTTACATATCACTTGAAATCCAGTAATCCAAGAAACCCTAGTAAAAACAAACTAGCTGATGATGGTCCTAGCTTTTGCATACATTTAGTCTTTAGCCACAACATGTATCTCATATACTCACATTCAGAAGTCAGCTTATCTGTGCTAAGAAATATAAACTTCAATTCTGCATTCCTTCAGAGGCAGATCTGGATCTCACTGCACAATCTGAAATGATTGTCAGATTTCCCCTCACTGGTTTGAGGTACAGCTCTTGGATGCTAAGGTTATCTCTTGGGTTAGGTTTGAAAGAATTTCAACTCCCCCCCTCCATGTGCCCCCTATGACCCCTACACACATGTACATTCACACACACACACACACACACACACACACACACACACACACACACCATTGAATAATAAAGAAAGTAAACATAAGTGGCCAGATATAATTCATAAGAAGGAAAGAAGAAAAGAGAGATGAGAAGAGAAGAGAAGAGAAGAGAAGAGAAGAGAAGAGAAGAAGAGAAAAAAGAAAAGAAGAGAAAAAAAATACAGGATCTTTTCTCCCTGATAAATAACCCATAAAATCTGGCCAATTGTGTTTACTTTTTATTATTCAATGGTGTGTGTATGTATGTGTGTGTGTGTAGGGGGCACATGGTGGGCGAGTGTTTATGTGCTTTGAAGGAAAGGAGGAAGAGAAGGAGGCAAGAAGAGGCAGTTTGGGGTCAGAAAGTGGTATTTGTTCTGCTTTGTACCTTATCTACTGACTGTGTTATATTTATATTGTTTTCAAATTAGTGCAGGTAAAAGGAATTGCATACCCAGAACAACTTAATCAGTCACCTCCGTTCATTAATCAAGTCAGAAACAAGAGCTTCCAGCTCCAAGTTGATGTAATTGCAGCTTGGAGAAAAGACTTTCTTCTCATTAAGGTCTTAAACTCGGCTTGTTTCTTAGTTGCCTAAAATTAGAATGGTCAATCTTCTATAAAATCATGCTATTAATCTGCTCATTATTTATTCAAAATAATTGAGTGCATACTATGTAAATCACTTTAAACAGGCTCTATGGAATAAACACAAAAGTAATGAGACTATCAACTCCTGTTTCAGCTTAAATGCCACCACTTCAGAGAAGCCTTCCCAGACCACCCAGCTTAAATGTAGCTCTCTAGCTACTTGCAATCATATTTGTCTTGCTTTATTTTCTACGCAGCCTGTCATTCACTATATTTCTTTTGATTAGTGATTAGTTTACCCTAGAAGAATTTAAGTTTCATAATAACAGAACCTTGAATCTTGTTCAATGCTTGTATTAACCCAGGTTCTCTAAAGAAACAGAACGCATATATAAGGTATGTATATATGATATGTGACACACATGTGAAGTGAAATGTATATTAGATGTATGTGTGTAATCTTTTTTAATTGGCTTACAGAATTGTAGGAGCTATCAAGTCTACTAGTATAATCCATAGGGAAGGAAGGCAGGCTGGTGAATTTTAGACAGGAATTGATACTATAATCTTGAGGCAGAATTTCTACTTTCTCAAGGAAAATTCAGTTTTGCTTTCAAGGCCTTCAACTGATTAGACAAGGCCAACCTCATTATTGATGGTAATTTCTTTTAAAGTCAATTGTTTGTAGATGTTCACTTCATTCACAAAATACCTTCACAGCAACACCTAGATTACTGTTGTTTGATCAAGTGACTTGGTACTATGGCCTAGCCAAGTTGACACGCCTCTGTATCTCTAGCCATTAGCACAGCACTTGGCACATGGTGGGTAGTCATACCTATTGGCTACCTACTAATTAATTCATTGTGTAGGCCTAACAGATACCCTTTAAGATACAACCTTCCCTTCCTATGCTTATGATCTGGATGGAAAGATATATCTCACACAAGTTAATAATTAAGCCACAGCACTGAGCAATGTATAATTCAAAGCTAAAATAAGTGATACTAACATAATTTAAAAAACAACAGACGAGGAATTCTGAGAAGGAAAGATTGTTGTTAGTGGGAGTCTGGTTGTCTATGTCAGGTTGTCATTTTATTGCCATTCTTTTTTTGACTTTTCAAATATGTTTTTATTTTACGAATGAAGAGTCACATTCTGCTTAAAAATTCAAGACGCATTTTTTTCAAGATATAAACACAAGGAAGTAAAGAGACACAATGAAGGAAGGTCGCCAGGAGGCTCAGAGATAACTTACAATTTCTTCTTAAAATACTATTAAAAATGATGGGCAATATGAGCATACATACATACAATAATGCTAGAATAATGGAAAGAGCATAATTCAGACAATTTCCTGACTGTTGGCTCAGAGTTTCTATTGTATCTTTAACTTCCATATTCTTTTTTAATTGAATTTGTTGGGGTGACATTGGTTAATAAAATTATATAGGTTTCAGGGGTACAGTTCTATAATACATCACCTCCATATTGTATTGTGTGTTCACCACCCCAAGTGGTGTCTCCTTCCATCACCATTTATTCCCTTGTTATCCTCTTCTGCCTCCTCCCACCCCCTTTCCCTCTGCTTCATTGCCATTTTTCATTGTGTGACAATACCTAACAGCCCAGTGAGATGCTTTCCCTTTGCCCTCTGCAGCTTGGTTCCTGCAGAATGATTGCCCCTCCTGCCCCCTTTGAGCTATCATCCTGTTGGATCCTGTAGGTCAGCTCTTAATTGGATGGGGAGGTGACTCATTTAAGCTGTTTTGTACTCAAAATAGCTTTAGTGACTTTAGTGTTATATATTCACTGACTCTAATAACTGTACTTTATTAATTAGGTTGGCAATCTTTTTATCTTGAGGAAAATAGTGGAAACTGACCTTTTTCTTATTTTGCATACTTATTCAGGTTATTTTCTACAACAATTATCCTTCTTAAAGGAAACCAGGAGACTTCAAGTGATTTCACCAGTATATAGTATTGAAGGATGAATATACATTGAAGTAGAAAGGAATTGGAAACCTAGTGTAGACTGAGGTGTGCTCATCACTTTGCATCTACTGCTGGCTACTTCTGATTTCCAAGGAAGGGGGACATGTGACATGCATATGAAGTGAGGTACCCCCAGGTTATGAAGAGGCCACGTGGTACAGGGCACCAGGGAGGGAGAGAGATGTACTGTCTGGGCTCTGCCACTAGGGTGTGGCCTTGGGCAAATCACTTTGTCATTGTGGGGACAAATTCAAAATGGAGGTGGTATAGCCCTGAAATATTTCTAAGTCCTGAAACACTGCTCACACAAAATCTTACATTTAATTC
Organism: Eptesicus fuscus; assembly: GCF_027574615.1. Lineage (NCBI taxonomy): Eukaryota > Metazoa > Chordata > Mammalia > Chiroptera > Vespertilionidae > Eptesicus > Eptesicus fuscus. Next base: position 35,111,412 of record NC_072491.1, on the reverse strand, counting down.
TAATTTGTGAAACAGAGAAAGGCAAAGCTGGAGACCAGAGATGGCAGGGTGGTATGTCTGTCTGTGTGTGTGATAGTGTCTGAAGGCCACCAGCGGCAGTCTTCATTCCTTCCCCCAAAGGGACTCTAGAAAGTTCTTAAGGCTTCAGAATATAGTTTACGAACCATAAACTCAATGAAATGGAAGGATGCGTTTTGCCTGCTCTGAAATTCTATGAACATTTGTGCACAAGGTAAAGCTGTGATTTCTTTAAAATAGTGACTACCTAAGAAATGTGAGGGTATATCTTGCTATAAAATATTTAACTGAAATAGGAGTATCTAGAGTAAAAATGTGAAAAGCCCCTTCTCCTCACACCCTCTTTTCACTCCCCCAATCTCTGTTTCACGTTTGGTAGGGAGTTTGGTTTGAAGCCTCCTAGATGTTTGTTTTTGCATTTACTTTATATATACATGAGGGGAGGAAGCATTTACATAAATTGTAGCATGGGAAGTGTAGAATTTTTTTCCTATAACTTCTTTCACTCAACCACATGCCTTAGAAATCTTTGGGTCAATAAGACATACTTAATTCTTTCTAAGACCTAATTGTGTATGAGAATTCCCATTTGCCCCATGCTATCAACAGCCCTGAAAATGATCAGTCTTTGAAATGTTTCATATCAAAATATTTCATATTTGAAGTCTTCCTTTATAATTTTTATTTATTTTCTTTGATTTGAGCACTAAACATTGGCAAGGTAAAATTCCCATTATCTGTTATGCTGAATATCACTTAAGGTCTAAAAAGTGGTGAACATTTTAACCATGGAATCTGCTTAACAGAACTATTGACTGTTATGTCTTATGTCTCTGATGAGAAATTTAGGCCCTATAATCTGTAAAGCAATTTGCTTCTGGGATTCAAACATGTTTTCATGCATTCATAGTCATTAGTGGCCTTGGAGAGAGAACATTTTATTAATTAGAGGAAACTTGTCATTCTCATAGAATTTTAATGAATAAATGCAATAATTATCATTTCCACCTTGATTTTAATTGCCAGGTCTAGCAATTATAAAGCCATAGTATTCTCTTTTTAACTGTTTTTCTGTGTGTCAATTTAATAGAGACTTCTTTTTCCTTTAAAAAGGAAGCAAAGCAAAACTGAGTATCAAACTTCAACTTCTTATTTCGTGTACGAGGATGTCAAGTAAGTTGCCAAGCCAATCCATCATAAGGAAGCACGGATCTCCTAAGCAAATGACAGTAAAAAAGGGACGGATTTAGTAAGATTAATAATCACTCTAATTTATAGCACTTTCTCCCAAAGACGCTTGGGAAGCATTGCAAACATTTGAACCAAAGTGCAGTTGAAGCCACTGAAAAACAGATATGTAAACTTGCTAAAAAAAATAAAATATGAGCCTCATATAGTGGTCCTTCATATTCAGAGATGACACATTCATATTATATAGATATCAGTTCAACAAGTTTTTACTGCATTTTATTTGTTCTCCCCAAAGCCTTATTTTTGATAGATGATGCCTAAGATATACAGGGAGCGTCCTTTCAATAACGTGTGAGTGATGAAAGGCAAAACAAAACAATTTATCAAATCACACTGCATACATCCCTATAAATTTGGAGAGTGATGAATCTGTAGACCCATAGAACTTGGCATGTCATGTAGTCATCAAAGGTAAAGCCCCAAACATCTCAAACACTGCTGGTGACAGGAAGGCTGATCTTACTTGGGGAAAAAAGTAATTACCCTTTGAAACTATTCCTATACTATAAGAATCTTTAGGAAATTGAGCAGTTTTCTGTCGAGTTTGAGTTCAGAGTTGTATGGAGAATTTGATATGAATATTTCAACAGAGGATGACATCATTATATTCATTCCTTATTTAGCACAGTTAAATGCCTTTACAAAAATAGTAAAAAATGCCTACTATGTGATGCTAAGTTTACTATTTATAGCTGCTAATGAAGGTCCTAATAAGCCATTTTTTTAGAATGTTAAAAAAAATGTCTAGATATACATTTCCCCCATCCTACTCCAAGGGACCAAAAGAGAGTTAATTTCTTCCATCACAGATATTTAGTAAATATAGATAAGAAACATAATGACCTAATATCATTCCCTAATGGCAAGGCACCCACCTGATACCCAATTAGCAGTGAGTCTCATCCCTTGTAATTGGGTGAGTAGACAAATGAATCATTATGGTGTGCGTAATACAAAAAGATCAGAAGAGAATTGTCTTTCTTGTCTTCTTTAAGAACTCATGATTTTTATTTTTTTAAATATATTTTTATTGATTTCAGAGAGAGGAAGGGACAGATAGAAACATCATTAATGAGAGAAAACCATTGGCCGACTGCCTTCTGCACGCCCCCTACTGGGGATCAAGCTGGAAACCTTGGCATATGCCCTGAGTGAAAATTGAACCGTGACCTCTTGGTTCATAGAGTGACACTCAACAACTGAGCCACACCAGCTGAGCAAGAGCTCAAGGTATTTTAAAGGTCACTATTGTCACCAAGTCCTAAAACATTTAAGTTGTTTCCTGGGAACATTAGGAGAATGGTTTAGGGTCTTCTGTGCTTGTGTTCAGAATAGGAGAGAATTAGGCTTCACCAGCTCCTGGCCTAGTTCTCCTGGGTCAACATGCTCGGAGGAAACACACACCTTTTTGCTGCTAGGAAGTTAATATGGTGGCCCCTATGGATGTGTAATTCTGCCCAATTTCAAATTACTTAGTTATTAGAAAACCCTCACTTCAAAAGCCTTTTTAGTTTGTTTCTTTCAAGTCTGTAATTCTATTAGCATAATTTAGTACATGGTAATAGGGTTTGGGTTTTTCCCCCTTCCGTTTCCCCCTGTCATTCAAAGTGGGGTTTTTCCCCTTTGAGGGGAAAAAAATAGCTATATTTTTAATTAAGAAAAATATTTTGAAACTCAACCAGAAACTTTACTTTGGTGGATAGGCCCTGCTCACGTGAGAAACCTGGTTTCTTTCCATAATATCTGATAACTGAAGTTGTTTGAGTGAGAAACTGGATGGTCATAAAGGAATCAGAGTGGAAGCACCCACCCATAGGGTTAGAAAGGACATTAGAAATAGAACAAACTGACATTCTGGGGTAGATCCTTTTCACCTGAATTTTACAGATTAAATAGTAATACCACCTTAACACAACTTTTATTTACTTTTTAATATACAGTATTTTATTGATTTCAGAGAGGAAGGGAGAGGGAGAGAGAGATAGAAACATCAATGATGAGAGAGAATCATTGATTGGCTGCCTCCTGCACGCCCCACACTGGGGATGGAGCCCACAACCCAGGCATGTGCCTGACTAGGAATCAAACCGTGACCTTCTGGTTCATAGGTCAGTGCTTGACAACTGAGCAATGCCAGGCATGCAACACAACTTTTATTTTAAATAGCCAACAGTGTTTGCTATTTGGCAGTGTGCATAGTTTTTTAAGGCAGATAATGGCTAAAGCAAACCAACTCAGCATGATGGTAAATAACAGTCACCAGCAATACTGTTGAAGGGGGGAAATCCCAACAAATAATTGGATACTAGACTATTTTTCTCTTTAATTCAGTGTTCTCATTAGTTCTACTCATTCTCCTTCAATTGTCAGGTATGAGTTAGCATCATCACCAAAACCATTCTCAGAATGCAAACACACTCTCCCAGGAGGTCATTTCAGAGTTCCCTCTTTCCATTGGCATTTCCTCTGGAAGACAAACCTTTTGGGTTAGATCCTTTCTAAAATGCATTTGTGGTAACATGAGAAAGTAGGTTTTCCCAACAGTGTAAAATATATTTGTTTAGCCTGAGCCCAGTTAAATTTAATGATGCAAACCTAAAACAGTCTTTTAAAAGAGAAAATTGGTATGTGTGTGCATGTGTGTTTGGATGGATGTATGATTATATTTATACAAGCTTATTTCTTTTTAATAAAAAACTGATGCCCTAAAACGAGACCCTTTAATTATGTATCTCTCTTAGTTATATACTGACTCATTTTGCTTTTAATCTAATACATGTTACTTTTGGTTTCATCTCTAAAAAAAGAAGACGTGGAAAGGATTTTTGATAACCAAGATGTTGCTTGGTAATAATCATAATTTATTTTCAAATTGATTACTATAATATATTCTAGGCAATGTTCTTCAAATACATTATCTCTTGTAATCCTAACACCCACTACAGAAGTAGAGGCTAGGTCCATTTTACAGATGACTAAAGTGGGTTTTAGGGAGGCTGGGTTGGAGCGTCTCCTAGGTGAACCTGAGATTTATGCCAGGTCTGGCTGACTCCAGCATCTGAGTTCTTTGCCCCCATCTTTCATTGCCTTGAGTTCCCTTAGTCCTACCTCCAACACTACTTATTCTTGAGAACAGAGCTATAGTTGCTGGCAGAAAAGAGCCTGCAAGTTCCCATGAGACTTGGACCTTCTCCATCTCTCCAAGTTCCTCTCATACAGTCCATCCTCCCCCTCAGAGTGCTTCGTCCTGCCACTCCTCCCATCTCTTCTCCACCCCACGCTCCCAGCACCCTGGTTCACCTCGCCTGGACACTCTTCCTCAGCCTGACCCTGCTCACCCTGCAGATCTGGCCCCAAATGTCCCTTACTCTGAGACTTCCTCCATAACCCCTCCCTGCCACCAATTTAATTGTGTCTGTTCCCAATACTCCCTTTCACGGGACCCTGCTCCTTCCTTTCCCCTCAAGTCATAATTATATATTTCTAATTTATCTGAGCCATTTAATTTCTTTTCCCTCAGTAGGCTGCAAACTCTGTAAGGGGACTTGCTTCATCTCTATCCATGATGACAAGGACACTGCCTGGCATGTGAGTAGGACTCACATGTTTATAAAATTCGTGAACTGAGTTCACTTCTGTGTGTCAGTGAGAACCAATATTTTAGGACTAGGCAGTCATTTAAAATTTTTGAAGAGATTGTATTAATTTTTAAGCTGTTCTAAAAGTGAAGCATTTTGTCTAAGTTAATACAATATGCCCAAACTCAGTTTGCCTACTCTACTTGGTATAGCTTGTTAAATATTGACATTCTCTTTTTTAGACTGCCTTCCACCAACCTTTCTGCCTTTTGATGTAAAATGTCTCCTCTTCCTTGAAGCCTTCCCAGATCACCTCCTAAGACCATGACCCTTATCTCCAAACCTCAAAGGTACACGCTACTCCAATAACCTAATCTCTAGCTCCCTTAACCACCTGATTTTATGACCCCTCTTCTTGGTAATGAACTCTGAGGGGAGAGCAAAAATCATAGCTTTTCATCTAGATATTGTACATAGAGCCTGACCCCATATATATAATACAGTAGTCTTTCAGTTAATCTTATATAAATTGCCAGGGTCCAATTCACTGGCCAGCCGTGGTCTGGGTTCCTTTTTCATAATGATGCCAATGTGATTGGCAGGGACAAATTTTAATTCCATGCATAACCAAGCCAAATTGCTCTTGGCTGGGGTTCCTTTGGACAAACTAATTAGGCCATTGTTCTGTCAGTATTTCCACTCTATATTCTGTCTCTGTGTTTCTCATGCTTCAGTGCTTTCAGGACAGACAGATAAAGGACAGATGCAACAGAGGGGACTCCCTCATGACGATTATGGCTCAGCTCCCCGCCTTGTCTTCATCGCAGGTCTCTCAAACGTTTGCACATGCACCCCTTAGTTCTATGCACATCAAGTGAAAGTCAATGAAACGTGGGTGAAAGGGCATCGGCTTAATGGAGTAACAATTCTGGGCGTGGCTTTTGTGTGGCCTCTAGCCTGCAACCAGAGCCCATCTTCTCACTCAAGTGGGGGGAGGCCCAGCCCCACTCAAATCCTGCTTCCCTGCTGTGCAGTGGGAGGCACACTTCTTACCTCCCCCAAATCTTGGTTTCTCTCTGTATGAAAGAGGGTCATGATAAAATCTGCTTCAGAAGGTGATTGTAAAGATTAAAGGAGATAGTCCATTCAAAGCATTTAGCACAGTGTCTAACATAAATGGATTCCATAAATAATAGGTATTATTATTATTATTATTGAGCCAGAAGCAATAGTAGTGTGTGTGTGTGTGTGTGTGTGTGTGTGTGTGTGTGTGTGTGTAAATATACATGGTATGGCCTGAAAAATAGTGAATCTTGTTGGCTGATTATTCAAATTTCAAATAGGTCAGATCTCAAATACTGCCTCAGCACCACCCAACACACACACACAACACACACACACACACACACACACACACTCACACCCCACAGCTGACCGTTTCATGTATCTGTGTGAGCCAAGACACAGACACAAGAAACGGTACAAGTAATCTCTCCCCTCCCAGGCCTGGAAGAATCCTGACACTTCCCAGTGGCAATCTGTATTTCCACTCTGTGGGGGCAGAGTGGGTCTGACCAGGAAGAGCAGTGACAGGGACAGTATTGCTGAGAGCCAAGGAATATTGGGCAGCTGAGGGGGAAAGGGTGGGTGTCAGGGGACAAGCAAGAGAGAAGCATGGCCCTGTCAGATTAGAATGGACAGAAATGATATTCTTGGTCCTCAGGATCTAGGGGTGAAGCTGAACTCAACCTCATGTCATTGTGGTGATGCAGTCACTGAAACTTAGCAGAGAAATGATGGCCAGAGCCGCCATCCCAGTCCCTTCCCCAGTCCGGTCTACTAGACTTGCCTGCATGCTGTAGTTTACATACCGGTTGATGGTTTAGATACAGGGTAGGCGAGAGGAGAGCCCAGGACTTGAAGGGGCACTGTTGGAACTACTGAGCAAAGTTGCCTTTGCCTTTGCAACTTTCAGGAGTTAGAAGGGTTCCTTGACTATTTAATGCATCTTTTAAAATAGTTTAAAGCAAGGAGGCCCTGTCCACCACGAAAGGAGAAGGCAAGTGAATCATGGGAAGCCATACTTCAGGAGCTTATAGTCTGAACCAGAAAGGACTGCTATTCATTCAGCTCCTGCACGTTCCTCTGTGAAGCCTCCATTTAGTCATTTATTTATACAGCCATTTTAAAAAAGTATTTACATGTCAAGCACGGTGCTAAGAGCTGGGAAAACAGAGATAAATATAAGACACATCAGTAGGCATTCAGGAATAATTAGTTGACCAAAATGAATCAATATATGATTGCTCATCACTGTCTATTATAAATAAACATTTGTAATAAAATAAGGCAGCAGCCTCCTCACAATCATTTACAAAGTGTCGTTGAAAATAAAGTAGATATCATCTTTTAATAGTGAGAGATTGGAGGGAGGAAGATAAAAAAAAGGTTCATGAGAAGAGGATTGATTAAGCTGAGTCTTAAATGTATCCAGAAGCTTTCCAGGTGAATAAGGACAGAAAATATCTGGGTTATGGGGAGACTATATTTCAGAATTACCTGAGTGTAGGAGTGGATGAAGGGGAGGAAAAGGAGAAGAGGAAGTCTTAGAGGTTGGTAGAGACTAGGTGGTGAGAAGGGCAGTGTGTGAGGGGAGAGTCCAGGATTGGGTCAAACAGACCTGGTTTGAACCCCATTGCTACCGACTAACAATAGTGGTGTGACCCTGGCAATCCCCTTCCAGATTTCATTTCTTCATCCACCACAATGAAAAGCACACTTATCTCATTGGGTTGGGGTAAGGATTTGTAACCATGTGGGTGAAATTCTGGACACCTAGAAAGTACTTAGTATTTGACTGTGATCATATAATTTAAATGCCATGCAGAGGAATTTGTGCTTCATTTTGATTGTCCCAAGGAGCCAGTCTGGATTTAATTAGTGAAGTGAGATGATTGGCATTCACATTCTAGTTGGATGGGAAGAATAGAATTGATTTGATTTGGGCAAGTTTGCTAAATCTGTAAAATGGAGACAGTAATAGAACTATCTCCTCATTTTATTATGAAGATTAAATGAGATTATACCAGCATTTGGCACTGTGCCTATGCCAATAGTAACCTATTTTTAGGTATTTTTATTCTCTTTATAGGAGTGAGGTTGACATTAAAGAGACAAGCCAGCTGGGAAGCCTTCATTAGGGTCTGATTGGGAAGCAAGGGAAAACCAGGTCTTGTAGGATGGGCTCAAGCTATTTATGAATGAAAATAGACAGGCCTGGGATTCTTGAATGTAGAAGAATCTCTTGCTGTTGATATTCTTTCCATTATCACATGTTTTGTCCTCTACAGAATGAACACTGTGGTGAAAAGATTTTTGTAAAATATGCATTTTATAATAAAGGTATACATTTCCAAAAGAGTCAGGTCCACATTCCCTGATTGTCCCTGTGAGCGAACCATCACAATGGAGTGTCACAGCTTAAAGGAAGAGGTTACTTGGAGTTCGTCAAAATTGGAACAAGTACTGGAGACCACAGCTGGATTTAACAAATCCACAGAAGTCCAGCAGGAGCTGTGACTTCCAGTCTGCACCAGATCTTCCCCCCTTTAGCCTGCACACAAATTTAAATATATTAAGGGGATTATTAACATCATTAAACAGTTTAACAAACATTAGCCGAGGCAATGCGAACCATCTGGATAGAACGAGGATCAACAGCTCCAGCTCCACTCCCATAGAAACACAGTGGAAATCATCTCTGGTTCTCCAAAAGAAAAGGAAACATAACTAAAGCTGGCTCCCTCGCAAACAAATGGCAATAACTCGTATTGGAGTTCTTTTGCTGGCAGAAACTAACTTTTAAGAACACTTAAAGTGGCCAGACACAGAAGATTTGGCTGCCTTCATCCAAATGTTAACAGAATCCAGGAAAAACTATCACAACCCTCATGTTCAGGAAGCCCCCCCACTTCCCTGCCCCGTTCAGAATTATAAGAATGTGTGCAATTTTCGGTGACCTCCTATTCTTGTACTTAACAGCAATTCCCACCAAGGCTTTATTCTTTATGCTTATGAGAAATCCTACATGTGCTGTTTAAGGCCGCTGTATTTTACTCTCATTTACATTGAAGAGCTACAAGTCATCATACATCATCTTTCATTATTTGCAGGCCTCTGTTGAGTTTCTGCTCAATTTTCTGAAAATTTCAGTGATTTTTGCAAAATATGTATTTTACAAAATATGCATTTCTGAGTTTCTCATTACATTTTTCAGGTTAAACTCTCTCCTCATAGCAGAACAAAGAACTAAAATGATAAGCCTAGATTATAGAGTATTGCTCAGTAATGTGTAAGTACCAACAACCCCTTGGTTCCTGAGACCTTGTAGTAGCCTAATCTGATACCTGAGGGATGGTGTGATAGGCATTCTCTAAGCTGCTCCTCTAAGGTGACCCTTGACTCCTTATAGTTATACCCTTGTATTTTTCCTTCTCCTTAAATGTGGGCTGGACTTAGTGATTTGCTTCTAACAAATAGAATAAGCAGAAATAATGGGATGTCACTTTCAAGATTCAGTTATGAAAAAAGACTATGGCTTTCATCTTGGATCACTGACTCTGATGAAGCCAGCTCCTGTGTCCTGAGGCTGCCCTGTTGAGAGGCCCATGTGGCTAGCCACTGAGGCCTGCAACAGCCCTGCCCCACTGAACCTTCAAATGAGACCACACCCTAACCAATACTGAGTCAGAGGCACCCTGACCCTTGCCCAGCTTCTTGACACACAGATATTATGAGATAATCAATGTTTATTGTTTTAAGCCTCTCAGTTTGGGGTAATTTATTACACAACAATAATAATGAACGCAAAGGCTAAGATCCTGGAAACAATGTTATGTGTGGAAATCCTGCCTGCATCATGTTTTAATTTAGTAATGGCCACAGGCTAGTTAATTAAATTTTGTAAGCTTTAACTTTCTAATCTACAAAAAGGCTATAATAATAATAATAATAATAATACTTTCCTTAGATAGATGGTTATTTGGGCATTAATAGAGATATAAAGTGCTTGACAGTCTATCTGGTTCATAGTAAGGGTTCAATGAAGTTTTTATTGTTACTATTATCTTCAATGCTTATCATTTTTAAATATTGAGTTTTGACTAGGGTCTGTCCTTTAGTGTCTTCCCTTTGACTCTCCCTGGTGGATCTCATACTCCAGGACTTTACTTCCCACCTATGTATGCATGTACTTCCCACCAAACATCTACATCTCTTATAAACTCAAGGTGTATATTTATTGTTCCCTGTCTAATAACTCTACCACGCTGCCCAACCCACAAGTATCTCAACTCAGAAATTCAGAGTTCCATCTTCCACCTTTCCTCTCTACCACAGACTAGCTGTTGCTTCGGTATTCTCTTGGGAAGAGTCATGATCTAAGAACCTTGTATGAATAGCTGTGTATGAATAGCTGAGACTGTGCTAAACTTCTAAAACAACCATTTCATGCATACAGTGATCCATGTACCAAAATATTCATCATAATGTTGTGCTAAAAATTAGGAACTATCTAAGCTCTCTTCAACAGGAAACCAACTAAATTGTGCTCACAAATAATAATAATTAATAATTATTCAATCCTTGCTATGTGGTAGACTCACTTCTAAAAGCAATACAGGGGTGGAAAAAAGTAGGTTACAGTTGTGAGTACTGTAAGCCTACTTTTGCCCACCCCTGTATAGAGATTATGTCATTTGAATCAGTACAACCACCCTGTTTATATTCATTCAGTGGAATACATGCAGTGCATTTTAGAAGAAGCTGTATGTATACACTGAGTGGTCAGATTATTATGATCTCTGAACGCATAATAATCTGGCCACTCAGCGTGTGTGTGTGTGTGTGTATGTGTGTGTGTGTGTGTGTGTGTGTGTGTGTGTGTGTGTATACATATATATATATTAGAGGCCTGGTGCATGAATTCGTGCATGGGTGGGGTCTAGCCAGCCTGGCCAGGGGGAGGGGACATGGGCTGTTGACTGGCCTGCCTGCTGGTCAAACTCCTTGTTGAGGGGACAATTTGCATATTAGCCTTTTCTTATATTGGATATACACTGAGTGGCCAGATTATTATGCATTCAGAGATCATAATAATCTGACCACTCAGTGTATATTTACTGGTATAGAAAGATACTTATGAAATATTGTAACATGAGAAAAGAAAATTATGAAAGACACATAATAGCACACTATTAAAACACATCTATGCATAGATGTGAATATATATAATAGTTTTTCATTTCAGACACTTTGCATAGTTTCAACATGCACAAATGTTCAGTTCCCACAATTTAGTTAAATAACAGCAGTTCCCAAACAACACAGTTCAAATTTTAGTTGATACAGTATGTTACTGTGAAAAATAAAGTACAAGTTTCACTATTAGCTCTTTAATCCACAAACCACTATGCAAATAACAGATGCACATCGTGTTCACTGGCCAGCCATATTTCTTTCAAAGCATGTCTGTGATGGGTCACTACACATCTGTTACTCAGTACACGCAAGGGTGTCATTGTGTAGCATCCTCGTCTCCTAGTGATAAACCCATATGAAAAATTGGATACTTGAGAGAGGGACTTGACCAAGAAAGATCTGCAAGGAAACAAAAAGTGATGAAGCTGGAAGTGAGATTTGGATCTAATGCAAGTAGTTATAGAAGGAATAGCTGACCCTGGGAATGGTGAGCCGGCCACCATGCTAGAGACTGGAAATGTCCACCAGAGGAGGGGCTGAGTGAAGGGAACTGAACATAAATGAGGACAGTGGTTGTGATGAAAAGGATGACCTCCCAGGAGACTGGACCATGCAAATAACTTACTTCACATTAAAGGAGCTCGCAGATATTTCACAACATGGAAAGCGCAAAGGATAAAATGTTGGAAGCTGATCTAAACTTAAAAAAATGAATGTGACGGTTCACCAAGGCATTGGAAAGCTGTTCACTCCATGTAGTGAGTTACATGACAGAAGGGAGAAGGCAACCACTGTTCAAACTATTCTCAATAAGTTTTCATATTTTAAAATGTTATTCTCAGTGTTTCTAATGTTTTAAATTACAATATACTAAATAAATATCAGTTTATGTTTTTATCCCCCTATACATGTATAAGCAACACCAAGAGAGATTTTAATGTTTTGACCAAAACTTTTAAAGATTACAGAATAATCATATTTTTCCTTATTGATTAAGCTCATTTTTCACAGTTTCATCTTGCACAGTTTTATGGTCCTACACCATTGTGCAAAACAAGGACTGCTTGTATTTATTAGTAAAAAACAAAACAAAACAAAACAAAACAAAAAACAGTCCTTAGTACTTACATTAAGATGTTAATAATACTACTTTGGGGTGGTTGAATTATAGGTGACTTTTTGATTACATCCATTTTACAATGTAATCAAAATGGATGTAGAGACAATGAATATAGATTTTAAAAATTGTAGAGACAATGAATATAGATTTTAAAAACCTAATCTAGCCAGGTAAGTATCTCTTTGGTTAACATACATTTTTGAGTCCTACTAATGAAAGGAATTTGGTGAGTACTGGACATTTAAGGAAGGAAAAGATATGGTCATTTCCAACAAGACGGTCATGGAGTAGTGCAAACATTCGCCACATTGCACAGATTGTTACGCTGCATGTCAGGTTTAATAGAGATATGAACAAAAGGCAGGAGAATACCCGAGAGAAAGCCCGTCTCCTCCTAGAGATTAGGGAGAGAGCCTCAGGCTTTATACACTCCAGTGTTTCAGCTTTCTCCCCCCCCCCCCCCCCCCCCCACACACACACACCATGGAAAAATGGATACTAGTTGGCCACACCAGTTTATACTGGAAATTGCTGAAACCTGCAGCCCTCTTTCTAGAAAACCAATTTTAGTTCTAGGCCTCACTTACCAAAAAGGCAAAGCTAATAAGGTGATGGGAAAATACCCTGACTGTTTTGCCTGAAATTATTCAGATACCTGCTTTATCTGCTTCCTTCTGTTACTGAAGCTTGATCAAAGGGCTCTCACCTGGATTGGTCTTTGTCTTTGTTCCTCACGCTGCTTTTTATAAAACGCCAAACCTGTGTAATCAAAAACCGTAGCAGCAAGGGGCACCGACGCAGGAAGCCCGGCTCTGGGCCCAGGGCTGTGACTGACGCAGACAACTCCTGTGCCACTGGTCTGCGTTGTTGCTGCCTGTGCTTTGCCTTCAGTTTTGAGAGTTTTAAAATTAAAGTTTAATGAGTGGATGGTGGCTTACAATTTAATTACTTCCCCAATCACAGTGCAGTTGTGAGATCCCCTTATCATAAAGCTGACAACGCTGAGCAGGAATACTTCCGAACGTAAATACAAATTTCAAAAACAAAAATTGTGAATACTATATGAAAGGCTTGTGCCATTGGGCTTCCCCCTGAGGCCCTGGTGTCTTCAATTAGTTCTTGTTTGTTAAAATGGTTTTATCTTTGACCTTGTGATCTCATCTAGAGCACTCGTTCCTACCTAGTGCGTTGCGATCTGGTGGTGAGTGAGAAACTTCACTGGTGTCTTGGCAAGCCCAGCCTTCCCTTCCCTCTGCTTCTCTGATGGGGGCTCCTCGGGGCCTTTCTTCAGAGGCAGCCCGGTGTATGTAGACAGCTTTTCCCAGAGTGCCATGATGAGCAGATGGGCTTACCCTGGTCAGGAGGCCATGATGAGTGTGGCATCGACATTGAATCATCTTGTGAGGAAGTTAACCCTTGGCAGTTTGCTTTAACCCTTTTTAAGTCAAGGACTGAGACTCCACTCCCTAATAATCTTCCATTTAAACCAAGAACAGGCCGTGGGCTTGGAGCTCCCAGCACACTAGAATGTCTAGCTAGAATTTTATAACAATGTTTTGTGTTTTCTCTCTTTTTTTCTGAATGGTGGTGATTTATTTATCTAAAGTAAATGAATCAGTTTAAAGAAAGAAACTAAGAAAATAGTCTGAGCAGTGTTTCATAGATATGTCTAAAAAATGTGCCAATCTGTCTTTGAAGAACTAAAGTTGAGAAATATCAGTAATTTGGAAAAATCTTGGCTAGGAGTCAAGAGGCCCAGATTTATATTTTGGGTCTTTGTCATTTTAGGATGCTTGCAAGTCATCAGCACATCTATATCTCAGTTGTCCTCATCTATTAATTTTCAGGTTAGATTTTATGTGATGCACAATAACAGCTGTCATTTAATAGAGCCTTTCTCTTGAACTTGAATGTTCCTAAATATGCTATATACATCACTGGATCCTCACAACCATCCCTTGAGGGAGGAGGAATTACTAGGCATACTTTGCAGGAAACGGAGCCAGGACACAGAGATCTAAGACGCCTGAAGAGAATACAGGGAGCAGATGGAAATCAGGAATCAACCCCAGATAGACTCCAGCTCCTGTGCTCTTAAACCACCAAGATTACCATCCTGGGTTCTCAGGAAACATTGCAACATTCCTTTTACATTCAGAGTCTAAAACATGTTCACCCGCTTCCCCCAGATGACCTTCCAGCCACACCATTTTATTCTGTGGCAGTAGCTTAAATCTGGACCTTGTGGGTCAAGCAGTGCAGCCAAGTGGCCTGGGGGAAAATATCTCCATCTGCCAGCTGCAAAATGCAAAAATGAGCCGCAGCTTCATTAGTTTCCAGATTTACAGAGAATTTTCCATGTGGGGAACTTCTTGATGTGTGGAAATAGGAAAAGAACAGTGGAGCCACGTGATGGCTCATAAAGCTTCTGCTAGGAAGTGGCATGTGCCACCGCTGCTCACGGTTCATTGGCTAAAGGAGGTCACATGCCTCAGCCTGGCCTCAGTCAGTGTCCATGAATAATCCTCCTAGAGAGGAATGGTGCATTTTTAAAAAATATATTTTTATTGATTTCAGAGAGGAAGGGAGAGAGAGAGAGAGAGAAACATCAATGATGAGAGAGAATCATTGATCGGCTGCCTCCTGTACACCCCCTACTGGGGATGGAGCCCACAATCCTGGGAATGTGCCCTTGACCAGAATTGAACCTGGCATCCTTCAGTCCGCAGGCCAACACTCTATCCATTGAGCCAAACTGTCCAGGGCGACTTTTTGAACATTACTACAATTTACCACAGCTCTTAAGTTATTTCCTTAAAAATGTGTCCTCATATTCCTTGTTTTCAGGGCTTTACTGAGGTTTTGGTAAGATAAGTTTGTCTGAGCCTTTGGAGGTAAATACTCCTGGTTCTAGCCTCTAAGAACTTTGGTGCCATAAATTTTTTATTACACTTTACTGTCACTTTGCGACAAATAACGCATCTGTCTGAGTTGGTGATATTGAAGACTAAAATGTTCTGAGTCTCAGATGTCCTCATCTTTTCTTTTGCTTCAGATGCCAAACTTGGGACCCTGTATTATACTCCCATCAACCAGGGGTGATTAAAAAAGCAAACATTGCACTAGACTAAGATTCCATTTCCGAAGTTTCTAGAGGTACCTCTTAGAATCTGGAGATGGGGAAAGGGATTCATGGGTTATTGAATTTGAAACCCTTTAGCTACCACACTCTGGCTGGTATCAAGTGGCTCGTTTTGTTTCCAGAGATTTAATGTTGTTTCCAAAAATTAGCTCTCATATGGCTCATTCAGGTAACCAGTGTTGAATATGGAAATTAGATTTTTGTTCATACAAGTTTATTACATTATAGTTTATGAATCACAGTGGCTATGTGCCAGACTCCCTTTCAAGCTAAGCAGCCTCTTTGCTGTGTTATTCCAGCTGAGTCTTTTATTTGAAGTGTTTCTTCATCTTGGCTCATTTAGCCACAAACAGAAGTTGCCCTGTGGGAGATAACATCTTATGTTTATTTACTTTATAGGATTATCACCTCTGGGCTCATTGCAAGTGCAAAAGCTATCAGGAAAGAGAAAATTTGATTTCAGGAAGTCAGGACTCCCTTAACCCTGACACATGCCTGACTTTCGTTGGATAGTGTGTTGCAGAGAAATCAAGTCATTGGATTGGCAGTCAGACCTGGTTCCTGATTTGTTTTGCTGCTTTGTGGCCATGTGACTTTGGGCAGGTTATTTTACTTCTCTGATTCTGTTTCCTTATTTAGGAGACACATAATGAATCTCCCAAAACTCTTTCAAGTTTAGGACCCTCCAGAAGTCATATGGATTGTTCTAGCAAGTCATTAAAGATGAGATTTTTGTTTCGAAAATATGAAAATAAAAATTTATTTCTTCAATATATAGTAATGGTGTGGAAATTGCCAATAACACCTAAGTTTAAACCTAATGGTTAAGTTCTGTTAAATCCTTAAAGTGACTTCCAATCACGATGTTGTAAAGTCCACCAGCCCCATGGACACACGCATATTTTCAAGTGGGAAAGGAAGCTAAGGATCATGCGACATTGCGGAAAGAAAGCTTCCATTATGAGAGAGAGAAACCATAACAAAGAAACAAGGGGGAATAGGAGACTTGGGGGAAACAGGTAATTCAGAGACAGGAAAAACAACCCAAAGAACTATGCTTAACCCTTGTAGAGAAGAAATCGCCGTCATAAAACAAGAATGGACTTGCCATTTTTGTAAATTATAATCAGATGGCACAGAAGAACTCTTAGAAATTAGAAATCTAAGGGCAGAAATAAAGTAATCTGTGAAAGGGATAAAATCGAGAAAGTCTCTTATTAAATGGAACAAAGGAAAATTGGATGGGAAAGAGGAAAGCAGCTATATGAAAAGTACAGGACCATATGTCTGACTGCATTTAGAGAGATTTTTAGTACTGAAAGAGCTTGATAAGAATTAGTGATGGATACACCAAAAAAAAACAAGGCAAACACAAAAGCAAAGCCACTGAGCATGACCTAAGTAATGATTATGCTATAAACACTAAAAACTGATTTCACAAATCAAGTGGGGGGATGCTTGTACGATGGAGTAGTATAAGAATTATATTTACCACACCATAAGAATTATATTTAAAATATGTAAAAGGTGCCTGGCCGGCATGGCTCAGTTGTTGAGAATTGACCTATGAACCAGGAGGTCATGGTTTGGTTCCCAGTCAGGGCATAATGCCTGGGTTGCGGGCTTGATGCCAAATAGGGGTTGTGCAGGAGACAGCCAATCAATGATTCTCTCTGATCGATGTTTCTAGCTCTCTCCCCTTCTCCCTTCCTCTCTGAAATCAATAAAAATATATTTAAAAATAAAATAAAATATGTGAAAGGTGATCTGGCATAGAATTTTAGACCTCACAAACCTTAGTGATTTCTGTATGGTGCTCTTTCTTCTATATCCCATATTCTAATATTAGTGATGATGGACTTCCTGAAATCACTCCTTTTATGCAGTGACTTAAAATCACCGGCTAAAGTTAGAAACCAATATTTGGGAAAGAATGGTATTTTCCCTTCTGAAAAGCCTTCTAATTCATAACAAGATCAAAACATTGCCTTTCTCAGTGCCATGTACTGTGTTACCAGTGTAGAGATACTATTACTTATGCTATGTTAATAGTTTACCCCAATTAAAATATGATTATGAATGATTATATTATGAAACAAATGTGACATACAGTCTTCAGGCTACTTAGCTTCCCATCTCAGCAAACCAAGTACCCTTTAATTCTTTTCCTATGGTTCTGGTAAGCTGTGTTTGCTTATTTTAGTGCTGTCCTTTAAAATTTGGAACTGTCTTTTTTATTGGCTCAGGTTGATGAAATGGCATTGGTAAGTTGACTATGCATTTATATGTTGTTGGCATTGGTCTCTACATTGTCATTTCCAAGGCTTTCCAGGCTAGTTCTCTGCTATAATTTGGTTTCCACAATTCTGTGAGTTCTGATCTTTGATTAAACATTCAAAATCAAATGATTTAATCCAATGTAAGAAATGATGAGTTAATGGAATTGATATCTCTTCCATGGAGTCCAATCAAATCCTGACGGTAAAATAAATTAGCAACTGATCATTTCAGAAATTACAAATTCAGTTGCATGGTTTTCTATTTTAATTAAGGAGTTGAAATAACTTTCAATTATGAGTTAATTTCTCTCTTTTAGAATTGTCTGGGCCGTTTAAACACTCTTGACTGGCCTTCTCCTAAGACCCAGTGCTCTCTGAGTCAGTTTTGTAGCTAGCAGTGTGTTCAGAGAATACAAAGCCTGAAAAATTGTAGTTTCTTTCAAAGTAAGAAGGTAATGCTGGTGCCCCATTTCTTGACCAGCAGATCACAGCTGGTAGCCCTAAAGTCTAAAATAGGGAAATAAAGGAAATATGAAATCAAATGAAAACATACCTTAAAAATCGGTGCTCTAATGAAAACTTTCAGGAAAAAGAGATCAGAAGAGAACCATTATTGAATGTGTATTTTATGTGACCATATGGAGAATATAATAGTACTAAGCAGAATAGCAGCTAACATTCTGAGTGCTTACTGTGTGCAAGTCATTGCCTTCAGTTCTTTGCAGGCATCTGATTAATTCTCACACGAGGAAAGTGCACTAGTATATCTATTTTACAGATGAGGAACCAGGGCACAGATAGGTTAAATTAATTGGCCAAAATCGCCAAGCCAGTGGTAGTTGGCACAGCCTGGAATTTGAGTCATGCCTTGTGGCAAAACTAATCAGAAGGCTTTGCCATAAAGCTTGTGAGAATGGATAAGGATTTGAACTATGCACTATTAACCCAGGGTCAAGTTCATAAAGAAATGTGCTCCAGTAGTGTAGTCATTGTTTGTGAAATCTGCTGGAGACTCAATTAAATGTTAAATGATAGCTTTTTAAAAATATGCTTTGACATCATTTCCATGTGCCAATGTAGGCATCTCTCAGTAAAAAACAAAACAAAAAAAAAACCCCACAAAAAATGAAAGAAAGAAAGCTCAATCATAGACTTCTCTGAGTAACATGGATGTGGTTTGGATTCTTATCCACAGAAGCATTTACAAATCACTCACTTGATCAAGGCATTAGTGTAAATCGGCTAATGGAATTGAGTTTACAAGGCACATTCTACAGACAAAGCTTTGTTCGGATCACACTATTGCAGAGATGAACTGACGGCTAAAGATTGAACTGCAATATGGCTTGCAGAGTTGTGTTCTAGGGTGTGAGGATATATTTAGTCATGTTCATATGGGGTTTGCTCTAATTCCATGCCAATAATAGAAAATTTGTGACCATTCAGTATTGTTTGCTTTTACATTGCCATTATGTTTAATGCTTTGATCGAAAGTGCTTGAACAGTGAATATCTTGGCTCCTGGGAAATTAAATCAAGTTTTAAGCCAGTTGCCATCCTGATAAAACCAAAACATTTCAAGACTAAAGGCCTTATTTATGACCCGCAGGGTTAACAGATCATTCTAGAGTGGTACAAAAGTTGCCAAAGAACAGAGTGAAAACATCGAGAGACTGGAAAGTGGCATTTTCATCCATGGATTTTGTTTGTTTGTTTGTTTATTCTTGTGAGGCAGAGGCTGTGAACACCATGTACCAATCACACAGCACCGGTGGATTTGCAAGGTTACAGGACTGGGGGCGAATAATGAAGGTTAAGTGCAGGGTACAAGAGAGATTACTTATGATAATGAATTATGTAATTTTTCTAGACAGAGTTGGATTAACATTCATCCTGAAAAGAGATTACAGTAAGTCTGATTCTTGCAGTAAACAAATATTAAGCAGATCATTTATGTTCAACATGTGAATTGAGAGTCCTAAAGAATATATGATTTATCATATACAAGGTGGGGGGAAACAATTAACCTGTTCCCTAACTGTACACATGAGATGCCCCAGGGTTTTATGAGGGAGTGGACCGTGCACCCTGTGCTACAAGGCTTCTTCCTTCAAGTGGAGCCTTGAAGAGATCAAGGACATCAGTGTCACAGTCTAGCAGCTGCACCCCCTGTGTGAAGAGCACCCCTCTCCTCCCTCCCATGGAAGTCACAGAAACCAACTCTGCCTGCCTCATTAGCATGCCCCCTAGACCCCGATGGGAGTAATGGGGCATCCTGGTGACACCTTGTGTCCATACTTGTACAGTTATACAGTCAGATCCTCAGCGTCTGCTCTTCATTTTCACGGTGTGGGTGGGGTGGGTCTGCTTGTCCGTATGGTAAATCCCAGGCGGTTTCTCTACTCACTGCCGTAAGACTGTTGCGCTCATTTTTAGAACCAGCCTTTGATTCATTTGTAGAGTGTATTTTTTGCCATCCTCTACTTTTTAAAAGACAGTGCCTTCTGTACGTGGCTTTCATTTTAGCACTAAAATAGCATTTTCTTGAAATTTCAAAAACAACCGTGCACTAAAAGGGCATATCACTTCTGTGGGATTGTTTCCCAAAATGTTACAACCTCAATCTAATCACGAGAAACCATCAAACAGCCCAAATTGAAGTACATTCTACAAAATAAATGAAAAGCACTCTGCAAAGGCGCTATGTTCATGCCGGGCAAATTAGAAGATACCAGCATCTCACCACCCAGAAGTAACATCCATTATATAGTAAAATATACTAGGCATTTCTCTTTGCATTTATATTCACATAATTTTTAAGGAGCATAGAAATATGGTATGGGTCTGTGGTTATTTAACCACTTATTCATTTAAAAGAATATTGTGACCAAGTTGCTCTGAAAAGTAAATATGGATGGATTCTATGTCACAGAGCACCCCCTGCTGTCTCTGACTGTGGTAAGGATCCAGGGAAGACAATCTGTACTCATGTCATCGCTTCTCCCCACCCCTCCTCACTGATGGAGCCCATGGAAACCATCAGCTCAGTCCACCAGGGTCCTTGGATACGAAGTGGCTCTGTGTAAGCCTTTATGTTTACCAGTATCTTCAGTAAAGTTATTGCATCTATATGTATCTGGGCACTTACCTTCACTTAGCCAGTAATTCAAAGGATGGAGAGGTGCTTCCCTGTCATCTGAGCAACTCTATCAAAGGTAGAAATGTGCAGGGAGGGTTGACCAATGAAACCAATTCAGGCAGAGAATGGGCGGGCAAAACCACTGAGGTGCAATTGCCTATAATGTATGAATAACCGGGAAAACTAATCCTGTCCTGTGTACCAGCTACTTTCAAATAATCTAGCGCGAACGGTAAACCTCTTAAGGTATAGAGTATGATTCCCATTTTCAGATGAAACTGAAGGTCTACATAGCTAGCGAACTGGACTTAAAATTTCCCAGTAAGAGTCAGATGTGCAGAAATGGGACTTTCTTTCTCTATAACTAAATTCAACTTTCTCATGAGCCCCTATATCTGCTGATGGCAGAAAACACTGAATATTTTCAGTGAAAAGTTGCTCAATCACTTCTAGTTTAAAACCTAGTCTCTTTTTTTTCATAGATATTAAATGAGATTTAGGATTCTCCCTTCCCCTTCCTTTCTGTTGATCTGGTGAATCCTGTTGTGCAGATGTTCAGGTTAGGTGTCTTTGTTGTCCCAGAGTGCCTCCTGGCTTTCCACGGGATCCTCCACCTTTGCATCCATGACTGCAGTGCCCCCAGTTGGCTGTAACTCCCTTCTGGTTTCCCAGCAAAGTAATGCATGTGGTTCTCTGCTTCCTTGGCCCCAACTGGGATCTCACTGAGGGTGCTGGCAGCCCAGTGTACCAGGCTCTCCACCCGCTCCTCCTCTTTCAGGATCTTTCACCCATAGCCTTGCAAAGATGTCCCCTCTTCCCAGTGTCCTGAAGAGCGTGTTAATTCTCAGTTGTCACGAGTTGTGGGAACCTTTTAGGTATCCTCATGCTCACATTGGAGCCAAGGAAGAGTGGAGAAATAGAGAATATTTCAAGAACACAGTTCTAAGAAGCACTGTGAGGCAAGTTCCATTTTCCAAATAAGTGGCTTCCAAAGTAATTCAAGGAAAAGGGAAGCACACCAACATCCAAAGTCCCTTGCTCAACAACAGTTTATTCAGAAGGTCACTATTATAACCAAATACTGCCATTCACATCAGCTGTGTAGTTTCTGACTACACACACACACACAAATCTTCACTAATCAGGAATATTATTTTAAAACTTACTAACCACTATCACAGACATTAGGTGTCCTGATACAAATAGATTACATCTTTGAGAGACTCTTCATCAGCGCATACTTCTATTTTTTCTGAACTGTTGTACATGTGTAAAGGTTGCTTACCACTTACTTAGGAGGTTGTTGCAATAACCTGGACTCCTAGTCTAGAATGCTCACAGAAAAAAAAAATGGAAAAGAAGGAATTATGTTTACAAGTACAGAGTATAGATTGCTGTGGAAAGTGCTGGGCTTTAAATGGGAACAATGTATGATAGGTCACTAGCCAATTTTTTTACACATGTATTTAACCAAACAGGTAGCATAAAGACAAACAACAAACTTCAAATGTTATTAGAAACCAACTATTCTGTGTTGATTCACTCTTTTCAGTTTTACATGCTTCTTTTTAACCAAATAAATAAATAAATAAATAAAGTCTTAGATGTTTATTCTCATTTATGTACACATTTTATGTTCTTAGATTATTCTCCACTATTTGCTTCTATATAAATCTGGACCATATTTGACACTTCAATTAAACTTCAAGATGGGTCCCACAACTTGTATGGAAGAAATTGCGAGCAGTGATGCAATGGTTTCTGCACAGAACTTGGGTTTAATAATTGAGAACCTTTGTAAGCTCTCATTTGTATACTTTCTGAGGCGTGTCCTCATAGTCTCTTAAAGAGTAAAGAGGATATATGAGAGAGTATATATTGTTTGGGTGGGATTAAGAGGGGGTATGGAGCACGTCATTTGTTTTTTGTTGGTTTGTTGTTTTTGTTACCCATCATTGCTTCCGGATCTACCCATTTCAAGCTTCAGAACTTGTTATTTCCCAAAATGCATTAGGTATCTTCTCCCCTCAACTCCGTAGTGGGCAGTGGGTATTTCATTTTCAAAGTCTCAGAGCATGGGAGAGATAAATCGCAGTATTTGTAGTGTGCCAGGTGCAAGTGGGACTTTCTGGATCATTATGGTGATAGCTTTCTCCCTAAATAATTTTTTTATGAATATACTGATGAAGACAGATTTCTGTTATCTGTCTTCAATGGGTCATAAGTTGAACAGGCACTATATTTTTTCCGGAAAATATGCAAAGTTGTGACATGGTGTTTAATAGTTTTAAGCTATTGCTGCCAAAATAAACACAGCTGTAAGGAATGATGACCCTCTCATCTTTGTAGCAATAAAATGGCCTCCTAATGTGTTTCCCTGACCCTGGACATTAAGTTACTAACCCCCTGGATCTCTGAGCTCCATCCTTTCCCCCAGTGGGAACCCCATGCAGAATATAGCTTTTGACTGAACAAAAGAACATAGAGGATGAAATTAGTTGCATTACATTAGGATATGACAAAAAGCCTTTGAAAATATTTGTCCCAGTGCAACATTCCCACAATATTAAACAAGACAGAGTACAAGTAGGCCAAGGGAGAGAGTGAATATAGTGGAAGGAAATTTTGTGAACCAGTTCACCTGCTAATTTTGAAAGAGTCATTATTGACAGCCTGTATGCCCTGGCAGTTGCCAGCTTGGGGATCCTACTCTACAATCATATGTGCAAGTTCTTCTTGATAAATCTT
Organism: Eptesicus fuscus; assembly: GCF_027574615.1. Taxonomy (NCBI): domain Eukaryota; kingdom Metazoa; phylum Chordata; class Mammalia; order Chiroptera; family Vespertilionidae; genus Eptesicus; species Eptesicus fuscus. The sequence continues at coordinate 35,087,880 of NC_072491.1, read as the reverse complement.
AGGGTATAAAAGTAGCTGCTATTATATTTTCTTGGTACACTTTTATATGTCTCAAAAAAACCAAGTCTCCATTGCTAGAGGTTGCATTCCAGAAAACAATGAGGAAAGGGGTGAAGAATAAGATTCATTTCTATGCAATGTTTCCTGTCTTCCTATTTCTAAGTATGTGTTCTTAAATAGCAGCATATATTTTGTACATTTTTATAGAGATAAGTTGTCTTCTAAATACAGAAAACCTAGTTCCTTGATTTCTATCACATTCTGGATTTTTTATTTTATTTTATTATTTTTTAGTATAGTTTCCCCCCAAAAGATCTGATGTTTGTTTTTTTAAGTTTAATTCCACCATCTTGGATTGTGGGAAGATAAGAGGTTCTGATAGGGTTAATCTAGTGACATAAAAGTCCATGTTGCATATGATCATAATCTTGATCTTTGATTAGATCTGAGCTAGTAATATCTTGTGATTAATCAAAATGGGTTGCACTTCATGTAGTATGTCACTTCACAGATGGAGCAGAGAATCACCCGTGTTTTCTTGAATATTTGTTTTAATCTCTTTTAGGATAAAATGGCTTTGAATATTTTTATTTTTACTTTAAATCAGATTGAGTTTCCCAACTAAATGACTAGGAAGAAATTTTGAATTCCAGTTTTGCTAGAATTGTAAGTCAAGTATTTCAATGTTTCATTGAACATACTTCATGTTTTAAAAAGTTCTCTTATAAAATTTAAATATTTCCATTCACTGTAGTTTAAATAAAAATGTTCATAAAAGAATATAACAGAATATACTTTGTGGGGGTGATGTTCAGGTTTTTATTGTTCTTCACAGCATAAAAAAATTTTCGAGATTATTAATTGCACCTTTTGTAATTACCTAATCCCAGTGTAATCGAGATCTGATAATAAAGAGCTTTACTTTGATTACTAAAATACCTGACATCTACCACCCAGACTCAGCAAGAGCTCTCGGATCAAGATGTGGACTATATGTACCTGTTTCAGCCAGTCATTTGGGCCTTACACACACAATTTCTTGAAAAAGTTGCTTACGAAAAGCTTGGAATTGAATAGTCTGCCCAGAGCCACACAAACTAGAGGCTCAATAAGTATATTTCTATGATTATATAGGAATCATTAAATTAAAAAAATGGAAAGAAGCTGTGCAATTCATTCAATCCACTTCTAGACTGCATTGATAACACACATGTATTAAAATAAGAATGATTTAATTTAACTTTTTTTTTTTTTCTTACAGGAGACCTGGTGAGCCTCCATTGCTAAAAGGCTGGCTTCCTTACTTTGGATTGGCCCTGAAATTACAAAAAGATCCCATCGGTTTCATGAGAACTCTTCAAAATCAACATGGTGACACGTTCACTCTTCTCCTTGGAGGTAAACAGCACTTCATATATCATAAATTCTCCCTTGTTCTTTAATGTCCTTATATTTTTCTCTAGGCAAATTATGTACAGTATTGTTTTATTTGTAGAGCTAATACAAAAGGAAACTATGTTCTTGAGTATAGTAATCCTCACTTTAAAAAACAAATTATAGAACACTCCTGAGGGTACCTAGGGAACCCCACTCGCCTGCCATCACCTGTCATTATAGTTTGGTTTGGCTTGGTTTTAAGAATTGTTTTTAAAAAGCTACAATGTATATGCATAGCCTATGGACACAAGCAATAGGGTAGTGAAGACCTGAGTGGGTGGGTAGGGGCTGGGAGGGGGGGATTGGGAAATATCTGTAATATTATCAACAATAAAAATATATTTTTTAAAAAGCTACAATATATTAATGGACTTTATTTTGTAGACCAGTTTTAGGTTTACAGGAAATTGATCAGATAGTACTGAGAGTTCTCATATCCCTTGTTTCCCCCTGATCATAGTTTCCCCTATTATTAACATATTTTTTACAATATAATTCCACTTTATTTTTTAAGATAGCAAACTTTTTCTTTTAAAAAAATCTTTATTGTTGCAAGTATTATATATGTCCCCTTTTCCCCCATTGACCCTTTGTAGCCCGCCCCCAAACCCATCCCAATATTATTAACATTTTATATCAGCATTTCTTACAGCTGATGAGTCAGTGTTGATACATTATTAACATCCCTGGTTTACATTAGGGTTCACTCTTTGTGATGTACAAGTCCTTTGAGTTTTGACAAATGCATAATGTCATGTACCAACCATTACATTATCACACAGAATAGTTTTCACTGCCCTGAAATTCCCCCATATTCCACTTATTCATTCCTCTTCCCCTCCCTGACCCCTAGCAACCACTGATCTAGAATGTATTTTTAACTTGAGAAGGTTCATTATCCTTTTACTTTAATAAAGTATTTACAAAACAAGAGACAAAAGAACCCAGCAAGGTTACTACATACCCCAACCTCATAGGGCTAAGAAGAGAAGCTAGAATATTCTTAGTTAATCCTCCTTCAAGGCCCCTGCAGAACAGATGCATCGCTATCTATTGCTGCATAACAAACTCCCCACAGATTTCATGCCGTACAGCAGCCTTGCTGGAGTCACTTGTGTGGCTTGAGTCGTGGTTGCTTGATTGGGGCTAGGTGGTCCATGCTGGCTTTATTTACCTGCCTGACTGGACCTCTTTGTCCATATGCTGTTTCATCCTCAAGCAGACATCCTTACTACATGTCAGCTAGTGTTTCAAGAGGGTACGAGGAAATGTTGCAAGGCCTCTTGATGTCGTAAAACCTCACTTCCACCACATTCCTTCAGTCAGATCAAGTCGCAGGTCAGCCCAGACTCATAGGTAGGGAATTAGACTCCACCGCTCCCTCGGCTGAGTGGCAGTCACATTGCAAAAGAGCACATGTAGAGAGTTAGCAGGAATTTACTGTGGCCATCTTTGCACAGTCTTCCACATCAGCTTATCACCTGGGCTAGCTATTCCGTTTGCGGACTTCTGTCTGTCCTGTCTGTGCTCCAGAAGGCTGAGCTCTACAGTCTAAATTCTCCACACTCCTTTGCCCTCTGACTTCTGGCTGGGTGTGCTAGTGAGAAGGCAGGTGTGTTCCAGCTCCCTGTCTCTCACTGGGCTCTGGTACACAGTTCACTCTCCTTCCTAAGGAAATGGAACAAATCAGGTATGACCTCACTCAGATCTCCACATGGCTACTAAACGCACCATGTCTCTCAGTTGTTCTTAACATCTTTTCTCCAGTTTCAAAGGATGTTCAAGACAGTCCAGGCCCTTGTCTTCATGACCCTTACTTCCTGCTTTCTCTGGGCTGGCATTTCATTATTTATTCCTCTCATACATGTGTCTTCATTTTTTTCTCTCTTGGGTCCTTATCCTTAGCTTATAACCATGCTTAATTAAGCTTCTCCTATGTTCTCTGTCTAGTTACTTTTCATTTCTTTTTAGCATCCAGATTTTTCAAGAATTACCGATATTGTATGCTCTATTTAGGTCATTTCTTCTTACTGTAATTACTTATCTGAGTATCAGAAGCAACCTTTTGTACATAGAGCAGCTTCACTTTATCGCTACCATTTCAATGTAATTGGGAGGAAAAATGGTCCAACTGGATGAAATTGTCAGCATGGTTGAGTTCTCACACGAGCGAGCCGGCAGTATCCATTTCATCACAACTGCCTCCTTTACCCGGCAGCTGGCAAGTCTTTTCCAAAAGTAATTGTATGCACTCTGATTTCAGAAAAATTGAAGTGGAAAAAAAATCATGCATCTTAGAAAAAGAGAAATTATAATAAGTAAACATAATCCTTGCAAGGGTTCCCAAAGTCTGGGATCCACCTACCTCTCCAGCCGCATCTCTTGCTACTGCTTGCCTTGTGCTTAATGTACCAGCAAAGCACCAAGTGGTTTGAGATTTCCTCTTCATACCCCATGCCCTTTGGTGCCTCTTTGCTGTTTGTTCTGCCAGAATGCCGTTCTTCTCTTTGTGAGGCATCCTCAAAAGATGGCTGCCATGGACTCATCCTCTGAGGCCATAGTCACATATCTCTTCCTCCCCAAAGCCTTCACTGGCCATTGCCCCTTTCCATGTTATGTTGATGCTTCTTCCCCAATCTCCAGTTACTCCCATATCACTTCTCTCATAGCATTTAATAAATTGTGAATGTATAGCCATTTCAGTTGTCTATTTCCTTTCATTATTCTCTAGCTTCTTCATTGCCAACTTTTAATCCAGAGCTCAACATGGATTGAGTCACAATAAATAATTGATGAGGAATTTCTAATACCTCAGAGCTGATGAAATACTTACCAAAATACAATTAAAGGCCATAGCTGGTTCTTCTAACTCTAAGTGAGCTTTTGGCTTCATAATACAAAACTGTATTCTTCACTTCAAAAAAAAAAATTCAACTGTATGTTCTAATGAGTAGATACAACACATCACTGAAATTTTTACTTTTCTTTTTTAAGTGAATTATACAGAAATAACCTTAGATAATTAAGCAGAAACTTGTGGCAGATTTGAATAATTGTATTCACTTTTCACAAAGCAACCGATTTCTGCCGACACTTGGTATCTTAGTTTTAGATACTGAGAAGCTTGCTGAATTTCTACCATCTAAATAACTTGACCGTGGTTATGTTTTTTAACTCAACAGTAGACAACCATAGTTGAATATATACTGCGATTTCTCTTTGCCTTCTTACTAGGGTTTGAATAAATTCCTGCCAAGATATCCTATTAATGTATATGATTTTAATAATCAGTTTGCCAAATAGCTCATTTGGAAAATGTGAAGTGAGGAGCAGTCTTCCACAGTTGTCCCATAATGTGATTTCAGTGAGTAATGTTCTTGTATGATGAGCAAATGATTGTCATCCCAAAAAGTCTCAAGGGACATGGATGTCATCTTAATAAAGAAATTAAAAGGTACATCTTTTCATGAGAAACCACGTAAATTTGTGGCCTGTCGCAGAAAGTAATGCTCTAATTGGTTTTGTGTGGTGGTGCAGCAGAGTCATGTTCCCTAGATGTCACCCCAGCGAAGCAGCCCTGTACGTCATTGTCAACAGCTGGTGAAATCTCTCTAATAAGAGGGGGAATATGTAATGTGGCCAGCCTCATACAATAAAAAGTTGGTTTCTATTCCACTCCTCAAACTAATATTTTCAACTTGAGATTTTTTTTAAAAAATCTATTGAAGAACAAGCTAAACATGGAAATTAAAAGCTTGTAATTATGGAAAACTTCTTTAAAATTCATATTTTAAGGTCAGATTTGTTGACTGAGCATTTCTATTTCAAATAGTCAAATAATTGTCCTGAATTCCCATGGATGTGTCTCTGTAAAGCACCAAATATCTGAAATAAAACATCAAAACTCAATTTATGATGATCCAGATGTCAAACTTCCTGTGTATATAAGATATTAGTGTGAGTGACCTTACTTGTTTTTTGGCATTTGCTGACATACTTTGCATCATGTAGTTTCATCTTCCTGAAAGAACTAAATTTGAAGGCAGTGAAAAAACTGTTGAGTTAGGAAAGGGAATGCTGGAGTTATATGGGAATGCTGGAGTTGATACCTTGAGGCCCAGGCAGCTCCTAAAAAGGGAAGATAATGAAATTATCAGTAAAGAAAACATTCAAATTTTTTACCCTATTTCAAATATATGTGTGTGTGTATGTGTGTGTGTATGTGTGTATGTATATATATATATATATATATATATATATATATCATATGTGTAAGTGAATGTGTATCATATGTATATGATATATATTGTAAAAGTGAGCATCATTTTGACATTGATATTTTAGACACCATTCTTCTCTTTTTTAAAAACAAAAGGTATTGTTTCTACCTTGTGATCTTTGTGAACTAGGCATCTTGCTTGTGGACACTTGGTATTCATTTACATAAAATTACACTAGAGGGAAAGTTAATTTTGCTCCAAGAATCCATGGCCTTCAGAATAACTTTTCAGGTTCCCTTTGTTAAGAAATTTAAATTTATTTTATGAATGTATATGTGTTTTCCTAACTGTCTGATTAAAGATTACAAAGAAACTCTGGTTTTGCATCTCACATTAGCAGATGGTGGACAGATGGTTTAAATTAATATTAATTTTGGAAAACTTAGCTTAAATTGTTTATACTGAAGATTAAAAGTTGGAAAGCTAGCTAACATCTCCAGGGTTACTAGTACTTCCAAACCCAGTTGAAGAGTAAAATCCAGAAAATCAAAACATCCACTTTTAAAGAAATCCACATCTTACTCAGAGAGATAGATAAAACACAATGCCTTGATATGGAAGAAAATTAAAAGAATGAGAAAGAGAAAATACAGACCCTAGAATGTAAAGAGCCTTGAAAACAGTGAGAATTTTATCTACAAATTGCTTTAAGCTGATCAGTAATGATTTTTACATCAGAGAGACTATATGCAACAACTGCTTATTTAAAAAAAATAATAATCGAGTGCTAACCAAGAATGCTTTTACACATTTAGCCTTTATTCATTTTATTTAAAATTAATGTTACAGTTTCTCCCCATCTCCTCACCCCCAAAGAGAGATAGAGAAAGAAAAAGAGAGGGGATAAATATGTGTTTGTAATGAATTATAGACAAAAATTCTACCCGGCATACAGCCTGTACTTCAGTAGGCCAGCAGCCAGTAGCTCATGCTCTCATAGCTGAATAGAATTTTGTCTTTCCACTTAGATTTTGATGATTGTGGAAAATTTATAGAAAAAATTCAAAATATACTCTGATACTTATGTGTATCACAAACTGAATCTTTCATACATTCTCTGAACTTTAGTGACAAATTTAAAATATCCCTAAAGATATTTAGTAAACTTATTTCGTTTAGTGAAAGGAGAAAAGTATGAATCACCACCTGTGAAAATACAGAGCTTTGCCTGAAATTATGTCTTTTGCAAAATAAGAGAATTGATTTTTTTTCAATTACTCATCAGGCAGATGCTGGCAATTTTATTTAATTAAGCTGCTATGGTATTAAGGCAGGTGTAATAAAATATGCCCAAATCCAGTTGAGTCCTTTTTCCTGTCCCCAGCAGGAAAAACAATTGAGTGGATTTTGTAGATGTAGTTTTGGGATCTGACAAGATTGAGTAGTCATTTCTAGCTTGCTCTCATTCTTATATTGGCCCCTCCTTATTAAGTAAATCAAGAGGAAATAGAGTGAATAAAATTTAAGTCATATGATTCATTTTTATAAAAAAATAATAGTGCATGTATCTCCATGTATATCAAAATCTTGAATGATGCTATAAAATTATAAAACAAAGAGAAAACATTTATCTTTTTTAAAATGCACTCTAGATCATACATTGAACATTGATATAAATGATTATTTTTTATATATCTTTATTGCTGAAAGTATTACATATGTCCCTTTTTTTCTCCATTACCCTCTTCTCCCCCTCTCTGCCCCCAAGCTTTTTACCATGATTAGATTGAAAATTATCCAAAACTTTATCCTAAATCTTTACCAAATTAAATTTAAGTTCTGTGATGCTGTTGGAGTCACCATAAATAGTAAGTGAGAATTCATTTATCTCAGAAAGCTACAAAATATACCAGCACACACACAGAAGAATGATAAGTTTAAGAGAAAAGTGTAGATGATCCTCCATTCTTCAAGGTCTAATTATTTATTGTTTTTCTAGAAGACAATAAATAGGTATCAAAGTATATAGGAGCATCTAAACTTCATGTGTGTTCTTGGGAAGAAAAAAACTTATTAAATGCTATTATTTAATACTATCTGCATATTACATATAATTACAAGGAGTCTTAAAACAGTATTAGGTACTCCAAGCTTCATGAATCAGAATCAGGAAGAAATTGTATATTTGACCAGAACCTTAAATCTTTTAATTTAGTAAGGTTG